>NW_027555625.1:150052581-150652581 GCF_003287225.1 Phascolarctos cinereus | reverse complement strand
TTCATCTTTCTATCCCCAGGATATTGCAGTGCTTCCTAATACTTATTGATCAGTCCAACCTCAAAGCACATTTAATCTTTAAATGATATGATAATTAAGTCCATGCTCAATCCCAACAAGTCTGATAATTCTTACCCACCTAAAATTTTTGATGTCACAAATTTTGTATTGTGACTATGCTTAAGAATAATTAGTGTATCATTTGACAGGTGAAAAATAAGCAAAGGACACATTCATTTACCTTTTCTATATTAATCATTTCAAAGTTTATTTCCATTTGAAAATATTTTAAATCAGCAAGGGGAAATGACTATTTAAAATCTACTAGGAAAAAAAATCCAGAAATTCAACAGCTCTGACTTTTTAAATTATCATTTTAATTATGTTTTCAAATTCAAAAGTTTATTGACAATTTTGCTAAATGTCACACATAAATATCTTAATCTATGTTTTAAAAGCATGTGTTAGTGAAATTCAAATTGTGAATTCCTCAAAGTAGTACAACAATGGAGATTGGAAATGCTGCAATTAAATGCAACTAAACCGAATGAAAAAGTTATACTCTAACACTTATATATATTTCTGAAAAGAAAGCAACATAGTTAAAAACTCTTAGATCTCAGATTGCTACAGTCAACCTGGCCATTCGCCTTTATCATGAATGTGGACACCTGGCTAAAGGGCTGTGATGCTAGCGGAAATCACAAAGTCTTACTTGTTTTAAGGACAGAATTTTGAAGTTTTATGCTTCCAAAGTAAGTCTCTGAAACTATTAAGTCTCAAATTAAATCTATACAGTATCTATACTTTTTAACTACTGTAATTTAACAACAGAGCAACAAAGTATCCAATGGAGGCTAAGCATAAATACAGTCAGGGCAGTTGAATACTGTATTTTAAAATATCATTGATTTCATTAAGGCGGGTATTTAGCCCCTAATAAAGAACAGATAGAATAGATTATAATTCCTTCATGCCTAATTCTGTGGCCCAACACATTCATCACATGGGGGTCAGCCCTTTGGTGAGGAGTCTTCCAAGAACTTTGGTCTTTGGAAAAGTCCATCTCTTGGACAAACTTAAAACCTTTCCAGCTCAGTAGTTATGTTAAAACCACAGTACTTAAAAAACAAAAACAAACAGCTCTGTATTGTGCTGAACATACCAGGTGCGTTAAAGTAAACACAGTCTAATGGATATAGTACTAGGCCTGAAGCTAGGAAGAACTAGGTTTAAAATCAGTCTCTAACACTAGTGGTATGACTAAGCAAGCAGTCATTTAACTTCCATTTGCCACAGGCAACTCCCTAGGATTTTATGTACCAAGTCACAGAGCTCCCTAGATAACTTGAATCAAAGATTCTGTTCCCAGGATATATTAAATAAGATTTTGATTCTTACAGTTTGAATGTTAGAGATGAGAAGGGACTTACAGACCCTTTCATTTTACAGAAAAGGAGAGTGTCGATCAAAGAAACAAAATGACCAAGTTCAAAGAGGCAGGCCAGGTCAGATCTAATCCTAGTTTTGACCGACTCTAAGATTCTCTACAAATTCCCAAAGCAAGAAAAATTCCCAAACATTAAAATGATAATTTAAAAAGTCAGAGCTATTGAATTTCTGGATGTTTTTTTCCTAGTAGATTTTAAAGTCATTTCCCCTTGCTGATTTAAAATATCTTCAAATGAAAACAAAACTTTGAAATGATTAATATAGAAAAAGTAAATGACTGTGTCCTTTGCTGTCAAAATGATTTTTATGTAAAACTTGTAACTTTTTTTGTTGGGTTTTTTTTTTTGGTGAGGCAATTGGGGTCAAGTGACTTGCCCAGAGTCACACAGCAAGTAAATGTTATGTGTCTGAGGCTGGATTTAAACTCAGGTCCTCCGGTGCTCTATCCACTGAGCCACCTAGCTGTACTCATTTTTGACACAAATGAATTGATGTCTCTTGTTTAGTAGTGTTTGACTCTTTGTGACTCTATTTGAGGTTTTCTTGACAAAGATACTGGAGTCATTTGCCATTTCCTTCTCCAGATCATTTTACAGATGAGGAAACTGAAGATTAAGTGACTTGTCCAGGGTCATACAGCTAGTAAGTATCTGAGGCCAAATCTGAACTCAGGAAGAGTCTTGACTCCAGGCTCAGCACTCTATTCCCTGGGCCACTTAGCTGCCCCAAATTGATGTCTAGCTTGAATATATTCTCTTCCATGTAAGCAATAGGAGAAACAGTTCAAGATTGGGTAATCAGTCGATTAGATTGTAAGCTCATTGAGGGCAGGAAAGTTTTTGCTTTTGTATACCCAGTGCTTAATATAGTGCCTGGCACATAGGAGATTCTTAGAGTGCTTGATGACTTGACTTGGATTTGTAGTAGGAAGCAGTGGATTTCAATCCCAACTCTCTCATTTACTAGCTGCTTTGCATCAGGCAAGTCACTTCACCTAGTTTTTTTCATATGTAAAAAGAATTATATAACCTCTAAAGCTCCTTTCACATCTAAATCCCATGATCCAAAGGCAAGAAACAAACTGTAATCCTAGATCTGCTATGGGCAAATTGCACACTCTAGGACAGACAAGTCATTTCCTCTCTAGGCCTGTTTCTTCTTTAATTGTGCAAGATACACAGTCTGGCGAAGCATCACTATTTGGAAACAAATGCTGGGTCTACTAACTCATTCCCCATGGAACTCTGGTCAAATCAGGGAACTTAACTGTATGACAACCCTCAGTTTCTTCATCCGTAAAATGAGAGAGGTTGGACTAGAACACTGTAAGATCCCTCCCAGCTCTAATATTCAGTGATTTTTTAAAAACTGTAGGGAGAGGAACTACTTTTAAAATTTTTTAAAATTACCTCTAGGTAAAAGTATTTGGTGGTGGTTGTTTTTTTAAAGCAAAAACTTGACACTTAAACCACATGTCCAACACTCAAATATCGAAATCTTGATACATATTTAAAAACTAGATAAATGAAAATGGACAAAATAATTGCCCACTAACCATACATTTATCCAAATCTGTGCATTACGATATCCATTATTTCACTACAATGGATGAAACAAACAGCTGGGTCACGCTGCAGATCAGGTCGGTCACTCGTGGAAGGCACACAGCCAGCGTGGACAAACCGCGCGAAGCACAATGCTCTTCGTGACGTCACAAAGAAGCGGGAGGCGGAATTCCCACGCTTTTTGTCAATGGGCCGGCCGGGCCGCGTTCCACAGCCTGAGTGGGCCGGGGCTCAGCAGGAGGACACAACAAAATGGCATCAGCGTGACTTGCCTCTCACACAGGCGACAGCCCGAGGGGCCTAAATCCTGCCTTAGCCTGCTTGCCTTTCCTCCGGACAAATTCGGGAGGCAGGATTCCCCTTACGGCCGCAAACACAGGCTCCGATGTCTCGGCTCCGGGGCAGAATCCTGGGCCTGGAAAGAGCTGAGAACGGAGACCAACATGACTAGCAGTAGAATTCTCAAGTCCAAGGAATCGTGTCCCTCTCCAAAACCCGTAGGAAAGCCAAGGAAAGCAGGGCGTGAGCGCAGGGGAGGGCGCAAGAGCTGGGGCACCACCCCTCCTCTTCTCCGCTCCTATTGGCCAACGTGGGTTTGGCGCCAAAGCCGCCTTCCCGGGGTCGGAGGGAGGGAGGAGCGTTGCGCACGGCGGCGCGGGTTCTGCTGCAGGCGGGCGCGAGTGGAAGCTGTTGTGGGTGTCGCGGCCTGAGCGCGCGGAGCTATGTTCTGCGAGAAAGCCATCGAGCTCATCCGCGAGCTTCACCGCGCCCCCGACGGGCAGCTGCCAGCCTTCAATGTAAGGCCGGAGTTGGGGCTGGGTTGAAATGATGGCGCGGCTGGGGGGGGCGCGGGATTGGTGGAGGGAGGGGGCGGGGGTCTAAGCGGGGCGGAGCCGGGCTGGGGGCGGGGCCAAAGTGGCAGAGAGGAGGAGCTAGATCCCAAGCTCGGAGCTAAGGGAGAGTAGGCTTATAAAGTGAAATCCCGACGGCCAGTGGCTGGTAGAAGGGAGGGGACGGGGGCTGGGCTAAGGAGTGGTTCTTGGGAGAGGTCTGGGCCTGGGTTGGGCCAAGGATTGGGGGAGAGTGAAGGTGGGAACTGCGCTTGGGGCTTGGTCAAAAAGGATTTCAAAGGGAGGGGAGAGCTGGAAGAGGGATAGATGGGGAACAAAGCAGGGAGTCTGGATTGGGGAAAGGACCAAGGGAAAGGAGAGGATGAAAGGTGAGATGAGAGTGTAAGGGAAGGGAATACCTTAAGGAAGAGGTGTGAAGGGGATGGACTAAAAAATAATGGAATGGGTACAAGAGAAGAGTGACCAAATAAATGAAGACAAAGACGGTGGAGAGTATAGATCAGTTGTATCTAGGCCTCTAAGTATATCTCTACAGCAATATCAGTCCTTAAGATTTCCTTTTTTCTTGGCTAATTATTCCAGGAAGCAGTAGCAATAGAAAGGTCCTTTTTTTTTTTTAGTCCAGGCTCTGACATTTCTGTTGTCAGTGTCTGTATCAGCAAAAGGGCATATACCTGAAGAGCTGGATGGATGGATGCATGCATGGATAGATGGAAAGATAGATATAGACATAGATACGGAATTATAGGTGTCTTCATGGAGGAGTGAACTCTGAATTAGACTTTAAAGGATGGATTGGAGTCTTGGATGATCCCTAAAGCCCTTGACAACCTATGATATGACTCTTTAAGTCTTAGTTTAGTGGTTTATTTTTTTATTAGAAGACTGTTGGGGGAGAAGGGGAAAGTTCTGATTCATCCATGCAATTTATTCTCAAAAGCTAGGCTTTTAGTCTTAGTGATAACCCACCAAGCAACATATTTAGATGTGTTTTGACCTATGAAAAAGAGTTATGGGAAAAAGAGCAATCGCTTATCTTTAGCTTTGGACTTCACTTTTTTTGCTTTTTTTCCTCCTGGGAACTCTACCAAGTTCTTCCAAGATGTTACCCATTGTCATCATCATCACTACAGCTCTAAGTCAGTCAGTAATATAGATTGTGCTTATTGACTTCTTACTCTGCTAAAGGGAGATAATACTCAGAGAAGATACAAATGTGATCTTAAGTGCTGAATGTTTTCTATCTAAAATAGACTATATAATAGATAACATAAGTTACCGATAAAACTTGAAATGGGATTATATTTAAGGTTTTTTATGAATTTAATAATTTTGAATTTAGTATTATATTATTGAATTTAGTACTAAATTTAATAATTTTGTCCACATAGGGAATTCCTGGTTTGGAAACTCCCTCCTCAGATACAGATCAGCCAATCTTTATTTTATAACTTGTAGACTCATAGAGTGGCCTGGGGGCCGTGACTAGGTTAATGATTGCCTGTGTTCTCTTGACTTGAATCAGGTCTTACTGATCTACCATGTCACCACACATCTCATTTAGGTGTGTTACATGGTACCATAAAGTTAAATTCAATAGACATTTAATAGTATAAGTACATACTATGGCAGAACACTGTTGTACACACTGTAGGATGAAGTTCAGATAAAATAAAATACAGACCCTTATGAAATTTACAATCCAATTGGTGGAATAAGACACAAATAGATAACATCTTAAGTACATTAGAGAAGTACAGAACTAATTGCTATATATTGTTCAGTGAGAGGCTAGAGAAATGCTTCACAGAGAAGATGGCATTGAGTTGAATTTGGAATTTAGCAGGTGAAAAGGGGAAGACTTTCTAGTTCCTAGAGCAGCATGACTGCATTTAATTATGCAGTATGTTTGAGGTACATAGAATAGCTAAAGCATATACATTACTTCCCCTCGAATACTGTGCAGTCCAGCCATGCGGGCCTACTTATTTCAGGGTGCGGATAAGCTCAGTCTGTCATTTTTGTGCGTTGTAACTGTCTGTTGTTCCTGCCTGAGTCATTCCGACCTCACCTCTGCTTCTCAGAATCCTTGGTATCCTTCAGGACTCAGCTGAAGGGCCATCTTCTAAGCAAAACTTTTCCTGATCCTCTGGCTACTAATACATTCTCTCCTAAAACTACCTTGTATTCATTTTACATATATTATGTATGTGCTTGTATACATATGTGGCTTCCCCATTGAAAATGTAAACTTGCTTGAACTCAGGGAATGTTTCACTTTTATTTGTGTCCTTGGTGTTTATTAGCCTGACAAACGGTGGATGCTTAGTAAATGCTTATTGGTTGATGATTGATAATTTGAAAATAAGTAATAAAACGTAAGAGAGAGCCAGATTATAGATGGCAAAGATGATGTGACTTTTCCTGGTAGGCAATTAGAAACACTGAAGACTTGAGCAGAGGAGTGCCACTACTTGCTAGGATTCTCAGTTGGTTTTTAGTGTATCATGATAGTCTTTTAAATCAATCTGTATTGCAAATTATTTATTATAAGGTAGTTTTCAGCATTTGAATGGCAAAATACTTTGTGCCATAATGAACAAAGATATTGATGGAGTTCTTAATTTAAAATAATTAAGCTGCTGTTAGCTTCATTAACTAGTTGATGAAAGTGTCTCCTAAGTCATTGTTTTTGTCCCCTTCCTCTTTTTAAACTCTGTTCCTTTGTTGAGCTTGTCATGGGCTAGATTACCACTTCAATGCAGATGACCCCAAAAATCCAACCCCAGTTTCCCCCAAGAGCCTGTCCCAGATCACCGATTTCCTGCTACATTTTCTGCCTCTGAATGTCTCATAGCCATCATTAAGCTCACAACTAAATTCATTGTCTTTTCTCTTAAACATTGCCCCCTAAAGATAATGGAGCAAGCTACCCACCTCCTGATAGAAAGGTGATGTACTTATGATACAGAGTGAGACATACATTTCCTCAGATAACTGATGTGTGGATTTGCCTTCTGTGACTATGATTATTTATTACAATTTTGTTTTTATTTTTTCAAAGAAAAGGAGGAACTTTGAGGGAGGAGAGGGACTAAGGATAACATTGCCCCCCAAAAAGGAAAGAGTATCACTGAGGCATTTAAAAGAAGACATGCAGGAAAGAACAAAAGGAAATTCATAAGGAAATATAGACTAGCAGGTCAGCTTTGAAAGTAAAATGTATTTATTATATTCTTTTATAAAAAGCATGCCTTAATAAAGGTTCACATTTTCACAGTCTCGTTTCAGTTCTATTTTATATATGGAAATGCTCATTTTTTTAAATTAGTTTTAAGTACAAAATAAAAATTTAATAAAAAACAATTTAAAAAAACCTTATCTATCTTGTTCTAGTCTCGATTTCTTCTAAGAGCATCACCCAGTCACAAGTTAATACTTGGAAATCATTCTTTTTTTTTTAATTTTCAGATTCTTTCCCCTCACTTCTCTCCCACCTATTGAGAAGGCAAGAAATACTATACCCATTTTACATATGAAGTCATACAAAACAATTCAACATTATCGCTGTTGCAAAAAGAAAAGTAAGAAAAATAAAAGTAAAAAAATTTGCTTCAGTCTTAAGAGTATATCAGTTTTCTGTCTGGAGAAGAATAGCATTTTTTTTATCATTAGTCCTTTGGCATTGTTGTGGATCATTGTATTGATCAGGGTAGCTAGGTAGTCTTTTACAGTTGATTACAGTATCATTTACTATGTAAGATGTTCCCCTAATTCTGCTCACTTTATATCCAGCAGCTCACAGAAGTCTTCACAGATTTTTCTGAAACCACCCCCTTTGTCATTTCTTACAGCACAAAAGTATTCCCTCATAATCATATATCACAATTTGCTCACCTATTTCCCAATTGATGGGCATCTCTTCAGTTTCTAATTCTTTGCTACCAAAAAAAAGAGTTGCTATAAATATTTTTCTGTGTATTTGATCCCTTTTCCTTTATCTTTGATCTCTTTGAGGTACAGGGCTAGTAGTGGTATTGCTGAGTCAAAGGGTATGCGCAGTTTTAATTGCTCTTCAGGTATAGTTCCAAATTGTTCTCCAGAATGGTTGGACCAGTTCACAACTCCACCAGCAGTGCACTAATATACCTATTTTTCCACATCCCCTCCAGCAATTTTTCATTTGCTTTTTCTCTTATTTTAGCCAGTCTGATAGGTATGAGTTGGTACCTCAGTATTGTTTTAATGTACATTTCTCTAATAGAGCATTTTTTTTCCCATATGACTATTGATGGCTTTGATTTCTTCTGAAAACTGCCTGTTCATATCCTTTGACCATTTATCAGTTGGGGAATAACTCTTATTTTATAAATTTGGCTCAGTTTTCTATATATTTGAGAAATGAGACCTTTATCAGAGAAATTTAATGTAAATTTTTTCCACAGTTTTAGGAATCATTCTTAACTATTTCTCCCCATCATAACCTGTAATTTAGAGGTCATCTGGGCCAAACATCTCGTTTTATAAATGTAGAAACTAAGAACTCTAGTGCTTATGCGACTTTTCCAAGATCACCCAGGTAATTAAAGGGACAGCTAGTATTCAAATACAGAGCTGTTCTCTGATTTCAAAACCAGCCCTCTCTCCACTGTGCTGTGTGTAAGTAGGTGAAGTAGTATCTGCACTGATATCAATGATATCAAAAGTTAGTGGCATTTTGATCAGAAAGCTGAACTGAAAAAAGAAATCCTTTCTATGTTAACATAATTTCAAGAGTTATGGTGATGCTTTCCAGAGAATATGTTTTTAAAATATACAGCAGACAAATATAATGGTGTTAGAATTTCAAAACCTAATATTTGGTATTGTGAGGAAATATATAAAATATTTAAGCTTATTCCAAGTCAGGTGACTGTTAAGTCTACAGATCTATTACATTTGTTTTTGAAACTTTGTTACTTTCATTTTGTCATAAAAGCCTTGTAACAGTATCGTTTCATATAACTAATGGAGTCACTTCATCTGCAAAGCTTTTGTAGGAATACTGATTTTTGATGACATGTGTATGTAAAATAAAAGTGCATAAATATGCCTGTAAAATATTTGACATTAGTTTGAATTTTACTTTTGAGGATGCATTTCAAAATTAATTTGTATATTTTAGGATGATGGAATCAGGCAAGTTCTGGAAGAGATGAAAGCTTTGTATGAACAGAACCAGTCTGATGTGTAAGTTGTGTTGTATTAGTGAAAATGTTAAAAAGTATTTTGAAAGAATTGATACAATATCAATATTTTTATAATTTTAATTTATATTAAAATTTTATAATTTTAACCCATCCATTAAGTTGCATAATCCTTCATGAAATTTATCACACTATATCCTCTATGCAAGTTAATATTCATTTACAACCTTGCTATGAGAGAAATTTATATTACTCCAAAGTAAGTGAAGCCATAAGCAAGTAAAAATTAGTGCTTAAATTACAATTCTTTAAAGAAATAATTGATTTTATTTTTGTTGATGGTCTTTGTTTTTTATATCACATTAATTTCCAAATATATTCCTTTCCTCTGTTCCTACCCAGAGAGCTTCCTCTTAGAATATTCAAAAAGAAGAAAGAAGTAGTTATTAAAAAAAAAACCTACCCAATACATTACATTCACTGTGTCTGACAGTGTATTAAATATTATATACTCATACTCCCCTGGTAATGTAAAAAAAAAGTGCATTTTTTCAACTTTTCTCTGGGGCTAACCTCGGTCATTATAATTTTACAGCCATTTAATATATTGTTTTTCATGTTCTCTGCTTCATTCTGCATCAGTTTATATAAATCTTCCCTTCTATGATTTCACTATTTCTTAGGACACATTAATATTCTATTACATTCCTGTATAGTTTGTTTATCCATTCTTCAGTCTACTTTTTTTCTGGTTCTACTACAAAAAATGCTGCAATGGATATATGAATATATATGAATTTTCTTTCTTTTTTATAATTTCTTGAGGTAATTTGCCTAGCAGTGGGCTCTCAGGTCAAAGTGTAGAACTGTAGTTCTTAAAGCTACTCATATTCACAGTTATCAGATGTTTCAATGCTGCTGTTAAACATGGGTGTGATTGGTGAAAATTTTATAGGTGGGTAAAGGTGTTGAGGTTGGTAGTTTTAAATAATCTGTTAGCAATAATTCATTAGCTTTTAATCTCCCAAGCATATATATTTATAGCTTCTTTGTCTTTGCTTTATATGAACTTTGATAAGAGTAGTTTATTTGAAATATATAAAAAAAATCATAGTAGTACATTTTGTGAACAATTCAGGAACCATGTATGACTTCTAGAAGGTAGAGAAAATGTGACAGTTGGTTCCTTTTTTCATAATAAAATGTATCCCCAGGGCAGCTAGGTGGCACGGTAGATACAGCTGGGGCCTTGGAGTCAGGAGGATCTGAGTTCAAATGTGCCTCAGACACAGCTAAACTTACTAGCTGTGTAACCCCAGTTGTCTCACCAAAAATAAAAACTGTCCCCACCCCCTTCCAAATAAAGGGCATTGCTATATTTCTAATAAAAGAGTGTGACAGGCTGAAAAAAAAAACACTTTTTTTAAAATATAAATTTATTTATTTTTAGTTTTCAATATTCACTTCCACAAGTTTTTGAGTTCCAAATTTCTCACCCCTCCCCCACCCCAAGATGGCATGCATTCTGAATACCCCTTCCCCTGTTCTGCCTTCTCTTCTATCTCTCCTCCCTCCCTTCTCTTATCCCCTTCCCCTTCTATTTTCCTGTAGAGCAGGATAGACTTCTGTACCCCATTACCTGTAAAAAAAAAACACTTTTAACTTTGTTCTTTCTCTGATTTCTTAATTGTGTTCTAGTCTTCACGTAAGAGGAGGTTTTGTGGTGATTGCCCAGTTTCTAACCATATTTTTTTAGAGTGAGACTCCAAATATTTTTTCCTCTGTAGCCTTTTAAAAGTAAAACCTCTTTACAACAAAAATTTGGATGTGCTATAATCCAAATATGTCCTTATAATGTGACTTTTTAAAAAAGTTATGAGAAACATGATTTCTGGGTAATTTAATAATTTTATTAATAAGGCCAACATGTTTATTAGTAAAAAGGTGGTCATTTGGCCATCTCTTTTAGACCAAAGACCCCTCATGGTGGTAGATTCACAGTTTATATGCCCTTCGAAGAATAGGTGTTCCTGAGGGTGGCAATCAACTCTTATTGGTTAATAGTTAATGAGAGGATGATATTACAATGAGAGAGTGAGCTATATATTACCATGAGGGTCTTGGGGTACATAATGTGGGTCACCCAAATCTTTGCCAAAGATACTTATCAATTTCTATATCACCTGTCTGACAAAAGGGAGAATCAACACTTCCCAGACCTGTCTGAGCACACACAATGAGCAGGAATTTGACTATCAGCCTAGACTTAGAATTTCTTTTACTGTCTCTGATTCTCTTATTAGATCTTGGCCTGGATAAATCTATGCCTAAGATTTCCCACCCTAGTTGATTTCTGGATGAGGAGGTAGAAAAGGGGAAAAACCTTCGTTCTAATATAATAATTACTTATTAATAACAAGAGACAAATAATCATTTCTCACAGTAATAAATTACTTCATACAGTAAAAATCTATAAATTATCCTCTATCATAATGCTAATCCTATCTTCATATAGCAACAAAAGCATAAAACAGTGCTGTATTGCATAAACAGTTTTTTAAAATAGTAAAGATAGAATATTCTAAGTGGAATAAAATTACTTGGTATAGCCTTAGACCTATGATTTAATTTTCATTTTTAATCTTATGCAAATTGCCAGGAAAGTTGAAATAATCTACAAAGCCTTTGATACATGGCAATTATTTAAGTTGACTAATTGTATTGATCATGATAGAATGATTCTAAAAGTGACTGTCATTGAAGGGACAGTTTATTTTATTTATTTATTTATTTATGTTTTTTTTTTTTTGCTTTTAAGTATGTGATTTAAACACCTGCAAGATTTCATTCCAAAATCAGAGTCTGATAATTACAAAAAACCCATGTTTCAGGAAAACAAATTTAGCTTAATATAAAATTCATGTCACTTATCACAAAGTTAAGACAGTGTATAAAGCAGAAAAAACCAGAAATCATATTTACAAATGTATATACCATGGGAGTCATTGCCAATATTACTCCTGTTAGCAGTGAACAACACAGCAGATGCTTTAATATATCACATTCTAAAATTACTGCAATGGTAAGGATTTTTTCATCTAAAATTAAAGGATGGATTGTCTTCAAGGGTTGAGAAAGACCTCTTTTAGTTCCCGGTAGCTGAAGTCAACCATGAAGGGTCCCTGGTGTCTCCGGTGGATACGCATGGAGAGGGCCCTCTAAAATGGATTCCTGGGCTGAAAAGGCCTAATTGCAAGTGTGTTTCCACTGTATATAACTTACAATATCAGGAAATGATAACCCAAGAACTGAAGATGGCAGTGGCTCTATAGATCTGCACTTCTACCACCCTTTCTACTGCTGCTACATTTGCAATACTTGTATAAAAACAACCCTCCCCGCCTCCCCCTACACAGACCCAGCTTCTGTAAATATTACAAATATGAAATACTTTAAACAAGGCAGTAATACCAGCCCCGCAGCTTGAGAACAAATTTCCCATTTGACAAAAGGAAAAAAAAAAGCTTTCCTTTCCCCTCCTCTGTCTTCAGAAAACACAAAAAACCCAAACCAACTCCTAAGATAAATGTCTGGTAGAAACCACAGCTTGGCCCACTGCTGGCTAGCTGCTTGGGAGGTAGATGTGAAGGGACAGTTTAAATAAAAGTCATTGGATAATATATACTTCTTACTCTAAAATATATATGTATATAATTTCCTTTTTTTCCTTTGAATTTTTATTATCAGAAATGAGACTAAGTCAGATGGAAGAAGTGACTTAATTCCGACAATCAAATTTCGACATAGTTCTTTGCTGAGAAATCGACGTTGCATAGTTGCATATTTGTAAGTTTCTTGGTGAAAATTAATCTGTTTTTACAACCTTTATAGATAGAATGCAGATGTCTTGTTATGAGTTTATATTTTATTTTTTTCCCAATTACATGTAATAACAATTTTTAGCATTCTTTTTTTTTTAATTTTGAGTTCCAAATTTTCTCCTTCCTTTTTCCCTCCCTCCTTGAAAGACAAGCAATTTGATATAGGTTATACATGTACAGTCATGGAAAACATATTTCCACATTAGCCGTGTTGCAAAAAAAAACACAGACCAAAAAAAAAGACCTCAAGAAAAATAAAGTTTCAAAAATTCTTCAATCTACATTCAAACTCCATCAGTTTTTTTCTCTGAAAGTGGATAGCATTTTTCATCATGAGTCCTTCAGAGTTGTCTTAGATCATTGTAGAATACAGATTTCTTTCTTGTATCAGGGAAGCAAAAGAATTTTTCCATGTGATTTCATAGGTGAAGCCCTCCAACTCTTTCATCATAGGTTCATAAATTTAGAACTGGAATGTACCTAAAAGATCAATTAGTCCCTCATTTTGTAGACAAGGTCACGAAAGTCTGGAGATGGTAAGTTACTTAAGGTAACTTAAGGTGACACAGGTGGTAAATAGCAGAGCTAGGTCTGGATTCTAGGTCCTTCAGTTCCAAATCCACTACTCTTGCTGTTGCGCCACCCTTCCTAGTCCTTAATTTATTTGTTTTCATTTGTAAGAGCTAGAATACCCTTAAAAATTTTTTTAAATTATATACTTGATAATATTAACAAAAAATTTTAATCAAGTATAATATAAGGTAGTATATACAAAACAAGGTAGTAAAATCTTACATAAAACATGAAAATCTTACATGAAAAGCATTTTACAAGGTAGAACCAAAAAAGCCAAATGTGTTTTTGTTCTCCCTTCCCTTCCCTTCTAAGTCTGTCTAAAGTTCCACTACTTTGGGCTTTGTTTTCTTTCTTATCTATCTGTAATTTTGTTGATAGTGTAGTCATTGGGAATGCAGTCTAGTTGTTTTTATTTTGCATCATTTTATGCAGATTTTTTTCATAAACCATTGTATGTCTCATATTTATTGTTTTTGAAGGCCAACATAGCACATTATATTGATAAGCCATAATTTATTCTTCATTCTCCAATTATTAGACATACTATTGTTTCCCTTTTTTCTTGCTGTTACAAATAGAACCAGTATGAATACATTTGTATAGATAGACTCCCCTCCCCCCCCACCTTTCTCTTTTTATGCTTTTAGAATATAATTGTTGTAGTAAGATAGCTAGTTTGGAAGGTATGGTAAGTTTTTTGATTCCTACTGCATATTTCTCTTCTAAATGCGATGACATATTAGATAGCTATGCATGGTGCAAATTTGAGACTGCATTTATAATCTTTCTGTTCTGCTTTGTATATGGAAATGCTCATGTTATTTGGTGTTTGTTAATTGCAGATTTTTAAAGCAACTAATATATTAGATTACCTGTTTCTCCTTATTTTGTCAACAGATATTTATTAATTATTGTGAGCCAGACACTGTGCTCTCCACTGAGGATTTAAAGAAAGGCAGAGACCTGAGAGCTGCCTTCAAGGAGCTCTTATACTAACGTGGGAGACAGCATATAAAAAAATATGTAAATAGCAACATAGAATAGATGAAAGGCATTATAAGAGAAGAAGTCCTTACCAGCAGGTCGGGGGGACTAGGAAAGATTTTCTACAGAAGGTGGCATTTGAGTTGACTCTTCAAGATGGCGAGGGAAACTGAGGTAGAAGTGAAGATGGAGGGCATTTCAGGCATGGGGGGATAGCTAGTCCAAAGGCCTAGAGATGGAGGATGGACTATCATGTGTGAGGAGCAGCAGGCAGATCAAAATAGCTGGATCACGGAGTGCATGGAGGGGAGTAAAGTATAACAAGACTGGAATGGTCGGAAGGGACCAGATTATAAAGAGCTTTAAATACCAAACAGAAAATTCTGTATCTTATCCTGTCAGTAATAGGGAGCTGTTGGCATTTATTGAATGGGAGGGTGACTTGGTCAGACCTATGTTTTAGAAAAGTCAACTAAGTTGAAGATGGCTTCTAAGTGGGGAGAGTTGGGGCAGGAAACCTATTCTATTAGTTTTGGCCAAGATGGCTGCCTGAATAGGAGGAAGACTACCTGGGTTCCACAAACCTCCTCCAGCAAAAACCCCAAATTGGTACCAAACCAAACAATGATCAAGAAATCAGTTAGAAACTACAGTAAGTAACATTTTCTACTCCATAATTGCACCAAAAGTAAGCCAGAAGCCCACAGGCAGTAGAAAAAAGGGCCACTACCCAAGCCAGCACTGATAAGCTGCCAGCCTCCCAGCTCAACTACAGACGCATGTAGCCTGCATTGTGTATGGAGGAAGCAAGAACAGAAGACTCCCTTAGAAAGTTAGACTGGGGAGGTCAGAAAGCCACAAGGTGGTCAGAAAGTCCCGGGGTAACAACCTTGGATACCACAACCAGCATGGTGTGGTAGCAACCCCCTCAGTGGTTCAGATAGTACACGCAAGGCCCAGGGACTCTTGAGGTCTCCAGCACAGCCCTAATATGTCACAGGGAGGCTTGAAGACCCAGTGCTCTGACCTTCAGAAATCCAGAGGACCCTGATATGAGAAGTGGAGGTCAGTACAGAAACCCAGGGGAGCAAGGGTGCATCTAAGCCTGTAGAGATCTGATAGTACTAGTTCTTCTTTGCCAGTTTTGTTTTTCATAGTTCTTGTTATTTTGGTCAATCTGTTTCTCTATAATTTTTTTTTTAATTCTGAATATCTTTCTAATGTTCTAGGTATGATCGATTGCTTCGGATTAGAGCTCTCAGGTGGGAATATGGCAGTGTCTTACCAAACACACTGAGATTTCACATGTCAGCTGAAGAAGTAAGTCAGCTCTGTTGTCACGATTATATGACTGTATTATCCTAGTAAGACAATGGTTGCTGGTCATTTTTCACATTTATAAGTAAGCAATTCTGAGGCTGAATTTATACAGTATACTTTATGGAAACAAACGAAAACAAGATTATATGTGGAAAATTCTCCTGGTTTATAGTTCAAAAAACGGGGCTGGTTATACTGCTTATTAAGAATAATTAACAAGATTTTAGAGGTATGGATGGAATTTGATTAATTCTGTTGGTTTTGCACATCTCACTTGATTTTCCAAAGCGTTTCAATAAATAATCATAATACTAGCATTTATATAAGTAGCACTTTAAGGTTTGCAAAATGTTTTGGTTTTTGTTGTTTGTTTTTTTACAAATATCTCATTTTATCCTTACAACAACCCTGGGTGTTATTGTCCACATTTTACAGATGAGGAAACTGAGGCAAACAAGTTAAATGACTTGCCCAGGGTCACACAGATAGTGTCTGAGGCTACATTTGAACTCAGGACTTCCTGCATCCAGATCCAGTGTTTTATCTAATGCACCACCTTGCTGCCTTATATATGTATATTTGCCTTAGTAAGTGATATGTTTATTTGTAATGAAAATTGGGATGGTTGAACATTATATCACATAGCTTCTATGTTTTTTGATAATGATTCACTATAGAATATATTCCTTTGTCTTAGCCATTTAACATATAAATAAGCATTTAGATAACCTTTTCCTCATGCTTACCATGTAGCTATGAAATGGTTGCATTTTTGGTGGGTTCTGTTTTAATTTTTTCATCTCATATGTCATTTTGGGGGGGCTTTGATTTGTTTTTTTGCAAGGCAGTTGGGGTTAAGTGACTTGCCCAGGGTCACATAGCTAGTAAATATCAGGACCTCCTGACTCCAGGGCCAGCGTTCCATCTGCTGGCCACCTAGCTGCCCCTCTTATATCATTTTATAGCTGAGTTAACACTTTCTAGTAACAGTATAAAATGAACTTACTTTACCTGAATGTTAGATCTGATTCTGCCATTTTGAAATCTCTACTTTTTTACTTATTGAAATTAGTGTGATCTATATGTCATCACTAGATGACAGCTAATTGTCTTATCAGACAATAGTGAAAATTAAGACATTTATATCCAACTTTGTAAATTCACACCCCCATTCATATTGCATATGTCTTATGTAAGTCAATTTCACATGTGGCATAAGTTTCTTCTAGTCTTGAGGACAACCCTTCCTAATTTGGGGAAATGAGTAATAGGAGGAATGTTTATGATGAGTGACTAGAATAATTTATTTGAATGACTACATATTGTTGGGGAATTTTTCCAGATAGTGTAGGTGACTCATTTTGCAATGAACTACAGTGTATCTTACTGCTTTTACTTGTATTCGTAAAAGATTATTAATGCCTGCTCCCAATTTCCTTTTTTTTTGGGGGGGGGTTGGGGTTAAGTAACTTGCCCAGGGTCACACAGGTAGTACTTGCCAAGTGTCTGAGGTCGGATTTCAACTCAGGTCCTCCAGACTCCAGAGCCACTGCTCTATCCATTGTGCCACCTAGCTGCCACACACCAATTTCCTTTTAAAAATGTATTGATGTATTTGTTTTAAATCTTCTAATATATCCTCCTGTCTTTTCCTGCTGAGAAACCTATCCCTTATAAGAAGGAATAAAAAAGGACATTTTTTTAAAAGTTCAGCAAAATTAACTAACATATCAGTTGAATCCATAATATATGTAATATCATTTCATCAGGGCCAAGTTTGATCATTACAATTATATAGCTTTTGGTTTCAATATTTTTTGTTCTTTCCATTTATATTTTTATAATCATTGCATATCCTGCTTCTGCTTACTTCATTTTGTAACAGTTCATTTAAATTTTCTCATTCTTTTTGGTCTTCTTTATATTCATCACTTCTTAGAATACAGTAATATTTTATTACATTCATGTACTGTAATTTATTTACCATTCCCCATTAAATAGGCATCTACTTTGTTTCCATTTTTTTGCTACTGCAAAAAATAATGCTACAAGTAAATATTTTGACATATATGGGTCCTTTCTATCTTTGACCTCTTTAGGATATATGCCTAGTAGTGGGAACATTAGATCAAAGGGTTTGGATATTTTAGTCACTTTCTTTTAATTGCTTTCCAGAGTAGTTGTGGATCAATTAGCAGTGCACCACCAGCCGTTATTTTCTTACTAAGGATTTTTAAAAATCAGAATAAAAATTAAAGAATCCTACAAAAGGGCTCTGATCTCCACAAATACAGTAACTACATGTTATTATGTGAATCGCTCATTTTAATTTTAAAATATACTAAAGGATGCTTCTCTGCTTCTTGTAACCATTTAGGCTTAAGGACCAAAGCATATTTTCAGAATGGGCTAAGCATTATATGCTTTCATTTCTTTGTATATTGAAATGTTCGTGTTTGTTGTTAAGCCTGTGATAAGAAAAAAAAAATTTAATGGCTAAGCAGGAAGTCACTGGTAATTATTTAAATTTCTGGGTATTTTTGACAGCTCACTGAAGAATACCAGCTGGTGTAGATTCTCATGGTTGTGTTTCTGTATCACTCAGATCTAGTTACTGAAGAGTAAAAAGCAAAACATAGAATAGCCAAGGCAAAGCTAAAATGAAGGACTAACATCAATCACCAGGGAGCAAATGCCAGTAAAATTCTTAATGAAGGATGCTTCCTGTTGAAAGCACATACTGTGTGTAGAAGTTACAGCCTAATGCTCCTAAATCACTAATGTTACCTTATTTTAAAAATGTTGCCTTATTTAAAAATAAGAGTTTAAAAAGCTTAACTTCTTTTTAATATTTTCTAAGAATTCCTGTTTTGAATTGTCTTATTGCCTGCGTGAATAGTAAGTCCTCCAAATAGGAGATAATACAAATAGATGTCTGTGGTCTTTAAAGCTATTAGTGATTTTTCTTTCATGCTTGATTTTTGCTGGGTAGATTATGTGCAGTTTAATACTAGCTTCTCACCTCAGAATGAAGTTAAGTTTTCCTCCTTCTGACTGTTCTCCATTATCAAAATTCCTTTTTATTTTTCCTAGTATTCCTTTGGAAGTCTGTTTACTGCTCTCAGTCAAATCACAGTAATTAGAAGGCAGGAAATACCAAGAGGGAGATCTTTATGTTTTAATTGCTTCAGAACTTCCATCTCTAAACATGTCTAGTGGTCATATTTTAGGACACAGAATTTTAAAAGGGGTCATGATTCAAAAAGTGTATCTGTTTCCTAAGAGTCCAGGAGCTGGTTTGCATTTCACTTAGGCCATAGTTAAACTCTGTCTTCTTTGGAATAGGAGGTTTATCTTTCGCATATAATTGCAAGATTAATATTTCTATTTGCTTGCAGATTGAATGGTTCAATCGCTATAAAAAGTCTCTTGCTACATACATGAGATGTTTGGGTGGAGATGAAGGATTAGATATTACACAAGATATGAAACCCCCTAAAAGCCTGTATATTGAGGTAAGTGCAACTTTCCAAGTGCCCGTCTATGTTAGAGGCTTATTCTAAAGTACTTCAGTTCTGAAGTATTATTTTTCAAACTGTAGTTTATAGTCTAGGCTGAATGTCATAGGAAAATTATAAGGAAGTTATTGAGTGTGTGGTAAATTTGTTATTGTTCAGATCAGTGATGTCAGTAATTTAGGGAATGTCTGAAAAAGAAACCAATGAAGAGTAACAACTTTTTGGTAATTTACAGTCTTGATAGAGTGACTTGAGAGAGTTGAAACATTAAGTGATTTGAACGAAAGCCTTCTGGCTCTGAGGCGAGCTCTCAACCTGCTGTGCCACAAATTATGTAGAGAAAACTTTGAAAGGCCTCTGACTTCCCTTGAGAGTTGGAGAAATCCAACTGGGAGAAATCCCATAAAGCTCTCCAGTGGCTTGAAGACAAAGTAGTTTATTCCTAGTCACAATTCATCGGATTGTGTGTCCTCCCAGAGGAAGTAAAATACTTCCTGCTCCTTCACATCATCAGGACTTTCATTAGCTTGGGAGAATCCCCTCTGTACATTCTTCTTTCCAGCCAAGAGGTTAGCAAAGAGCTGACAAGAAAATCCCTCACCTCTCCATATGCTAAGAGATTGCCAGAGAGCATACTTAACATTCTGTGGAAGAGTTCATTAAAAAAAAAAAGCTTATAAAAGTCAGTATTATGACTTAGAGCAGGTCACCTACCATGGCCTGTTTCCTCATCAGTAACTTGAAGGGTTGTGCTATCTCATGTTTAAATTCCTTTCCAGCTGTAAATCTACAATCCTTTGAAAAGTATGCTACTAGCATTCCCAAGTCAGTGGATCAGGACCTTCTAGTAGAACCGGATCAAATCCCAGTTGGTTCCTGTTCCTGCCTTATACTGTGCTCTGCGCCCTCACCACAGCTTCTCTTCTACCTCACCCCACCCTTTTCTCCTGCCTGCCAGTGTCCTTTGTTTGGTGTCGGGATGGCACAGCTCACTGCAGAGCTCCCTTTCTTTTGCTTTGCTTGGCCTTACTGTCAAGAGCTTCTTGCTCATTCTCCTCACTGTCATCTCAAAGTCTGCCTTCTGCAGGATCCTTTCCTAGTCCTCTCAGGTGCTAATGCCCACCCCTTTCAGGTTAGCTACCAGAATTGTGATTGGGTGGTAGACATAAATTGAGTTAACCTCAATGGAGGGGAGGTTGCTGTGTGTTGGAGGTGAAGGGAGAACATTGAAGTGGGTGAGGAACAAGGAGGATTCAAACTCCCCCACCTCAACCAATGAGTGGGGGAGGGGAATGGATGAAGGTATAACCAGTGCTGGAAAGGGAGGCCAAAGAGGCTGTGTCATCAGGTCTCAGTGGGAGCCAGAAATGAGAGGAGTAGAAACTAAAATATTTAAGGTGAAAGCAAGTTTGTTACCTACTGAGCATGTACTTCAGAGAACATAATGAAAGGGGCGGGCAACTTTAGATTGGGCCATTGGGAGTTGAGTTGAGGAGGGGTAGAAGTAAGGGAGTGGTGAGGGATACAGAGCAATGTTTGTATAAAGTAGTATCTAATTAACTAATGAGAAAAGTGTAATTTGAATAAAAAATTTGAGGTTCTTCCATTTCAGGTGCGGTGTCTAAAAGACTATGGAGAGTTTGAAGTTGATGATGGGACTTCAGTTTTATTGAAAAAAAATAGCCAGGTATTTCTTATAATAACACAAATTGCATTATATCTTAGAAAAATACAGACTGAGAAAAGCAATCACAACAGTGAGGCACTAAGCCTGGCTTTTATGATTATTATTTAAGACCTACGTATTATAATTATCTTCCCCTGTTTTACATTTTCTAGGAATTGGGAAAAAATGTTGCAAATAGTGGAAAAAGAATATTAATCCTTGATCTACTTTAATATCAATGATAATAATAAAGCATAGAATAGGCAGATTTTTATTATCATAGACAATCAACAGAACCTTCACATGGAGTAAATTATTATTGCTTGTTCCCCAGTGTTAACTTGAGCCTTAACTTAAGAAGCATTTTTAAAAAGTTAAGTGAGAATTCTTGTCTTGTCTTGAAATGACTGCAGGAGAGATATACATTTTTAATTAATTATTTTTCTAATTCACAAGTATTTATTTTCTCTCCTTCCTACCTCTTCATCTCACTGAAAAGCAAAGCAAAACTCTTGTAATAAACATACTTAGCCGAGCAAAACAAAATCTCACGTTAGCTATATTTGAAAATGTGTCTCTTCATTTTGAGTGTTATCTCACAGAAACTGTAGACCAGAGGTTTTTAACACAGAGTCCAGGAACTTGTTTGTATGTATATGTGTATGTACATACATACATACATAAAATAAACATATACTATAAATTACTATGTAAATATATTGACATTAATGTATTATATATCAACATATTTATCACACATATCATGAATATATTTCAGTCATCAATATAGTTCAACATAATTGGTTTCCTTTGTAATTCAATGTAGTTTATTTTATATGTTTAAAAACATTCTGAGCATGGTCTATAGGCTTCACCACTGCAAAGATGTCTATGACACTTCAGAGGTTAAGAACCGCTGCTATAGTTCAGAACCCTTAGAAAACTGATGGAAAAAATTTTAATCTTAGCACCAAGGCTATAGAAACCATATCATAATGATTATATACTCTGACCAGTTGGATTTATATGAGGAATTCAGAGTTGGTTCAGTATTAGGAAAGCTATACACACAATAGCCCACATTAATAACAAGAACAACAAAACCATATGATAATAGATCCAGAATGTGCATTTTTAACAAGCAGTGGAAGGGGGTGCACACAGCACAGCTGGTAAAGGAATTTCTGTTTTTCAGGGATAGTTTTATAGCCTCAAATGGAAATATTTACCAAGAATTTCCAGGGGGAAAAGAATACAGATATTGAGAATTGATGATATTAGTTAAAAACAAAAGGGAGAAAAATATAAATTGTGGTGATAAAATTTGCACTGAATTTTTCATTATAAGGAATCTAGATGTGCCTTAAAGTCTTAAGACTTTTCCACCCAAATACAGAAGTTCATATTAGTAACAGGGAAAGGGAATAAGTTTCTGGCATTTATAATGCCAATTGCTTTATAAACATTATCTCATTTAATAACATGTGACATAAAAAACTATCTTTAATTTTAATGTTTCTCTGGTCACATTAATACAACATATTTAAATACTTAGGAAATACAAAAGATGAAAAATAATTAGCATCTCTCTCATTTCTTCTCCCTTGGTATTTACCAGCCAGTGCCAACTGACAGTAAGCTAGTAGTTATAGTTTCATATGTATAGTACAGCAAATATGCTTCACAATCATGTGGCTTATTTAGTTTTCATCTAGGCAGGGTAAATAAGAGGCCATGTTTATTAGATTTTAGTTTTGCTAATACTACTAAGTTTTAAATAACTCCACTAAAATAAAGATGGTCATTTTTGAAAACCAGAAAACTTGGTGTTGGGGCTACAACCAAAGACTCATATTGTATGCGGTCTAAAAAATTACTTTCAAGTCTTATCTTAGAATAAGCCATGCCAAATGTACAAAAAGTAGAGAATGACTGATGCTTTCATAAGATCTCAATTTCTTATGTCTTGTCTCAGAGTTAGTTTTGGGTCCCAAGAATTAGGACAAAATCAAGCCATCTCGAAGCAGTATAGCAAAAGTTTAATTTCTGTTCCCAGAATGTCATTTCTTATAACTTGCTTTGCTATGATGAATGGTATGTTCTCCTAATGTCTAACAGACATTATGGAACTATTCCTATGTTTCTTAGATCTCACTAAGCCCATGGTTTTAATAAAAATTGATTGTTTTTAAAAGTTCACTTGATGTTTGGGGGCATCTTGGATATGTTCGTGAACTCATTTTTGGACGTGGTGGATTTCCAGGTCTATATAGTTAAAGCTAAAATAAGTAAGATTTTTCTTAGCTATCAAAATCTTTTCTGCTTATGTGGCACTTTGAGGTTTGTAATGGAAGGGAACTTTAGGGTACATAATTCTACTGTGATTCCTGTATTTATTTTTGTTCTCCTAATTATATATACACTGTTATTATGATTCTGATTTACTCTGCTCAAGTCCCTGTATTTGGGGAGGGAAGAATTCTTTCCGATTTACT
Organism: Phascolarctos cinereus; assembly: GCF_003287225.1. Lineage (NCBI taxonomy): Eukaryota > Metazoa > Chordata > Mammalia > Diprotodontia > Phascolarctidae > Phascolarctos > Phascolarctos cinereus. The sequence goes on along the minus strand of NW_027555625.1, from coordinate 150,629,087 downwards.
TGTGTTCCCTAATTCAGAATACCTGGGGATTAGTACCTTTAATGTGCCTTTCTTCTATTTAGGCAGATCTAAAGGTACCTTCACTCAGGCAGAAGTAAGGAGAGAGGAGTACTCTTTCTAGGGTGGATATAGGGCTAGTTACATCTCAGAAGTTTCAACAACCTCCTACCTGCCTACCTGCCTGTCCTCCTCCACCCAATACTTTTAGTTCTTAAATCAAAACATGACAAGGAGAAAAATTGTCTCCTTGTTAAGTTACATTACAACTTAACCAAATGTAATGGGACTCAAGGTCTGTGTATGAGGTAAAGAAAGAAGACAAGAATCAGGGTCCTTTTATTGGGGCTTGTCCCCTCTAACCCACAAAAACATTACTGCATAATTTTGTTATGCATAAAGTCAATGTGCTGTGTCTTACTTCAAATTTATATCCAGTCTAGCAAATTTTTTGGTTTGCAATGAAAGGCTACTTCATTGAATTCCTCACTAAAAACCAAAATTTAGTACATTTCTACTTGGAAACATCTCAACTTGGAACTAAGTTTGTTCAGTGAAAACTGAATAAAATTTAAAATAAATTTTGCTTTTGGTTTTGAAACTGTTGATATTGTTTGATAATCCAGTGAATCAGTGGTTGTTTTTCCTTTCTTCACACTGTAGTTTTTAAAAGAAAGTCTTTTACATAGAAAAGTGCATAGCCCTGAAGACAATGAAAGAAATGCAAATTTAAGTTTTTATTGTATAATAAGATAAAATCCAATGTTAGTAAGGATGTGTGAGAAACAGGTATGCTTATGCATTATTGATGGCACTGTAAACTTATTTAGATTTTGAGAACTTTCTCAAAATGTGTCACAAAAACTAAAAATTGTTTTTATTCTTTGACCCAGTAATTCCACTTTAAGAAACAAATACCCCAAAGAAATAACTAAAAAGAAAAAAAAATGGGTTATTCATGCAATATATTCATAGCAGTTCCATTTGTAATAGTGGAAAAAATTGAAAGCAACACATGTCCCATAGTAGAAGAATGGCTAGGCAAACAGTGGTTTGTTATTTTATTACTATTATTATTATTAAAGATGACACATTTGGACTATGCATGGAATGTTTTTTGAGTTTCATACTGTAGGACAAAAACATAACCCAACTTGTATACACTGATTACATATATGACCTTATGTCTACATTAAAGTTCAGGACTCATTTTTGTTTCTAATATATTTCTCTTTTTCTTCTCCAGCATTTCTTGCCTAGATGGAAGTGTGAACAATTAATCAGACAAGGAGTCCTAGAACATGTTCTGTCATAACAGTGTCCTGAAAACTCTGGGAAAGCTTTTCTTTTTAGTGTAGTGTTGAACCCAGTACAAATGTCTCTCTGCCCTTCTCCCCTTCATTGTGATCCTAAAAATTACAGATGGACCCTTTTTTGAGGTATAATTTCCTCATGTATTTTTTTACTCCTGATGCAAAGAAAAATGGAGTTTGTTTTTCTTAGGAATAAATAATAACCTCTTGGGAATGAGTTGTGATAATGTCCTTTATTGTTTGATACAGAAAAAAAGTAAAGTAAAACTTAATTGGATTTATGTCCAATGAAAAAGGAACTGAAGTTGACAGCCTAGGCAGTCTGATGTCATTTCCTCATAGCTCGTTGTCAGAAATTCAGTTGCATCAGTATTCCAGTGTAAGCAAAGTAATAGTTAAATGCCCCAGTTAAGTAGTTTTAGAATTCTTCAGGGACAGGATTAACATGGCAAGTTAGTTTGTATAAAAGATATGAAATGATTTTTTTCTTTTAATTACATTCAGTTAACTTACAAATAAAATACAGATTTACAAATGACTATTTTTAAGAGAATGTCCGTACTCATAATAGTCTGACTGTCATGTCAGGGCTAATGCCCTGTCTTTTTTTTTTTTTTTTAGGCAGTTGGGGTTAAGTGACTTGCCTAGGGTTACGGTCACACAGCTAGTAAGTGTGAAGTGTTTGGTCTGAGGCTGGATTTGAACTCAGGTCCTCCGACTTCAGGGCTGGTACTCTATCCACTGCGCCACCTAACTGCCCCTAATGCCCTGTCTTTTAACACAAAGGTAAAAACATTAAGATGTTGTCATTCTAAGAAAAGAAACCAAAGCTGAAACAGCAGAAACTTGTGTCTCTTCTTCAGACTCAGGATGTCATGTGGCTGACGGCTAGATAATAGGACTTTGTAGATTTCATAAAGCCCTGAGGGTTGGAGTGCTTTCTGTCCCAACCACTCTCTGTGGTTTGTCCTTTCCACAACTTGCATTCCTCATGACCTTCCCACTTGTCTCAACCAGTCAGTCCCATATCAACCAGACTCTAGACATACTGTCACAGAAACCCCTATAAAGCACTTTTATAGCACCTATGTGTGAAATTCACATTTACTTTGTGTAATATACACACGTGTGCACAGTGAATATTTAAAGCCAATCCTTCCCTCAAGACCTTGTAGAATAAAGATGACATGTGTGTTGTTCTGTTGTTTAATTTTAATATAGCTTTTTTTTTATTAAGGTCAGCTACATGTAACATCTCTGTGGGTTATTTTCCATTGCCTATGGCATTTTTATAATCATGTCCTAATCTAGTTTCTACAGCATCAATAATGTGTAGGACTTTGAAAAGGATAGATGACTTTTGAAATTTTAACTATGGTTCTGTTCTGCATTTGGCCCTCTCCCTTTCCATTTATATAGCACCTGCCACACTGCTTTGCATATTTGTAATGCTAATAACAGGGGGGGGGTGGGCACAGGGCAGAGAGGATTGCAGTAGCTTTCCCAGAGAATTCATTGGGCTTGGGTGTGCAAATTTTACTTTCAAATCCTTTTTTTAGAAAAAGCTATTCTTGCTGAAGTATGGAATAGAGAATAATGAACTGATGCATTTATAAAAACCTAAACTTAAACCTTGCTTTAAAACCACTGGTTCTGGTTCATTTTACTTTATAGTTTCATGTGATAGCTCCATGTAAGGAGTGCCTCTCAATTATATGGTTGACAGTGTCACGATTGTCCGAATCACATTGACATGGCATAATTTAAAGAATGCTGCACTTGGAAGCAGGAGAAGAGAGTTCAAAATTCCTCCTCTGATACTAACTTTTTAAACATCAGCAAATCAATTCTTTGAACCTGTTTCTTTATGCATAAAATGGAGATAATACCTGTAATAACTACCTTCACAGTCTGCCCCCAAAACATACATTTTGAGAGGGAATATATAGAGAAGACTCAGAACTATATAGACAGTTTGTTATAGAGCGAGAATTCTCAACCTGGGGTGTGAATTTGATTTTTAAAAAATATTTTGTAAACTATTTCAATGTAATTGGTTTCCTTTGTGGTCCTATGTATTTTATGTATTTAAAAACATCATTCTGAGGAGACCATAGACTTCATTATACCGCCAAAGGGGAGACAAAAAATAAAAACGCTGTAGGAACTCCTGGTCTGTAGTTGAAAGAGTGCTGAGTTTGGAGTCAGAAGATCTGGGTTCAAATCCCAGCTCTACCACCATGTGCTTGAGTTTCCTCATTTTTAAGTTGAGGGGGTTTGGACTAGATAACCTCTAAAGGTCCCTTCTAGCTCTTTAATAATCCTGTTATCCTAAATGTATGAAATGCCCACTACCTGAGTCTGATTGCTGTAGTTTGACATCTAGGTTCTCAAATCTATACTTCCTACGTGGGCTAGACATTAATGCATCCCATTCTTAGCAAGGCTTTGGAGGGGCTGAGGGAAAAGAAGTATACACATGTACTATTGGTATTGATCTGAAATTATACCCCCCAAATTACTAAAATGTGCATATCCTTTCACCCAGCTATATACCTGTATGTATAAACTTATATACCAAGGAAGTCAAAGGAAGAGGAAAAATGCAAATATTTATAGCAGTTCTTTTCATAGTAGCCTGTCAGGCAGTCTCAGATCCCCTGCAGATAAGAAGGGTCCTCAGCAATCAGAAAAAGGCTAGCCCAGGAGACCGGCATGAGTTTTATTGACTGACTCACAGCTTCTTTCATGGCAGTCAAGTTGGAAACTAAAGGGATATTGTCATATTGGGAAATGGCTAAACGTGTTACATGAATGAAATGGAATGTTATTGTACTATAAGATATAGCAAAATGGACATTTCCAGAGGAAGTTGAGAAGACTTGTTTCATCTGATGCAAAATGAAGTGTGCAGAACTAGAACAGTCTTCACAGTGATAACAATATATTGAAAAATAATTTTGAAAGCTTTAGTACACTGATCAACATAATGATAAACTACAAGTCCAAAAGAATGGAGAAACACCAAACCCTTTCTGACAGAGAGATAATGAACTTAACACTTAAAGGCATTCATTTTCTGATGACTAATGTGAGATTTGTTTTGCTGGACTATGCATATATGTATTTTTCAGGTTAAAAAAAAAATCAATGAAATTATTCATGTATACTAACCATAGAAAAGAAACTTAGGTATTTGAGGAGTTAACGAACTAAATAGCTTGGTCACTATAACCTCCAACCCACTTTCTTAGGTCTACCTGCTTCTGAAATGCTTTTAAGTTCAAATCTGGCCTCAGATACTTACTCTGTTTGCTTCACTTTCCTCAACTATAAAATGGGGATAATAGCACCTACTTCCCAGCATTTTTGAGAGGATCAAATGAGATAATATTTGTAAAGTGCTTAGCCTGGCACATAACAGACACTATATAAACACTTATTATTTAGAAAAAGAAAATCCACAAACTTTCAGACATTGACATTTTTAATATTAAAACTTTTCTTATTGAAAACGTACCAAAGCAAATACAGTAATTTCATTTATAGCTATACATTTAGATAAACCAAATATCCATGGTTTATATACGCACAGATATAAAAACTATACATTTTTTTACATATAATACAACTTCCAGTGTAAAGACAAAACTCAAGGGGAGAAGATTGCATTTACAATAAATAGCATCATGACCTGAGCCCATAGACCTGTGTGCAACCTATGCAGTTCCCTTATTGTAGGGTAATTTGCTAAAAGAGGGAATTCACAAATAAAGAGCTACTTGTCATGTCATGAAGTGAGAGTGCCCCTTTACATAGTTTTTACCTGGGTACAAAAGTTAAAATTACCTGAGTCAGAAGGAAATAACTATGGAATGATCGATCTTAATAAAGATTTGCAAGATAATGACTTTCTGCTCATCTGGGCCAGGGGAGACCAAAGGAAAGCCTTTGTTTTGTTGAAATGTGTTTTGTTGTTTTTCCCTCCCATGCATTTCTCCCTGAAGAAACCACCCCACCCTCCATCACCCAATCAATAAGCAGTTAAACTCTGTTGAGAGGCAGATGGGAAGTTACCCAAGGTCAGTTGAAGCCCTCAATGAACACTTGACAGTCCATCCCAGGGGTGAGGAACCTGCAGCCTCAAGGCAACATGTGGATCCCACTCTGGACCCCAATATCGTGATCCCCATCTGTATGATGGGACCACTAGCTGGTTGTTCATAACTGGCAAGATTCTTAGAAATGTGAACATCCTCTCAAAAGGATTTTTTAAATAGTTTTTACACAGAGAGAGATGCTGGAGTGATCTTGTTTATTAACTTATTGAGAGCGATAATCTTTTCTTCCAAGACAAAATTCTTTTTCTCAGCACCTTTCTGCTTCTGTTCTGTAATCTGGAGAGCTTTCATTAGGTGAGCATTTTCCACATACAGGTCTTTTAGCAGCAAATCAGATTTTGCATTCTTCGCAAACTAGGAAAAAACAAGCAACATATACTACTTGATATGATGTTCCATTCTATGATCCTACATCAGGTACATTATATGTTTGATAAATGAATGTGCTTAGGGACCCTGTATATCACACGGTGTTCACTTAATATGTTATGACTTTGATCCAGAACTATAAAAAATACTAATTGATGAGTGTTTTTTTCTCATTCATAGTAAAAATGGTGACCCTCAAACTACAGTGTGGAAAATCAGGGGGAAAATGTGATTTTTAATATGAATTTTAAAAAAGTAGACAAGCCATATCTTTTTTAAATTAATTTTTAGTTTTCAGCATTCATTTCCAATAAGTCGTATCAATGAGCTATTTATTTTGAGAATTCTTAAATTTACCAGCTAATTTTCTTGTATAGGAAGTAAAATAAAACCAGCATGCTTTAGTGCTGGCCTGGGAGAAAGCTAGGGCCCTAGGAACACTTGCAAATTTCTATTCATTAAATAGTTTTAAGCTTATTATATGCTGATGACTAAAGTCCTACTTTAATACCTCAAGGCATGTGGGGCACTTACACCATCAGAGCCCAAGATCTGTAAGATCCTACCAAGCTGGAAAGGCTTTGAGTTATAGACCTGATCATGGATTCTTATCATCTCAAGACCTCCTAAATCTGGAGAGGGTCACCATCAAATCAGTCAAAAGGTGATGGATTTTTTAGCCAAATCAACTTTTTGAACATCTATTAATTCATAGAAGAGTTGTGATCTACACATTTGTTGAGTGAGTTCCTACACTGATGAAATCACAAATCCTTGAAATAAGAAGGCTTTATAAACTTAAGAATTTAAATCTGCTGTTGACAAGATTCAAACATAATTTTCATTTATAATGATGTCAATACCAACCCCTTATTCCTGGTCATGTTCAAGTTATGGAGGTACAGGTTATCATAACACAAGGACTGAATGCTTGTAAGAATACAGACTGTTTGTTCTACATGAAATGTTTCCTGCATTGGAATGTGACTTGAAAGATCTTGTAAAAAATGACTTTTTATATATTAAATGCACAGATGCATTTAATTTGTGCAGAGATGTATAAAAGTGTGCAGAGATGTATCCTGGGCAGTCTCAGTCAAGGGCATCTTCAAACCCTCCAAAATAGCACCTTGAGAGCAGAAACTATTCACTTCTGTCTTTGTACCCCCAGTGCCTTTCACAGTAGATGCTTAATTTCTGTATCATTTAATTTCAAATAATAAAACCACCAATAATAAAATATCCTTTCAATTTCTTTTAGAATTCTTTGATTTTCTGAAACATTTATAGTCAACAACATTTTGTTGTTCAGGTGTTTTTCAGTTGTGTCCAACTCTTCATATGACCCCATTTGGGGTTTTCTTGGCAAAGATACTGGAGTGATTTGCCATTTCTCCAACTCATTTTACATATGAGGAAATGAGGCAAACAGGGTCAAGTATATTGGCCAGGATCACACAGCTAATAAGCATCTGTGACCAGATTTGAACTCACAAAGATAAGCCTTCCGGACTCCAGGCTCAGCACTCTATCCACTGCACCCCTAGCTGCCCCCACTCAATACCATACCGTGTTGCATTTGATTGCATTGTGTTTTGCTCTTGTATTAAATAGGGATATCTTGCATCCTTAACTATGTCATAAACTTGCACACACAAGACCTGTGTCTTCTTTTGAATCTCCTGCTGTGCCTAGCAAAGTACTAGGCATTCAATAGAGGTCAGATTACCCAGTACTTATACTGATGACTTTGGTTTTCATTAATTAGATAGTGGCTTTTCTATTTCTTATTTAAAGCTATTTGGACATTCTAGAAAATGTTCAATACATCTAACTCCCCTCATATGTGGTCAAAGTAAATGACCATCCACAGATTGTTCTTCTTCTCCAGGTGTTCCCAGGTTAAACATCAGTCCTGTCTGGACTACATTAAAAAAATTAACATTCATTGGTGGCAGCAGTGGGAAGTATACATTATTCTCAAAAGATATTCTAATTTTTCAAGTCTTACTTCCATGCCAGAAAACAGCATGGCACAGGGAATAGAATTTTCAGGAATATCTAGGTCCTGAATCTGATACTTATTGCGATGGGAGACCACTGACAAGCTACTTAACCTTTGCATCCCTTCAGCAGTTCCCTAACTGAGAGACCAGATGGATTGGGATTGGGATCTGCAATGGTGGACAGACTTCCTATACAAAGAGTTTTCCATGCTGATAAATCAAGAATCTTTGTATATTTATATATTTCTTTTTGTCACCAACTAACAAGTGTTTAGCCACAGAGCCCTAACATTCTTAGAGCTTAGAGACTCCTTAAGATATCATTTCTTGTTATTTTGTAAATGAGAACACCGTGACCCTAAGAGATGAAATGTCTTGCTCACACTTTGGATCCGGGTCTCCTGATTTCCCATCCATCACTCTTTTCTCATAGCCCATATCAAGTGTCTAGGATACACAGACTGGATGAGGAAATGGGCCACATTTAAACTCAAAAGCCAGTCCCTGGCTGCCAAGAAGTATTCTCTAGCAGAGCCCCAGGCTCAGCACTGCTTTCTCTGCACTGTAATCTACAGCAGTCTTCTCCAAAGTAGCAGATCAATATCATTCGAAAAAATATTCAGGAAAAAAGGAGGCAAATACAAAAATGGTTAAAGCTAGCATCACTTACTTGTTCTTTCAACTGTTCCACTTTCTCTTGCAACAGTATTTCCATGTTTTTCAAATTCATTTCTACCTCTTCCACCCTCTCTTCCATATTTTTAAGCTGTTCTTCATGGTGTTCCTGTCAGAAAAGTGTACAAATCACCATTTTAAATTCATAGTGGAATGGCCTTGTTTGTATACTTCAAAATACAGAGCAAATCTGAGTATCTGAGATATACATACATATCTGAATATAGGTTTGAAACTATATGCAGTAATGCTTTAGAAAGTGTTGCAATGCTAACATATTAAAATATAATAGAGTAATAGAGTGGGCTAAAATACCATAAAAATACTTCCTTTTAAAAGAGCAGGCTGATAGGTGGTAGTACAGTGAATAGAGTGTTGGACCTAGAGTCAGGAAGAACTGAGTTCAAATCTAGCCCCAGACACTTTCTAGCCGTGTGACCCTAGGCAAGTCACGTAACCTCTGTCTTCCTCAATTTCTTCAACTCTAAAATGGAGATAATAATAGCCCTTGTTGTGAGAATCAAACGATATAATTGTAAAGCATTTAGTGCCATGTCTGACACACAAAAGGTGCCATCTAAATATTCGTTTTTTTCTTTTTCAAGAAACCAGAGTCAGACCACCTAGCCTATTATTAAAAGACGGCTCAGGGTTAGAAAGTAGAATAAACCTAAGAGTTTTATAATTAATGCTTTGAAAGTGATGGAATAATAACCCAGAAGGTTTTCCAGTATAGTTTTCTTTACATTTAGTCTATCCTATTCCAATGCTGTGTGACCTAGGACAGTTCACTAAACCTCTCAGTGCTCTAGGCAACCTTCTAAGATGATAAGCTGAACACAAAGTGAGGATATGCATCAGTAGAGGAATTTTTCTCACCTGGGAGTGCTCTTTATGATAATTCCAGTCTCTATCCCTATTCCATTGTTCAGCCATAATTACTTGTAGCCTACTATTTCTTACATTATTCTTTCTCTTTGTAATTTATACTTCCTAAATATTAGAGCCTGCCTATATTTCAAGATCTCAGATCTCTTTCATGAAGCCTTCTAAAACTTCTATGTCAGACCCCAATTATCTCTACCTCTTCTAAATTACTGACAGTATTTACCATGTGTACCATTCGTTTGACAAGCATGTAATGCCCTGAAATATTTCTTTTATTTTATTTAACTGCTATTTATTGCTTTCTATGATTTAGCACATGCGTATGTCCAAAAGGGAGGGAACAGTTTTGCTTTACTGTCTGTCCTGGTCATACCACATCCACAATACTGTCTTCAATTCTGGCCATATTTCAGAAAGGACTTTGAGAAGCTGACATGTGCCAGAGAAGGCAACCATCATGGTGAGAGACTCAAGGAAGTCCCACACAAGGATTTACTCAAAGACTTTTTTTGCCTGGAGAAAAGACAACTCAGTGGGATTTGTCTCCCATGACTGCGGGAAGATGAGGCTGGAATGACTGCAATCTTCAAATATTTTACAGAGATATCATGTAGAATTCACTTGTCCTACCTGGCTCCAGAGGGCAGACCTATGATAGAAGCTACAATTAGACAGCTTACAGCTAAATGAAAGGAAAGCATCCTTAAATGGAATGGATTGCTTTCTGGGGTTGTGGCTGGCCCCTCACTGGAGCTGTCATCTGGGATGTTGTAGAAGATATTTCTATTCAGGTACAGGTTGGACTAGATTTGAGATTATGTGATCTGTCCTGCATATTCATCTCTGCTCCATTCATCCCTTGGGGGCTCTTTTCTTGACTCTGGAATTTGCCTGTATCTTTTGGGGACTGACATGCTTCAAAGTAAATGGAATTTCTAAGGGCAGTTCAAGTAATCCTACTCAGGGACTTTTCTTCCTAGTATACAGGTATCCTAATGTACAGGTTAATTACCCCTGTTTCTATTGAGTTTGCCTCTGGAGAAGCCTTCCTAGTTAATCCTGGGAGAGGCTGACTGCCGTAACACACTGTAAACCCATGTTCAATACTGTATTGATCAGCTCTGTCAGCATACCACCATTAATCATCTTCTGGGTTTCAGATAATTACCTCTAATCTGTCATGCTTTGTTTTTTACTCTCATCAAAGACAGCACTACTTCTCAGCTTGGATTGACTACGGTTTTTAAACTAGTGCGTGGCTACCAACCTTCTGCTGTTTATATCAATTTGGGGCGGAGAAGGAGAGGGAAGAGTTCAGATCTATGGTTTAAGCAGTCTAGGTGGGGGAAGTCTAGGTGTGGAAATTCCCCCTACTGATGGAAGATCAGCAACTCATCCACAATTTTATATTTCCTCTAATTTTTTTCCAAGAAATTTTGAACTCATAAAGCTATTGACAGCATTTAGAAAACTTAAAGATTTATGTTCTTCAAAAGTGACACTGGACTAGAGAATCCCTGATACAGTGGATAAAGCATTAGATTTGGAGTCAGGAAGACCTGAATTCAAATCCCAGCTCAGACACTTACTAGATATGATATTGGGCAAGTCCCTTACCCATTCTTTGCCTCATTTTTCTCATCTGTAAAACAAGTGGTACCTTCCAACTATAAATCTATGATCCTATGACCAAATTGTATGGTCACTTCTCAAACCACTTTGTATCATGTTTCAAAAGTATTACTTCAATACTTAAAGGATCTGTGGTTTCACCTGTGTGGTTACAGGTTGCAACCCCTCCATATCTTGGTAGATCATTTTCACTTGTTCTTCTGGCCAAAAAAATTCTCACCTGAATCCGACCTCCTGATGGCGAGTGTCTCTGCACTTAGGTAGGCAGGTTCTTAGACTGCAGATATACAGTCCATTCCTGTGCCTATACTTGAAGACTTCAGCCAAAGCATGGAATAGTGGCTAAAGGGCTGGACTTGACATTAGGAAGACCTGGGATTGATTTCTGCCTTTGATACTATGTCACCTTTTCAACCCATTTAATTTCTCAATCTGTTTCCTCAACTGCAAAATGAAGACAGAAATACCTGTAGCATTTATCTCGAGGCTTTTTGTAAGGATCAAATTAAGTAATCTACATAAACTGCCTTATACATTTTGAAGTACTATGTAACTAGCAGTTATCACTATCACTAGCATTATAATGAAGCATCAAATTAATGCTTTAGGGCAGAAATGTCAAACATGTGAACTAGATTTGGCCCACAACACTCCTGAGTTCTGGCTGAACCAGATTAAAATATAATCGGGGAATATTTAACAAAGTAAATAAAAATGCAATGAAATATAGATAACATTGATACATGGTCAATATGCAATCTGCAAACATCTTAATATATAGTTTAGTTGCTCTGTTTAGATTAGAGTTTGACACTGTATTGGAGGAAGGCATTCAAAATCAGCATTGTTGTTTTGTTTTTTTAATTTCTATTTTTTTACTTTTTTGGTGAGGCAATCAGGGTAAGTGACTTGCCCACGGTCACACAGCTAGTAAGTGCCAAGTGTCTAAGGCCAGATTTAAACTCAGGTCCTCCTGACCCCAAGGCTGGAGCTCTATCCACTATGCCACCTAGCTGTCCCCTCCCCCTCTTTTTAATGAACCTTCAACACTATTCTTCCACTCAAAAACCTTCAGTAGCTTCCCACTGCCTACTGAATAAAATCCAAGCATGGCATCCATGACCCTTCACAATGTGGTACAAACCTCTATTTCCAATCCCATCTCATGCTGTTCTCTCCATACATCCCATGCTCTCATCTACTTCACTGTTTATAATTCTTTGGCCACTCCTCGACCTTTCTGGACTCTAGGCCTTTGCTCAAACTGTTCATTTTGCCTGTAATGCTCTCTTCTACCATCTGTATCTATTCCAATCCTACCCATTCTTCAAGATATAGCTCAAATTCCATCTTCTATGAAACATCTGGCACCTCGGCCAGAGTGACCTTTCCATCCTTTGAACTTTTCGTACACCTTCACATGTTAAAGCATTATAATTATAGAGGCTGCATGGAATAGAGGGTAGAGTGCTGTGTTTTAGGTATGGAAGATCTGGCTTCAAATATTATCTCTGACACTAGCTACAGAAAAACCTAGGTAAGTCACTCAACCCCTGTGTGACTTAGGCAATTCCCACAGACTTATCTTCTAAGCCATAAATGTTTATGATATGCAATATGTTTAGGATATTTGAACATTTACTAATACCTGCAGCAGCAAATAGATGGAAAGAAGACTCAGTTTTGAGTTTCTCTGAGGCCCTTATTAAGCAAATATAAATTCTTAAATGCAGCTTAAACAATCATCTGTAGCTGTGTTCTCTCCACTAGGTCACCCCCCCAAAAACATTCCAGAAAATCCAACATTTTTAGGGGAGCATTCAGAAATCAATGCATTTATGGACTGGAATTCTAGATAGCATTAAAAATACATCTCTCAAATTAAGACAGAATTAATAGAATTTCTTTTAATCACACCATTTCCGTAGATGTCTCCTCTCTGTCTCTGCCTTCCCTTTTCCTCTCTGTCTCTTGTCTGTCTATGACTCTCTCTATATATTTTCAAGTTATTTTTAATTGGTTTTACTTTAATTACATATGCTTTTGTCTGAAAACTTGTGGCTATTTCCTTAGTAGAGATCATTCTTGTTATTTGACTTTTTCATTGAAATAACCATATCTTTCCCTCAATTTCTTTCCTCTTTTCTCATTCATCTCAGATTTCTAACTCCTTCTTTAGTTCCAGTTTCCAGTGGGAATAAAATCTCACTCTGCTGTTATGTCTGCTTGGGTGTAACCTTTCTTACAGTAGTTGGTCTCTTTGACACCCTGTACCATTTCTGGAGATCCCTGAGATACAGACATGTATGTTAAAAACAGTGACCATCTTTCTCTCCTACTTAGTAATAGCTCACAGTTATATAGCATATGTGTAATTTAAATAGTTTTCTAGCACCACAGCTCTGTAGTATTCATTCTGATCTGTGACAGATTTTAATACCCCCAACATTGGTTTTGAATATGAAAATCCAGAGGTAAAGAATAAATTGGTGAAAACACTTTGTGAGACAAAGATCCCTAAAGGTTTTGTTTTATTTTTAAAAAGAGAGGAAGGCATTAGGAATATGTTGTGTTTTCCATAAAGCCTCATGGGAATTCATGTGCAAATTAATTACAATTCCTCTCATCCCCTCCACTGGTTGGCCTGCTGGAGAGGTCCAATTTAGCAGTATCTTGGTTTTGAGAACAAAAAAAAGCAGCAGCCATGAATTTTAATGGACTGGCTGCACAGATGTAATCAGTTATCTCCTAAGCTTGCCCCTTTTTGAATGGCCTTTAGAGAGAAAAGCCAACATTGATTAATTTTTAGTAATGAGGCCTTAGGGGAATGAACAAACATGGTTAAGCCCGGCTAAAATAATTTCCATTTCATTTGTTTTAGAGATTCATGAAAAAAAAAGTCATTTTGGGGGAAATTCTAGTTTGGGTTTTGTTTTTCTGAATAATTGAATGATAAGCCAAAACACACCTTTCAATATCAGCAAAGTGACTCTCAGATAGACATCTTGAAACTTGTTCCAGAACTAAGTCCCAGGATTCTGAATACAGCACCTCACATCAGCGTGCCCTGCTTACCTTCTGGCTTGCCAGTTGTCTACTCGCTTGCTCTGTGCGGAATTTAAAATCCTCCCGGAGATGCTGGACTGTCTGTTGTTCTTCTGCCAATGCATTCTGTAACTCAGTCACATAATCCTGAGGCACCAACTGGCACATCTGCTCCTTTACTTGAAACATCTCCTCTGTGTGTTGGGACTGCGCCAGCTTCAACTTTGCCTTGGCTTCTAGTAACTACATCCCAATAGGAAAGGCACAACAGTTACAGAAAAATTCTGAAAATCAGAGTTATTACCAGAAACGGTAGCAAAGGAGGCTCTGGTAGGCCAGGCAAGTATAGGATGACAGGCAGCAACAACACCAAAGTATAGGAAACACCTAACCACCAAAGTTCGAAGAGATGCTCAGAATTCTTTTTTGGTCTTAGAACAATAATTATTCACATTTATATAACACTTTAAAATTTACAAATGTTCCACCATCCACCAATAACCCTCTAATAAAATTATTTTTTTAAAAAACTGGCATCCATCACCCAAAACTCCTCAATAACCATATCCTGGCCCACCTACAGAACAAAAAATTATGTTCCTAACTTATCCTGAGGTACTGCAGGATGCTTAAGCATTTCTAAACTATCAATAAAGGCTTAAGCTCAGGTCAAGAGAGTTTTTGCTTTAAGTGTTTTATTATATTCAAATTCTCTAAAAAATTGGGGCAGCTACGTGGTACAGTGAATTACAGCACTAAGCCTAGATTGAAGAAGATCTGAGTGCAAATCTGACCCCAGACACATATTAGCTGTGTGACCCTGGGCAAGTCTAATCTTAATCTATTTGCTTCAGTTTTTTAATCTCTAAAATGAAATAATAATATAAATATTATTTATGTAAATGTTGTTGTTCTTCAGTCATAACTGACTCTTCGTGACCCCATTTGGGGTTTTCTTGGCAGAGACACTGGAGTGGTTTGCCACTTCCTCCTCCAGCTCATTTTATAAATGAGGAAACTGAGGCAAACAGGGTTAAATGACTTGCCCAGGGTCACAGATGGTAAATATCTGAGGTCAGATTTGAACTCAGGAAGATTAGTCTTCCTGATTCCGGGCCTGGCACTCTCTCCACCTAGTTTCCCACTTGTATAAATATAAATATATAAATTATATATAAAAATACAGAAATAAACACAAAAGATATAAATATATAAATTCATATATAAATGTTGTTATATTAGAATACTGATAGCACCTCTCTCCCAGGGTTGTTGCGAGGATAAAATGAGATAACTGTAAAATGCTTATTAGCACAGTGCCTGACACACAGCAGGCACTTATGTTTGCTATTATTATAATTATACCAAGTATGGTTTATATGTTAGCTTTATTAACCAGAACCCCAGACTAGCCTTCTACATCCCAAATGTGGCTGATAACATATAGTTCATTACATTATCATTCACAACATTACCATGAAAAGAAATAAAGCTACTGTCCTTATTACCCAAACTGAGAGGAACCAAAATGAAAAGTGAGCTCTCATGAGGAAACTCCAGAAATCTACTTTAAAGGGGATGCCACTGCTGCCATTCAGTTTTTATTCGGCAGGCCAAAGCAATTAATCAGCGTTGATTAAGTCCCTTCAACACCATGCTAAGCACTAGCCATGTCTCTACTACCAAGAACTTCTCCTGCACTGTGCAGAGACTGGTAAGTTCTCCTCAGAACAAAGGCAATTTTTGGCTTCCATGACTGGGAAATTTTTACTGACAAATATGGATATATGACACCCAAAATTTTTCAAGTCTTTTTCCAGAGAAATAACAGCTGGCGTGACAGTTTTAAGGCCTCAACTGCCTCCCAGCCCCAGAGTCCCTTCAAATCTTTCACTCTTATTTTAATCCCCTTCTACTAGCTGCAGATAAACCGGGGCTTGGTTACATAGTGACAATCATGACTCCAGAAGATATATGATGAAGCATGTCTCCCACCTGTTGGTAGAGAGGGGAAAGGCTATAGATGTAGAAGACATGTATTTCCTGATACAACCATTACAATTATATATTTTGATTGATTATACTTTTGTTCAAAAAGAGGCTTTTGTTTTTTAACTGGATGGGGGAAATCGGAGGATAATGATAGTGATAAAATGAAAAAAGGAAGAAAAGAAAGCAAAGTGTGTCAATGAAATGTTTTTAAAAATACCCAGGGGAGACAGGAGATGGAGACAGAAAAGCAGAGCAATGCTGGTACTACCACACTAAATTTAACTTGTATTACAAAGAACAAGCTGTATATAGCTGACTAGCAGTTGCATCTAACATCCTCATTCACTAGTCTTCTTTGTGCATGGAAATATTCATGTTTTTTGGTGACTTTCCAGTTCATAATGAAAAAAAAATTATATTAAAGAATACAATGGTCACCCTGGTCGTTTTGAACTTCCTTGCATTTCCTCTAGAACCATGATTATAAAGTACCCCAATCTAGGTCTCCTCTCATTAACAAGAGTCAAGAGTCAACCACCTGCATTTGTACTGCACTTCTGAAAAGTATCCCTGACAGGTAGCCTATAAGTGGCCTTTCATTAGAAAAGATAATAGAGGACAGCTGCTATTCTGAAATATACTTTTTCAATTGTCCTCCTAACCCTTCCTTCTTATTTTCTATGTGAGAAAAGCAGTTTACCGAATCAATTCTCAAGCATCCTCCTTGACTATCACATGACGGAGGAAGTAAATTTCTAGTACAGTTTAACCGTCTCACACATCCAGGGAAGTGAAATTCTCTCCTCGCCCTCTGGGTCCCACGGGGGCATCACCATTTATTCACTTCCTCATTCTGTAGGCTAGGTAGCCTGCTACCTCTTCTTTAGAGCACTCCCTTGAGGGCAGGGCCATTTCACCCGTCTGTATATCACCAATGTTCAGCATAGACACAGCAAGCACTTAACATACTCCTGATTGATTGCTGTAACAACAGGTAATTTTGCTCCATTTGGCCACATACCAAACGCCAGAATTTCAAAGCAAAAAGCATCTAAAACACTGTTAAACACTGGCCCTATCTTTCTAGGGAGGGGAACCAGTGTTAAACACCAGCAAACTCCAACAGTCCTTGATTTTCTTTCTATCATTTTATCTCTGTTAGTGCCTATAATTTGTTCTTCATTTTCACCCTATGTCCTTTGGGCATTCTTTCACTTTGGACTTATGCAAGTGTAAATAACAAAAACAAATAACAAAATATAACAATAACAAAAACAATTTTCCTCCTACAGAACAATGTAAAGGGGCAGCTAGGTGGTACAGTGGATAGAGGGCTGGGCCTCAAGACAGGAAGACTCATCTTCCTGAGTTCAAATCTGATCTCAGACACTTAACCAGCTGTGTGAGCCTGGTGCAAGTCACTTCACCCTATTTGTCTCAGTCTCCTTATCTGTAAAATGAGCTGGAGAAGAAAATGGCAAACCATTCCAATATCTTTGCCAAAAAACCCCAAATGGGTCACAAAGAGTTCGACACAACTGAAACTACTTAACAGTAACAAAACAGAACAATCATGTTCTTTTTCATTTGTCCCCAAAATAGATGAGACTGCATTTCTCAAAAGAGATACTATTTTGGTTCTTTCTTGTCCACTTGTCTATTTTGCAACCTCATGTAATTTTTCTTGTCTGTAGTGTATGACCATCATCAAATTTTACCAACATACTTCAAATCACAAAAGAATCAGCTTATGTTGTTGCAAGTCTTAGGCAAGAATTAAGGCGGAAATTTCCTGGAATGAATCCTTGAGACGCATTATGAAAATCTCCTTCCTCGAGAAACTAAAATTAGTCTGGTCAGTCTGAGATGGCATAGCTACAGTACAGGTAATGAGCCCCCTTAAACTGAAGGTATTTAAACATCAGGGACTGGATGACTTCTTGCTAAGGCTGGTATTGAGGGGATTCTATAACAGATAATGGTCAGGATAGATGGCCTTTGAAGAGTTTTCTAACTCTGGGATTGTATGATTCTATGACTGTTTCTCAAGGTTCCCTTCAGCTCTAGAAGTGTCAAAAGTACCACGCACAAGACAGTACAACGTTACAAAATCCTGAAATTCAAAGATGGAAGGAGCCTCAGAACCATCTAGTCCAGCCTATACATGAAGAGCGATGCCATTTACAACATCCTTTATAGCTGGTCATCCAGCCCTAGTTGGCCCTCAGTAATGGAGAACTCACTACTTCTCTAGCCAACCCACTTCATTTTTGGACAGTTATTAACAGCTGCATCTCTGCAACTGTATTATCTTTTCTACCACTATTCCCTTTTCTATAAGTGTTAGGGACTTAATTAGTCTCAGCAGATGTCTTAGTCCTGACCTGCTATCTTGCAAGCAGGCTTGGGTTGGCCTGCTCCTGAGTGTGAGGACGTATTTTGAGAGGCTCCTTAAGCAGACCAACTCTATTACTGATCTCAGCTCTGGAACATAAGAGTAAGTTCAAGGCTAGACTCAGAGGAGGGACATCATTATATATGTTCAAGTGTAGAACTGAGGGCAAACCTCTAGACATAACAGCCAAATTCTCTGCATATTTCTGTTGGGCTGGCGATGCTCACATTTACAATAGTGTGACTCCTTTGGAACTGGTGGGGCTTTTGGCTCTGTCTAGACTCCAACATCAGATCTGACACATGCCAAGAATAAGAAAGACTGATTCATTTTTGTATTTTTAAGATACAGTCAAAACAATCTCCTATACATATTTGTGATCCCATCCTTTTACCTCTAATTTCAGCATCCTATCTAGAAGAAGTATGGCATGATAGAAATCCACAAGACCTGGGGTTCAAGACCCACTCTCCATAACTGACATTAGCTGGGGCAATCCATTCCATTTTTGGACAACTGTAATTGTTATACATTAATGATGGCAGTTCTGCAGATAGATCATCTTTCCTACCACTATTCCCTCTTGATAGGCACATTACTAAACTTTTCTGAGCCTCAATTTCCTCACCTATAGAATAAGAATAATAATACCTATAGTATTTGCTCTCCAGGATTGTCATAAGACACTAAAGAGATATACAAAGTGTTCTGCAAACATTAAAGCTGAGTTATGATATATATAGACACAGATACAGATATTGTTATCATTAGTTACCACACATGATTCCAGTGACCCTTTACATTTTCCAGTTTCTTCACAAGAGTCCTGTACATAAAACCACCTCATGATTTAAACTCTCCATATGAAGACCCGAAGAGAACTTAAGTCATTCACCTAATGTCACACTAAAATTAGTGCCAGGACTTTCAAAACTCAGCCTGGCCATTTATGGCACATATGGAGCAGGCGAGAATCTGTGAGGGCCACAGCTGGCACGCACCTGACCCAGGTTTTCGTCAAGCTTCTCTCTCAGCTGTGATTCTGAAAGTCTCAGAGATCTGCATTCTTGATTCACCTGTTCAAGCTCCAGCTCCAGTTGCTGCATTTGACTATCCTGTGTATTAAATCAAATTCACAAACATAAGTATCATTTTAGCAATTTGATGGCTTCATTTGAGAAATGGATATGTGGGGGGCAGCTAGGTGGCACAGTGGATAGAGCCAACAGCCCTAGTTTCAGGAGGACCTGAGTTCAAATCTGGCCTCAGACACTTACCAGCTGTGTGACCCTGGGCAAGTCACTTCACCCTACTTCCTAAAAGTCCCCCCCCTGCAAAAAATGATATGTGGGTAAATTGTCAATATACTGCTGATTTATTAGATGTTCTCTTTTCTAGACTTAAACACTTATTTTTCCTTGAACTCAGAAGATTTTTTAAAAGTTCTTTTCATTCATTCATTCAATATGCAGTTATTAACTATACTGTGAGGGGTAATGAGATATGTGGTGTGAATAAACATAATCCTTTCTACCAATCCAAAGAAATAAACTAAAAGATTTTTCAGAATTCAACTGAATATTAAGTTCCAGAAATTTAAAAACAATGAGCATAAAATGTAAGAAAAGCTAGTTGTTCTAAATTACTGACCGAGATCTATGGATAAGGCAAGCATTTAGGACCAAAGAAAATATATAGAGCATAACAAAATGTAAAATAGATAATTTTGATTATATAAAATTAAGAAGTTTTTGCACAAACAGAAACAAGGCAACAAAAGTTATAAGGAAAGCAGAAAACTGGGGGGAAATTTTTGCAACAAGTATCTCTGATAAAATCTTCATTTCTCAAATATATAGAGAACTGAATCAAATTTATAAAAAAACAAGTCATTCCCCAGTTGATAAATGGTCAAAGGATATGAGCAGACAGTTTTCAGACAAAGAATCAAAGCTATCTATAGTCATATGAAAAAATGCTCTAAGTCATAATTGATTAGAGAAATGCACCATGAAACGGGATTCAGGATCAAACCTCTTTCTTAATGGGGGCCAGTGAATACTCTTCATTGTACTGCTGGCTTTTGGATGCAATAGTGATTGAGTGAAGGACTACAATCATCTTAACACACTCAGTAATAGCTATTGTTTATTATAATATTCAACTACAGTTGTGTTTTTTAAAAGTTAATAAAATCAGTAATACAAAATGCTGACTGCAATTTATGATGTTCAGGGCGCAAGATAGTTAAACATTTGTTAATTATTTCCTTATGGTAAAGAAGCCCCCACACGTTTTTTCATGACTTGTACTTTTTATTTCAATGTGTATATGCAGTGGCTTAGACTGAGGTTTGATTCTCGATTGACTGAATGTACACAAACATTAATAATTGTTAAACTCTGAAATTAAAATTTCGTATTGAATTCACCATCAGAAAACTTTCTATGTTGATGTTTTGGTCTGTATGGTTGTTTATCAGTTTGGGATGTGCTATGATGCTTCTGCTTTTGCTGTGTTGCCTAGGTGTTGTCTGCATGTAACAAATAATTCTGATTACATGTGGTATGCCACGGCTAAATTTAAACCTCATTCTTTTTTTTTGGGGGGGGGAGTATAAGCAATGGGGTTAAATGACTTGCCCAGGGTCACACATCTAGTAAGTGTTATGTGTCTAAGGCTGGATTTGAACTCAGGTCCTCCTGAATCCAGGGCTGGTGCCACTGTGCCACCTACCTGCCCCTAAACTTCATTCCTTAAGAAGGAATTTTATTTACAGTATATGATAACCCCAAAATCTCTGAGGGTTTAAGGTTTTAAAATGAATTCCTTTGTTTTGCCATTATGCTGTTATTTAAAAAACATTAGTCAAAAGCACCCTACCTCTGGCTCGCTCCATTCACTGTAACAGGAACCCCAATATTACTGTTTGGGGTTTGTTAGGTTTGGGAACTGAACTGGAGAAGAAAAAGCGTAACTCCTGAATGTTGACTGGGGAAGAGGTTCTCTATATATAGTGAAAACAGGGTGATAGCCACCTAATTTTCAGTTAATTTTGCTCTACATGGACTAGTTTATTTTACCAGATAAAAAGAAAGGCATTCTTTATGTATAGTGAATGTGGGATGAGAGCCACTAAGTTAAGTTTTACTTTGTTATACTTAGGCCCATTACTTTAATGTTTGTTTTATCTAGTTAATGTTTTATACCTGAACCAGTTTAATGCTTGACCAGATCACAAGCAATAGCTGTAAATGTTTGCTTCAAAGTTTATATCTCCATCATCAAGATCATATAAGCAATCTATAAATAGTACAAGCTAAGTTATATCTAGGCATCTTTACAACATATTGTAATTTATTAGCAGATTTTCAAGATAAAGTGTGACACGGTGAAAATCTGCTTTGGTAAATAAAATGCTAATTCAAGATGGCAAAAAAAAAGTGATTTAATTAAAACAACCCTGAGGTACCACCTCATACCTATCAGATTGGCTAGCATGACAGAAAAGGAAAATGATGGAAGTTGAAGGGGAAGTGAGAAAACTGGAACACTAAGACACTTGGTAGAGTTGTTGTTTTGGGTTTTTGTTTGTTTTTTGCTTTTTCTCTGGTGAGGCAATTATTGTAACTTGCCCAGGATCACACAGCTAGTAAGTGTCAAGTGTCTGAGGTCGAATTTGAACTCAGGTCCTCCTGACTCCAAGGCTGAAGCTCTATCCACTGCACCACCTAGCTGCCCCTAACTTGGTATAGTTGTGAAGTGATCCAACCATTCTGGAGAGCAATTTGGAACTATGCCTAAAGGCTAATAAAATTGTGCATATCCTTTGATCCAGCAATACCACTACTAGGTCTAGATTACAAAGACATCCCAAAAAAGTGAAAAGGACCTATTTGTACAAAAATATTTATAACGGTTCTTTTTTTTGGTGGTGGCTAAGAATTAGAAATTGAAGGGATGCCCATCAATTGGGGAATGACTAAACAAGCTATGGTATATGATTGTAATGAAATATGTGCTATAAGAAATGACAAGAAGGATGATTTCAGAAAAACCATGAAAGACTTACATAAGTAAGTGATGCAAAATGAAGTGAACAGAACCAGGAGAACATTGTACATGGTAACAGCAATGTTGTTCAGTGAAGAGTTCAGTGAAGAACTGTTAGCTATTCTCAGCAATACAATGATCCAAGACAATCCCAAAGGACTAATGATGAAGCATACTATTCACCTCTAGAGAAAGAACTGATACTGTTTGAATACAGACGGAAGCATGCTATTTTTTCTTTTCTTTCTTTCACTCTTTTTCTTTTATTCAAATCTTCTTGTACAAAATGAATGTTTGACATAATTGCACATGTATAACCTATATCTGATTATTTATTGTCTCAGGGAGAGGGGAATGGAGTAAGGGAAGAATAGAATTTGGAACTCAAAATTTTTTTTTAAATGTTAAAAAATTGTTTTAACATGTAATTAAGGGAGAAAATAAAATATATATTAAAGAAATTACTGACCTTCAGGGAAAATATGTTCATAGTACAAGGTCTCATCATTTTGATGTTGGGTATAAAGATGAGAGGCACTAGTATTATTTTAGGCTTTCTGTGCTATGAAGAGATAACTCTGTACTCTGTGGTATAACGTCAAAAATGCTGAACTCAGAACCAGGAAAAGCACAAGTTCAAATTCTACATTAGAGGTGCAGCTAGGTGGTGCAGTGGATAGAGCACCAGCCCTGAAGTCAGGAGGACCTAAGTTCAAATCCGGCCTCAGACCAAACACTTAACACTTATTACCTATGTGACTCTGGGCAAGTCACTTAACCCTAATTGCCTAAAAAACCAAAACAAACAAACAAAAATTCTGCATTGGATACTTTATTATCTATGTGACCCTATGAGATCACTTAACCTCAATAAGACTCAGTTTCTTCCTGCATGGAGCTAATATTTTATTAACTGCCTCAGAGGGCTACCATAAGGATCAAATAAGGTATTGTATGTAAAGTGCTTTGTAATTTTTCAAATTCTACATAAATGTCAGTTGTCATTATTGTATATGCATAGACATAAGAGAAATAGCTCACAGTTATAGTACTTTTAGGCTTCCAAAGCACTTTAAAATTTATACAATGCTTTCTTCATAACAACCCAATTAGTGTTATTGACACTATTTGTTGTTGTTATTCCATGTTTTTTCAGTCGTGTCCAACCCCATCAGTGGTTTTTGTGGCAAAGATACTGGAGTGGTTTGCCATTTCCTTCTCCAGCTCATTTTACAGATGAGGAAACTGAGTCAAATAGGGTTAAATGACTTGCCCAGGGTCACATAGATAATATGCTAGTAAGTGTCTGAGGCTGGATTTGAACTCAGGAAACTGAGTCATCTTGACTCCAGACCCAGCCCTCCATTCACTGTGCCACTTATCTACCCATATAAATACTATAGTAAGCACATTGTAATGGAGTACATTATTGTGCTCATTTTACATATAAAGGAAACTGAGGTATAAAGAGTGGAATGATATGCTCAGTGTCACATAACTAGTAAGTTTAAGAGCTAGGATTTGAACCCAGATCTCCTGACTCCAAAGTGAGTATTTTTTCCACTATACCACAGATCTGACCTGCAATATAATACGATCTGTAGCACAGTATATGCTTCGCGACCATTTTTTTTTAAACTGAGTTTTATGGTTTTCTTGGGTGAAAAATCCAAGGTTGTCCATTTTTATATGGTTGGTTAAAAAAACTGTCTTAAATTATTATGATTATTTCTATGTTTTAAAAAATTGTTGCCTTTAATTCAATTCAGCTAAGTTTTAATTAATGGCTCTCTATGTGTAAGGCATTGTGCTAGCCACTGAGGATACAGGGATAAAGTGACCCTCCAATTACCCTGTATATATATATGTTGTATTTACCCATTTTTTGCATGTTGATTCCCCTATTGGGATGTGGGTGCCTGGAGGACATCTGGACTGGGTTCTGGCCTTTCTTTGTGTGTCCCCAGTATCTAGGGACTATATACCAGTGTCTGGTGTATAGTAAGTGATTAATAAATGCTTAGTGACTAAAAAGGGAGTCCATTCCCTCCAAGAGTTTATATTATACTGGGAAATATAACTTGTTAACAGACACAATATGGTTTAAAGGAGAGAGAAAAAGCAGTAACAAGTAGGGAGATCAGGAAAGGATTCCTGTAGGAGACACCTCCTAAGTTAAATCTTGAAGGAAGTCAGTGATTCTAAGAGGAAAAGTAAGGGAGTCCATTCCAGGGACATGGGACAACCTGTGCAAGGACAGGGAGGTGTGAGATAGAAGGCCAGATTCAGATAAAATCAAGTAAGGCAGTGTAACTGGAACAGAGAATGCATGAGGGAAAGTAATGGGAAATCAGTTGGAAAAGGTAAGCTAAAAGGCAAATTGTGAAGGCGTTTAAAAGCCAGACTAAATAGTCTATACTTTATCCTTGGGGCAAGAGAGAAACAGAAAATTCTTGAGTAGGGAGGAGAGTGGCATGGCAGATTTGTGTTTTGAGAAGATTATTTTGGAAGCTGTGTGGATAGATTACAGAGCAGAAAGTCTGGAAGCAGATGGACCAATTAGGAAGCTATTGCAATGATACCAGAATGAAGTAATGAGGGGATGCGGGAAGAAGGAGATGGATGTGAGATTTTATGTGGAGAAAGAATCAACAATGCAAAATTAAAGAGAAGAGACAGAGATAAGAAAGACACACTTCAGAAAGACGAGTGGAACACTGCATTCATTGTCAGATTTTTGGGATACATTTATTAATTTTGCTTGCTTTTTTCTTTCTTTTTTAAAAAATCTTTTTTATAGGAGATGGCTCTCTGGGAAGAGAGAAGGAGATTATAGACTGAATAAGGCAGGAGGGGGGAAAGAGGAGGATGGAGAGGAAGAAACAAGGATAATTGCAAGATTCCTAGATGATAAGGTGATTTCTTGAAAGGATGGTGATTTCCTCAACAGAAAGGGGAAGTTGATAGGAAAGACAGATTTCAGAATAGAATGAGCCTGGCTTTGGTCATGGCACAATAGGATCATAGAGTTAGAAGTGGAAAGGACCTTGCAGCCCCAAACTCCCTACTCCCAAAGGTCACTACAATATGATTAACTCCCAGGATGCCAGTCTGGACTTAGGAGGTCTGCTCTTACTGGGAAGCAGTCACCGAATATACCATGAGATTTGATCTACTCTAGTATCTTCTTATGTTACCTATAAGTAATTATAGGGTTCTCAATCTAACGGAACAATCTCCCACGTCGGCTTCTAAAATCAATGCCATCCATATCCTTGAGGCTGGACCAAGCTAGGCCCCTTGAGCTTGGAAGGGTATAGCGACATGTACCAAGGAATTCAACTACTGCATTCATAATGTCCAACACGGCCATACCATAACGTGAGTAAAAATGCAATATTTAACAATGTAAATCCTGTTAATTTTACCTTCATAACCTCTCTCATATACACTCCTCCTCTGACACTACCACCACCCTCCTGCAGGCCCTTATTACCTCATGCTTGGACTACTGCAAAAGCGTTCTGGGTCATCCCCCTGTCTCAAGTCTCTCCCCACTCCTGTTCATATGGATATGTCCTACTGATCTTCCTGAAACACAACTCAGACCACATCAAACCCCCATCCCTGAATTTAATCAACCCCAGTGGCTTCCTGTTACCTCCAAGATCCAATATAAAATCCTCTGTATGGCTTTTAACACCCTTCATAACCCGGCCATCTTCTGCTTTTCCAATCTCACATCTTACTCCCTTCTACTACTCTGCAATCCAGTGACACTGGTCTCCTTGCCAGTCCTCAAACAATATAGTCCATCTCCAAAGTCTGGGAATTTTTAGTGACTATTCCACTCATGCTTAGAACTCCTTCCCTCCTCATCTTCACTTCCTGGCTTTCTTCAAGTCTCATTTAAAATTCCACCTTCTTCAAGAAAGAAGCCTTTTCTGGTTATCCACAATCTTAATGCCTTTCCTCTGAGACTATCCCCAATTAGCATGTGTATATATACATATGTGTGTGTGTATCCCCACATAGTTATCTGCACATCATTTCCCCCATTACCCTGTGAACTCCTTAAAAGCAGGCACAGTCTCCTGCCTTTCTTTGTATCTTCATCTTTTAGCAAAATGCCTGGGGCTTAATAAATGCTAGTTGATTGACTTAACAAAATTAAGAAAGAGAAAAACCAATGGCCCTTTTTAGTTATTTAAATGGAGAATTCAAAAACTTGCTATTTTGGTTACTTAATTCTATTTGATTTTTCTAGCCTTCAACCTACAACACTGAAAGACTATTATATGGAACATCTCTGGCTTCTTCCCAACAGGGCCTGAATCTTTGAGCAATCATTATATTTTCTTTCTTAATCTACCAACACTAAAATCCCTGATTCCATTAGAGTCAACTAACAGACACTTAAATATTTACCTAGCTGCGTGTCTTAGCTCGTCTTCCCTCTGTCTCTATGACTCGTGTCCAAACTGCCTTTCTTCTCATTTCTTGGATTATCTATTGTGGCTGCCCAGTCTCACTCACCTTCTCCTTTTTCCGACATCCCTCTTCTGTAAGTCTCTGTGTTAACTGCTGCACAGTTTGTTGGCTGCTCTCATTCTGAGCCTGTAGCACAGAGACCTCATCAGTCAACTGACTGATCTTGATGTTGAGCTGGGATATTTCATTCTTGCGCTTCTCTGTCTGAAGGAAAAGATTTTTTTAAATAAAGAGAGAAAATGGCTAAACAAATTGTGCTACATGAAAGTAATGCAATATTACCAGCTTGAAAAAAAAATATGAAGAACACAAAGAATTACGGAACATTCTACATGAACTGATACAAAGCGATGTAAGCAGAGCCAGAAAAACAGTCTACACAATGACTATAACAATGTAAATGGAAAGAACCACCACAAAACAAATGCAAAATCACAGAAAAGAGACAGAGATAAGACAAACCCTACCCCCGCCCCCCTGCCCACTTCTTTAAGTGGAACACTGCATTCACCGTCAGATTTTTTGGATACATTTATTAATTTTGCTTGCTTTTTTCTTTCTTTTTCAAAAACCTTTTTATAGGGGAGGGCTTTCTACAGAGAGAGGGAGAAATCAAGATGATGACAGATATCAATAAAAATTTGTTTTTAAAAGACAGAGAAATTTCACTGACAGCTCAATAATTTAGGAAAAAAGTAATCATTTTCATTTCATTCCTTAACAGATAAAATGTTTTAGTTCATGAAATGGAAATGGAACAGACCTATAATATTCTGAAAACCCACAGGAATTATTTGATGATAATTTGAATCCAGTGTTCTGAAAACCTCTGCCACATATTAAAACACATTACATATTTTAATAATTCACCATACTAAAGTAAAACATGATTGCCAAATTTTTAAAAGCTTACTTATCGAAAAATTATTTTAAATGCTGTACTAATACATAAACTCCATTCACCAATATGTCTTAATGATATTATGGAATGGAAGCTGGGGAAGTAGAAAGGGCACTAAAGCTGGAATTAAGTCAGTTTGAAGCCCACCTCTAACACTTTCTAGCCATATGGTCACAGGCAAATCACTTAGTCTTTCTGGATCTCAGTTTACACATCTATAAAGTGCACATAACAATACCTACTTCACAAGATTTTTTATAAGGATGAAATAACAATGTATACAAAGTCCTCTGTAAACTTTAAAATGGTAAATAAGTATCAGATACTATTAACATTGCTCCTAGCAAAAACTGCAGTTCCTTAAAAAAAAAAAAACCCACCTACAAAATGTATCTTTGCCACGGTGTTACATCATGAAATAATGGGAAAACCATTGCTTCTAATCCTAGCTTTATCACTTACTAATTGAGTAGCCTTGGGCAAATCTTTTCACCATCTCTGCATGTGTTTTCCTTCCCCTCCAGCAAAGAGGTGGAACTCGATCTCAAAGGATGCTGGCCTCTCTAAAATTCTATGACTCTAACGTGATTGGAGTCATTCAACCAAGAAGAGGTTCATGCTCTCATATTTTCAGCTTATTCTTAGGTATGTCTGAAAAAGATGTTAATATTTTACCTGTTTACTATACTCTTCTATTTCAGAGAAAGCCTTTTCCTTTTCTCTCTGTAATTCTTCTATTTGCTTCCTGTTCAGAAAAAAGTCATTAATAGCACAGGCAACAATTCAGCAAAAAAAAAAATCACTAAACTCTTTATATCCTGAGCTAGTGAACCCATTGCTATATACTAGTAAATATTTATTATTTAATGTAGTGTTACATTATATCATACTAGTAAATTGTATCTACTAGTAAAATGTGTAAAACCGCAACTACCAATCAAATTATTCCATCTGCATCATATTCCATTTTCGTATTACCAGTTTGGATTTTGAGCTACATAATTATTTTGAATTTTTTTAAAATCTAATAGATATTAGCAGACACAATGACGTCCATATAAAACGAACAGAAAAAGAGGACTATGTATGAAATTGTGGAACATTTTTACATGCAGCTTGCATTTTTAAGCATATATAATTTGACATGGTAGTGAAAACTGTCTTGTTTGTGTCTCTTTCTGAAATTCCTTCTGCTCTATGTAATTATTTTTAAACATGCTTCTAATACCAAATCAGCCATATTTATTTAAATAATTTACATTTTTCTTTTAGTGTATATTGTTTTAATTCAAAAATTAGGCTACTTACAGTTTGTTTCTTTTTCCCTCAAATATACACTACTCTTTAATTCATTTATTTCATTGGGCAAAATGTATGCTTGAAATTGTAAGAGCTTGTATTGAACTATCTATACACTCTCTTGACCATATTCTTGAAGCCAAATAGCACAGAAGGTTTGGGGGCAGGGGATATTTATTCTCCATAAACATCTTCTGAAAAAATATGCCAGTAAGTATTTGCATATACATAAATGAGAGGCAGCTAAGGCGGTGCCGTGGATAGAGCGCCAGGTCTACAGTCAGGAAGATCTGCGTTCAAATCTGGCCTCAGACACCTATTAGCTATACATAACCTGGGACAAGTCACTTAACCCTGTTTGCCTCAGTTTCCTCATCTGTAAAATGAGCTGGAGAAGGAAATTATAAATCACTCCAGGATCTCTGCCAAGAAAATCCCATGGACAAAGTTTACAGTGTCACAAAGAGTCAGATAACACTGAACTAACTGAACAACAACATACATCAAGGCATCACTCTCACACACACACACACACACACACACACACACACACACACACACACACACACACATACACACAGAGCTTCTGCTGGTAGTTTTCTGAATTGGAAGGGCTATCATACCATAATCAGTAAAGGGCAAATGTTCTGGGGATCGAGAAGGTCATTTGTTCATTTCAGTCATGTCTGACTCTCTGTGACTCCATTTGGGGTTTTCTTGACAGAGATATTGGCGTTGTTTGCCATTTCCTTCTGCAGATCATTTTACAGATAAAGAAATGCAGGTAAACAAGGTTAAATGACTTGCCCAAGGTCATATAGCTAGTACACATCTGAGGCTGGAATTGAACTCATGAAGATGAGTCTTCCTGACTCCAGGCCTGGCACTTACTCCCCTGCTACTGTTTCCAATAATTCTGATGAAAACACCATAGTCTTTCGCCCTCTAAGGCTGCCTGTAGCCAACCTATAACAACAGAACTTAATCCAGGCTTCTGAGCGGATGTTTTTGGCTGATTCTCACATTACAGAACTCAATGTGTTTTCATGAAAGTTAGAGATCCAAGTGAGATCTTTGTGAGTGGCTTTTCCCTAGGGAATTCAGTTGCATAGCTTCTTCTGTGTGTCTTTGTTTGTATTCTCCTGTATAATATGTGTCCTTGGGGGAAAGCCTCATGCACTAGCTTATATTACAAGCTGCTAGCGGTCTCCTGGCACAGCCAATACCAAAAAGCTTGGGGAAATGAGGACACAGTGTCACAAGGTGCATAATGACTGAATCCTTGACGACACTTTCCATATTCTCTTGGGTATGCTTGTTCCAGAAGGGGTCACAGAACCCTTAAAAGCTGAATCAGAAGGTATGTTCAACTGTCTTCTCAAATATCATGCAGATAAACAACATGGAAGGGTGCAGGCTATAACCATTTAAATAATGTAAAAAGAGCCCTTACTTCTGTTGGTCCCCTTCTATTGCTGTATCTTCTAGCTCCTGCTGAAACCTTTTTAGCTTACTTTTTAGTAAACGGTTATCTTCAGAAAGTTTACACAACTCGATTCTGCAGATAAAGAAAAAAAAAAACAATTATGATGTTGGAGGCATGACTACCATTTTCATTCTACTTTTTAGCCTGGTTTCCAATGGAATGAAACCTTATAAAAATCCTCCGGTCCACATTTTCCCATCTACCCTCCCCCACTCAGTGATGTCATATGCTGATGTTTTCTTGGTGATTTTACAGGATAGACTTCCTGGATTTGAAAAATCTCTTTTCAGTGTGAACTCTACCTAAACAATTTTCCTTATTTAAACACAGAAAATTAGGCTTCCTTACCTTATGATACTACCTTGCAGGTATACTTGTTCGAAGCTTCCATACAGTTAGCTAATCACAAATATATATACATACATTTTTTCTGGTTTCTTTTGCTGAGGGTTTTTCCTTTACAAAAGCTAATCTGTCCTTCCACCGCACTCCACCTCAATACCACTTCCTGAAGGAAAACATCTATTGTGTTAAAGGGGCCAGGTGTACCAAAGGTAGATGAGAACTGCTAACTGGTACCTGTGCCCACACCCAGCAACAACCTGCAGGTGACTTTATTTTATTTTTTTGGAAAACAACACTTTATCAGTAAAACAAACAAACAAAAAAAGCCACCTCTTTCCTATGGAATAGAGGAAAATAAAGGAAAACTAAATGGTCACCAAGAACTATCAAGTAATTAATCATTAGTACTAGGAACAGAGTGTGGTAGTCCAAACCGGGCTCATATTAAGGCATTTTTTTGTGTCTTCCTACATAGAATGGACCCCATCCCTGTACCCCTGTCCCTGAAAAACAAAAGAAAACAAAAAAAATCCCCCAAAACACCAACTTATCTTCAAAAAGAAAAAGTAAAACACTAACCCATCTCCTAATAAAAAGAGAGATTATTGCTCTAGATGCTGAGCCCTTTCCTTGGCATCCCCTCAGAATTTTTTATCAGGTGTTTCCTATCAAAATCCTGATGAATGATGGAATGTTAGAGATCAGAAAGTAAAGGGGGATAGATATCATATCTATATATCACATATATATAGATATATAGATAAGAGTGGGCATAGCACTACCTCACCTCTCTAATAATCTTGTTTTAAATTCAAAGTACCGCTTCCACTGAATTCTATTCACTCTGGCTTGTCTGCAAGAGGTAGTTTGGGGTCTCATACCCCTAGCCATCCCAACTAAGTTCCATCAACTAGAACTTCAGAACTACATCTACTTTATTTTTCTTCTTAGCTTTCTATAAAGGGGAGAGGAAAGAGAAGAAAAATGCATCCAACACTGACTATCAGCTTGATTCCTCAAGCTGGCTAGTTAGTGCCTTAGACTCCTGAAACTTTTCTGGGTGTCCTGGGGACCAAAGGAATACATCTCCCAGTTCCAAACCAACCCCTAGTAGCTCCCAAAGCTCCCTACATCTCAAGCCATCCCAACAATAACTATCTGCATAGAAAGCCAGAACCAGTGAACCTGGAAAAGAGAGCAATTTTATCATAATTGTGGCACTCTCAGCCACCATGGATAAATGAAAAGAGGATGCTGTCAGCACAGCATGAGAGATGCATAGGGATTGATGTGAATGATACAGAACACCCAGGACTAATAATGAGGCACATGTATTCCTCAATTGGGGCAGTATTAATGGCAGGGGTGCCTCCTTCCACTGTTTTCCCTTATCTTTATGCTTGTATGTGTGTGCCAAGGCCCTGTATATCTTCCAAACGTTTGCACTCCACCCCATTCCATCACTAAACTAAAATGAAATCATCTGCTATGCCTCCAAGTTCAATTGCTTCTAGACTGGGATTGTTTTCAACAGTAACAACAAAAAATTACCCATGGAAGCACCAAGACAGAGAAAGACTAAAAAAAGCAAAGACTAGGATGGGCTTACCTGTTATATGCCCTATTTGCCCCTTATTCAGCATGGGGAAGACACAAGGTGAATTCTTCCTGTCTAATGTATACTGTCACCCCTAGTTCCCCATAAGCCCTGGCAAAGGAGCACCACCAAATGGAAAACACCAGAGCAAGGAGGCACTCAGATATGGAAGAGGAAAAATCTGTAGGTGACTTTAAAAGGATATTAAGTAGACTCCAATGACTAAATTATAGCTGTTACTTATAACAAGGCAAAGTGGAAGCCAAGAAAGGTAGCAATCTTGGGAGATAAAAATACATAGGTGTTTTATCCACAGGAGTCGTAGAGTGGTGAGCTTTTCTCTTTGCTAATCTGCCCTTTTGCACCACTCTGGGACCAGCAACAGAAACCTCGGAAACATCTACAACTGTTTACAGGGATAGCTTTGAAAAGAAAAAATTAACTGAAGGGATTATATAAGGAGAGAAAAATGGTTATGAGTGGCAATAGGATGAAGGAAGTCTATCTGGCTGAATGGTCATTTTATAACACATAACTGGTAGAGATCATTTACTTATTTAAATGTCAACCATGAATAGAAAATAATGACTAATAATAATGAATAAATCTAAGTCTTACTCTTACTACTCATATAATCTGTCCTTAGCATATTTAGGTAGTAGGGAAAGGGGATAAACACCAGCCAAGATCAGTCAATAAATCCATCTATCCCGACTTCCTTTCCCCCAAATCCTACCATAGTTAAGGGACAACATGTATAATGGGCATTTATTCTATGGACTAATCATTTAGTTTCGGGTAGCTCCTCACTTGCATAACTCCTTATTTTTCTAAAACATGCAAAAGAAATTATGGCGTATATAGTGAGTTGGCAAAGAAATAAAAATCAAGAAATCAGGATCTGCAGGGAGGCAATATTTTAACTTAAAGCCTGCCTAAGAGAAATCCAGCCTGTCCAAGTAGAAGCATGCCAATTGCAAACACAGCAAAAGCCCTCTCATTTCAAACACTTAAATGTAACCATATGGAAAATGCCAATGAATCAGATGATTTTTTTTAAGTTCAAAGGGACCTAGAGGTCACACTATTTTAAAAGACTCAAGTTGAAAGAACTTACAGCACTTTCAAACAAAAACTTAACAACTTAAATCCCCAACTCTATTACTTTCACATGATCTGACAAAATGCCTGCCAAGTCAGAGGAAGGTTGGTCTTCCACCAGACAATAAGAAAATAAAAGGCAGTACATCTATAAAGCTCAGAATGGTCAAAGATGAATACATGAACAGTGTCTCGATTATTCCTCAATACCTCATTTCAAATAGGTACTAGAAGCCTCAAAACCTTAATGGAAATCACATAATCACAACAACTTAGAATTAAAATAATAGTAAAAAAAAACTACTTCATCCAACTAAAGGCCCTAATTGCAATTTTTAAAAAGCCATCGTGCAAAACCTGTAACATTGTAAATGATCCTATTTTTGCCTGCTTCCAATTTTCACTCATTTTTCTTACTTTCCATCTTGTTTACAGCACTCAACTTGCTTAACAACAAATATTTTCAATAGGTGCTGACAGATGCCTAGAAAGAGCTTATACAACCTAGGAGGTAACTAATGTATAAGGAGGTCATGGGAAAGTTAAATGCTTATTCCTCCATTTGGGCAAATTAGAGACAGGATAAACCAGAAGACAAACATTCCATTTCACACAATAATACCCCAAACTCCTTCATCTTCTTAGCCCAAGTCTGTAAGCGATGTGGTAGGTAAGCACTGAAAAGGTGGGTAAAGTGGGGTCATTAGTAAACAGTGACCCTTTAGTTGTGGGTTTTTTCTTACTAAAACCCCCCAAAATGTTTAGAGATCAAACCTGTCATTTTCTCTTGAATGTGTTTCTTTCTCAAGGGTCCAGACTAGCCCTTCCAGCTGAATCAGCTTAATCTTCATCTCGTCCTTTTCCCTTTCTAGCTGGGTCTCAGTCTCCCACTTCTTTTCTTCCACCACCTCCTCTTTATGCTTTAATTGACTAAGCATCGCTTCCTCCCTTTCCCGAAGTACTGACAGCTCCTCTTCTTTGGTCCTCAGTTGCTTTTCTAGCTGCTGGTGTGACTGTATATACATGTCTAATAGCTCTGCTCCCTTCTTAATAGCTTCTTCCCGGAGACACAGTTCATGCTCCAAGGTCATTATATGTTTCTGGGCCTGCTCCTCTGTCTCCTGTACCTGTGTGGTCAAGTTTTGTTCCTTCATCCTCACTAATTCCAGCTCTTCAGTGAGCTTCCCAGTTTGTTCCTTAAAAATTGCTCTCTGCTTCTCAATATCTTCCTTTCCTGAAAAAGCCACACTCTTTTTTGGCTGCAGAGCTGGGATCAAGTTGTTCTCTGTGGAAATAGAGCAACCAAGCCATTCTCCTCTGTTTTCAATAAAAGCAACTTCTCTCTGATATTGAGATGATCTGACAAATTCTCATTCTGGATGCCTCTTTCCTCAACAGAAAGCAACTGTTCCTTCATCTGTTGCTCCTCACCTTTCCACCCCTCTTCAGATCCAGGTGGTGAGGCAACTGTTACTCCAAGAGAAAGGAACATGGCTTCTTCTGTTTTTGGCAAAGTCAAATTGGCATCTCTGATCTTGACACCATCAAATAGCCTTTGAGATGACAGCAATGTCTGAAATTCACATGGTTTGTGAACAGTCTCAGTAGGGCAATTTTGTTCCTTTAGTTCAGTTACATACTTTGTTCCTAAATTACTTATGTTGTCTCCTTCAAGTTCTTTCTTTTTTTGAATAAAAAACAGATCTCCAGACTTGTCATGATTTTCACCTTTGGATTTCGGCCACGCCAATAACTGCTCACCTTGTTTCCAGTCCTCTTCATACAGGTTCCCTTGGTTTCTGCTCTTGTGTGGAAAAAATATTTCTTGGCTAGTCACAGACTTGGTTTCATTATTTATCTGTCTGTTCTCATCAGATAAGAGGGCCCTCATTTTCTCTGTTTCATGGGTAAGCCTTTCTATTTGCATTCTGTAAGTGAGTTCAACCTTCTCCTTTTCAATGACAAACATTTTGCATATCCTAGCATGTTCTTCATTCATCCTTTCTTCCAGCTTCAGCTCTTTCTTTTTATACTGAGTAAATATTTCCTTTTCTTTCTCTTCCCATTTCTTTTTTTCTAAATCACACTGTTCCTTTATCTCTCTCACTTGCAGGCTGTATCTCTGTAACATGTCTTCTTTTTCATGCTGATGTTGCACCAATAACCTCTTATAATTTTCAGCATGCTGGGCTTCTGTCCATGACAGCTTTTGATTCAATTCCATCTCTGCCTCTGTCCTGCAGATAAACAATTTTATATTGACCCACGTTCAATAACAATATGCATATTGTTGGCTTTCCTAGGTCTATACCACAGATCTTGTTTTTGAGGTGAGAAAAGTCACCTTGTCTGTTTTGATATATTCAGCTCAAGTGCTCTTTACCATTCCCACCAAAAATGTATGAAATTAACCATTGTTTGTCAAGGCTTTTTTTCCACAAAAGTACATAACCCAATATATTTTAAAGAACAGAATTAAGCCTGATGAGCAAGTAAAGTAGATTCTCAAAATGATAAAGGACTTTATTAGTAAGAAATGCAGACTTCAAAGAAGGATAAAGAAAAGACTGTGTTTTCAATACAGAAGGCCACTGGCATAAAGAGGCCTAATTCTATGTAGATGTTCAAGGAAAAAGACTGTTAACTTCAATTAGAAGTCATTAAAGCTTAGAGCATAAAAGCTCTGATAGACTGAAAATGCCCTATCACTCAGGTTTTAATGAAATGTGTTAAGTTAGCAGTTACCAAACAAGAACAGAAGACTGAGTCATGAAGGTTGTTGCTGGCTTCTCTTTTGAATGTGAATCTCTTGGCTAATTGCCCTTTTTATATGTTAACATTCGTCATGTACCAAACAACATATACTTGCTTTTTTTACTTTAAATCAAAGTTGATCTCCATTTTAAAGCAAATTAAGCTATTGGTGTGAGTTGCTATATATCATGTCTACACACATACTAATTTTCACATGTCCTACTTGAAAATGTGCAAATGCTGAATTTAATATGGCGAGTTTTCTTTAAATTCATTAATTCAACAGCTGAATTTCATTTAAACCTGTCTTTCAAAAGATAAAAAAAGAGGATTTCTGAGGTGTAGACACAAGAAGTAATCTAAGTGTCTTTTTGCTAAATATTGCACCAAGCTTTTCACAGAGAGAGTACACCAGTGTAAAAGCAAAGGATCTGTGTTCAATTCATCTTTATGGACTGAGTTGAAGGGGAAGAAATCATTGCCTGTATTCTGTAGGGTACAAGGATACTCTACAGCAATTAATCTTCTTACCAACAAGCATTTGTAGAGCACTAACTATGTGTCTAGCATTTCTGCTTGAACAACTGGTGCTTCTGGGTCATTGTATTACCAAATGGCTAAGATTCCCAATGGGATAGTCAGAAGAAGCTTGAGGAAATGTGGCTGTGTTCTTCTAACATATAATCTAAATAGGTACAATTATCACCCTCTGTCCACTACGGAACTAGTTTCCCTTCCATTAAGTATAAGTAGTGAATCCAAAGGTAGATGACTAGAGAAGCACAATGTAGCATTCTCCTTAACACAAGAGAGAAATAATAAATAGATGTGTACACCTTTTGTCAATGCATTCTCATTATGCCATATTTAGCAACTGTCTCAGGGCATCATTGTACAAAAGTAAGTGAAAACCTTCGCTGCAGAAAATCTATTAATTTCCTTTTCACTGATGATTTCTTCATATTCAAATGTCAGCTCCATGGTGGAGCATAACTTCCTAGGCTATATTAATGGAAACAACTCAAAAATGCTGCCAAACTCTGACCCAGAGAAGAGGAGGAAATATACTCCCCTCCTTTTGGCAAAGAAGTTGGGGAGAAGGGGGATTCTCTAGATAGGAATGTTGCCTATACTGTCCTATATCCTTTTATTGCCAGGATCTTCCTGGGAAGTTTTCTTTGCTACAAAGGAGAATTCAATTAAGGATGAAGGTATGTTGTAAAATTATTCTGATGTTTTAAAAAGGTACAAAGAGAAATTATTTATTGGGGAAAAAATGTAAGAAGAATTGAGTAAATGTGAGCTCCATGAAGTTATGGGATGTTTTATATTTATCTTTGTATCCCCAGAACTTACCATAGCACCTTGCACATACTGGGAACTTAATAATAACAATGAGCATGTTACAAATATTTTATTTTATCCTCCTAAGGCCCTAAGAAGTAGGTGTTATTACTACCCTCATTTTACAGAAGAGGAAACTGAAGAAAATAAAGATCAATCGACTTGCCCAAGGTCACATAGCTAGTAAGTATCTAAGGCTCAATTTAAACACATAAAGATGTCTTCCTGACTCCTCATCTAGCACTCTAGCCATTGTACCACTGTTGTTGAACTGAGTTGAATGTTTTACTTTCAGTACACAGATTCCTGACATAAACATGTTCTTCCAAGCTACCCAAATTAACAAGACTGGATTTTTTTTTAAAGCAATATCATGTCACAAATCTTGAATTGATCATATTGGCTAGAAGTCTAATCCCTGCTTCCTGGGAATAGCCAATCATTTCCCAAACTGGATAGATTTTAAGACACCTTGACCTTTAAGGAAAACTTTCCTAGAAGACTGAAGTCCTTAGAAATTAGTACTGAACACACTGGCTGAGTATTAACTAGATACTTAACACTGCATTAAGTAAATCTTAAGGGTTCAAAACAAGTATGTATATGAGTTTATGTTCTATGTCTCTGGCCCCTGAATACCCATAACATCATATACTTTTTCCATATACATTTTTTCTTCTGCCTATACATTTTATCCTAAATCTCACTAACCAAAAATTATTTCTTTCATTTGTTTTTCAATCTCATATTTACAAGTATCCACTGGAGAAATGGAAAATAATATTAACTTGACAAAAAGCAGCCTGCTCATTGGGTATTAGGAAGTAGGAAGTCTACCATGAATTATATAAAAAGAACTGAATTACAATTCAACAAGCAAATTGATTTTTAAAACTTTTTTTTTAAATTAGCTTTCTTTTTCTTTAAATAAACTTCTTTCCAATACCTATCACCTTTTCTTCCAGGCCTCGTTCCTCTACCCATAAATCATCATCACCTGGGTATTAGTGGGCTACAGTTTTACACCATTTGTTTGACTAAATCAATTTCAAGTTTTTGTTCATGGCAAGAATGTGCAGTCTTGGAAATCCAGAAAGAATACATGCAATCAGACCTCATTAACTGCAGCTCATTCTGATGCTTCAATTTCAGTTCTTCTTCTAGTTGGTCCTTTTCTTGGGCCAGCCGTTGCCCTAGATTTGAAATCTCCTTTGCGTAGTACTGTTCCATTTCTGACCTCTCTTTCTCTAATTTCCTCTCAAGCTCTTGGCTCTGTGTTGAGTTTTGGATCTGATCTTTCAGGCCTTCAATCAGCTCTTGAGATTTCAAATTCAGCTCCTCCAGATCAGCCTTCTGTTCTTCTAACTCACTGATCTCCATCTTAAAGCCTTGCTCGATGGCTTTTCTCTCCTTCTCAAAGTTCTTTTTCATGAGCTCTATTTCTCGCTCATAGTAATTTACCTGAAATAAATGACAATATCGGGATATTACTAAAGTGTTCCTATGCTTTTCTTAAAAATCCAAAAAAGAGAAGCATGATGTTAAAAAAAAACTCTAAAATTTGTTGTTGCATAAAAAGCATTAGAAATGAAAATAAAACTATCATCAATAATGTTACTTTTTACAGGCTGCACTTATGCCACCTGTGTGGGGCAGAAGGCTTAGCAATTATTGAGAGAATCTGAAACTGTGCTGACAATCAGTATGGAAAATGAGGACTCTTTTTTTTTTTTTGCGAAGCGATGAGGTGAAGTGACTTGCCTAGGGTCACACAGTAAGTATCAAGTGTTTGAGGCCACATTTGAACTCAGGTCTTCCGGAATCCAGGGCTGGTGCTCTGTCCACTGCACCATCTAGCTACCTCATGAGGGCTATTCTAACCATCATGAAGGACACCTAGAAATGTATCTGGAACCAGAACAAAATTTTGAGAGGAGCTACATGGTTTGTCTGGCCAGTGACGAACAATCAACTCTAGCATTAGTTTTAAGGACAGATTCAATTTCAAATTCTGCCTTAATCTAATCTGGAAGACAAGCGTGCAAAAAGTGTAAGAGTAGCCTACCTCTTCTAGCTCTCCCTTATATAGGAATATGACATATGATAATCAGTTTTTAGTATGTATCTCAGAGGGGGAAAATGTTTCAAGCAAATAATACTATTAGACTAACAAGAAAAAAAAGAACAAGGTACTATTTAACTTCTCTCTTTCTCTCCCTCTCCTCTTTCTCAATAGATATACATATCCATATATGTACACATAATATAGATATCACAACCTACATATCTATATGGATGTCTTTATCTACACTCTAGACAATTTAGATATCTATATAGATACAGATATCAATATCTAGATCTGTTGATATTTAGTCATTTTCTTCCTCACCTCATTTGGAGTTTTCTTGGCAAAGATACCAGAGTGGTTTGCCATTTCTTTCTCCAGCTCATTTTACAGAAGAGGAAACTGAGGCAAACAAGATTAAGTGACTTGCCCAGGGTCACACAGCTACTAAGTGTCTGAAGCAAAGTTTGAACTCAGGAAGATAAGTCTTCCTGACTCCAGGCTCAGCCCTCTATCTATTGTACCACCTAGCTGCCCAAAAGATAAAAGGGATCTTTATCCCTATTTATCTCTACATTTATATGGGGGTGGGGGTGGGAAAGAGAAAATGAACATAGTAAGACATAGCATGGCACAGTGAGTAGAGACTCTGGGTTCAAGTTCTGCCTCTGACACATACTGGTTGTGTGACCTTGGGCAAGTCACATACACCAGGAGACTCTATTGAAAAGAGCAGATGGTACTCATGACAGACTTCTAAAGAAAGAATGTAACCAGCCAGACTGACATCAGTTACAATTCTTCTGAGTTAAGAGATTGTCCCCAAGAGGCAAACCTCCCAAGCTTAAAATAAAGGGAAATGAAATCCAAGTCCTAAATAACACAGTATCTTGGAGGACTTGCCAATAGCTGGCTATAATCTACATAAAGTCCATAAACATTTCACAGCAATAAACGATGCTGTACATCTGCTTTCAGCATGTCATAACCAAGCTTCATTGCCATCTACATTTCATAAGACTTTCCTCATCACTCTTCATGACTTACTGACTAGGAAGCCCCCCTCCAAATCTGTCAGAGAGATGACTGTGCAGCAAATGACAACACTGAAGCAACTGCACAAGCAAAAATCACTTTCTTTTGGCTAAATGTTCATTTTCTGGCCTGTGACTTTCTTTGTCCTCTCTTTCTTTACCTTGGTTTCCAGTTTGATCTTGAAATCTTGATAATGTTCTTTGAGTTGCTCTAACATTATTTCTGTTTCTATACTCACTGGTACGTGATCATCACCAACAGAAGTGATGCCTGCAAAGAAAATAGCATTTCATTTCACCCAGTAGCAGAAGAGATGGGTCCCATTACAAATCCCTAGATCTGAAACTGAGATGTCAAGTACTCATGCTTTCCACCTACTACCAGCACAAAAATGTACAAAAACATTACATGCAACATGGTAGAATTCATTATAAAGCTGACACTCTGTATTACAGTAAGAGAAACATACTAAAATAGAATATTCCCAATTATCCTAATAACCAGAGCTTTCTGTTAACTGGCATTTGGGTATTCCATGTGGCAATTATGGCCTCAAAGACAGGAAGATCTGAAAGTATTTCTGAACCAGAGAAAAAAGGACTAAATTCACTAATGAAGTGTATTTTATTGTATTCTAAATTTGCAATCTGGTCACCTTGCATAAGTAGGTATACCAGTACAATGTGAGGGGACATTTTCATTGGCCCTTCCCAGAAGGGTTTACTATCTAAGATTTAGAGTAGAAACTTGCTTGGTGCATGTAATTTGTCTAATGTCATACAACCAATATGTATCAGATACAAGACTTGCTCTTTTTTGCTGTGCAATGCTTCCTGCCATTATATTCATTTGGGGGCGGGGGGGGGGGGAGAACAGAGTCAGTGACACAGACAGAGATACTGAGATCAAATAGCACCCACCTTGCTGTTCTATTGATTCAGTTTTTCTGCCAAACAAGAATTGTCCTATGTATACAGTAACACATTAAATTTATCTGGTATGATCAGAAAATGGATTCTGGTTAACTGACTACTGCATGTGCACATATGCATACGTATTAAGGTGTGCATATATACACACACACCTTTGCCTTATTAACAGAGGTATACAGAGAGCTTGGCTTTTAGCGGATAGAAAGTTAGCCGTGGTTCAAGAGCTGCCTTTGATACATTGTGGTCATGTGACTCTAGGCAGTTCATGTGCCTCAGGCAAATCTCTCCTTCCAGTCCATTCTAGATATCATCTGGCCCAACATCTTCTGATCTGGCCCCTCCTTTTTTTCAAAAATACCTTAAGGTCAACCTATAAAGGTCAGACAGATTTAATTACATTAAAGGACCTACATAATCTGGTTCCACCCTACCTTTCCAGCCTTACTTTCCTATACACATTCCACAGCCTAGACAAACTAGCCTC
Source organism: Phascolarctos cinereus (assembly GCF_003287225.1). Taxonomy (NCBI): domain Eukaryota; kingdom Metazoa; phylum Chordata; class Mammalia; order Diprotodontia; family Phascolarctidae; genus Phascolarctos; species Phascolarctos cinereus. Next base: position 150,586,767 of record NW_027555625.1, on the reverse strand, counting down.
TGTTCTCCCCTGCCCAAATGCCCCACCTTTCCTGCCTTTGTGCCTCTGTTCCCTGGGCCTATAATATCCTATTTCTCCCTCTTCATTTTTAAACTCCAACTCAGAAACGACCTCTTCCACAAAGCTTTCAATGACTGTTGCTGTCAGAGATGACTTTTCTCCTTTGGACCTCATATATCTTTTTGTTCTGTGCCTAATACACTCACACTATTTCATTGCCTGTTACATTTACTTTAGAGTATCTCCATCTTTTCCCCATGAGACTGTAAGCACCATGAAGGAAAGCCATCAAGTCAATAAACATTTTTTAACCATTTACTCTGTGCCAAATATTGTAGATACAAAGAAAGTCCAAAAACAGGTCCTGCTTTCAAGGAGCTCACAGTCAAAAGGAGAGACTCTTCAGATAACGCTGTACAAAAAGATATATACAAGGATAAGTCAGATATAATCTCAGAAGGAAGACACTAAGACTGAGAAGAGTCAGGAAAGGCTTCTTGTAGGACATGTGACTTTATGTGAGACCTGAAGGAAGCCAGGAAGATAAGGAGATAAGGAAAGTGTTCCAGGCATGGGAGACAGCTGGTGAAAACGCCCAGAGTTGGGAGATGGAACAGCAGGGAGGCCAATGTCACAGAATCAAAGAGTATGTGGAAGGAAAGTTTTCCAGGAAGTCTATAAAAGTATGAAGGGGGGCAGCTATGTGGCGCAGTGGATAGAGCACCAGCCCTGAAGTCAGGAGTACCTGAGTTTAAATCCGGCCTCAGACCAAACACTTGACACTTACTAGGTGTGTGACCCTGGGCAAGTCACTTAACCCCAACTGCCTAAAAACAAACAAACAAACAAAAAAGTAGGAAGGGCTGGGTTATGAAGGCCAATGCCAAAAAGAGATTTATATTTTATTCTGAAGGTAACAGAGATCCCCAGCTGATTGAATAGGGAGGCAATATGGTCAGACCCGTACTTCAGGAAGATAAATTTGATAGCTAAGTGGAGGGTGGATTAAAGCAGGGAAACACCTAAGGCAGGGAGACCAGCTAGTAGGCTATACAATAGTCCAGGCACGAGATAATAAGGACCTGCATAAGGGTGGTGATAGTGTCAGAAGAGAAAAAGAAATGTGCACAAGGGATGTTATGAAGGCAAAATTAACAGGACTTGGCTACAGAGTAGGAATGGGGGATCAAAATGAGTGAGGAGTCAAGAATTACACCTACATTGCCAAGTCTGGGTGACTGGAAGATGTTGGTACCCTCTGTGGTAACAGGGAAGTTAGGAAGAAGTAAGGTTGTGAGGGGAAAGATACAAGTTTAGTTTTGTACATGAATTTAACATGTCTATGGGATATCTGGCTTCAGATATCCAATAGGCAGTTGGAGATTTGAGATGACAGTTTTAAAAGAGAGGTTAGGGTTGGAGATAAATATATCTGAAAGCCATTCATTTAGAGACCATAATTGAATACATGGGAGTTGATGAGATCACCAAGTGAAATAGAGGGAGAAGAGAATCCCAGGACAAAGCCTTGGCAGAAACCTTCACTTAGTGGGTACAACCTGGATGAAGATCCAGCAAAGAACACTTAAGAAAGAGCGGTCAGACAGGTGGGATGAAAACCAGGGGAGAACAGAGTTGAGAAAACCAAGACAGAAGACAGAATTAAGGAGAAGCGATAAAAGACAATGCCAAATGCTACAGAGAGCTCAAGAAAGATGAAGACTAAGAAAAGGCCATTAGATTTGGCAATTAAGAAATAATCGATAACTTTGTAGAGAGCAGTTTTAGTTGAATGATGAGGCTGGAAGCCAGACTATAGAGTTAAGAAGAGAGTGAAAGTAAAAGGAAGTGGAGGTGCTGACTGTAGATAGCCTTCTTAAGGAATTCAGCCACAAAAGGGAGGAGAAATACAGGACAATAGGTAGGGGGGATCAAGTCAGGGGGTTTTTGAGGATGGGCATGTTTGCAGGCATTAGTGAAGCAGCTAGCAGACAGAAAGGTTGAAAATAAATGAGGGGATAGAGAGAGGGCAATCTGCTGGAAGACAGGATGGAATGGGATCATGTGTATATGTGGAAGGTTTTGCTTTGGCAAGGAGAAGGGCCATTTCTTTATCTGAAAAAGAGTTCTTATTTGACAAGGATCCTTGTCTTATTTGAATGTTATTTCCTTCAATGCACAGAAGTCTGTTCTGCATACAATAGATATTTAATGTTTCTTGTTGAAATTGAAGGGAAAAAGTATGACAGATCCAGGGGTACCCAGGCAAAGGAAAATTAGGGGACAGACACACGGAAAAAAGGAAGATATCTTGTTACCCTGGAAACTGGAAGACAGCATGCTGAAATCTTGTTTTGTATCCATTTCATGAGGCTGAGCAGAGGAAGAAGTCAATCCAGAAAATGCTTTTAGTTTAATATATTTTATGTTTTTGCAAATGCCACCACTAATTATAATCCTTATTAGAGAAAGCCCTATATGTGACTCTACTAAATATTCTTACCATTTTTGCCTGTAGCAGACAGACTTCTCCTCATTTGAAGGGCCCAATTGACTCTCTGTATTGCTTCTATAAAAGGGGAATGAAAGGAACAACAGAAAGAAAAGTAGGAAGTCTCATACTTAAAATTAATGCTGGTTTTCTTGTGAACAATAGAGTATATAAAGTTGCCTACTAATGTCACAGCACAGAGGGACTTGCAAAGTTTTATGAGTTAAGAACTACTGGATTTTATTCCTGGCTCTGGCAAAAATCAGCTTCATATGTATAAAATGAGGTAGATAGCAATTTGTCTGAAAAAGATCTGGGCATTTTAGGGGACTTGTAATCTCAATGTAAGTCAAGGGTGTGATAGGGAAGTCAGAAAAGTCAATGTGATCCTAGGCTAAATTGAACGACACAGCTTCCAGGTATAAGAAGCTGGTAAGTTCCTCTATACTTTGCCCTGGTTAGACCACACCAGGAATATTTTGTTCAGTTCTAGGCGCACAGTTTAGGAAGGACATGGATAAACTAATCTAGAAGAGAGTAGGGTTATTATTGTTGTTGTTTGTCCTTCATTCTCGAGGGTAATGTCATGACTTGCACGTGAGTTGGATGCAACCAAAATGGTGAACAGCCTCAAGCTAAGCCATGTGAAGACTGGCTGAAAGAACCAGGAATATTTAGCTTGGAGTACGAGGATGATCACTCTCTTCAAGTAATGGAAGGGCTGTCTTCTGGAAGAGAGATTAAGACTTCTGCTATTTGGCCATGGTGGGCAGAAGTTGTCTGGAGGCAGATTTGATAATAGGCTTGATATAAGGAACCATTTCCTAACAATCAGAGTTTTTTAAACAATAAAACAGGCTGTGTTGGGAGCTAGTGAATTCTCCTTCACTGGAGGTCTTCAAGCAGAGGTCGGATTGCTACTTTTTCAGATACATTGTAGTGAATTCTTGTTTGAGCTCTGTTTGAACTAGATGGCTGCTGAGATCCCTTCTAACTGAAATTCTAAGACTGATTTTCCTCCCTGCGGCTCTACAGTATAGCATTTCAGGCTCCTTGACTTGACAAAACAGAGATTACAATGATTACTATCTACCACATTTTCATCTTAAAAGGTAAGTTCGCTGGGGGCAACGCATTTGTTCATTTTCTTATGCTTGCATACCCAGTGCTTAGACTAGTACCAGGCACATAATCAGCACTTAATAAATATTTGATTGACTTTCAAAAAATTAAATTTTCAAGGTGAATGGTATTACTACTCACGTTTCCTACTTAGATGTTTCATTAGTTCTTTCAGGTACAATTTTTTGTATTAATTTAAATATATGGCTTAAAAGAAGTCTAGGGAATCTGGAAGTTTCAAGTACAGACTCTTAGTCTACAGACTGTAAATAACGCATTCCCATAGAAGTAGAAATCAGTTACTCAGTGAGGTAGTTAAGGTCCCACACTTGCACCATCCTGAAAGAGTCTAGGTAATCTGCTTATTATTGGCATGTGTCCTGCACTGATGATGCAGGAATATAGGATATACTGGCTGCCCTTTCTGCTCCATCAGCAAGGATCAGGTAACTGTTAATGCAGCTGAATGTCTCTGGGTAAAAGTAGGGAAGGAATGAAAATCAATTAAAAACATTAAGAAATTGAAAAAAAAAACCCGAAAGTAGGTTGTGCATTTGTATCCCTTTCATCCCGTGTCTCTAGAGGGAGCATTATTAGAGGATTTCCCAAATCTCAACTGTGAGTTTCATAGCTCACAAAGTATTTGGGACTACCAGATGTGTAACATTTTCTAAATGTGAGGATCAGCTCAAATATTACCTCATATAGGAGGCCTTTCCTCATCGCCTGTCCCCAATTACTTTGTACTTATTTGTTTGCATTGACTTTGTATATGTTTAGTCTCAATTTATCTCTGTGCGCTACTATTTACTTATTCATTCATTTATTCATTTTAGGCAATTGGGGTTAAGGGATTTGCCCAGGGTCACACAGCCAGTATCAACTGTTTGGTCTGAGGCTGGATTTGAGCTCAGGTCCTCCTGACTTTAGGGCTGGTGCTCCATCCACTGTGCCACCTAGCTGCCCTTCTGTGTGTTATTTATTTCCTCTATTATGTAAGCTTCTAGGGGGAAAGGACAGTTTCATTTTTATCTTTGTTCCCCTACTGTCAAGCACAGTGCTTCGCATGCAGTGAATAAATCAATGGACAAGGGGAGAGTTGCTTCAGATGCACAGCTAGAGAAGCTGGCACGACTTAGTTGCCCCATCTCCCTTCTCTGTCACTACAGTAAAAACCTATTGCTTCTATTTAGTAAAGCATGTTCCCTAACAAATGTTGTTCTCCAACCAAAGCATTTTCCCTGCTCTACAAATCCATAAAGGACCAAGGGTGTCAGAACTACCCCAGGAAGACAATCAAGAATTGTCCCAGAGTCATAAATGGTAATCTACCCTTTCTTCATTTTCCCATGTGGAAGGAAGTACCTGGACACTTCGCTAGAGGGAGGGAGGGAGGCAGGCATAAGGTTTACATAACACTGGACTCAGAGTAAGAAAACCAGAATTTGAAGCCTGGTTCTGATAATTATTCACTATGTGAGGTAAGTCACCTCTATGAGCCTCAGATTCCTAACCTATAAAATGCAACTTACCACCTCCTCCACAAAACTGTTCTAAGGATCAAATGGGGTAATCTCAAAGCATAACACAGATGCAAATTACAGAATATGAAAGTTGGAAAGGACCTTAGATATGAAGGGGAGTTAGGTACTGTCTAATATAATGGCCTCATTTTTTAGATGAGGAAACTCATGCTCAGACAGGTGACGTGCTCAACTTCACATAGTACGTGGAAGAGCTAAGATTTGAATCCAGGACTTATGACACCAGGTCCAACCTCCTTCTACTCTACCACGCTTCCTGGATGTTGAGAATTCTATGAGATCTTTCTCAGTTTCAGGGAGTTCTTGTGTAGTAAGGATGCAGGAATGCATTCCAGGGCTCTAAATATAGAAATTCTACTCTTTTTTGAAAGGCATGAGGGTACAATAGAAAGAACATTAGACTTGGAGTCAGAGGACACATGGGTTTGAATCTCATATGCAACTTACAATGTTCTACAATGTTCCAAGTCCCTTAATTCTCTTATTTGGAAAATGAGGATAACACTGACAACACAACGTTGTTGTGAAGTTCCAATGACATAATAATGTATGTAAAGTGCTTTGAAAACCTTAAGAAGGCTATATAAATATCAGTTATTTTTAGTAGTCTTGGCTCTACCCGTGGAACGGCCTGTATCAACAATACTAACCTTCATACAGCCTTTGCTATGGCATTAGTCTGTCATACATACACTTCTTCAGACTCGACCCCCTATGCCCCCAGCTCAAGAGCACAGCTCTTTCCCAATACTCTGACACTGCTTACATAGGCCAGTGGTAGCTACCAATGACAGGCCTTCTTCCCAAGAGAAGGCAGCACCCAAGCCAAAGGGCTTTTCATTCTTTTCTTCCGGTTACTTAGGAATTTTTTTAGTCCTCTTTCCCTCTCTTTGAAAATATTATCTAAAGTGCTGATTGGGAACATTTTGGGGGACGTAGTCATTATGGGAATTTGTTTCACTTGACTACACATGTTTGTAAAGGGGTTTTGTTTTTCTTGCTTTCTCAATTGGTGAGCTAGGGGATATGGGGGGAGAAAAGGAGGATCTTCATTTGAAATTTGCTTTAATCACACAGACACAAACACACACACACACACACACACACACACACACACACACACACACACACACTTTTTCCCCCTCTGCAGTGACAATCTGTCTCCCCTGGGCACCAAGAGCCAGTCAATACGCATTCATTAAGTACCTTCTATGTGCTAGGCACTGTGCTAAGAGCTAAGGACACAAAGCAAGGGAAAAGACAGTCCCTGCTCTCAGGAAGCTCACAATCTAAGAGGGAAGACAACATGAAAACATCTATATACAAACAAGATATATAACAAGATACAAGAAGTGGCATGTTGTAGTAGAGCAACACAGGATTTAAAGGCAGGAGACCTGAGTTGAAATTTAACTTCTGCTATTTACTATCTATGTGGCTTTAGGCAATGAACTCTCTCCCTATGCCTTATTCTCTACATCTAAAACATGGTCTCTAAATCTCACAATGCTTTCCATCCTTTTTCCATTCATTTTTCATTTCCTTTAACCACTGTTTTATAGATACTCTTCAGCCTTAGGTTGCTGGGGCCTTTTCCTCAATATAAAAGTATAGTGGGAAGAACCAAACATGACTTTATGTCAATTTATGTTCAGGAGCATCCACCCTGAGTGAATCAAGGAGGAGACCTCACTCATCAGCATAGAAGAAAGAACGCTCTAAGGTTGTTTATTTCCAAACCTATTCTGTACATTTTTAAGTGTTCTACCTTCTTGATCATCAGCATAGAGAATGTATCCATCTGGCACACTGTCCTTCTCTGGACTCCGTGAATGACGGTATTTGCTTTCATGCAGCTGGGAGCGCAGGCCTTCCAACTCGATTTGCAGCTCATCATTCCTGTCACTTAGGTCCTGTAAGGTAAGGGGCACAGCCACACAAACTCAATCCAACTTGCAGGAGACAAATCACAGACTTAACACTCTTGGGAAATTAGACCAGATATAAAAGAGCCATAGGGAAAAAAAATTAGGATAAGGAAATTTGCACTGTGTAGTTTACGTTCCCTATGTTTTTTCTGTCTCTCAGGTGTTCTGTACATAGTAACCTGTAACATCAGCCAGATAAGCTGCTAACTAGATTTTAAGTTCCAAGAGGAATACTAATCTCTTTGAGATCAGGGACCATAGCTTCAATTTCCTTAGCATCTTACCCATGATACCAATAATAATGCACTCCAGATAACAGGTAGGAACTCATATACTTAATTGATTAATTTACCTATGTAACAAGAAATAAAGAAATGAAGTTAAAGAGTTGACAGCTTTTGAAATTCCAGGTGCTCTGATCTATGCATCAAGGTGTAAAAAGAATTGAAATCCTCGACAGTGATGCTTAAATATTTTTTCCCAGTTGTGATTTGGTAGTAAAGATTTCAGTAGTTTTAAATAAAACAGGGTGCCAGTTTTCCTCCCAATATGAAACATCACACACAAAAATGATTATGATAAAAGCACATATAAACACTTATAAGGATTCAAAAATAATGACAGTCTCAAGGTAGCCTTTTCAAGTACAAAGCCTTTAAAAGATACACCTAGTCTACACTGGAGTAATCAATTATAGCAAAAAAAAATGCCATCTCGACTGAGCTAACTAGCAGAATCAAGTTTCAAAAACAATTACAGAGATAATTAAGGAAAAAAACAAGAATAATTAAATCCCAGACAAATTGCAAAAAGTCAAAGTTTGCAAATAACCTATAAGAGCACCAAATTGCAAATTCAACTTTTTAAAAAATTATGCTTTCTCTTCAAGTGGTGCAAAGGATCTCATATTTCGCACTGAATAAAGCTATGGACACAGCTAAAGTCAGTCAAACTTCAAGAGAAAGGAAAAGTTTTCCAGACTTGACTTGAGATTGCCCCCATTTCTAATGGCTCACTCTAATGGGGTATAAGGAAACAAGGATTCTGGCATGATTTTCCTCCTCCCCAACTACAAAAATGGGCTTTAATAGTAACCAAGCCTACAGATAATTTCCATATATGTGAGCTTTTAGGCAAGCACTGTTATTCTTATCTTTATTATTGAGAGAAATTTTAATGTTTGCTGAATTGAGTATGTCATGATGTGACATGAAAATTCCTTCAGTGGAAGAAGGATCTTGCTTGTGTAGGGGAATTTCTCAGACTGGGGATCTTAAGTCCCTCCCAGAGAGTAATTTTTCCCACCTAGGTCCCTTTGAATGAAGGTCAATAAATCCAGAGGCAAGGCTAGAAGATAAAAAATTTAATTAACCATCAACTGATGTGTAGTTGGGTGGCTAACAACTCCTCAGAAAAGAGGGAGATAATACATGTATAGGGTTTTACACAGTTTCATGGCAAAAACAGTCTAAAAGGATCTATTAGGCCAGGCTGCTCAGACACTTTCCTTATTTTGCTAAGTGAGACAGGTCATCAGGTGACAGGGGCTGGGTGTCTTAACTTTGAAGTAACCTAGAAGCCCAAGATCTGGTCTGTTCTGGTAGTTAATCTCCTCAGAATATCTAGGTTGGATGCGAGATAAGATGGAATCAGAGAGTTTCTCTTTATTTACACAACCCTGCAGGCTACATTCTTTGACCTCTAAAATTACCATTTCTGGGGGATGTTCCCCAAAACTCACAGCACACAGGCTTTGTACATTTCCTCCACACTTACATATATCTGTATGCCCAGCCCTTAGTGAGGTGCCCAGTATATCCTAAGTGCTTAATAAATACTTTTTCATTCATTGATTCTGGGTATCCTCTGGGAACTTTTTTTTCTGTACCAGGTTGTTCATCCCTCCTTCTCTAAGAAGCTCAATGACATTACAAGGGCGATATCTTATTTTGCAAGCAAATTGGACTAGGAAAATTTAATTGGTGGGTACCACATAAATCTCCCTGAGAACTACAAGTGAACCACCTGGATGGTGCTGGGTTGAAAGAGTCCTGACCTCTCCTCCTGCCTTTATTTTATAGCTGCAGGTGTAAAGCAAACCAGTTAAGAAAGAGATAAAGGGGGAGGGGGGGAAGAGATAAAGAGATCCAAACAACAGGAAAATAAATCACTTCCAAGGGGGAATTCTGAAACACTGCAGGGTTGGTAACTGAAATGAAATAACCTTCTAGACTGAGCTACAGGTTTAGTGGAAATAGATCAGACTTTTGTCTAATAGAGTAGGCTGAATCTACAGAGATTACATCTGCAAAAGTGAAAGTAAAAGGTCAGGTCTGAGGTTCTGTGATTGGGAATTCCAAAGTATAATTAGTTTAATCATCCTATTCTGTGTTCTGCAAGACTTTTTGTAGAATTTAAGTGGGGAAAAAAACTGAATTAAAATTTGATAATAAAAAAGTCAGCAACAAGAGAAAAATCAACAATAAAGAAAAAGTAATAACATAACTTAAAACTGAAAGGACAAAACAGGAATGACTGACTGCTCAGGTCTCTGTTCTCCCTTCCTCTCTGGTTATAAGCCTCCTATCTTGCAGACTAGTTTCAACTATTACATCAACTGGATATTGAGCAAGTGTTCTTAATCTGGGGCCTATGAACTTTAAAAATTAATAACTGTATTTCAAAACAATTGATTTTCGCTGAAAAATGCTATCCATCCCTAGAGAAAGAACTGATTGTATCTGAATACAGATTGAAGCATACTTTTTTTAAACTTTATTTTTCTTGGTTTTTTCCCCCATTTTCTTTCATAACATGACTATCATGGATATGTTTCACACAACTACATATGTATAACCTATACCAAACTGCTTGCCTTCTCAATGAGCTGAGGTAGAGAGGGAGGAAAAGAGAAAATTTGGAACTCAAAGTTTGAAAAATACAAAAAAAAATTTTTCTTAAATTGATTTTCTTTGTAATCCTCTGTATTACATTTTACACATTTAAACAATTTATTCTGAGAAGGGATCCATAGGTTTCACCAGACTTCCAAAAAGTCCATCACACACACACACACACACACACTCACTCACTCACACTTTAGGAAAAGGGAAGAGGAGACAGAAAAGACAGTAGTTTCCAAATAAGAAGCAAAGCAAGAATACAGAAACCATCTCTTCTGAAGATTTAGTAACAAATTTTCAACAACCTAAAACAAAACAGTAAGTATCCCTTTTAAAGATATATGTGGTAAACCAAATTTGGAATGGGTCATGGATAAATCACATCAAGGGAAGGAACAACTCATCTATGAGTCAACCTTCAGAATGAAGGAAAAAAAACCCAAACCTAGCCTAGTTAACGTCAAAATGGTAACTGAACTGACACCCAATTGTGGAACTGTTTTCAAGTCAAAGGAGAAAACAACCCTAACTTTTAGTAAAAATTTCTTGTCTAGCTTATTCCTCTACCCAAAGAGTGGGGAACCTGCGGCCTTTTAGATCTTCAAGTAGAGTCCTTTGACTTAATCCAAATTTCACAAAACAAATCCCCTTAATAAAAGGATTTGTTCTGTAAAACTTGGATTCGGTCAAAAGGCTACCTAGAAAGCCACATGTGGTCTCAAGGCCTCAGGTTCCCCACCCCTGCTCTACCCCATCATCTTCACCCCTATTTCCCCAACCCTGCATATGTGTGTGCGCACGCACACACACACACACACACACACACACACACACACACACACACAGAGAGAAAGTTTAAAAAGCTGGGCTATTAGGCTATCCATTTAATACAATTTTCAAAAGACAAACACAACCATTCCATGGAAAAAATACTTATGCACACATCCCCACTATGTGTGGGGTTATATTGCTGGAACAAGCCACCATGCAGAGATGATAGGGGAGAACACCAAAGTACTTTTCTCATGCACACACTTCAGAATGATACAAAAGCTCACCTTTACCCTCTAGTAATTCCGAAAGGAAGCAGCAACAACACCAAAGGTTTTTTCGTTTGTTTTTAGGTCAGAAGGGGAATAAGCAGAATGTTGATAATACTTTATTAATAGAGCTTTAAAAGATGCAAACCAAACTAAAACAATATCAGTTTTTACAGTGACCAATGAGTTTACAATTCACTTATTCTTCCAAAATCGAGTGTTCTTTCTCCCAGTACAATAAACAAATCATGTAAAATTATTTTATGGTATTCACTGGTATATTTAACAATGATAATATCAACAGAAATAACCACAGGATGAGGTTACAGTTAATCTACACCAAAGCCAGATGGGCATAGATAGATGTGGATGTGAAGGGGAATCAGAGGCAAGCAACTATCACTGCTGATTTTAAAGGAGGAAAAAAAACACAAAGGAAGGAATTATGTGCACAGGAGATAACTGCACTTAGAGGTATTCAGGTAACAATCCATAACCACACATCTGGAGTTAGTTGCATTTTAAATGTTAATTTTAACCACAGCTATGTCACCTTTAAAGTACTAGATCTGTTCCCAACAAGTTAGGTGTAAATCATATTTTAAATTTTCTAAAGGAGCTTGATAGTTAAACGAACTTCATGGTGAATTTTCTGTAAAGAGGAAAAAAATCTATAATATTAATAATCACCTCAGTACATTTATTTAACGGGCCACCAAGTGGCACATGGACAGAGTGCTGGGCCTGGAATCTCATCTCCTTGAGTTTAAATCTGGACTCAGACACTTACTAGCTGTGTGATCCTAGACAAGTCTACTGCTTGCCTCAGTTTCCTCATCTGTAAAATGAACTGGAGAAAGAAATGGCAAACTGTTCCAGCATCTTTGCCAAAAAACGCCAAATGGGGTCACAAAAAGTCAGACATAACTAAAAAATGATTGAACAATACTGTATTTGTTCAAAACACATGGATTTTTGTATACTGGATTTTCCTAAAGAGAGATATTTCTATATTATCTGTATGATACAACTAAGTTGAGGAAGGAAGGAAAGAGCAGCACTTAATACAGTACCTAGCACATAGTAGGAACTTAATAAATGTTTGACTGACATTAGCTATTTAGCTGCAAGGTTACATTAAATTGAAGTGAAATTAATATAATTTACCATAATTCTGGCAATACTGCTGTCATTAACTATTAACAGGTCTTTTTTGTTGTTGTTATTGCACACTCTCATGGTGATGAAATCAGGCCAAAAAAGAGGAAGAAATAAGATGCTTATGTGTCAGTATTCTGCTAATACACTGCTGATATGGAGCTGTGCATTGGTCCAGTATCTTTGCCAAGAAAAACCCAAATGGGGTCACAAAAAGTCAGACACGACTGAAAAATGGTTGAACAATAACATTTATTTAAAACATATGGATTTCCTTCATTTACCATAAACGGTTCCATCATTCAGTGTATTACAGATATATCCAACTTTTTGATCCATCTTGTGCTTTCACTATATTGAACTTTCAACTTTATGAGTAGACAACCAGAAATTTTCTATATCCTCTTTCTCTGAGGCCTCTCCGTTTCTAATTTTTTTTGCTTCTCAAACTTTTGATAGGCGTATAACTAGTCTGTTTCTTTCACTGCTTTTTCTTCCTTGTATCAACTTGACCTTTTGACTTTGACTTTTAGTTGTAGATCAAAGATCTTGAAAATTTCTGAATATACTTGTATTTTTCTAGATTCTATTTTACAAGTTTCTTTTTCATTGTTTTAAATTGGTGAGTATAGTGTGTTCAAATTTACTGCTGTGTGCTGTTGGGGTGTTTTTCAGTTGTATCAAACACTTTGTGATCCCATTTAGGGTTTTCTTGGCAAAGATCCTAGGGTGGTTGCCATTTTCTTCTTCAGGTCAGAGTTAAGTAACTTTCCCAAGGGTCACACAGCTAGTAAGTGCCTGAGGCCACATTTGGACTCAGGTCTTTCTGACTTCAGAACTAGCTCTGTATCCACTGCACCACCTAGCTGCCCCTACCTTTCCTCTTAAGTTCCTGAACATTGCAATGACCACAACTATATTTTTTAGCTATATTAACAGCCATACTACTGCCTGAAATGTTTTTATATCGTAGGAGATTGCATGAGTTCATACTAGAACCTCTATCAGCTTTTCTGAATTACTTTATTTTGATATAATTGGTCTGTCAGTTTAATTCATTCCATGGAACTCAAAAAGGGCTTTTCAAAATTTCATTTTAACTCTGCCCCTATCTTGTCAAAATCACTTGAGACATGAGCATTATTTTTGCCATCTGTTTCATTACATATTGGCACTTCTGGAGTTTGCATTAAGCGTTCTTGCATTAAGTATATATTATGAAAACCTTCTGGATTTTAGGCTTTTTCCTCTTCAGATTAAAGTAACTCCTCAATTTCCATTCTTATTTCATCTAATCTGGGTTTAGGCATGACGTTATTTCTTACAATTGCCTCAAATGGATCCAGGCAACTTAGAGGTAAGGACATCACTGACAGTAAACACTGTGAAATGCTTGCCTGTAACTGCTAGGATCTGTTTCCACTCTTGTGATTTAGTACTGGTGCCTACTAAGCGCAACCTTCTCTTCATTCCTTTGGCTGATGTTTCAAGGTTCTTTCTAGGCTTTTACAGATCCATAGCAGTCTCAGGGCACACACAATCATTCCCTCATGTTTACCCCATTCCCCTCACGATATGGACAACAGTTTGGGCTTCAAGGAAGGAGCGATTTTTAAATTATTATTACTAAAACAGTGAATTTAATAGTTTGTGAATTTTGTTGTCGAGTTGTTCTGTAGTGGCGTCTGACTCTTCATGACCCTACTTGGGGTTTTCTTGGCAGAGACACTAGAGCAGTTTGCCATTTCTTTCTCCAGCTCATTTTACAGATGAGGAAATGTGAGGCAAACAGGGTTAAGTGACTTGCCCAGGGTCACACAACTAGTAAGGGTCTGAGGCCAGATTTAAACTCAGGAAGATGAGTCTTGCTGACTCCTGGCCTGGCACTCCATCCACTTCACCACCTAGCAGTCTTATTAAGAATTTTACCCACATTCAAGAGATTACTGAGCTCGAATGTCACCCTCTGCAGGGATCTTACCCCCACCAATTCCCTCTCCCTCCCTCTGGTTAGAGCCTTTTCTTCTAAGATGACCCTTCATTTACTCTGTTATGTGTCTTATTGAATGTGTCTTATGTGTACTTGATTATTTACATGTTATCTCCCCATTAAAGAGTAAGCTTCCTGTTGCCTTTTCTTGCATCCACAGTACCTTAACACAGTGCTGGGCACATAGTAAACATTTAAATGTTTGTTGACTGATGGAATGAGCAAAACCCCATTTACCTGAACTAGTTTAACATATATTGATAGAATCACCTTAAGACATATTAAAAAAAAAACAATCCATTGTTCCAAAAAACAAACCCTAATGCATTGCTGACTACTCTTTCTCCAAAATACACTTGATTACAGAACTTGAAAGACTTAATGGAATATAAATCATCAGGGACAGAAGCCTAGAGAAGACTTTGCTCTACATACTTTTTTTTAACTTTATTTTTCTTGTTGGTTTTTTTGGGGGGGCTGTGTTTTCCTTCACAACATGACTAATACGGAAACATGTTTCACATAACTGCACATGTATAACCTATATCAAATTGTTTGTCTTCTCAATGAGGAGGCAGGAGAGGGAGATAATTTGGAACTCAAAATTTTAAAAAATGAATCTTAAATATTGTCTTCATATGTAATTGAGGAAAAAATAAAATGTTTTTAAAAGAAAAGGACTTTGCTTTTTCCATCGTTCAATTCCAGATCCAGGACTTAAGACTAGTGTTTTGCATGTTTCCACATATTAATTTATCAATCAATAGCAATAATAATGTTTACATGTATACATGTATTTTTATAGCATGATGCCTCTAGCCTATTGAATGTCTCCATCGATACTCCTCTTCCCCAATCACTTTACAATTACAAAAGAAAACTCAGGGAGAATCAGTCTCTTTATTCTATTTAAATAAAGCTAAACCAATGCTGGACTGACGAATAAAGAAGGTACTGATTTCTTTGATCTACTGTAAATGGCTATGCTAACAAGGATACATATATTCCTTAATAACAATTTAAATACCTGAGTCCTACCAGCTTACTCAGGCTCCTGTCTCTGTCTCTGTCTCTCCCTTCTCTGTGCTCATCCCCCAACCCCCATCTTGTGTTGGCTTATTTGGGCAGTAAAATTCTCACAACTATATGTATGTGTACGTTAAGGTGTATTTGTATTTGTGTGTATGTATATATACACATATGCACAGGAGTGTGATGAAGCTCAAATGAGCTAGTGGATGTAAATAACTTTGCAAACCTTAAAATTCTATACTGATACCAGTTATTATTTGGTGAAGTCTACATTCTCTGAGCTCAGGTCTAGCAACATGAATAGAGCAATACAGTGGGGTGCCAGTAATGTGTAACAACTGAATTTGCCAGAGGAAAAAAATGTATGCACAAACACCTTCAAGTTTAATCTGTATTATTAACACTTTAAGTCTAAATAATCAATAAAATAATAAATCAAACCCTGATTTTTAGCCTTTGCTGATTTCTGAGGTGCAATGTTCAGACTGAAAATTTAACAAGCTGCTCTTATATGGCCCATTAGAGCTGGTGCCAGAATATTTTATATATACATACATGTGTATGTGTGTGTATATGTATACGCACATATATATTCATGTATGTATATATACAAAATGGTTTTAGGGCATCAAAAAAGGAAGGATCAAAGAAGGCTTCATGTAGAAGTCTCATGAGCTGAACCTTAAAGGAAACTGGAAGTTTCTAGAGATGGATGTGAGAAGGGATTGCAATGCAGACAAAAGTACAGAGATAGGAGATAAGATGTCATGGGTGTAGAACAGCAAATGCACCAGTGGGACTGGGCCACAGACAGTGTGGAAGGGAGTAATATGTAAGAAGACCAGAAAGGCAGAAAGAAACCAGACTGTGAAGAGATTTAAATTTAAAAGAGATTTAAAAATCCAATAGGCAATTAGACATATAAGAGGAAGAAAAGAAGGACGAACAAGCTTTTATTAAAAGACAGAATCAGGGATAAATGCTACTACTGAAAGTTATCTGTTGACTCAGTATCCCACAGTTCTCAGTCCTTCTTGTTAATCAGTTTGGGGGGAAGTGTCACCTAGTCTCCAGATATTGGTCACACAGCCAAGTCATCCCCTACCTGTGACCTTTGTACCTCTACCTGTAAATTGTCACGTTCTTGCTGCTTGGGGAGGAACTGAGATGCAAGAGTCCAACCTCTTTTGCTGAGGTGGACCTAACTAAATTGTCTCAAAGTTACCGATAAAAGTTGGCTCCACCTTGAAGCCACTGCTGACCTTCAGTGATCAGCCAATGTCTTGTTACCTTGACATATTTATAATAAACTCCTCTTAATTCTTTTGTCCTGAGTTTTGCCTTGTTAATCAACGTGAAAGCATAAATGAAGAATTTTCCTTTCAACATAACTTTGGCATGAGAATGAAGTAATTTATTGCCTTTTCCCACACTGGTACACATTCCTCCTAAAATGGAGGACTGACTATGTAGCTTTTAGGGTGCTAAGCCACCTTTGATTATCACCTCATGAGAATATTTGTAAAGCACTTTGCAAACTTTAAAGCATCATTTCAGTCATTTTCAGTTGTGTCTGACTCTTTCTGACCCCATTTGGGGTTTTCTTGGCAGAGATACTAGAGAGATTTGCCATTTCCTTCTCTACCTCATTTTACAGATGAAGAATTGAGGCAAACAGGGTTAAGCGACTTGCCTAAGGTTACACAGCTAGTAAGTGCCCAAGACTGGATTTGAACTCAGAAAGATGAGTCTTCCTGTCTCCAGGCCCAGCACTTCATCCACTGTGCCACCTGGCTGCCCTTAAAATACCTTATTATTATTATTATTTTTAATATTACTTATTATTACTTTCAATAATAACGATGATGACCATGAGAAGAATAATAATATAACAAAGTGAAGAACAGAGGAAGGCTTCTGATTCCAGCACCTAGGTTTAATCCAGTGCAAATTTGAGGAATCTTAGTTCTGCTGCCCCTTGATTGGGCATGGAAAGGCTTCAGGGGGAAACACATTACTAACTAACAACGGAGTCATCAATAATAATATTGTCCTAACTGACAACAGAAGAGAAGGGAGCTCCCGGCACCTTTTATATTTATCACTGGAGGCCAGATGAGTATGCTAGTACTTCTACCGTGTAACTATGAAGCTGGTGGGATGCTCTCTTAGAAGAAGAGCACAGCAGTATCAGACAAAAGGGGCTTGAGAAACATGGAAGTTTAGGAGCAGCAGTCAGGTCAGGAGATACAGAAAGCTTTTTGCCCAAGAGACAAAATGTTCTCTACCTGCTCCAAACAAAAAAAAAATTAAACTAGAAATTACATATCTCCTCCATTTCCACTAAGTTACATAGAAAAGGCACATGACTTCTCAGCAGGCAGAGAGAGAAAAATTTTTGCAAAGGCTTTTTGCAATGGAGTTTCCCAGAGGTACATACCCTACACTTGAGTTCATATTCTTTTATAACTTCTGTGATCCGTTCTTCTGTACTGAAGAGCTCAGGGTTATGTGGCTCTAGCTGAAAATCCAATAAATAAAATTTTTATTATGCTCAACCAGAAGACGCAAATGACAAGAAGGAAACAAAATATCCCTTTCCAACTGCAGCTCAAATAAAGGGGGAAAAAATACTCAGTCTCTCAGCCTGACTCACTTCTATGGCGCTTTGTGATGGATCAGCTGAACTTTAACCCAAACTCAAATAGAAATGGAGACTGCTAAAAGACAAAAGAAAAAAAGGCAAAAAAAGAAATGGAGACTGCTAAACCATATGTAAGGATCCACTAGAAAACCACAAATTAACATTATTTGCCTCAACATTTCTATCCCAGGAACTGGTCAGAACTCTTCCAAATGTCATTCTATATATAATCTGCCTTAACTTGGGAGAAATTAGATGTTGGTCTACTGATATTCTGAGAATACCTGTCTACAAACAAAACTAAAGGGAGCTGAATAATAAAAGCTGTGTGATCTTAAGAAGGAAAGTAAGAGTCTCTAGTCACATGACTTGTGGTACAGTTGGGCTAGGAATGGGACAGTAACTTATTTTACTGGAACCACACCCAGACCACCTGTAAAAGGCTCATTGACAGCAAGGGTTTTTGCTAGAGGCAGTTTAACACAGGTTTGCCCTCCAACAGTGATGCTGGATTCCCACCTCACAGGCCCACTGGAAGTTAAAAAGAATTGCTCACATCAACTTTCTCAAATCAGCTGGTTGTTCTTGCTGGAGTCAGGGATGAAAAGGTTTGAGACTGCCAGAGGGATCTGACTTTCTTTCCAATCAGCTTACAGTAACAACACTTACCTATACTGTGTAGTACTTTTTATTCCTCTGTAGTCCCATTTTCTATAAAAAGCCTTTCCCAACCTCTTTTAATTCTAGCACCTTCCCTCTATTAATTATTTTCTATTTATCCTGTATATATCTTGTTTGTACATGTTTGTTCACTTGTTGCCTCCCTCCCCCCACATTCAACTATCAGCTCCTTGAGGGCAGGGACTGTCTTTTTGTACCTGACACCCCGTAGGTGTTCAATAAAGGCTTTTTTCCCCCTTTGCTTACCATGTAGGGTGCTCAGTACTTGTTCTAAGTTCATCCAGTCCTTATTCATAATATTAATAAACTATCAAATTGCTGAGGTCTAGGAGTGCTGGGCCCCTGAAATTCAAGGGCAAGCAAAGCAGGTCCTGCCTGGAAAGAATTGAACCCAAGCCTTCTTTCAGCCAAAGACAAAGTTTAATAGAATACCAGTCAGAGTGGGCGAGATTTTAAGAATTGGTGATGCTTGTATTGACAAGCAGGCCAGACTCTTAAGGAATCTGAGCCTTTGTGATGCCAATACAACCAGGCCAGACGCTTAAGGAATCTGAACGGGGACAAGATGGACCTCATATACAGAAAGATCAAGGACTGGCCAAGAGGTCTGGGGTTACTGGGAGATATTAGAGAAGGGCCGAGTGCCCCAGGCGAACACCAGGGACCTGGGCCACCGTGGAAGGGGTCTAGATGGAATCAAACCCTGGCACTCTAAGGTTGGGGCAGGTGCAGACAACAAGGGCCAAATGAAAGGCCAGTTGAAAGGATTATACCCTCAGGCAAATGCCAGGACCAGTTAGGAAAGTTCAAGCAAAGTTGTGTAGGGTGGGGGTGCCTGTATGCAGGGACCATACCCTGTCAAAATGAATGACTCCTTTTTTGCTTTCTTTAACAAGTTTAGCATCCACAGCAGATGGAACTCATGAGGTTCTCCCTGGCACAGCCAATTACACAGCTGGATAAGGTAATAGTCCTTGCTGCCCGTTCTCCTCCCCTCTCCCTATGCTCCAATAGTGACACCTGGAGAGTCGCACAATGGTGGTGACAATAGATGTGGCAGAGATGATGGGGGCTGGCACATGTGTCTGGCAGCTCCTCATTTCCAGGTTTCACTTGTGATTATTCCAAAAGCCTGCCACTGTATGAGGTTGTACTTTGAGTACACAGGGGCTACTAATAAATGTTTGCTGCAGGTTTATCAACCTGGTCTGTCTCTTCAAATTTCTGAAATGAGACAGTTTGTGAAAAACTTAAAAGGTAGAGACCACATCTTATTGTTTTTTGCTTACCTAAATATAATTTCTTTCACAAGTTAAGTCATTTAATTAACATTCTGTGAAATGAATTTTGGACAACTGCCTGGGGGAGTCTGATGGTATAATAAGGATCCTTTCATCTTAGTGAAAACTCCAGAGAAATAAAAAGAACCTTTGGGCAAACTGAATGACACCATTAGTCCTTCCTTCATTATAAAATACTAGATAGGAAAGCGGACTGAGCTCACGCCTATGTCACTGCCCTTCTTCTAGGTGCCAAAAATTTTAGATAAAGAGCCTGAGTTACCAAATGTACACAGCACCTCTCACCCAAGCCCAATCCAGGGACCCTTTCTGACAGGAGCAAAGGCCAGTTTAAGTAGGAGGGTTACCTTGTCTTTCAACACAAATTCAAGATCATTCTGTAGCTTTGATACCAGCTTTTCTGATGCTGTCAACTTTTCCACGACCTCCACAATTTCCTTCTGTAAGCGACTATTTTCCTACAAGACCAAGTGTGAGAATTTAATGAAAGGACAACTATGTTAAAAGATGTTTCTTTCTAGTCTATCTTCCATGAAAATCCTAGAATATTCAATAATATTAAAAGCACAGAAAACAATAATAAAATGAGAGTGAAGGCAAAGGTTTGTGCAGATACTCGGTAATAAGTAATCCCTGGTTAAGGGATGTGACACCATTCCTCAAAAGATAATGACAACCCCAACTGATAAATGGTCAAAGGATAAGAACAGGCAGTTCTCAGGTAAGGAAATTGAAGCCATCTATAGTCACATGAAAAAAATGCTCTAAATTGATTAGAGAAATGCAAATCAAAACAACATCATACCTATCAGATTGGCCAACATGACAAAACAGGAAAATGATAAATGTTGGAGAAGATGTGGGAAAATTCGAACACTAATGCATTGTTGGTAGGGTTGTGAAATGATCCAGCCATTTTGGAGAGCAATTTGGAACTATGCCCAAAGGGCTATAAAAATGTGTGTACCCTTTGACCCAGCAATAGTACTTCTAAGGCTATATCCCAAAGGGATCATACAAATGGGAAAAGGACCACATGTACAAAAATATTCATAGGAGCTCTTTTTGTGGTGGCAAAGAACTGGAAATTGAGAGGATGCCCATCAATTGGGGAATGGCTGAGCAAGTTGTGGTATATGAATGTAAGGGAATACTATTGTGATATAAGAAATGATGAGCAGGCAGACTTCAGAAAAACCTGGAAAGACTTGTATGGTCTGATGCTGAATGAAGTGAGCACAACCAAGAGAATGTTGTACACAATAACAGCCATGCTGTGTGATGACTAATACTGATAAAACTTAACCCTTCCCAGCAATACAAGGATCTACGGCCTCATGGTGGAAAACGCTATCCACATCCAAAGAAAGAACTATGGAATCTGAATGTAGATTGAAGCATACTATTTACTATTTTTTTTTCTCTTCTGTTAAATTTTGCTTCCTCTTTCTGGTGGTTCCTCCTATTGGCTCTAATTCTTACTTACAACATCACTAATCTGAAAATATGTTTAATAAGAATGTATATATATATAGCCTCTATCAGACTGTGCACTGTCTTGAGGTGGGGAGGAAGGTGGAGAAAAATTTTAAAATCAAAAGCATATGGAAGTGATTATTGATAAATCATAATAAATAAAAAAGGATAATGACAATTAAAGTTTATATAATGCCTCAAAGTTTGCAAGGTTCTATAATATGCTTTTTCATTCTAACCTTTCAACATCATTGTAAGATGAGAACTATAGGTATTATCACCCCCATTTTATAGATAAGGAAACGGAGGTCCAGGAGCTCGTGGGATCAGTTCTAGGTCTCTCTTAACAGCCATCAAGTCCAAATCTTCCCCTTTTATAGATGAAGAAACTGAAGCATAAATAAGTGAAATGATTTATTGTGTATGAGGTGACATTTGAACCCAGGTCTCCCTGGATCCAAATTTAGGGCCTTGTTCAATAGGGCAAATGAAGCTTCTCAATGTAAAATTTAAGTGGAATTCACTGTCACCTTCTCAAAAGGATACATTTTTTTTATTCACAGAGGCTCCAATAATAATGTGTTTGGCAAGAAATGATTTGTAAGGTATTATCTTGCTGTATTCTGTGAATGAATATTTTGCTTTGAAAATGACTGAAACCCAGATGTCATGAGAAAAGAGACTAGTGTTTGCAAATACCAGGAAATGAGAGAGAAAACTGTCAAGTTATGTAGTCTTTCCCTGTCATACTAATGAAGGAAAGGCAGGCCATTCTCCACCCTTCTCTCATGCTGGGGAACTTAAACATACAGATTAATGTTCTCTTTAATGCTTCATATTTCACTAAAAAAAGCTAAGGTCATTCACCAAGAGTCCCACCTTCTCCCCTATTCTTTCCTTATTTTACGTTACTCAGACATCACCCACTGTTTCCTATTTCACTCCCACACATGTATCCTTTATCCCATTCCCTCTTTTCTTCTCCAGCAGATTGCCTCCACTACCATCTTCTCTTTCTCTTTCTCTCTCTTCCCCCTCCCCCCAATCAGTGGCTCTTTCCCTGTTGATTACAAACACGTACATATTTTCTCCTTCCTTAAAAAACCCTTACTTGATCTGACCATGTTTGTTAGCTATAATGTGCTATCTCCCCTCCCCTTTTTGGCTTAACTCCTTGACAAAAGGTGTCTATACCTAATAGTTACCACTACTTTTTCGCCTCTTACTCTCTTCTTAATATTCTATAAGTGGGTTTCTGACCTCATCATTCAACCGAAACTGCCCTCTCCAAAGTTACCAATGACCTTGCAATTGCCAAATCTGATGTTCTTTTGTCAAATCTCATCTTTTTCCCCTCCTCTGATAAGATTTTCTCCTGTTTCTGTGATTTATTCTTTGGATTAATTCTTTAGGATGAAGTTGTTTTAGGCTTCAATTAATTATTAATTCTTCTACATGGGCTGTTTATCTAATATAATATTTTTCTTTTTAAAAATTTTTTTTTGGGGGGGGAGCAATTGGGGTTAAGTGACTTGCCCAGGGTCACACAGCTAGGACATATTATGTGTCTGAGGCCGGATCTGAACTCAGGTCTCCTGACTCCAGAGCTAGTGCTCTATCCACTGTGCTACCTAGCCGCCCTCTAAACATTCTTTCTCAGTCTTCTTTGCTGGAAATTCATTTGTACTATATCTAGCAGCTATGAGTATCCTTCAAGGTTTTGTCCTGGGTTCCATTCTCTTTTTACTATATACTATCTATTGTGATCTCATCAAATTCTATGCAGTGAGGTGGTACAGTGGATAGTCATTTAATCTGTCTGCCTCAGTTTCCTCAATTGTAAAATGTGGATGATAACAGCACCTACTTTAGAGGGTTGTTGTAAAGATCAAATGAGATAATATTTATTAAAAAAAGAAAGCACTTAGTACAATGTCTTGAATATAATAGGTGCTATATAAATGCTTATTTCCACCTTTTCACTTCCTGAATGGAGCACAGTACTGGAGTACAGAAGGACCCTAAATGGGCTCTTTGACTTTAAGCTGTAGGATTACTAGTTTGTTTTAACTATGTTAAAATAGTACTTTTTTTTTCGGGGGGGGAGGTAGCAATAAAACCAAAATCTTCTAATTGGTGCAGATGGCCCAGTATAGAGGTCTTCCCTACCTTCAAGGCCAAGGTCAGCTTCTCCTGAAGGCACACCTCTTCCCCTTGTAGATACTCAATGTCTGCTTCAAGCTTGGCTCTCTGTCTGTTCACCTGCTGCCAGAGCATCTCTCGCTCCATCTCAATTTCAGATCGAAGTAGGGACAATTTTCCTCTGTAGTCCTCTTCCAGGTGTCTGTAACACACAAATATTAACTCCTAGGTGAAGTCTTGAAAGCCCACTTCAGGTTCTCTGTCCTCTCCTATGAAGCCTTCCCTGACCATGCCAACCCACGCTGATGTCTTTCCTGAACTCCTGCTACAATTATGGTCAGTGTCACACAGAATTAAATTGTTCTATTACGTTATTCTTATCTCCCCAAGTTCCTTGAAGGTAAAGAACACGTCTTATGATCCTGTAAGATCCTTTCCAGTGTCAAATAATTTTGGGTGTAAATGGGATGCTTAGTAAATATTTGCCAATTAGATAGATGGTACAATGTATATATAATGCTGGACCTGAAGACGGGGAGGCCTGAGTTTGAATTCTGGCTAACTTGCTAGCTGTGTGACCCTGAGCAGGTCTTCTAAATTTCTCTCAGCCTCAGTTTCCTCATCTGTAAAATAACAGCACCTATCTCACAAGTTATTGTAAAGATTAAATAAAGCAACATAAGCAAAGGGCATTGAAAACTTTAGAATGAGGTATAATGGCCAGCTATCATTATTATTCAATTCAACAAATAGAACAAACATGCAAAGTCTCATACTAGATGCTGCTGGAGATACAAGAATGAGTAAGACATTGCCTGCAATATAATCTAACAAGGGATTGGGGCGGGGGAGGGCAGGAAGAATAGGAGAGAGACACAAATAAGCAGAATACAAAGCAGAATATACTAAATAGGAAAGACACAGATAAAATATTCAAAAGAGAATGAGAACATATTTAAGGGGAGTAGGGGAAGGTTAATATTCTATGAAATTTTCATGGCCATTCTCCACAGAAATTTGTCTATGTGCATTTCAAGGCCCACCACAGTCTTGTTCTTGGATACTTTTTCAGCCTCATTCCATTCTTCCATACCCCTAGTACTCTATGCTATGGCTAAAAGTAGATTACAACATTTGCCTCAAATACACATTATGCTTGGTCATGATATTTACTACAGTGTAATGCCCCACTCTGCCCTGCTGCCATGTTAACCTATTGAAATCCTACCTACTCTTCAAGGCTCAACACAAATGCTACCTCCTCCAGGAACTCTTTCCTGATCCCCCTTTCCCTGCCCCCAACCACACCTGGAAGTGTCCTCTCCTTTCTCTGAATTCTCATAGCACGTGGCATTTCTTTATTGTTTCAATTTGGAGTGGGGAAACTTTTTTTTAAATGAGTTTAATGAATGGATGGGCTTGGCTGTATGTTTTAAACAAGATTCTCAAGCAGGTACTCTTCTGCACTCAATGCATTCTCTTTTCTGTTACACTTGTTTGAATTCATAGGACCATGGATCAAAAGTTGGAAGGGACCTCAAAAGGCCATCTAATTCAACCTTCCCATTTAACATGAGGAAACTGAGGCCCAGGAAAGTTCAGTGCATTCCCCAAAACTATACAGGAAATATTTGGATCCTAGTCATTTGACCTCAGAGCCAGTGCTTTTTCCACTACACGTCAATGCCTCCTGATTTTATATCCCCTCCCCCCCAACTAGAATATAACCCCTACAACTTCTTCGGGGCTAGGAAATTCTCTCTTCTCTTATAGTATCTCCCCTAGCACCAAACACAGTGATTTACATACTGCAGATCCCTAATTCAAAGAGAGAAGTTACAGCTACAACATGGGGGCCTTGAATGCTGGGCTGAATAGTGTCATCCCAGCATCAGAATTTCTAAGATGAGGGAAATTTTCTCCAACCTCTACCTGGACAGGATTTCCTCTGCAACAGATCTGACAATGGGTCCTCTAGTCTTGGCTGGAGGAAATGCTGATACTACCTCTAGAGGCAGCTCCATTCACTGTCGGATGGCTCTAACTGTTGGGTTGTCTGTCTTTATGTTTTCCTTGACAGGAGAAGAAAATAACCCCAAATAGAGTCATTGGAATCTAAATTAGAATGCACTCCAAACTGCGTTCAACATCTGAGGCACCCGGCAGGGTGTTTACAATTTATAGAGGAGCCCAGATTGAGCACTTCCCCTGGTAATAACACCCCAGCCTTCTTTCTGCTTTTTCTTCCATTCTACTGTGATTAGTCTATAAAATACACCGTGCATTCCCCTTCCCCCACTATTCATAAAATTAAGTCACTCAGTGTTCCAAGTAGAAAACAGGCATAATGATAAACAAGGAATCCTCAAAGCAATGAAGATCTGAGAGGGCTGGCTGCCCACTGCCTACGTGGTCTGAGCCAGCGCCCTCGTTTAGCTTTGTAAGAAGCAGCTAAATGGCTACAATCCTGCATCTTCATGGCAGTCTGTGCAAGGTGGTCGATCGGTTCTGCTAGAGTTATCTGACCTGAAACTGAACACATGAGATTTGAAGTAGAAGGCCCAACAGATTTCAAACAGGAGCCTCTTCAGTAACAAAATATGCGTAGGGCTATAACTCAGACATGGCTGGATATTGCAATGAGGTGCAACAGAAGGATAAATGACTTTGGAGTCAGAGGACCAAGATTTAAATTTCCCCTTTGTCTCTTACTACCTGTCTGGCCACTGGTAAGTCACTTAACTTCTAATGGCCTCAGTAGGTCAGTAGGAGTAAAATGAGGGAAGTGAACTCAGTGGTCTCTAAGATCTCTCCCTCAGGGTTTTTAACTTGGAGTCTGTAAGCTTTATTTTTCAAAATTTGATACATGTATTTCAATACACTTGGTTCAGTATACTTGATTACTTTGTAATCACATTTTATTTCATATATTTAAAAAGATTATTCTGTAAAGGGACTGCCAAAGGGGTCTGTGACATTCAAGAAACCCTCTCTAAATTTACAGTCTGATAATGACAAGGTTTGGATTTGGAGAAAATAAAAGGCTCAAAGCTACAGGCCCTTCGCTGACTACCTCATTCTGCATTCTGTCCAGCACTACACAGTGCAAACCACAGACTGCCCAAAGCATTGCCCTAAAGAGCCACAGGGGATACTGGATAAGTTGAGGAGGTAGCGCTCCCAAGGGCCCAAACAAAATCTCAAAGTTTCCCATACTACACCTGCCTTCATGAGGCTTGAAAAGTAATACGCATGGCTCAGTCCTACTGAGGGAATAACAAAGCCTTACAGTAATTTTCTGGGGGTACACTGTTCATTTCTTTACACTCTCCTCTGGCTGCTCATAAAAGATTTCTACATAAATCATTTCCTGGCTGTCATGTATCTAGGAATGTGATTATAAGTGCAATAAGATATTTGATGAATTAGATTGTGAGAGCACTGGCCAGGGCATCTTTATCCTCCATCTTGGATTATGTCTAAAAAAAAGAGACTATGCCAGAGGGATATGAAGGAAGGGCTCTTGTCCCCTTCTCCTCAGAAAGCCATGTTGCTAATTTCCTACCAGATACTTAGGGGGGAAAATCAAATTCAAGATGTGCACATTAACTATCAGTCTTAACAGTATAGCTAATGAACGAATCAGTGGAACAGATCATTCCAAAACCATTTGCAGTTGGTCTCGGAATACATATGTCTAAAAAAATTTTCCTGACTAGCTATGCTTTGCTTGGCATATTAGAATTATTGTGTATTCCCTGATCATACCAATGCAAGGAACATAAAGGTGGCTCATGCTGGGAAGTGGGAGAAAGCTCATCTGGAATATAAAACTTTCTACACATAATCTACAAAATGGATAAATCCAAATGTAAATATTATATGAATTAAGAGATGATAGCATTGATTCATTATTTTATTTTGAGCTGAAATCTAAAAACATTATTTTTAGTAACAATGAACATTGTTTAGAATGAGAAAATTCTTAGGTACTTTTCTCTTTGCCCTCAAGGTAATTTTCAAGTTGCAGGCTTTTTATGGGCTCATTTCTACTAATGAGCAAAGGAATTACTGAGTTAATTCTCCAAGCACTCAAGCTGAATTTACCTCCATAAAAAATAAAAGCTCTGAGGCCTTACAAAAATGGAATATGATGCTTAATTTGTTTTTCTCTAGTCCATCAAACAGCCATTAGGCAATAGGATAAGATGAGAATTTTAAGTACAACACAAAGCAGTTGTATCCAACATGCTGACCTTTACTGACAAGCTCTTTCCATTATTCCATCAGAGTGTCACTTTTAATAGACGTTTTCATCAAATTGAAACCCCCATACATCTTTATGACCAGTTTTCACAATATATAGGGCAGACCACATTCAGCAAGTCTAACAAGTACATTATGAGATGACATAAAAATGGCATTTAGCAGCTCTCCATGGATACCAAACTTGTTGATATTAGTTTATTCTATCTGCACTTCCAGGAATTTGCCCAGCCCAAACAGGCAACCTTGAAAATTAGAATTTTAAATGATGATAGAGACAGACAGATAGACACACTTACCATGCGCTAGGCACTGGAGATGAAAGATTGTGTTAGCACCAAATCCAAATGCACATGTGATAAAATAACCATCCAATAGCACAAGTAAGCTTGATTAAGGACCTTTTTAAAAATGGCTTTGATGAATACATACACTTGACTGTGTATTCTGATTAAGCAGGTGCTTAAAAACTCACCCAACCTTAATACTTATCCAAACCTTCATCCTTAAGAAAAATATTCAGCTCATCAAGTCCCTTCCCCAAATAAAGGATACTTGAGGCAAATACAACAGATAAGTCAGAGTGGTTTGGTAGATAGAGTGCTGGGTTTGGAATTAAGAACATTTGAGTTCTAAGTCTGCCTCTGATGCTTGTTTGCATTGCGTGAACTTGGGCTAGCTAGTCCAGGGGTGGGAAACCTGTGGCCTCCAGGCCACATGTGGCCCTCTAGGTCCTCAAGTGAGGTAGAGCCACATTAGAGGACCTAGAGTGCCACATGTAGCCTCGAAGCCACAGGACCCTCATCTTTGGGCTAGTCACTTAACCTCTGAGCCTTAATTCCCTAATCTTTATTTTATTTTTAGCACTTCAAGGCCTGCAATGCACTTGACATACATTTTCTCATTTCTTACTCGAAAGAATCAGGTGTGATAGGTGCTATTACTATCCCTTTTTCACAGATGAGGGAGGTGAAGCTCAGACAAGCTAAGTGTCTTGTCTGGGATAACACAGCTGACAAGTGTCTGTGGCAGGATTTGGACACAGGTCTTCCTAATGGCAAGCCTGGTACCTTTATCTACTACACCACACTGTCTCTCCTCTGTTTCTTCATCTATAAAATGCAGACAATAATACACAAGACATATCTCATAGTCATTTTTAACCCCATAGTGCCTTACAAACCTGAAGTTCCTCTATAAATGTTAGCTACTATCCTTACTTTTATTCTTCTTATGATCTCAATGATTAATTTCACTTCAGAACCTTTCTATGCCACTTAAAACGTTATATAGCATGCAGTCTTCAACCTCTGAATAACTAGAGTCAAGATTTCTTAAGCTATAGGTCACAGGGTAGATCTAGTGATGACAAATCCCTAGATCACAGAATATGGTGACCTTCAAGTTTGAAGCTTCCTCCATTTGACCTGCTTAGCCTAACACAAGTATCAAACTTAAGTATACTAAATACTCATCAAAAGCGAAAACTTCAAAGTTGCGCTAGCACCACCCTTTCAAAAGAACAGGCTTTAAAGTCTGGTGCCCACAAGGGTCCCGTGGTTACAGATACTGCCCCTCAAGGTGGTGGATCCAGCAGAGACCATTTGATAAGTGGGGAAACTTGTGGGAGAGTATTTAAAAGATGAAGTCCCTATAGGTATCAACTATACTTCTTTATAAAATTCAAGGGCTTTCTGACAGGGGAAGAAAAAAACTTTTAAAAACTGGGCACTTTAGGTTTTCATTTTTTCCCCCCTTGGTGTAGGGGAGGGAGAGTAGGAGAGATACAAAATAAATGCTTGTTAAAGGGGGAAAAGCAACTGAAGCATTTTCCTAAAAGCAGGGCTGTAAGAATTTCCTCAGTGCATCTTTAAAATATGGATGAATGACTTTTCCTACTTTAAATATTCAAGCCCTGTTTTCAAAAGTGCACACAATACAGAAGCAGAGGTGTGACAGGAAGCTTCAGGGGACAGGAGAGGAGCAAAGGTGACCTTACAGGGGGTCCATGAGGTCAAAACTATTTTCATAATAATATTGTTGCTGAGTTGTTTTACAGTCATGTCCAACTCTTCGCGATCCCATTTGGGTTTTCTTGGCAAAGATACTGAAGTAGCGTGCCATTTCCTTCTCCAGCTCATTTAACAGATGAGGAAACTGAGGCAAACAGGTTTAAGTGACTTGCCCGGGGTCACACGGCTAGTGAATGTCTGAGGTCACATCTGAATTCAGATCTTCCTGACTCCAAGCCAGGTGCTCTATCAACTGTACCACCTAGCTGCTCTGTCATAATAATATTAAGATTTTAATTTCCAATACAGTAAATATCAACAGATATAAACCATATAAACAAAAGCTCTGTGGGCTCTTCTATAATTTTGCTTTTCTGAGGCCATCAGGATTAAGTGACCCACCCAGGATCATATCTGATCTGAGGTCACATTTGAACTCAGGTCCTCCTGCTTCCAGGGCTGGTGCTCCATCCTCTGCACCACCTAGCCACTCTAATAATTTTGAAGAGTATAAAGGGATCCTGAGACCAAAAAGTTTGAGAACTTGCTGCTGTACGGTCTTGTGCTTTCCCCTTCTAAGAGGCCTCCCCTGCCTATCCAAAAGGCCTGGAACATTAGGACCCTGAATGAGGAAGGAGGCCTTTGGTCAGACTTACTGCACTAAAGGCCAAGCAACCAAAGAGGCCAGTTATCAGGCTGGCAACAGGACTGGCCTGGAGTCACAAGACCTGGAAGGATCATTTGCTAATTAGCAGGTAGGCTCCTAGGGAAAGCAGTGAAATGAAAAAACTGATTATTTCACTGTAGTGTGATTAGCTGGCACTTTGAGCAAACACCCACATGAGGTTTGTACCACTAGGATGGCAAACCACAGAATGATCTCTTCCAGGAGCATTCTGGAGACGTGTTGCTATTGACAGAAGCTGTTGCTACAATAGTAATAACATAACAAAAACTATGTGGAGTGAATTTCCCTAAATATTTTCATTACTGACATGGGGGGGTGATTTTATTGCTTGGTAATAATAACAAAACCGGTTCATTTTCATATAATCATAGAATATTCATTCTACAGACATTTTATTAAATCTGTACTACATATGTAAATCTGCACTAGGGACACAAACACAAAACAAAATTAAAAAAAAAAAAACAGTCCCTGCCCTAAAGGATTTTACATTTCACCTTAGCTTACTTATCTTATTTTGTTGTTCAGTCATGGCTCACAATTCAAGACCCCATGTGGGGCTTTCTTGGCAAAGATTCTGGAATGATTTGCCATGTCCTTCTCCAGCTTATTTTACAGATGAGGAAACTGAGGCAACTAGGGGTTAAGTGACTTGCCCAGGGTCACACAGCTAGTGAGTATCTAAGCTCAAGTTTGAACTCAGACCTTCCTGACTGCAGGCCTACTGCTCTATCCAATGCACCACCTAGCTGTCCCTTACCTTTAAAACCATAAAGACCTATGCTACTGCTACATCACTGTTGCCATCACTGCTTTGGAGATAAAATAAGCTAGACTTCACTGCAAAGAATCTAGCTTAATAATCATACAGTAAAAATTCTATTTACATTTTTCTCCCTAAGACACCAAATACTATTTTGTTTGAGATTCTTTAATTGCACTTGAGTAATTTTACGTATTATCCAGAGGTACAGTAGAGCTAAGACCACCTTGTTAAATTTTTAGTGAGAGCATTTACATTTTGGAAACTGGCAAAGCTCTGACTGACCTCAGGGCATGACACTATTTTACTGATTTCTAGAATTAAGAAAGTGAAGGAAAATATGTTAATAATGCAGATTAAACTTAAAAGTGTTCTGTAAATACACACTCTCCCAGAGAACCAGTTGTTAAATATTTACCAGCATACCCCTGATCATGCCTATCTGTGACCAAGTCTTATTTTCCTACTGGTTTCTATTCCATAAAGGCAAGGCATACATCTTAGAAAAACTCTGTATCTACCTCAGAGCCCTCCACAAAGTGTCTTGCATACAACCAGCAGCTGAAAACTCTGTGAGGTGAAACCTTTGTCTTACTGTAAAGATTTACTACTTTGTAATAATTAATTAGAATCATAATTAAATAGAATTATATTATTTAAAGCTGAAAGGAACCTGAATGTTTTAATTATTATATTATTAATTTCCATTTTATTAATAAAAGAATACTTATTAACTATAATAAATAAGCTTAGTTCATCTGTGATAAATAACGATTAGTTAAGATAAATAGGATATTTTAAGCTGAGAGGAATCTTAATTAGGCTTAATAATTGTTTTATTATTATTAATTTTAATGTTATTATTAAATAAAAGAAACTTTATTAAATATAATAACCCATATGGTTGTTTTAGTAATTAATATTAATTAGAATAATAATTAAATAGGATTATATTATTTTAAGCTGAAAGGAACCTTAAAGCTCATCTAGTCCAATCCCTTCCTTTCAGAGTTGAGAAAACTGAAGACCAGAGAGGTTTAAGTGACTTGTCTAAGTCACTGAGGTCTAATGTAGTAGAGTGGAATTTCAATACAAATCCTATCATGGCAAAGACTATGTATGCTCTTTCTACTACAAGAACATTAAAAAACAAACAAACAGATTTCTTCCTCTATGTTTGAGACATTCCATTCCTGGCCTTAGGAATAACAGAATCTTAAAATATTAGCACAAGAAGGACCATCCAGCATAATTTCTTCACTTTACAGATGAGGAAACTATCAATCAATCAATCAACATTTATCAAGCCCCTATGATATGCCAGGCATGGTGATAAGTGCTGGATATACAAAAAGGCAAAAGACAGTTCTTACCCTGAAGGCACTTATAATTTAATGGGGTTTTGAGAAAACATGCAAACAAATACATACAAAGCAAGCTACATGGGGGATAAATAGGAAATAATTAAAAGAGGGAAGGTACAGCTGTTAGAGGGGCAGCCAGGAGGTGTAGTGGCAAGTCACTTAACCCCAACTGCCTCTCAAAAAAGGGGGTAAAAAAAAAGAGGGGTTGGAGAAGGCTTCCTGTAGAACACTGTTCTACAGTAAAACCCAGTTCAAGAACCTGGTTTTTCTCTCTCCCCAGCCAGTTCAGTTCTATGAAAAAGCCCTATTCGCTGACCTTCCAGACCCCCATTATTTTGGGGCTAATGGCTTTTTGGGTTACAGACAATGAAGCTTCTATCACTTAACCAATGGTGTAAAAAAGTCAGTGTGTGTGTGCTGGTATTGGTGTTGGAACACACTGGCTTCAAGAAAATCACAAATGGGGGCAGCTAAGTGGGCAGCGGATAGAGCTCCAGCCTTGGAGTCAGGAGTATCCGAGTTCAAATCAGGCCTCAGACACTTGACACTATCTGTGTGACCCTGGGCAAGTCACAACTGCCTCACCAAAAAGCCAAAAAAAAAAAATCACACACAGCCAAGTTCCAATACATCCTGTCCAACTCTCACTCAAGAGCTGTCTATTGAAATTCATGTCACAACATTCTTCAACACTAATTAACACACACTGCTTTATCTCTAACTCCCCCCCTCATACTTCTCTCCTCCTCCCAGGAGGGATAGAGGAAAATCAACTGTATTAATAACAATCCCAAACAACAAAGAGGAGGATGATGATGATGATAATAATAATAACAACCACAACAACAATAATAATAATGGCTGGCATTTACATCTTTATGGCTACGTGAATTGATTCAATGGAATGGGCCTTGGATTTGGAGCCAAGAGACATGGGTTCAAATCTTGTCTCTAACACTTATGATAATACATATGTGACCCTGGTCGAGTTACTTAATCAGTGCCTCAGTTTCTCATGTATAAAATGAGGAGGGAAGGACCAGACAGAGTTATTATCCAGTGATTCTCATGACAACTCTGCGAGCTAAGTAGTACAAGTATTATAAGTATTATCTGTTTTTACATATGAGGAGACTGAGAAGATAGAGCATGGACTCAAATCCTGGTCTTTTGACTCCAAGTCCAGGGCTGTGAAACCAGGAACAAGCCATCTGATATCTCTGAGAATCGGTTCCCTCATGTGTAAAGAGGGATAATAATACTTTCATTATTTAGCTCCCACGGTTTTCTGTGAGGCTTAAATAAGACAGGATGCACACAAACCAGAAAGCACTATGTAAGTGCTAGCTATTATTATTGTTGTTGTTGTCATTATTGTCATAATGCTGTTATTAGGATCAAATTAAATTTTGTATACAAAGTACTTTCCCAATCTTAAAGCACATACAAATGCCAAATAATCATTATTACCACCACACTATGCTGCTACCAATAAGAGTAATAGTGGAATAAGAAGGAGAAATATTCTTTCAAATTGCTTGAAGCCCTATTATTCAGCAATGTTTCAAATCAAGGCAGTACTTTTAAGAGTGAAAACTTAATGGATTTTCTCAGGAAACATCAGAGTTGCAAGACAGTCACTGAGCAACCCAACACTTCCTCAGTTATAAGCATCATACAGTGAACACCTTGCTTAGCAAAGTTTTCCTTGTTTCTGAAACCATTCAAAAATCCAGTTCTTGCTGTATCTGTTTTCCTCTCCAAAAAAGGACAAATGGATAAAGTAAATATCCAGGTGGCATAGAGGGAAGACTCTGCCTAGTAATGATAAAAGATGCAAAACCAACTTCATCAAATATAAGGGAAATCATATATTCCCCCTACTGCTCTCAGACTCAAATGGCTTCATCACCTGTTCCAAGATTTATGAGGCTTGGAAGCTAATGCATACTGCCCTTAAATTGGTAACTGTATCCCCTAGGTTTTTATACTCAGAGTCATCTTCTAGTCTTTCCTCTCCAGCATCCTCCATGTCCAATCAATTACCAGGTTTTAACAAATTCTACCTCCATGACAACTCTCTCTTCTCTCCCTCTTCTCCCTTTAGTTCTTCTCACATGGCTACCACCCTAGCTAGGGTCGTATGACCTTCTCTTGGCTGGCTAAGTCTCCTAATTAGTTTCCCTGCTTCCAGTCTCTCTCCTCTCCATTTCACCCTCCTCATGGCTATCAAAATAATCACTTTGTTCTGATCATATGATTTCCCCTGACCAAAAATGCTTGTCCACTGTCTTACATATAAAATATAAACTCCTTAATCTAGCATTTAAGGTCCTCCAGAATCTCGCTCTCCCCTACTGTTCTAGCCTTATTTCACGTGATTCCCTTTCATTCACTCTACAGTCTAGCCAAACAGAACTAGCTGTTCTTGAACTTGATACTCGCCTCACTCTGTGTATTCACATAAGCCATAACCCCCTTACCGGCAATGCCATACCCATTTCTGCCTCTTGAAACCCAGCTCTTCCTTTAGAGGCTCAATTCAGGTATCATATCCTCTGTACAGCCTTCCCTGGTCCTCTCCCTTCCCCAGGTGTCAGTGTTCTCTCACACCTCAATTATTCTTTTATTATTTGCGTATACATGGTGCATCCTCAGTTTAACGAAAGCTCCTAAAGAATAAGAACTTTTATTTTTGTTTTTCTATACTTAGACCCTAACACACAAGCAGGTCCTTAATAAGCATTGGTTGAAATTAATTTGAGATGGACAGATTTGTTTTTAAAGAAATGGTGGGTGGACTATAAATCTAATCTACAGATTCAAATGCACATTTTCTAGGTTTCAGATGAGTTAAGCATATTAGTGATAATTAAGATAAAAGCCAGCATTCATATAGCATTTATATAGATTTAAGAAGCATTTTTTGTGGATTGCTTCATTTGCTCCGTAACAACAACCTTGGGAAATAACTATTGTATCCATTTTACAGATTAAGTTCTTGCCTAGGATCACAAAGCTAAGTGTCTGAGGCAGGATTCAATCTCAGGGTCTTCCTAACTGTAAATTCAGCATTCTCCACACTACACCTAATTACATTATCAATGCTATGTCCAAGTAACCTCAGCTAAAAAGAAGAAATAATAACAACAACAATAATAGTATTTATATAGCACTTTTAAGATTCACAAAGCATTTCACAAAAATTATTTCATTTGATCTTCACAACCACCCTCAGAGACAATTGGTAATATTCTCATTTTACAGATGAGGAAACTGAGGCAGGGAGAGATTAAGAGATCTGCCCAGCATCATGCAGCTAGTAAGTATCTGAGGCTGGATTTGAACTTAGGTCTTCATGCCTTCAGGTTCAGTGCTCTAGCAGTGACACACTGCATCACCATATTATAGAGCAGTGATGTCAACTCAAAAAGAAACCTTGCTGGCAGCATATTGACTTAGAAAACCACACATTAACATTGTCTATCTTGTACCTGAGTTTTATTTACTTTGTTAAATGTTTCCCAATTACATTTTAATCTGGTTCCGCCTCCCGCAGGAGTTTTGCGCTGCTGGGCAGTGAGTTTCACAAATCTGGTGTACAGGAAGGGCCTTCTGGACATTAGCATAATATATATGAATATAGGGATTAACACCTCTGGCTCCAGTAGAGCCACAATTTACTGGCCAACCTAACCCCAGGCTTGGCTTCACGTACTTGATTTTGCTTTCGTTGAGGTGTTCCATGGCAACGTGACACTCATCCATCTCTTTGACAAACTCCAAGTTCCGTTTTTCCAATTTCTCCAAATCATGCTTCAGTTTGTCTCTTTGCTTCACTGTCTGCTCGGCTTGCTCTCTGTCCATGGAGGAAGGAGACATTATTGAATTCCAATCACAACACCAACAGTCTTATTTTCTCTCACATGGAGAGATTAAAATAAAAAAAGAACTTGCAAGTGGTGAGAGCAGGATGGAGAGGGAAAGAGTGTCTGTTTCCGTCCTTTATAGGTACTAGGAGGCAGTGCTGCTACTAGCTGTATATGGCTGCAAACTCAAGTCAAGTGAGCCAAAGGGGGGTAGAACAGGTCAGCACTCTCTGAGATTAGCTGGTCTTCTGGTCACTCCGGATCATTGCTGAGGCCTGGGCCTAGCACTGTTCCAGTACAACTTTTAAGGTTCATCAATAAAGTCAGTGGGTTCTAAAAGGAGAATTCACCCTATCATCAATTCTTTCCCCACTTGAAAAACCTGCTGATTATACTCCATGGAATTCAAAGGGAAAAGGAGGTTCAGTCTTTTTTTAAATTCAGCTGGCAAAGCTGACTAAAATTGCTCAGTTCCAACTAGACTATAACTTTTAAGGGAAGTGATTGTGCCTTTTATTTTCTCAGATCATACTGTGTGGTGTAATGCATAAAGCAAGTGATTAAAAAGTGTGTTTTGAACAAACAAGCAACACTAGATTGGATTATATGTAAAACTATATGTTTAATTATTTACACATCCCTCAAATTGTATATTAATTGGTTCCAGTTATCATCTGGATTTTATCATCTTAATATAATCCAATTTTTGTTATTTTATCTGGAAGCATAAAATTTAAGAAAAGTGAGTTAATTTTCCATTAATGTTATTCCCTGTTTACTGCCTGGGGAATAGAATGTGCTATCTGCAATAATCCCTATAATTTTAAAAGTATCAATCAATAAACATATAAAAATGATCATTCCACTTAACTTCCTGGCAAACAGAGGGAATATATAAATAGCTAAATCTCAAACAGAATTTGATTAAAATGGGATCATAATGTAATTGACATACTGTCCCTGTCCAAAACTCTTATTTTGAGACTGTGTAAGAGATTGGGAAATGTTTTCTGTTTTCCTTTTGGTGTCCAGGACCCAACACCACTGAGAAAAATCAGATTGATTTTTTTAGACTTTCTTGGTTTATTGGACTGCTTTCAACCTTGATGATTAGCAAAATGAAATTTCAAAATAATAACATATATTTCTATCTTCCTTTTGGAATTTTGATGTAATTTGACTCAATTAAACACTGAATAGCCTGTAAGTTTAGAGATTATCATTTGCCGTCCCATTCAAAAAGATTCTATAAGGCAAGGCTCAAACCATGCAAAAATAAAAACCTGACAAGGGGGATGTGTCAGTTTTCAAGTTTTACAAGTTGTTCAGGCTAAGAAAAATGGACTGCTAGGAAACTTTAGTCTTCATTTTATTTATTTTTTTTCTCCTTCCACATACAGACGTAGGAATAAAGGTAGATTATAAAAAAGGCTCTGCACAATGGTGCCTTTCAATATCCTTTGGTGATTACTTGGAGAATTTCCTACATATCTGGATACTAGACAGAACTTTCCCCTTTGTTCTCTCTTTCTCCCTTCACCTCTTGATTGCCTGCCTACTTCAAATGCTGCCTATACCAGGAAACCTTCCCAATTACCTCGTTGGTAACAACCTTTCCCTCAGATTTCACCCAACATTTTGTTTTGTAACTCTCTGGTCAGTTTCTCAAGTATATTTTACATTGTGATTTTTTGGCATATTACTGGAGTTATTAGACTATATGATCCTCGAATGCTAGGATAGCATCTTATTTAAATTTTATATTCCTATTCCAAGGGCTAAGTTCAGTTGTAAGTTCACAGTAGGCATTTAACAAATGTTCATCGATTAAATGATAAAAGTAGGGGTCCTATAATACAGGCTGCTCCTAATGTTAGCTGTTCTTCCTTGACAACCTGGAGATTCTCCATGGAAATGACCACTGGTCCAACACTTTCTCCAACACATCCCATGTGCTTGAAATTTTCAATAAAGCTAGAGCTAACACATAGATACTCACAGAATTCCATCAGAAGTCTCTAACTAACATACACAAACAGAAGGCTCTTACTGTAGATAGCAGACTTCATGTCTGTAGGAGGCCAAGGCTGCCTGCTGAATTCCACCACTAGTCATCAACTCATTGTCAAAGGCCCATGTCAGTTCCAAAAGGTTCACCTTATCTTCCATGTTGAAGTCAAGGTTCTGGAAATAATAAAAATCTGGATTCACTGGCAGGTGAGACTGATGCTAATAATAATCAACAGAATTTATTGGAAATTTTAATAAAAATAAGTCAAATTTAAAAGCACCTGTTATGTGCCAGGCAACGTGCTAAGTGTTGTGGATACAAAGATGGAAAAAACACCCTTTGCCTCAAAGAGCGCAGTCTTATGAGGGAGATACGAGATGAAATGGAGATGATGTCATCTCAGAGGGAAGGAACTAATGTTCAGATGAATCGGTAAAACGCTTTTTGTAGAAGGCAGGATTTAACTGACACTTTAAGCCAGATACAGATAGACAGATATGGATATTCACGTGCAGAATATACATAGAGAGTGTATACATATGCGCGCGGGGGCGTGTGTGTGTGTGTGTGTGTGTGTGTGTGTGTGTGTGTATGAAAGTTTACATATATAAGGCATTCCCAAAGTTGTAATGAAGTTACAAGCTTTAATAAGTTTCAACTTTTGGGGACATCCTCTGTATATAACATTCTATCTATCTATCTATATCTATCTATCCATCCATCCATCCATCCATCTGTCTGTCTATGTATCTACTTTGGCAACTGACATTTAGATAGTAACATTTAAAGTTTGCAAAGCACTTTACACATATCACAGCACTGGAGCCTCACCATGATCCTGGGAGGTACAGACTACATGTATTATAGGTATTAATATCATGTACATTTTGCAGATACGGAAATTGAGGTTGAGAAGTCTATGGTCATAAAACCTGTGTCTAGAAGAACAATATGAATATAGGTCTTCCTAATTCAAATACCACTATGCTATCCCAGTGCTGTCAAACTCAAATAGAGACGGGGGTAGTCACTAATCATACATACATAAGATCTCTGCAGGCCGCATACAGACGAGGTAATGTAAATGTAATACGTTTCAAAATGTAATAATGTCTGTATTTTATTGTATTTTTATTTATTTGGTTAAATATTTCCCGGTAATCTTTTAATCCGGTTCAGGCCACCCTTAGGAGTGCTGTGGGCTACAAAGTGGCCCTTGGGCTTTACTCAGGAAAGGACAGCATGCAGGCCACTTTATATAGGCTGTCTCTCTTTCAATGATACAGGAAGTCATGTGTTTTGTGGAAAGAAAAAAGTCATCTCTTATGCTGCACAAGATGGGTCTCTATGCTGTGAATAATTCCTGAATCTTGGTTCTTAGCATGACTTATGATCACCTGATCAATTCACTGAGTTAGAGCTAGAATGAAAGTCATGTAGCCTGATCCCTCATTTTACAGATGATGAAACTGAGGTCCTCAAGGGGGCAAAGATTTGCCCAAGGTCACACAGATAATGATAGAGCCAGTATTTGAATCCACGCCTTCTGACATGGATTCTTTACACTACACCACACTCCCCTTCAACATGGAAACTTAGAGTTAGAAAGGACTTAGATATCACCAAGTCCAACCCTTGGTTTTACTTTTGCCCTAGCAACCTGCCTGGCATCTATGTCAATATGCTTAGGACCTGAAATTCTGTACTTATGCCATCTCAAAGACCTATAAGTTCTGACAAATAGGGTTTTTTTTTCTTTTTAATCAACACCTTTTTTTTCCTCATTGCTTAATTTCCCCTCTTTAGCTCTCCCTCTCCTACTCCAGGGAACCATCTAACAAAATTTGTAAATGGGGAAAAAGGAAAAAAATAAGCAACACTTATCAATCCATTAAAAATATAACAACATAGCCATGTTTTCATAACTATGGACTTCCCCCTACCTTTATCAAACATGTTAAAGGCTACACGCAAGTCAAGCCACAGGCAATAGGACACATCA
The DNA here is from genome assembly GCF_003287225.1 of Phascolarctos cinereus. Taxonomy (NCBI): domain Eukaryota; kingdom Metazoa; phylum Chordata; class Mammalia; order Diprotodontia; family Phascolarctidae; genus Phascolarctos; species Phascolarctos cinereus. The sequence continues at coordinate 150,546,340 of NW_027555625.1, read as the reverse complement.
GCACAGATGGGATATCATTCAAGCTCCAATTTCCTCATTGGTTCTATGGGAGGATGAAAAAAGCTATGTGCAAGGTCATTTGAGCTCTTTGAGAAAAGGGAAAGCATAGTGTCAGCTTTTAGAATAATAATTATAACACAAGTTATGATTATACAAGTGCTGACTTTTTGACAATGACAAACATGTATCACAAAGGAGCAAGCTGGGAACAAAGTCTTAGCCGGGCAATCTCTGCTCAGCAACAGAGTTGGCAAAAAAGATAATGGCTTCTAACGGGCCAAACAGAATTAAGGAGGATAACAGGCACTCTGAAAGAGCAAGATCTCAAGCTTCCTCATCTAGAAGAAGTATGTTATATAGGCACTGGTTCCAGGACCCTTTCAAGATAACATCACCACAGGGAGGGCGAGAAGATCAATAACAGCACAGGACCAACTGGAAAGTAGGGCAGGCAGGCAGGAAGGAAAGAAGGCAGAAAGGAAAAAAAGGAAGGAAAGAAGGAAGGAAAATCAGGAACTTCCACATGGTCTAAGGCAAGAAATGCTGTTCTCTGACTGCAGCTAGGTGGCACAGTGGATAGAGAGCTGGGCCTGGAGTCAAGAAGACCTGCGTTCCATGCCAGCCTTAGAACCTTGCTAGTTGCATGACTCTGGACAAATAACTTAACCTCTGTCTGCTTCAAATTTTCATCTATAAAATGGGGATAATATAGCATCTACATCTAACAGTCGTTATAAGAATCAAGTGAGATATTTGTAAAGCACTGAGCACACTGCCTGGTACATAACAAGAACTATATAAACACCTACTCTCTCCCTCCCTCCCTTCTGACCGGCAAAAAAGAGGCAGTAATATAATGGAGAAAACATTGAGTCTGGAGTCTGAGAAACCTGAGCTCTAATCTGGACCACCCTATATATCTATGGTTTCTTTCGGTCCTGAAACTCTATAACTCTATACTCTATTCTAACAATGGTATACTCCTTTTTTTTTTTTAAGATAAAATGATATTACTTAGGGTCAAGAAGTACTTCTTCCCACCCCCAGGCATCTTGCTCTATTCATCTAAATTCTAAGAGGCCAAACACAGAAACTGCAGGAAGAATTCCCTTAGTCCAAATATATTTTCTTCTTACTTTTTCTATGAACCTGAGAGGTCACCCAAAATGAAACAGGAAAGTGATTAAAGCATCATCTGGTGTACTGCTAGAAAAAAGGGAGGCCCACGGTTCAAACCCCAGTGGCAGTGGCTCGGCCCTTCCTCCTTCAGAAGAAAAGAAAAAGAGGCAGGGTATACTGGGTGAGTTTCTTAAATCATGGTCAGGAGTGTCCTAGGCTCTGTATGAAATGAAATTTCAAGATCTAAGATTTTACAGGTAGGAAGTTCTCATTCCAAGGCAGTTAGCCAGGTGGCACAGTGGATAGAATAATGGACCAGAAATCAGGAAGACCTGGGTTCAAAAATGGCCTCAGACATATACTAGCTGTGTGACCCTGTGCAAGTCACTCTGTCTACATCAGTTTCCCCATCTATAAAATGGGGATAACCCGGAACTGACCTCCCAGGGTATTGTGAATTTAACATGGGTTCATTTGCAAAGTTCTTTGTAACAACAGTACAGTTATCCCTTCCACATCATTGGAGTTAAGAGCATGGTGTCCCCAAGATCTGGAAAATCTGTGTAAAATTTTTTGACTCTCCCTTTATACTAGAGAAGTAGTATGAATTATTATGGTATTAAAAGGTAAAATATGTTGATATTAAACAATACTATACATTTTTATGTATGTAATACTATACATATGTATATGTAGAAAATATGTAATATACTATATGTATATATAATATGTAATATTTTACACATATTTTGCGCATTTCTGAGTTTCTAAACTTTTTCTGTGTCATCTATTGGCCTTCACATGTCATCTGTGGCTTCCACAAAACTCCCCAAAAATTCTCATTTAATTTTTCATGCTTACCTATGATATACTGAAACCAGAATGGGGCAAGCTGAGATATGAAAGGGATAGCTGTGGTTATTATAATTATTATTAACGCCAGCCTATCTTTGGAAAGGCTTTAGATGCCTTTTTCCCATGTGTAATCAAGAACAGGCTGGCAATCTTGTTGGGCTCTAGAAAAAATAAATGGTACAATTGGAGAATAGGAAATTATTCAAACTCTGTAGCTGCCACGTAAGTGGTGTGAGTTGCATCAAAACAAAGAAAACCACAGAAATTCTGAATGTAGAGTAAGCTCCAAGAAAAAATAAAATACCAAGGTTGGAAAGGGCAACCAACATATAGGGCTGTCTTTTCTACACAGTGGGGATCAAAATGCAAGGACAGCAGACCTGCCAATTCTTTGCCATGGGTTAGATGCGATCTGTCGAAATAGAACCTTTCTCATAACTAGGCTGTTTTTAGAACAGAGACCCCCTCAGGCCTTCTAAATGAAGAAACCTGTGTGTGGAAGATGAATAAAGAAATGACCTGGGGGGCAGCTATGTGGCACAGTGGATACAGCACCGGCCCTGGATTCAGGAGGACCTGACTTCAAATCCGGCCTCAGACACATAACACTTATTAACTGTGTGACCCTGGGCAAGTCACTTAACCCCACTGCCAAAGACAAGACAAGACAAGACAAGACAAGACAAGACAAGACAAGACCTGAAATAAGATCCACCAAATGCCAAGAAACCTGATGAGGTAACAGGTTGTTTCTGAGCCTCCAAACAACTTCTGGGGTTAAAAGGAAACTGAAAAAAAAAAGCATCTTGGTGTGATGCCAAAACATAACCACACAGAAAACCTTGCTGGACACAGGAACAGGTGTCAGAAACACCTGACCATCTATTATCTATCTCCTTTGCTGGATCTTCCTCCAGATCACACCCTCTAACCATCCTCTTCTGTTCCCCTCCTATATTACTTCAGTTGATGATTGCATCAGATCCCACAGATTTAATTGCCATCTTCATACTGATGATTACCAAATCTACTTTTCCTGGCCCAAACTCTTTTCTGACTTCCAATCTTCCATTTCTAATGGTCTTTCAGACATCTCAAACTGAATGATATCTTGAACTTACCATGTCCAAAAATGAACTCATTTTCTTGCCTCCTAAACCCTACCCTCCTCCTGCCTTCCGAGTTGCTATACTATAATATCATCTTCCCAGTGCCTCAGGCTCACAACGAAGGAGTCATCCTGGATTCCTCACTATTGCTTACCCCACCCCCCCCACAGCCAAGCTGTTGCCAAGGCCTGTCGACTTTGACACATCTCTTGAATACTCTCTCTTCTCTCCTGCCACCCCTCAGGTGCTGTCCCTCATCATCTCACACCTTGATTACTGAATTTACTTGCTGGTCAGTTTGCCTGCCTCAAATCTCTCCCTAGTCCAATCCATCCTCCATTCAGCCACCAAAGTAATTTTCCTAAAGGGCAAGCCTGACTATGTCACCTACTCTACTCAATAAACTTTCCAGTGGCATCCTATTGCCTTCAGGAGCAAATACAAAATGCTTTGTTTGTCATTCAAAATCTTTCATAACCTAGCCCCCTCCTACCTTTCCAGTCTTCTTACACCTTACTCTTCAAAATGTACTCTTCCAATCAATGACACTGGTCTCCTCGCTGTTCCACCAACAAAACACTTCATCTCTTGGCTCTTGGCATTTTCTCTGGCTGTCTCCCATGCCTGAAACACTCTGCCTCCTCTTCTCCATCTAAAACCCCACCTTCTACTGAAGCCTTCCCCAACCCCTTTTAATCCCAGTACCTTTCTTTGCTTTGTATATATCTGTCTGCATACTGTCCTCCCCAGGGACTACCTTTTGCCTCTTTTCATGTCCCCTGGATTTAGCATAATGCCCGGAACTTAGTAGGCACTTAATAAATGTTTACCAAATTGAATATAATTGGTATGCACAAAAAATAAAATGTTTTAAGTTGTTGAGAACAAGGGAGGGATCTAACTACTAAATCTGGTATCCAGGTGGTACAGTGGAAACAATGCTGAATCTGGAGTCAGGAAGTCTTGAGTCTAAATTCAATCTCAGATATTTAATAGCTATGTAAACCTGGAGAGGTGGCTTAGCCTCTGTCTGCCTCAATTCCTTTATTTGTAAAATAGGGATAATAATAGCACCTATTCCCAGGGTTGCTGTGAAGATCAAAGGAAACAATATTTTTAAAGTGCTTTGTAAACCTTAAAGCGTTATATAAATGTTAGTTATCATTATAATTATTATTATTAAGTAGAAATATGAGTCTGTGGATGTGTTTTCTTCCTACATATAAGTACAGTTAAGCTCTCTAATAAATCCACAGGCAAAGGTGTCATCCCTTCTGACTTCTATGATCCTTTTATTTTAAAAATTGAAATGAAGACAAGAGTGTTTCAAAGCAATCTTCTCTGCTGAGGATTTTCTGTCACAACAAAATAGGAAAAGATGTATGTACACATTCTAGCTATAATCTCCTGAAAGAAAAATTCTATTCCACTTCCTTCCCTCAGTTTTTTTTTTCCTTTCCTAAACCCTTGCTTCTCCAGCTATGGATGGAGGAAACCCCATGGCTTCCATGGTAATTCTGGCTCCAAACCCTTGCCGTTTAAGTAAGGCATTTTGCTGCAGCACCAAATGGTCTGTATCAAACCTGCAAGATCTCCTTGCCATTCTTTATGCCTTCTTGTGCCCAAAGGGCTATGACTTGCTCAGGAACGGCAAACCCAGTGCCATCATCAATGCTGGAGAAGAGGTGCACATCCATGCAAAGGGACAGAAGGGATGAAGTAGTGGAGGTTCTACAGCCATTCTCCTCATAGACCTGTAGATTGGTAAAAATGAAGACATATCTGTATATATAACGTGTGTATATACATATATATATATATATATATAAATAAAACATGTATAATACTAACAATAATGATAATGATAACAACTACCATTTATGAAACACTTACTGCGTGCCAGGCATTGTGCCAAGTCCTTTATAAATATTATCTCATTTTATCCTAAAAACAACCTTGATGGTAGGTAGGTACTATTATTATCCTCATTTTACAGTCAAGGAAACTAAGGCAAATAAAGGTTAAGTGACTTGCTCAGGTTTTCACAGCTATTAAATGTCTGAGGCTGGATTTAAATTTCCTGACTCCCAGTCCAATGCTCTATCTACTGTGTCACCTAGCTGACATGCGTGTGCGCACACACACACATGTTCATGTGTGTATGTACATGCATATAAACATGTGTTTATATGTATGTATCTATGACACCATGATAACATGATGCCATTTTCATATGTGTTTATATTATACGTACATATCTATCAACACATGGCTATTTGACAAAAGTAATGTTATTTTTCAGTGGCACTCTTCGTAAGTCTATTTGGGCTTTTCCTGGCATAGATACTGGAGTGGTTTGCCATTTCCTTCTCATTTTACAAATGAGGAAACTGAGGCAAACAGAATTAAATGACTTGCTCAGGGTCACCCAGCTAGTAAGTGTCTGAGGCCAAATTTGAACTCAGGTCCTCCTGACTCCAGGTCTGGTGCTCTATTACCTATGCCACCTAGCTGCCCACAAAAATAATAATGTTGCAACAACTTCTAAGCAATGCTCCATATACAGGATATCCCAAAAGTCTTAGTGTAATGTTCTAGCTTGAGCACTGTACTAAGACACCATGCACATAATAAGTCAAATGTTATGCAATTCGTAACAACATCCATCAATAGCCTTTATTCCTGTCAAATTTCTCTGGCATCTTCAGCAGCTCCATTATCCTTCATAAATGGCAACAGCCAAAGGTGGGTGTTTCGGCATCTCTAGATGCCAGGTCACCTCAGGTTTTCATCTCTGGCCTAAGCCACTTCAGGTTGGTTACCATACATGCCTCCTTCTCGGAGTCTGTGCTGGTCACATTTATCACTTGCTATTTGTTGATTTGATTTTATCATATAGAGCTTTTAACAATAACAGAACACTGAAGGCTGGCAACATTTATAATCCACAATGCCTCACTGGAGCCAATTTGTTATTTACTTCCGTTTTGATGATTAAGACTGGTTCATTTTCCACATTAAAATATCATCTTCCAGTTCTTTCCTCTCTAATCCATAAAATGCAACATCAATGAAAAATTTTTAAAAACCAAACTTTTTTTAAAAAATAGATTTTACAGATGCCAACTACAATGGCCTTTTCTTGGTCATCCTTCAAAACTTCTCTGCAGCCTCTGACAAGGGTGATCATCACCCTCTTCTGCACCACACTCCTCTCTAGGTTCTCATGACACAGCTCACTCCTGGATCTCCTACTACCTGTCTGACAGTGCCTTTTAAGCCTCCTTTGCTAGGTCTTCTTCCAGGTCATGTTCACTCACTATGGGTGTCCCCCAAGGCTCTGTCCCAGGCCCTCTTCCACACTATCTCACTTGGTGTTCTCATTAACGTCCATGGGTTCAGTGATCATATCGATACAGATGATCCTCAGATATGCTTATCTAGCTCTAACCTCTCTCATATCTTGAACTGCCCATTGGATGTTTCAATTTAGATGTCTCATAGATCCTTAAACTCAGCTTGTCCAAAAAAGAACTCATTCTCTTTCCTCCAAAATCATCTCCTCTTCCTAACTTCCCTATTTGCTGTCAAAGGCACCACCATTTTCCCAGTTGCCCAGGAACCTGGATGTCGCCCTCAACTCTCTTATTTCTCTTATGCCCCCATACCCAATCTGTTAAAAAATGCTATTGTTTCTACCTTCATAATATATCTCATACACACCCCTTCTCTCTTGACATTGCCATTACTCTAGCACAAGCCCTCATCACCTCATGCCTGGACTACTGCAATAGCCTTCTGCTTGGCCTCAGTGCCTTAAGTCTTTCCCGACTACAGTTCATCCTTCACTTAGTTGTCAAATTCATCTTCCTAAGAACAAATATGACCATGTCATTCCCCACCCCCCATTCCATTCAATAAACTTCAATAATCACCTCCAGGATCAAATATAAAATTCTCTGTTTGGCATCTAAAGCCCTTTAAAATCCTGCCCCAGGGGCAGCTAGGCGACACAGTGGATAGAGCACCAGCCCTGGAGACAGGAGGACCTGAGTTCAAATCTGGCTTCAGACAGTTGACACTTACTAGCTGTGTGACCCTGGGCAAGTTACTTAACTCCATTGCCTAACCAAAAAACAAAAAAAACAACTCTGCCCCTTTCTATCTACCCAGGCTTCTTACACCTTACTCCCATTCATGTACTCTATGATTCAGTGACATTAGCCCAACTGCTGCAGCTCATACACGCCATCTTCAGACACTGCACATTTTCACTGGACATCCCCCATGCCTAAAATGGTCTCCCTAATTTTCTCTATGTCCTAGCTTCCCTGGCTTTCTTTGAGTCTGAGTCAAAAATCCTACCTTCTGCAAGACTTTCCCCTGGCTCCCAGTCTTCTCTCTGAGATCATTTCCAATTTATCCTGCATATACCTTGTACATAATTGTTGACATGTAGTCTCTCTTGATGATGAGCTCCCTGAGGGCAGGGATTTTTTTGATCTTTACTTCTTCGTATCTTAAGTACTTAGCACAATATCTGACACATAACAAGGGCTTAATAAATGTTTGTTCTGTTGACTTTTGTTTTCATATCACAAGCATTTCTAGAGGAGCCCCTCTAGCTCAACCCCTGGAACTGAACCTTCTTGTAAAGGAAACAAAAATCGATACAGTAACTGAATTTTGCATTCTGTTCCTGTATTCTGTTATCCCCTAGTTCTTCAGAAAAGACCCAGGAACATTTTATTTGGAAGAATAACTGTGGAATGAGGTAGCTAATACTAGGAATTTTCTTTTAATTTCATTATACTTGAGGTTGGAAAAAGTGCAGGGAGCATTATGATCAGATCTAGGCGACAAACCAATCACTTAAGGGGAAGGGATTACATAGAAATTTACTCTGAGTCCTCAGCTGCTCAACATTTTTAAACACCCCTCACAAAGAGCTGGGAGATCAATGGAGTTAGAGGCCAATGTTCTGGATCTAGGGGTACTAAGTATATTTTTTTTTAATGGAGAGACAATTTATTTAAGAAAATTTCACTAATGCATTAATATTTGGGCAAAGTTACAGCAACAGGTGTGAAAGGCAGACAGGCTGTTACAGGCTATAGAAAAACAAAAAGGGTTCTATACAATTAAAATATTAAACAAACCTCTGGGATTTAGATGAATGCCTAACAAATCCACAACAGAAATTAAATCTGGAAGATTAGATCCAGTATTAACACTTGGAGCAGAACTTTAATTCTTTTATTCTTTTCTAGAAAATCCCTTAGTTCTTTCCAAAGAAAGAAATTAGAAAAGTTAGGAGTTCAGCATACCAGTACCAAATCTGAAGTTTTCTACTGTCTTCTCTATGAGATCTTTGGAAATCATTTAATAGAAAAAGCCACACCTGTTGTGATTACAGCACAGGATCAGTGTTCCCCAGGTGGAACACACCTTAGAGGCCGGCCATCTGGTCCAACCCCTTCATTTTATTGATGAGAACACTGAGTCCCCGGGAGATTAAGAGACTTGCCCAAGGTCATACAGGTAGAAAGCAGAAGAGTTTGGGATTTGAACTCAGGCCCCATGACTCCATGTCCAGTGCTCTATCTTAAAATGGCTTAACTATGGTAACTTCTCCCTTATAGTAGCTGACATTTCTATAGTTTGCAACATGCTTTCAATACATAATCTCTTTTGAGCCTCATGACAACCCTGTGACATCATTTCTACAGTTGTTATTATCCCTTTATGAAAGATGAGGGAACCATGGTCCAGACAGGTGGCGACTTGCCTGAGTTGAGATTTGAAACCAGGTTTTCTCGATCCCAAGTGAAGCACTCTATCTACCAAGCGACACTACTTTATAACCAGATCCTGTTTCTACAACCATCGGTGTCAGAGAAGATATGGTAGGAAAGGGCAGAGGGATGCTAGATGATCATAGACATCTTTTTTTGGCAGGTCCTTTGCAACTAGAAAAAACAAGAAAAACCTCGCGGATACTTGATAAACACTTGTCAACCTGTGGGGGGGACATCCCTAAATGATCCCTTTTAGATACAATGATGACATAAGAGTAACGCACAGCCTCAGACTCTGAGGGGTAAAACGCAATTAGGAAGCACCAACATGGCTGCATAAGCTGGTGCTGCCCCACTGCCTCGGTTTCTTCTCCAACTCCTCTCATTAAGTGGCAGCCTAAAAGACCCAGCTCCTATTAACAAGAGGGATAACAAAGTACCCCCAAAAAGCATGTACCCTGTAGACTCACACTAGAGCCCCCCACTCTCCCACATACCATTTTATATATCCTGGGAGAAACACTGCCACTGACTGTAGAAAACTGGTTCTCAAACATTCTTAGTCCATAAGACATTTCAGTAAAGGGACGTAAGACCCTAGAAAACACTTAACCTACACCCTACTAGACTGCACAAAACAAACAAACAAAAGCCCAGAGTGCTGGGGAAGAGTGCTTTTGACAATGCACTAATAAAGGATAAAACAAATGAATTCATTTAGGCCAGAAACAAAATCACAAGCACTCATACTACAGAGAAAGCAGGCTGCAAACCCAAAGCACTCTTGATAACAGGGAGGCTATAGTTTGCTGACCAATGCTCTAGAATGGGCCTTGTGGGGCTTCTTTCCTGTACTTTTGTCCAACCTGCCCAATGATGGAACAAGAATTGGATAGTTTCCGGTTTGATGATGTATAGTGGAAATAATTACACTCACAAACCCAGGTACATCTAGATTCTGGTCACACTGAGATTTACCAACCGACATTTCTGAAACCAGATCTTTTAATTCCTTCTGAAATTTCCTACACCAATGTCTAAATTTATTATCATATCTAATTTTGCTTACAATGGGCAGCCAAGTGGTATAGTGGATAAAGAGCTGGCCCTTGGAGTCAGGAAGGCCTGAGTTCAAATCTAGCCTCATACACTTACTAGCTGTGTGACCTTAGGCAAGTCACTTATCCTGTCTGCCTCAGTTTCCTCATCAGTAAAATGGTAATAACAATAGCACGTACCTCATAGGATTGTTATGAGATCTAAACGAGGTAATATTTGTAAAATGCTTAGCACAGTGACTGACCATTCTGTTACTGTTCAGTCATTCAATCATGTCCATGGACCATACCACAACAGGCCCTTCTATCCTTTCGCTATCTCTCAAAGTCTGTCCAAGCTTGTTTCTATGACACTATCTATCCATCTCATCCTCTGCTGTCCCCCTTTCCTTAACCTTCAAGCTTTCCCATCATCAGGGTCTTTTCCAATGAGTCCTGTCTTCTCATTATGTGTCCAAACTATTTAAGCTTCAGTTTCAGTATTTGACCTTCCAGTGAATAGCCTGCATTTCTTTAAGTACTGACTGATTTAATCTCCTGCCTGGCACATAGTAGGTGCCATATAATGCTAGCTATTATTTTTGTCCATTATCATACAACAACACTCAGAAATAATCTCTTGCTCAGGTTTCTAATCAGGACTGACACGGCTCCCTCCACCCATTTTCTTTCCTGCCTGAGACGCTTTTGTTGAAATAGGTTCAAGTTTCTCAGTGTGACCTATAGATTCTGCCTCTGCAGGCATGGAGCTCCCAAGGACTTCAAAAAGCACTCCCTGCCTGAGCAGATATCAATGTTACAAAGAGAAATGAGATTCCAACCTGTTTCCTTATGAACTGAGGAAGAGGGCTGTCTTAAAACAACTAAGTGATTCCCTGGGAAGCTATGTTCTTCTCCATCTCTGTTACTTAACCTTGTTTAAAAAATTCCTACAAGATCCCGTCCAAGCAATAAAAAGAGAACATACATAACTTTTTTCCTTAACACAACTATTCAAAAGAAACTATCTTTCCTTGGCAGTTCTCCTAGCATACAAAGCATGAGAATGGCTAAGGCCCTATTTTATACACGTGATGCATATACACACAGACAAACACATCAAAAATTATTTCATTTCCATGAAAGCATCAGCTCCAGTAACTCCTACCACAGAGGAAACTCTGGCGCTTTTGAGCACCAGTCTAATTAAGCTCAGCAAGGTTTACCACCAAAGAGTTGGGTACAAGATAAGTAATTTTTTGGTCATAAAACTACCTAAGTATGTATGATAGGGTTTATGATCTAGGTGAAATACTCCACAAGTCAGGAGGACCTGAGTTCAAATCTGGCCTCAGACGCTTGACACTAGCTGTATGACCCTAGGCAAGTCACTTAACCTCAACTGCCTCACCAAAAAAACAAATACAAAAACAAAAAACAAAGGAGATAATGCTCTACAGAAAGGAGTGTTATCATCATCATCATCATCAGGGGAAGTTAGGTGGTGCAGTGGATAGAGCATCAGCCCTGGAGTCAGGAGGACCCGAGTTCAAATCGGGCCCCCGACACATAACACTCACTAGCTGTGTGACTCTGAGCAAGTCACTTAACCCCAACTGCCTGAGCAAAAAAAAAAAAAATACTCCCATACTACAGAAATCATATAGAGACACATACATACACACACAAAGAAAAACACTCCTAGCACCATTCTTCACTGCCAATGAGAAATGAAGCTATTTTTAAAAAACTGATGCCTTTGCTTTTCACTTCTAAATATATTCCTCCCCCCTCCTCTATCTAGCAGTCTTTCTTTAGAAAAAGGATTTTAAAAGGAAGAGGGGGGCGAGAGAAGCTGTTAAGAAAAACCAGAAGCTGGCTGGTTAGTTAATTTGTTTTTCTTTTCATGCACCCTGGCTGATCAGAATTTTCAGTTCTTAAAAAAAAAAAAGAAAGAAAGAAAGAAAGAAAGAAAAGAATTTTCAGTTCTCAAATCAGCCCACTGCCTAACAAAAGGAATAATATGATAATAGCTTCACTCCTATACCCACCACAAAATATAATCATGAGATTAGAAATACTTGAAAAACTCTCACGAAAATTTTCCATTGCCTCCTTTTCTATCGAATTGGTGTGAAGAGGGAGGATAGGGTTAGAGCAGGACAATACCACCGTTCGAGCATTAAGAAAAACTTCATGACAAACAAGTCATGGTAAAATTATTTTTTTTCTCCATGAAAGCCCTCCTCATTTGACCTCTGGGAGACAGGTTTAAAACCCTGGACTCTGAATGGGTGCCAGTGAAGCACAAGCGCTGGCAAACTGTACCAAACTGGAGAAGTTTCAAGGACAAGTTCAGTGAGATTGTGGCTACTGTCTGAGGGCCATCTTAACAAGAATCATCATCATCATCATCATCATCATCATCATCAAAACCATAATAATAAGCAGGAGGATAGTCAGCATGATTATGTAGTGCTTTAAGCCTTGCAAGATACTCTGCAACTATGATGTCATTTTATTCTCAACAACCCTGGGAAGCTATTACTGCTCAATCACCTTTGCTGGATCTTCATCTAGGTCACATCCATTAATCTTCAGTGTCCCCCAAGGCTCTGATCTGAGCACTCTTCCCTTCCCATGGATTCAATTATTATCTGCATGCCGATGATTCTCAGACACATTACTCTACTTTAACTTCTCTCCTAAGCTTAGTCTCACACCTACAACTGCCTATTGGACATCTCAAACTAGCTGTCTCACAGACAGCTTAAACTCAACATACTCCAAACTGAACTCATTATCTTTTCCCCCAGCCCTGTCTTCTTCCTAACTTTCTTATTATTGTCAAAGGCGCCATCACTCACCTGGTCACCCAACAATCCAGGTGTCATTCTTGACTCATCACCCTCTTTCGCCTCCCAAATCCAATTTGCTCTCAGGTCCTATTGGTTCTACCTTCATAACATCTCTCACATACACCCTCTTCTGTCCTGACATTGCCACCACCCTAGTACAGTCCCTCATTACTTCATGCCTGGACTGTTGCAATAGCCTTCTGGTTGGCCCCCCTGCCTCAAGTATCTCCTCACTCAGATATATCCTTCTTAAACTGATCTTCTTAAAGAGTAAGTCTGACAGTATCGGCCCCACCCACCCAATTCCATTCATGGAACTCCAGTGGCTCCCTGTCACTTCCAGGATCAAAAATAAAATCTTGGGGCTTTTTAAAAGGCTTTCATTACCTGGCCCTTTTCCTACCTGTCCAGTCTTATTACACCTTACTCCCTTCCATATACCCTTTGATGCTATGACACTGGTGCTGTTCCTTGAATGAGACATTCTACCTTCCAACTCTGGGATTTTCACTGGGTGCTGCTCATGCCTAGAAATGCTCTCCCTCTTCATCTTTGCCTCTTGGCCTTCCTGGCTTCCTTCAAATCCAAGCTAAAACCTCCCACTTTCTATGAGAAACCTTTCCTGATCCCCCTTAATGCTAGTGCCTTCCCTCTGTGATTATCTCTGACTTCTCTTCTATATATCTTGTTTGTACATAGTTGTATGTATGTTGTCTCCCCATTAGACTGGTTGTTATCTGAGAGCAGAGATTATCTTTTTGCCTTTCTTCGTATTTCCCAACACTTAGCACAGTGCCTAGCACATGGCTTAATGAATGCTTGTTTGACTTGACAATAAGCAGAGATCCATAGGTTTTATCGGACTGCCAAAGGGGAACATGACACAAAAAAACCTTTTTAAATCTTAGATTGACCTGTGAGATCCCTTTCAGTTTTGAATTTATAACTGTCTGAGACTACTAAAATTAGCCCAGAATTAGGCTCTCAATCAATAATCAATTGTTCAATAAACATTTATTTAAGGTTTCTTCTAGAAGGTAAACATAGTACACATACAGTGTAGAAGAGATGTCAAACTCTCAGCCAAGTGAACCATATTAAAATGTAACTGGGAAATATTTATCAAAACAAATAAAAACACAATGTAACATAGTGAACATTAATTTGTGGTTTTCTAAGTCAATATGCTGGCAGACAGATCCGTCTCTATTTGAGTTTGACAGTACTGCTGTAGAGAGCTCTAGATTTGAAGGACCTGGATTCAACTCTCCCTCTGGACAGTTACTACTTGTATGAGCTTGGGCAAGTCACAACTGGGCTTCAGCTTCTTCATCTGTAAAATGAGGGAGTCAGCCTAGCTGTTTCTGAGGTCCCCCTCCAGTTTTAGATTTATCATTCTATTGTCTCAGTTCTTCATGGCCGCTTAATCTTTTTTGCTTCAAGATTTTACTGAAAATCTAAAACTCTGCATTTCAGGGCAATCCTTACACCATCAACTAGCCTCCCAGGTGCCTCATGAACAAAGATCAAAAATCTTGCAGGGTTCTATGATGGGCATGCTATTACGGATGACCAGGGAATTTCAGTCACCTACAGTATAGAACCCTTGTTTGAGCTTTGTTTTTTGTCATTTAAGCCTTCTAATTTAGCTAGTAGTGTTTACCTGGTGATGTGGCCAGTGGTTGTTAGGTCTGATGGGAGTGGAAGATCCAGGGATGGAACAGGGACCGTGACTGAACACCCCAAGCTGGAACTCTTTAAAACTAACTCTGCCGTCACCATCTCGGTCCAGCTTATTAAACAAATCCTCAAGTTCCTTTAGAAAAGATATTGAAACTCAGAATTAGGAATAAGATCTCTGTGTGTTACAGCCGTGTTTGTTTTAGGAAGTCAGGATGATTTTTTGCCTCTCTCCTCTAACCCAGGTAGTAACACTGGGAAGTATTTCCACAGAACAAAATGATGCCTACTGAGTTTTTACCATTACAAAAAATCTTTTAGAAACTCCTTATAACAGGCAATTTTTGTGGCACAATCAGTTAGCATGTTCTACTATTAACTGAAAAGTTGGTTCCTATTTTCCTTTTTACTTAGAAAACTTCTCAAAAGCAATTCTTTTTTAAAATGTTTTATTCATTTTTAACTTAAATACAAAAAGATAAAAATGAACATTTCCATGTACAACATTAAAAGAGGATTTTGTATAAAACTGTAAGTTTCCATTTCACATTATTTGCTTTTTTTCTTAAACTATATAATAACTACCATGAATCATTTTCAAAGTTACTTTGCTTTTCTGTGCTTCCGTCTAAGTTTTCTTTTATCCTCTGCTGGGTACTTTTTATCCTCCCTCCGTACTCTGCAGTAGAAAAGGCTACCATTAGACACAAATACGTATAATATGTAAAACCGTACTGTACATATTCCTATTTATGTTCTTTCTCTGGATGTGGGTAGCATCTTCCTTCATAGGTCCTCTGTGGTTTTTGGGGGGTATTTATAATACTCAGAATGACTTAGTTGTTCAAAGTTGTTCTTAGAACAATACTGCTGTTACTATATACAAATGTTCTCTTGGTCCTGCAGATTTCACTCTTCATTATTTCATGCAAATCTTTCCATGTTTTTTAAAATCAACCAGCTCATCATTTCTTATACCCCCATAGTATTCTATCACAATCATATAACATAATGCAATTCTAAAACTGAGAAACTTTAAAAAAAAAACCCTCTACATTGCAGTACAGTGGAAAGAATGCCACATTTAGAGTTCAAAGACCTTACTTTGAATGCCAGCTCTGCCAACACACTGCCTGTGTAATGTTGGAGATATCTCTTAATGCCTCAGTTGAGTCATCCGTAAAAATAAGGAGCTTTGTTGTTTAGTCACTTTTCAGTCATATCTGACTCTTCAAGACGTCATATAGGATTTTCTGGCAAAGATATTAGTGTGGTTTTCCATTTCCTTCTCCAGCTCATTTGACAGATGAGGAAACTCAGGCAAACCAGGTTAAGTGACTTGCCCAGGTTCACACAGCTAGGAAGTGTCTGAGGCCAGATTTGAACTCAGAAAGATGAGTCTTCTTGACTCCAGGCCCAGCGCTCTATTTACTGCGCCACAAGGACATTTGACTAGATGATTGATAAGGTCCCTCCTACCTTCCCAGCTCTAGATCTATGATTCTATAATCTGAAGTCAATAAACATCTGTGCAACAAGGCTTCTTAATAATACTTTTTACCTCCAAGCATTTAACATTAATTGCATTGTTTATCAGAACTTGTTCTATGCCTGAGCCACAGGTAGCTATGATTCCTATACATCCTTCTTTTGGTTAAACAAGGTTTATTACGTGGCCTCTGCACTTGTGACGTCACTCTGAGCTGTGAGACATAACAGAACT
Source organism: Phascolarctos cinereus (assembly GCF_003287225.1). Lineage (NCBI taxonomy): Eukaryota > Metazoa > Chordata > Mammalia > Diprotodontia > Phascolarctidae > Phascolarctos > Phascolarctos cinereus. The sequence continues at coordinate 150,530,161 of NW_027555625.1, read as the reverse complement.
TTGAATACTTCAAGAATCCAGCCATGTGTTTGCAAATCACAGTGTGAAGCCGATATCAGATTCTCTTACCTCTTTTTCAAGTTCCTGCAGTCCAATGTTTTTACAAACTGTTTCCAGTTCCTCCTCATCTAGATAACCACTGCTCCCCACTCCAAGTTCTTCCCAGATTCCCCGCACCTGGTTCTCAGTTACATCTAAGGAAGCATTAGGGGACTTTGGGAAATTCCCAAATATCTCAGGGTTCCAGGTTTGGCCTGCAAATCAAAGAAAGGTAAAACCAGGTAAATATTTGAGAGATTTTAAAATGTGAGAAAAACCTTTTCACAAACTTTCTCAGTGCGGACATAGAGTTACCAAAATATTCAGAGCAACCCTTTTTTTAGGATAGCAAACAATTAGAAACAAAATTAGTTCCCACTGACTGGGGAATGGTGGAACAAAATACAGCATATGAATGTTATGGAATATTATCACAATGTAAGAAGTGAATATGAACATGAAAAGTTCAGAGAAACTTGAGAAGACTTGCACAAAATTATGTGAAGGCAGAACCAAAAGGATAGTTTACAGAACCACAGTAATGGAAAGGAAAATAACACTTAAAAAAAAAAGAGATGAGAACCCAGATCAATACAAGGAGACCAATTCTGATTCCAGCAGACCGATGATGAAACATATTTCCCTCTACTCAATAGAAAGATGGTGGACTATAGGAGCAGGCTAAGGCATCTGCTATCAGACTATGGCCAATGTTTTTATATGTTTTGTTTCACTGTACTTCACTGTTCCAACATACATAAGGTTATATTAGTGAAAGATTATTGGGAAACGACAGCAATGTAAAAAAATAAATCGGTAAATCTAAAAAAACCCCCACACATAGGTAAGATTATTATAAACACACAAAAAAGAACTACCTGCATGTTAAAAATAGATAAGTTTTTGTTAAAATGTCTCTTTTCCTCTGATTTTACCCATCGGTGTCTGAGAGGTCAATTTGGTCACAGGGTACTGTACGTATCTTAGGAGAACACAAAGGCTGCAGACATATTAGGATGTATGTGTGAAGGAAAGCTATATATCTTACAAATTGTTTCTGCATACAACCGCTCCTGAGAACATCAGTTATGTGGGCTCAGGCTAGGCCTGCTGAGTGAAGCAAGAACAGAGGCAGCATGCCAAACCATCAGATTCCAAGCCCTACTTCTGCCTGAGTGATCTGAATGTGTCCAGTGAAGGCACTCCATGGTCTGAGTTACGTAGACACACTGCATCTAAGTACTAAGAAAATTAAATCTATTTGGATATACACAAGTAACACTGAACTTTATGGATTTAAAAAAAATGGAAAGGATACAAATTGGTCTAAATGATCTCTCAGGTTCTTTCCAGGTCTAAAATTTTAATTTCCAAAGCACTGAGGATTAGGGATTTATTTCCCAGGGTTGGTACAAAGACAAGTTTTTTAAAAAACAAAGAAACATCTAATTATTCTGTAGTTCCATCTGAGCATTAGCACATTAGTAGTCTTGCTGTCAGTTCTGAGCTAAGAGGTGAAGGTTCCCTTACAAGGCTGTAAAGGAACCAGTTTAAAACAAATCTAAACCTGTTCCTCAGGTAAAGGTCACTTAAGTGTTTTGGGGCTGGGTTTCTCTTAAGGGTGTGGTCAGCTTCGTGACTGAAATCCTCTCAAACAATGGCCTTCTTCTAGCATGCCTGGTTTAAGTGGAAACATCTACTGAAATACTGAGTGGAAGAGGTCTCCCTTTCCTTTTTTTTCTCACTTCACTCAGGATCTGCTGCCCTGCCAGGTTTCAACTCCAAGGAACAAGATGTCTCTCCCTGGTTAGGCTCATCACCTCTAATCTCATCACCAGGCTGCTAACTGAAACCTTGACTGATACTACCTCCCTCATCTTCCTCTGTCTTCTGTCCTCTGTCCTGGAGGGTTGGCGAGTGGCATACCAAACTTCTCCCAATACCTTGATGGAGGGCAGAGACTGGATTTTTTGATTCACTCCACTTTATATCTGCTTCTCTGCCTGGTCTCCTTCCTCTATTTTCCAACCTCCTTTTATGTACTGTCTTCCCCCATCTGATTGTAAGCTCTTTGAGGACAGACACTGACTTTCTTTTTATTAATTTTATCCTCAGTACTTACGCTGCCTGGCACATAGTTAGGCTTCCTAATAAATGTGGATTGGACTGTTTTTTTTCTTACTCAAAGAAGTCTGACTTTTACAGGAACACAAATAAGAGAGTATGCTAATGGTGCCTAATTTTTAATTTCAGAGAAAATTCAAGTTTAGTGTCACTTTGCCTGTGCTCTTCGGCCAGGCTTCTCCTTCTCCTCTACAGGACTGCTGTCAGGAGGTAACCCCAAGGTGTCCATCAACATGGAGAGAAGATAAATATGCAGCACTGATGTTCATTAGTCCTTGATGGCCTGTATTCGATAAGACAGAGTAAGGCTGGTTCAAGTTACAAATCCAACATTAGTTGGACTGGTATTTGTTACAGAAACCTCTGAAAACCTGGCTCAGATAACCTGTAGTAGTAAAACAAACAAACAAGAAACACTGGACTTGAATGAAGTCTATTAGCTTTGTGACCTTGATTAAGTCATTAAGTCTCAGGCTCAGATTTCCTCAACTATGAAACTGAGGGAGGGGAGGAAGAGAGGCAATGTGGAATAAATTATCTCTAAACTCCCTTTAAGTATTAATACTCTGGGATCTATAAACACCTCTTGAATGGTCCAGTGGTCTTATCACCTTTTAAGGGGCAGCTAGGTGATGCAGTGGATAGAGCACTGGCCCTGGAGTCAGAAGGACCTGAGTTCAAATCTGACCTCAGACACTTAACACTTACTAGCTGTGTGACCCTGGGCAAGTCACTTAACCCCACTGCTCAGCAAAAACAAAACAAAAAACAAAAAGGTGATCACTTTAGGGGCAGCTAGGTGGTGCAGTGGATAGAGCACTGGCCCTGAAGTCAGGAAGACCCAAGTTCAAATCCAGCCTCAGACCAAATACTTGACACTTACTAGTTGTGTGACCCTGGGCAAGTCACTTAACCCCAATTGCCTTAAAAAAAAAAAAGACCTTTTAAGCTGATGGCCATAATTATCTGTATCACAGCTTTAAAATATCCCTTTGGAATCAAATTCTGCTGACAGTCACCTTGAGGAAATGTACATGTCTTCAGTGGTTTTATAACCAGTTTTTATTTCACTGGTCTTCCCCAAGAAGGAAGCCATGTCCTCAGAGCATTCAGTAAATCTATCTCCCTTTAGATGCAGTATGGCCACTGTACCATAGGCAAAGCTTCCGTGCTATAATATTAATTCTTTAAAGTCAAAAGATTTCAGCAGCCTGAGTTATACTGGCTTTCTCCAATGCATCCCACACATGCACCCTAAACTAATCTTCCTCCAAAAACTCTTTCTTTGCGTCCCTCCTATACTCACAAAGCTTCAAGGGCTTCCTATTTTACTGTATCAGCCCAAATTCTACCTCTTAAATATTTCTGCCTGTCTTTCAAAGTCCCCCATAAATAGTCCATGCTATCTACCCAACCTTATTTTTCTTTATGTCCTAACACTCTCCCTTCCACTTTAGATTAATCTGTTTACTGCGTTATCAACATGCCAATGCTAGCACCTCCTTCCATGTTTTCACTTAGGTTGCTTCTCCCATTACAAAAGTGTCCCTAGCTGTTGTCTGCCTATCTAAATCCTACCCATCACTTAAGGTTCAACCTAAATCTCATTCTTCTATGGAGTCTTCCCTCTTCAATATTTTTCTCCACTGAATTCCCACTGTGTGTATACCATGCACATAGTGCCTAATAAATGTTTATTGAACTGAATTAGATTTTGTATCAAATAATTTTAACATTTAATGATATACTAGCTTATACTCTTTACTATTATTTCATATATGTTACTATCTCCCTAACTAGATTATAAGCTCCTTGAGGGCAAGAATGACATTCTGAAGTTTTCTATTCCTTTGGTTGACTAGGGTGTATCTAGAGCACCCTTCATGCAAAGGTATGCAAAGCCTGCTAATATTTTCCCCTTGGATAAATCAAAGGGGCAGCTTGGTGCTGGGCTTAGAGTCAGAAAGACTCTTCCTGAGTTCAAATCTGGCCTTAGACACTTTACTAAGTGTATGACCCTGGCCAAGTCACTTAACCCTGTTGTCTCAGTTTCCTCATCTGTAAAATGAGCAGGAGAAGGAAACGGCAAACTTCTCCGGTATCTCTGCCAAGAAAACCCCATATGGATTCCTTCCTGAAGAGTCAGACACGACTGAAAATACTGAACAACAAATATCAGATGGACTTACCGTACTCTCATCTCACCCTGAGGTGTAGCTAGGGGGACAGTCTTGAAGGACTGATTGGAGCACTCCCTGCCTTAGTCCTCTCAAAGCAAACACTGGCCAATGTGTTACAAAAGAGGCAACGAGCTTTATTCTTACCTTGTGTTTCAAAAGTCTCATTCTGAGGTGCTTTAGCGCTTTCAGCTTCTTCATCTGACTTGAGACTCTGTGAAAAAATTAATAAAGAGAATGTCTATGTGAAGAAAACACTACAGAGAAATGCACTGTGGCTTAATTGTGGGGAAAGTCTATTATGCAAGGAAGTCAAACCTAAACAAATCAATTAAGTGGTTTCAGAGAACAAGAATGAAATTTCAAATCTTTGCCAGTATTTCCTTTACTCTTTGTTAAGATTGCCTTAGAGAAAGAGTGCTTAATCTTTTGGTATCTTGTACCTAAGGCAGCTAGGTATGCACAGCAGGTAGAGCCCTGGGCCTGGAGTCAGCAAGACTCATCTTCCTGAGTTCTAATCTGGCCTCAGACACTTAATAGCTGGGCAAGTCACTCAACCCTGTTTATCTCCATTTCCTCATCTATAAAATGAGCCGGAGAAGGACATGGCAAACCATTCTAACACGTCTGCCAGGAAAACTCCAAATGGGGTCACCAAGAGTCGAATACAATTGAACAACAAGGAATCATGGACCCTTTGTCCATGGTGAAGCCTATAGACCCCCTTTCGGAAAAATGTTCTTTAAATGCAGACAATAAAATGCAGAAGAGTACAAAGGAAACCAAATATACTGAAATATAGTAATCAAAATACTAAAAACAAAACAAAACCAAAACACAAGTACATGGACCCCCAGGTCAAGAACCCCTGCCTTAGGGCCTCAAATTTAACAAGACTTCCCACAGTACATAACACAGAAATCGGCAAATGCTACAAATCAGGAATTGATTTATTATTCTGTTGATTTTCTAGACTTGAGAAAGAGATGGAGAAAATGTTAATAATGCAGTTAAAAATCTGTTGTGCACACACTCCTCCCCTGCTCCCCTACAGAGAGCCAATTGTTAAATATTTACCATCTTCCCCCTGCCTTTATTACTGGAAGTTATGCCTCTCTTAAGTACCCAAGATTACACTTAACTCTGTTAGAGACAGCATGGGTTAGAGACATAGTCTGGTAAAACCCTGGCCTTGACGTCAGAAGAGGAGACGCAGGTATTAAATTCCAAAAGGTTAACAGCATTGGATAGCCTGACCATGTCATCCCCTTGCTCAAAAGCATTTGCTTGCAAGGTTTAAAGAAACAAACCAAAACAAAACAGAGTAAATGACTTGACCAAGGTCACACGGGTAATCCACAGCCTTAGCTCAGCAATTAAGGCCTTCTACAACCTGGCTGTAACCTATCATACCAGTTTTGTTTCATATTATCCCTCTTTAAGAACTCTATATTCCATCAACACCGGGCTTAGCTCTTCCCTAATCTCATCCCACCCTCTTTCCTCTTTGAATAGGTGGTTCCTCAGGTTTAGAATCCACCCCCTCCACATCTCTACCTTTTGGAATGTGTTTCTTTTCTTCTGGCTAGGCAATGGGGTTAAGTGACTTGCCCAGGGTCACACAGCTAGGAAGTATCAAGTATCCACATTTGGACTCAGGTCCTCCTGACTCCAAGGCCTGGCCTCTACCCACTGCAACACCTAGCTGCCCCTCAGGTATTAACATTTAGTAGAAAGAAGATTCAATTAGGACAGCTAGAGAGGGCAAAGGTAGAAGCAGTATGATGCAAAGAAAAGAGCATCCGATTTAAAGAGAGGAGCTGGTATACAGCACAGTGTCAGAGTACCTGGACTCAAATTATGCATTTGCCACTTCCTAATCTAGATGACTTTGAGCAAGTTACTTAATCTCTGTGGGCCTCAGTTTCCTAATTTAAAAAATGAAAGGGTCACACAATAACAGAGTCTGACAATATATGCAATGTTCCAAAAGCATAGTTGTCTATTCCTAAGTTTTTTACAGAATATCCCTGGCTCTACCATAACCTTTGGATGTCAAGACACAGAGGGAATTAATTACCCAGGTTCCTTACCCCTAGTTCCATCATCAAAGCCAGCATGGTAGACTCAGTCAGTGCTGGTCTATGACCATTTGGCATTTCTTACATTCTTATCCTGTCCACTGCTGGTATATGAATAACTCTAGTTAATAAAATACAATTTATCTTTTCAGCATGGTCATAGGCCTTTAATAATTTCCTCAGGGACAGAGACTGAGGACCTCTGACACCCAATCTAGTACCCTTTCCATTCTACCACATGGCTCTTAACTGGATCAGCACATGATGGCCAAACAGGACAATTCAGGTGGATTTGGGAGGATCTGAATTATTCACTTTGCCAGTTGAAAGCCAAAGTCAGTGGTAAATGTCTGGTGCTCACCCACAGGTTGGAAGTACATGCCCTCATGTGTTCTATGTGATCAAGGTATGGCAAGTCTAGCCTTCTGTACTTTAAAATCACTTGTTATGAAGCTATAACCACCAGGCATTCCCACGATTTCTTTAGCACCTGAGGTTTAATTGTGGATCCAGTTATTGTACAATGAATGAGAATGGAAGTGACCAGTCAGATGATTCACAGCAGAACTTTCATGCCTCCCTGACTCCCAGCTCTAAGGGGGCCTTTGGCAGCTGTGACAATCACTGAGGCAGGATTAGCCCAATACCGAGTAACTGAGGAGAAGAAAGGACTGCCTGATGGAACCCACCTCGACACTCTCCAGAGAGGCTGAGCGCCTCAGTGGGCTTTTCACACTGGCATTTACTTGCTGTTCTTGCAAAAACTTGGTTTCAGTCTCAGGATCTCGTACCTCTGGTTGGGACCGACGACCATAACGCTTGGCTCCATTCACATATTTTGGTTGAACGTCATCTGTGCCAGCTAGGAAGAAAAATCAGGAAACTTGAGAAATATTTTTAAAGGGGAAAAAAAAAAGTATCTGGGCCCATACATTCCCAAATAATGCCTCTTTAAAGTCTCTTGGTAGCAAAATAAAAACAAAAAACCTTCAAAATAGGACCAAAGGCTGATCCCCAGTGATCAGCCTATCAACATATTGCTACATTGACGAATTTTAATAAACTCCTCTTAATTCTCAAAAAAAAGAAAATGACGTATAACTTTAGAAGTTTGCCAAGAGGAGCAGCTAGGTGGCGCAGTGGATAGAGCTCTGGCCTCAGAGTCAGAAGGACCTGAGTTCAAATCCGGACTCAGACACTTGACACTTACTAGCTGTGTAACCCTGGGCAAGTCACTTCACCCCATCGCCTAGCCAAAAAACAGAAAAGAAAGAAAAAAAGAAACACATTTCAAAAGGTAGAGATGTGGAGAGAGTGGATTCTAAACCTGAGGAACCACCTATTCAAAGATGAGAGAAGGTGGGATGAGATTAGGGAAGAGCTAAACCCAGTGTTGATGGAATACAGAGTTCTTTAAGAGAAATAATATGAAGCAAAACTGGTATGGGAGGTTACAACCAGGTTATAGAAGGTAATTACTGAGCTAAGGCTGTGGATTACCCGTGTGACCTTGGTCAAGTCATTTACTCTGTTTTGTTTTGTTTCTTTAAACCTTGCAAGCAAAGGTTTTTGAGCAAGTGGATGACATGGTCAGGCTATCCAATGCTATCAACCTTGTAGAATCTGTAATCGGATTTGACTTTAGATGTCAAGAAAAAAAGAGATGGCTAGCTGATTATTTTCAAATGTGGTGAAATCCTTTATGCTTATTGAGTTGTAAACTTCCTTATATGAGTAAGAGGAATTATAAATAAAAGGAAGTCAAATGTCAAGTGGGACAGCAAAGGTGTAGGAGGCTCATGGGAAAGAAAACAGGGCAGTGTTATACAAGGCCCTTGTGAATCGCTAAAAGTACTAGGGAAATAGACTCGTGAGGCAATCTAATTTTGGCAACACATTTGATTTTGTTCCCTCGTAATGAATCTAAACTCATCTCCAAAGTTTGAAGTATTAGTACTTCTGCAATTGGAGAATGATCTATTATCTAAAAACATCCCATTGCAAGCCAGGTTTTTTTATGCTTTTCAGTTTCAATTTTCTTCCCGTACTTTCATTCCCTAGCCCTGCCCACCCTTGCCAGACAGTCAATTATCTTCTTATGATAATGAGTTGCCCAAAAAATCCACATATTTTCCATAACATTTCACACTCAATCTCATCAGAACAGTACAGAAAAACATCACCTCCCTCTTTCATGGCCAGATGTTTTTGAAAAATGAGAGGCAGCTGGGGTAGTGACAAGAGTACTGGACTTAAGAATTAGAAGATACAGGTTAAAATCTTCTCTCTTGGAGGGGAAGGGGAATTTAGAACTCAAAATCTTATAAATGTGAATGCTGAAAACTAAAAATAAATAAATTAATTTTTTAAAAATCCTCTCTGTTTCTTGATAGTTGCATGAATTTAAGGCCAGACACTTAACCTCTCTCTGTGTCTCAATTTCATTATCTTTAAAATGAAGCCGTTGGACCAGGAGATCTCTGAGGTCCCTTTCAGCTCTGAATCAATATTAATATGCATCACTTTAATGTACACGATCACACAAGAGAACAGAGAAAGAATGAGCTGTACAGGAGGAGGCAATTCTACCATATTCTCAATTGTTAGACCAAAACCGAATTTTAAATCTGCAAAGGACCATAGAGACTAGCACGGCTGCATCCTTCATTTGACATATTAGGAAACCAAGGCTCAGTGAGATAAAGGGGACTCTCTAAGGTCACACAGTAAGTGAGTGCTATGAGTAACCAAGCAGGACTAGAGCTCCAGTCTCCTAACAAAGCTTGGTCCTTTCTAAAAATAAATATCTCTTTATTTTTCAGTTATCTAAATTCACCTTTTTGTTCCTCTCACTTCCTTTTACCCACTAGGAAGGAAGGAAGGAAGGAAGGAAGTAAGGAAGGAAACGAATGAACTGCATTATCACATAAGCACAGTTAAGTGAAACAAATTAAGCAAAACAAATTCCCATACTAGTCATTTCCAAAAGTATACTTCTTATTTTCCATCAATCAAAATCTGATCCTTTCCCAACTGTGACACTGCCTTCATTTGTGTATGTGTATGTATGTGTACGTGTAATATAATTTAATATATAATGTGGATTCAACTACAGGGATCATCTTTCTGTAGCACAGGCCCGACAGGAGAGTGCCAGACTTGGAGCCTAGAAAACCTTGGGCTCTATTCCCTCCTCTGACACTACCTATCTTTAAGCCTCAGTTTTCCTTAACTGTAAAACAGAAATAACAACACCTACAGTGCCTATCTCTCAAAACTGCTATGAGGATCGCATGAGACAATTTATGTAAAATGCTTTGCAAACTTAAAGCCCTAAATATGCTACTGCCATACAGTAGGCACCCCTTAGTTTTCTAAGCTTTGGAATAATATTCAGTCTCTTCACAGAGGTACAAAATAATGGCAGAAAGTAAAGGGAATGGAAGATAAGAAAACAGGAAAGGTACAGAGGGGCTGGGTAGGGGGCAGGACAAGGTTTCTTAAGAAGGAGTGGGCTCTGAAGGGGTGGAGCTGGAAGTGCAAAAAACATGCCAAAAGGATGTGAAGGATAAGGGAAGTAAAAGAGCAAGGACAAGGTGCAGAAGATGGGGGAGGGGAGACCAAGAAGTCATAAAGGAGATGAGTGGGGTTAAGTGACTTGCCCAGGATCACACAGCAGGTTAGTGTTGTATCTGAGGCCAGGTTTGAACTCAGATCCTCCTGACTCCAGGGCTGGTGCTCTATCCACCGTGCCACCTAGCTCCCCTGTTTTGTTTTGTAATTAGCCCTGACTTGGGGAAACAATTTCAAATCAGGCCTAGAACTAAGTGGGAGTTCAGCAGGAGTACCTTTTTGAACAGGGGCACACAGTTGAGTGCTGGGAAATTCATCCTCAGCTGGTTTGAGGGGTAGAGCATCAGGCACAGCATTTGAGCCACTTAACTGTGGATAATTTTGAAAATCTACAGAAACAACAAAAAAAAATTCAAATTAGATTATGATAGTGATAGCAACAAACCTCTGAAGAGCTTCCCATCCCTTAAAAATCCTACCATCCCATCCTGTATCTCTTTTTCTTTTCATTGCTATATTCCTAGTAATAGTAATCTGTACCAGTCTGCCTTGTCCTCATAATCCACTTACTTCTCAACCCCTGGCAATCTGGCTTCTGGCCCCCACAAATTCTATCAATCAATAAGCATTTTTTTTTTTTGAGGCAGTTGGGGTTAAGTGACTTGCCCAGGGTCACACAGCTGTGTCAAGTGTCTGTCAGTAGGCACTTATTAAGCACCTACTATGTACCAAGCCTTTGCTGGACTCTGAGGAAGAAAGAAAAGGAAGGGGAGAGAGAGAGAGAGAGAGAGAGAGAGAGAGAGAGAGAGAGAGAGGGAGGAGGGAGGGAGGGAGGGAGGGAGGAGGGAGGGAGGGAGGGAGGAGAGAGAGAGAGAGAGAGAGAGAGAGAGAGAGAGAGAGAGAGAGAGAGAGAGAGAGAGAGAGAGAAAACAGTATATGCCATTAAGGACCTAACAGTCTGGGGAAGCACATATACTTGACTGAAACTGCTCTGTCAAAAGATATCTGCGATCTCTTAACTGCTGCATCTGATGACCTGTCCTCAGTCCATGCTGTCCTTGACCTGTAGCTTTTGGCATCACTGACTCCAGCCATTTTACATTTACATTAGGCTCTCTTCTCACGAGACATCTGAACCTCACATTGTGTTCCTTTCAGGCCCGGAACTTGGGGCCCGCCTCACCCCACCCCTCTGCCTCCTGCTTGATGAATACCTAGATGGCCCATTCATCAGAAGGCTCTAGTAGCGCACCACTTCCTCCCTGGTCATCCTCAGTTTTTTTGTTTTTTGTTTTTTGTTTTTTTTTTTTGGGGGGGGAGGCAATTGGGATGAAGTGACTTGTCCAGAGTCACACAGCTACTAAGTGTTATGTGTCTGAGGCCGCATTTGAACTCAGGTTCTCCAGGGCTGGTGCTCCACCCACTGTGCCACCTAGCTGCTTGTCATTTTCATACTTTAATTTTTTTTTGCTTTTTGGTGAGGCAATCAGGGTTAAATGACTTGCCCAGGGTCATACAGCTAGTAAGCTGCCCCCACAGGTCACCTTCTTGCTGGTCATCTTGTTGCCAAGTTTCATACGTCCCAGTTATCCCTCAAAACCCAATTGAATGCTACCTTCTTCAAAAAGCTTCCCATGAGGGGCAGCTAGGTGGCATAATGAACAGAGCTCTGGCCTTGGAGTCAAGAGGATCTGAGTTCAAATCCAGCCTCAGATACTTACTAGCTGCGTGACCCTGGTCAAGTCACTTAACCCCAATCATCCAATTGTCTCAGCAAAAAAAGAAAAGGAAAAAGCTTTCCATGATCCAAGTTACCTTTTAGTCTTCCCAACTAGACTGTGAACTCCAGGAGGGAAGGGTCAGTGTCTTATCTAAATTTTATATCTCCCTCAGGACCTAGCCCAGTACTTTGTATGTTTATTTATGTGGGGATTTCCACGTCAGTGCACTCCCATATTTTTCTTTCATCACTCTAGATCAAGCCTTCTTTACTCCAAGATGATGCAAAGCACTCAGCAAGGCAATGAATTCACCTTTTCCCAGACTTCCTGTTAATATATCATAGACCTAACTTCCTATCTTCCTTCACACACCATATGAATGTTAACATCTTCCCACTCCTCATTTCTCACTGGGGGGAGGGGAAGGGGAATACAAACTGATTTTCATTATTCTTCTCAGTATTCCTATCAGGTGGAGGTGTATATTGTGTATATTATGACAGATATTTCCCAAACTGAAGAATTAAGGCACAAAGATATTAAACGACTTAGTTCAACTCACACAGATACTCAGTGTTATGGCCAAAATTAGAATCAAGGATACGAGATTCAGAGGCCCATGCTGTCTTCTCTAACAGATTACATTATTCTAGAATTTGGATGATAACAAGTATTTGCAACTAGGAGAGTGAAGCCGAAAAAAGATTAACTGCACAATGAAGTAATGACATTGAGTAGAATTTCATTTAACATCTTATTTACTGTCAAGATATTAGGATACCCTATTTTCCAGAGCTAAGGCCCAGCAAACAAGCCGTGCCCTGAGAGCCTGGCAGAACAACAATCCTTTGCACTAACCCTCTGGATGAATTCAGCCACAGCAAAATCCCAGAACTATTTCATGTAATTATTGTATTGCTTTGACCAGCACCAGGCATTTTCTGAGCTTGGACAAGTTCTGGTCATGAAGCCCTGCTATGTATCAAACTTGTCACATTGTTACTGTTACCCCTCATTGTCAAGGCTACAGCTCACTGTGCAACCATAGATATAAGTATTGAGATTTCCCCACACTGCCTCGGGTTCCCCCCACTAGGGGTGGGGCTCCAGCAGGAGCCCTTGCTTGCAAGCCACTTCCCTCACTTTGAAATTAAATTGCTGAGACAGCTAGGTGGTGCAGTGGATAGAGCACCGGCCCTGAAGTCAGGAGGACCTGAGTTTAAATCTGACCTCAGACCAAATACCTGACATTTACTAGCTGTGTGACCCAGGGCAAGTCACTTAACCCCAGTTGCCTAAAAAATATTTTAAAAAAAAATTAAATGTGTTTGATTCTTGACTCTCCTCTCTTTAGCCTGCTCTGTTTGGCCCTGGTGACCCCACAGGTTAGAGGCTAGTTCTGTCCTATTGACATTACCAACCTGGTCGCAGTTTCCAAAAGTCTAAAATTGGTGAAGATAGTAGGATCCTCTCAGAATCACAGACTCTCAAAGCTGAAAGGAACCTCAGAGATCATTTAGTCTAATCTCTACCTGAACAAGAATCTACCTTACAATTTTACACAGATCCCAGGAATAAGATTAGAATCTTTCTGTATTCTGTTCTGGTTAGAACACTGTGGGCACCACATTTCAGGAAAGAAACCGATAAGTTGGAGAGAGTCCAAAGGATGGTAACAAAGATGGAAAAGTTAACAGTCAAGGATAGTTAAACATTTATTAAGCACCCACTATATGCACTGGGAATACAAAAAGAGGCAAAAGACAGCCCCTGATCTCAATGAGCTCACAATACAATGGAAGAAGGAACTCAAGGTCGTGGCATCTAAAGATTCTGTGAAAACACTGGGGATGCTTAAGCTCGAGAAAACTCTACAGGGTTTGGGGAGGGGGCATGATCTCTAATCTTCAGGTATCTGAAAGACTTTTCATGGGGACTGATGATAAGACCTGCTCTGTATGACCCCATACAGAACAGCAACCGGGAGAAGTTACAAAGAGGCAAATTAGGTTAGAGGAAAGGAGAAACTGAGAGGCCATAGGTATCCCTTCATTAAAGGGCTCCATGCAGAGGCTGGATAGCCATTTATTGGGTATGCTGTAGTAAACATTCTTTTGAGGGGCATGGGTTGGACTAGACATTGTCACCACATGCTGTCTATTATGATCCCTAATGACGAGCTATCCAGCCTTTACCTGAAGATTCCCGATGATGGCAAACTCACTACCTCCCTACGTAGCTCACTGCACTTGAGAATCTCTCTGTCATGAAAATTTTCCTTATATCAAACCTAAGCTTTCCTCTTGCAACTTCTATTATTCCCAGTTCTATCCTTTTTAGCCTAGCAAAAGAAGGGAAATCTCTCAGCCAAATGTTAGCCCTTGCAGATAGCAATCATCTTCTTCCAAGTTTTCTGTCTGAAACAGTGGAAAGAGAATGAACCCTGCTGTAATTTAGCACACATATTGCAAGAAGAATCATTGTCTCTTTCAATATCAGGGCAGCTTCAAACAGACTAAGAATTTGCCCAGGCCACAGAGTTTTTCAACAGAGAAGTGAGCATTTTGACTTTATGGATGTCTATTAAAGGCATTCGGCCATGCTGCCTCTCAGAAATCATATCATAAGAATATATATCATTTTACCTTAGAAGCAAATAAACTACAGTCAAATCTTGTAATAAAGTAGGTCACTACACCCCATATTTAGTTATATCATAAGCTGAACCACTTCCCTCTCCCAAATACATATTAAAACACAGTATTACTCTAATCTGAACATGGGAAACCCATAAGAATGGTACTATCTGTCCCTTACCAAGACTAGAATCCTTACAGGGTTCTTTTTTTTTTTTTTTAAAGTGAGGCAACTGGGGTTTAGTGACTTGCCCAGAGTCACATAGCTAGGAAGTTATCATGTGTCTGAGGCCAGAATTGAACTCAGGTCCTCCTGACTCCAGGGCCAGTGCTCTATCCACCTAGCTGCCCCTTTACAGGGTTCTACTGAATTAATTTAAAATGACTGAACTGTCAACTAAAGAACCAGTATCTCTCCTCTCATACCATAAGCTCTGTTGAATAGTCATTTCATATCCATTATTTTATTCAATCCTCACAACAATCCTTTGAGGTACATAAGGAAAGTATTTCTATCTTATGTATAAAGAAATGAAAAAATACAAAAGTTATGCCTTAATTAAAGTCACACAACACAACTAGTCAGGGATAGCCAAGGAAACAGAACAAAGATTTCCTGCACCCCAGGGCTGCGCTCTTTCCTTAAGACACCATGCCTCAAAATGCAACAACAAAGAACGAAAACAAGTCAAAGACAAATGTGGGGCACATTCTCACCTGGTTCCAAGTAGCTACTATCTTCATCAGAGGTGCTGACATCGATATCTGATGACAATACAGCCACAAGTCCTTCTTTAAATTCTTCAAAGTTTACCTGGGAAAATTTTAAGAATGGAAGGAAATCTTTTCAGCACCTTAAAAGAAACCATTAGGATCTAATGCTCTTAACTATCTGATGTTCTTTCCTCCCTGTTGTAGTTTGCATCTGTCCAAAAGAGCCCACACAGCATTACAGCTTAGATATAGGACACGGCATTTTACGTCGAAAACATCACATGGAGGGGGAGATTTTTTTTCCTTCTCTTTCCTCTTCAGATTAATCACTTGACTAAATTTTTAGATTCATAGGATATTAGGCCCGAAAAGGAATCCAGGAGCTCTTCAAGTCCAATCTTCCTTCCTCCCCCCGGGCATTTTATGGATGACACTGAAGCCCATAGGGTTCACGTGAAGTAATTTGCCCAAGGACATAGAGCCAGCTAGTAGTAGAGTCAAGATTAGAATTGCGATCTTCGAATTCACGGTTTTATGCTCTTTGCCTCCACCCTGCTTTTTGAATGTCTTTTCAAATTCAACAGTTTCTCAGTATCTGATCAACCAAAAGCTTCCATGTTTAGAACTACTGAATTTTTCCTTGGAATCTGGATGTATTCATTCTTTCTTTTCTTTTAAACATTTTAAATTTACAAACATTTTAAAGTTATAAACCTATTAACTGTAAAACATGAGTCATCAGATAAATATACAAAACAAAGAATAAAAGAAAGAACTTACTTAAATCTGGGCATTTAACAAAACAGAACCCAACAAAAGATGTTCATTCTATATCCCCTTCTTTGCTTTCATTTTTTTTATATCTGTAATAGTAGTCAAAGTGTCCTGCTGATCTTACTTTATATCACCTCATCTTTCCATTCTTCCTTATGTTCTTCATATTTTATTTTTACAGGACTATAACAATATATTATTTCATTAACAATCATTTTATTAGCCTAGGGAGGAACTTCCTCCCGTGGCCTCATTCTCCTGATTGGTAATTGCTTCTACCAGACTACCAACTTAGGAAAGGACCAACCATGCTTCCCCTTCAGTCCCTCTTTTCTAATCACCTTCTTCATAGCCTCTTCACCAACAGACTTGCCCCCCATGCCTAATGCTTTTGCATATACTTTTCCCCCTACCACTTCTACCTCCCTTCCCCCTTCACCACCTTCTAGACACTACGAACCATGATTAAACCAACTCTACTGTTAATCCTGGCTGGGATATAAATCTACTTCCCTAAGGCCCTACTCACTATCCCTGTAACTTTTTTGGACCAAAGTACTGACAGCCCTCCCTGGATAAACACTCCCCCCAAAATCTCCCCCATTACAATGGTGTCTTCAGGGCAGAGACCGTCTTTGATTTTGTATTTATATCCCCACTATTGAACACAGTGCTCAGCATACGGTAAAAACTGCTTAATAAATGCTTTTTCATTCATTTAGTAATAATGTGCTGTATAAGACTTAAGATTTGCAAAATGCTTTTTTTCTTCACCACCACTCTGTAAAGTTAAGTAGTGAAAGTATTACTATCCTCATTTTACAGATAATTTTACATCTGATTTAACTGCTATTATTTTAACCTTTACATTGTATTTAACCTTAAAATAACTGCCTACAACTTGTAAACAGGCTGAAATCTACAAGAGCTGAGAGTATTCCCACCCTGGGAAGCCTCCCTAACTAACAAAAATCACAGCCTTTCAAGCTGACAGATTTACGGGGTGTAAAAGAAAATGACTTGCCCAGCATTACACAACTCTGTGGCAGGATTCAAACCCAGGTCACCTGACTTCAAAGACAAAAGAAAAACAATCTCTGTCTTCAAGGAGCTTGTATTGAGAGAATACAAGATATTCAAAAATATGTAAATACAAGTTAATTTGAGGGGAGAGGAAGGGAGAGGGGAGTACAAAGAGAGAGAGAGGGAGCACATTATCAATCAGGGGAAATCAGCAAAAGCTTCCAGTGGTGATGGTATAATAGCTGGGTTTGAAGAAAGCTAGGGATTCTAGGGGTCAGGAATGACGAGGAAGTATATCCCAGGGATGGGGGAAAGTCCACACAAAGACATTAAGGTGAGAAGTGGAATGCCAATTTCACGAAGAGCAAACAAGCCAGTTCAGCTAGAACTTAGAGATAATGTGAAGAATTTTAAAAGCCAAAGAGTAGAATCTGAAGGGGGCGCAGCCCAAACCTTTGCCCCAAAGGTAATCTGACTCACAGGCCCCAGACCCTCATCTCCCTTAGAAAGCCTTAGCCTTACCTTTTAATCTTACTCAGATGCGCCCTAAAACAATCTGGCTCCCTTTTGCCTATAGGCCCCAGAAAGGCCCTCCTTTATCTCCTTTTGAAAGTCCTAGCCCCACCTTGATTTTGTGCAGATACCTTTCAAACTTCTGCCTTCCTGTTCCCTCCATTAGCTATTCCCATTGTCTATTCAATCTCTCTGACCTCCCCAATTAGAATTCTTACCTAGACCCTTTTCCCAAACCCCTTCTCTGACCACCCAAAGTTACTTTAGTATTCAAGATCCACCTTGGCCCTCATTCAGATGCTGAGAATCTCAGGCCCACAAGGCTGAGAACCTCTCATGCCTGCTAGTCTTTACAGGTGTCACCTGGCTGAGAATCTCAGGCCCATAAGGCTGAGAACCTCTCATGCCCGCTCCTCCTTACGGGTGTCACCCGGACTATATGTTTTACCACTAATAAACTTTTCCTCTGGCTGAAGAAGATTTGAGTTGAATTCTTTCAGGCAGGGCCCGGTACCACAATCTTGGGTCCCAGCACCCCAAAACCCCTAGACCTCTTCAGAATCACGCCCACAACCAATGAAGAATCTTAAGTAGAAGAGGGACAGGATCTAACTTGTGCTTTGGGAAGATTTTGACAGCTAAGTGGAAGTTGAGTTGTACAGAGAAAATACGGGAAGTAGAGAAAGCAAAAAGGGAGGATTTAATTATTATCTCTATGCAGATAATTCTCAGATCCAGTTAGCCAGCCCTAATTTCTCCTGATCTCCAGTCTCAAAGCTGTGACTGCTTACTGGACGTTTTGAACTGTATATCCTATTGATATCTCAAACTTAAAATGGAACTCATTATCTCCCCCTTTCTGAAACCCTACCCTCTTCTGAAAATTCCCTCTTATTGTCAAGGGCACCATCTCACCAGTCACCCGGGCTCAGAATCTCTGTAACATCTTAGGGTTTTCATTTTCTCTCACCATCCTCCAAATCTGTCAGCCATTCAGTCAGTAAACATTTATTAAGCATCTATTAAGTGCTATACACAGTGTTAAGTGGAGGGGATACAATACAAAAAGGAAGACGGTCCCTGCCCTCAAAGAATTTACAATCTAATGGGGGAAGAAACACACACAAAAGGAAGCCGAAAAAAAAGAGAATCTCCTCCCCCACCACTCCTTAACTGCAGGGGCCTGTTCAAAAAGCCCCAGCCCAAAGGAATGCAACATGTGGGAAAGGAAGAGATGTGGTGCTTAGAAACTCTCTTTAAATAGAAGCTTTGGAAGCATTCTTTTGCTCCACCCTCAGGCTCTCCAAACAGAGAACAGTAGAGGGTAATGATTTATGAGTACCAAGACTGATTCAATCTCCTAGGATGATGAATTTCCTGATAATGAGATTCCCAGGAGTCCTATCCAATCTATTAAGTTTTACATATCAGAGAACTGTGGATGCCACAAACAGGATTAAAATGTAATTGGGAAATATATATGCACATACATATTTCCCAATTACATGTAAAAACAATTTTTTGCATTTGTTTTTTAAAATTTTGAGTTCCAGAATCTATCTCTCTATCCACTCCCCCTCCATAAGGCAAGCAATTTTATATTGATAGTACACGTACAGTTACACAAAACATTTCCAACTAGCCATGTTGCAAGCAAAAAAAATAAAAAAAACAGACCTTCCAAAAACAGGAAAAAAAAGTTTTTAAAAAATACTTCAGTCTGCATTCAGACTCCATCAGTTCTTTTTCTGGAAATGGATAGCTTTTTTCATTATAAGTCCTTCAGAATTGTCTTGAATCACTTGATTGCTGAGAATAGTTAATAAGTTAATTTACAGTTGGTCACCATACAATAAAGAATGTAAAGCACTCTGTAAATTTTTTAAAGCATTTAAAAGCATTCAGACATTATAGTCCTGAAATAATTAAATGGATTTTTACGATCTCCCTCATTTAGAAGTTCCCTTCAACAAGAGATGGAAAAATATACAAATCAATTATTAAATGTTTACTATATTCCAGTCCTCACTGTGGAATATAAATACAAGTGGGAAAAAAAAACAGTCCCTGCCCTCCAGGAGCTTTGTTCCAAAGGAGCAGAAAGGGGTAGAGGAAAGTAGGAGCAAGGTAGAAAAGTAGGAGAGTTATGGGTTGGGTCCCAGCTTTGAGGTCAGCTTGGGTGTCATGGGTACTTCCTCAAATGGAAGAGGAACTCACTCTTTGGAGAAGGCTGTTGGGGTGAAGGTGTTTCCAGCATAAGAAGACTGCTGGTAGAGGTGGAGGTGTAGGTAGAGAACTCCCCAGGTAAGTCACAAGCCTACTTTGAAGAGATGCAGATCACAGCCCAACCATTCCTACTCATCTCATTCAGCTGCTACCTATAGCTTCTAATGAATTCACACAAAGGTTCCACCTAAAATCTCATATACTGGATGCCTTCGTCTCCCTGGATAGATTGTACTCCCTGAAAGCCCAGGCAATGGGATAAGGGGAAGGGGGTTAGCGAGGAGGAACTTGAGTTAGGGTATAAATAAGCATTGATTTCTATACCGAACTGTCCCACACATCTTGATCTCAAAAGGATTATCAATAGAGGGCTTGGATTCGCAGCTATTATCACTAATATTGCTGGTGAAGAAATTAATCGTCAAAGAGGCTTATCTTGTCCATGGTCAAACAACTAGTAAGTATGCAGCCAGGTGGTGCAGTAGATAGAGCACCGGCCCTGGATTCAGGTGGACCTGAGTTCAAATCCAGTCTCAGACACTTATTTGCTGTGTGACCCTGGGCAAGACACTTAACCCCACTGCCTATCCAAAACAAAACAAAAACAAGAACTGGAGTCAGAAGACCTGAATTTAAATCCAGTCTCAGACACTTATTAGCTGTGTGACCCTGAGCAAGTCACTTCACCTCTGTTTGCCTCAGTTTCCTCATCTGTAAAAAGGGGATATAATAGCACCTACCTCCCTGAGTTGTTGTGAGGATCAAATGAGATAATAATAATAAAGTGCTTAGCGAAGTGCTTGGCACATAGTAAGCACTACATAAATGTTGGCTGGGGGGAAAAGGGGTCTTTATTGACCCCAAGTTAGCATATGTTTAGGGGACTGCAAGTAGACCATTTTGGCTAGAGAGTACAGGTCATGAGTAGTATGAGACAAAACTTTTAGTTTAGGTTGTAGAGGGTCAGTCTTCAGTGCCAAGCTAAGTATCTCAACTTAATGCAATAGGCAGTGTAGAGCCACTGAAGATTTTGAGCAGAACGATGTGATCAAGGCTGTGTATTAGGATCAGGCAGCAATACATAAAATGGATTGGAGGGAAGACAGCCATTCAGATTGGAGTCTCATTAGACAAGCTGCCTGTGATGAAGCTATTTCCATTGCTTAGGGACTTATCTCTTAATGGAGAATTTTTTGCTTAGCTCAGGTGTTGGGACATTCAAACACAAAAGAAAGAAGCTGACTTGTTTACTCCTGCTAAGTCAATAAGAAAGTATTGAAAAAACAAAATACATGGAAATTCCCCAAAGGAGGTCACAGTAATTTCAGGGCACATTAATTTGCTGGCTAAGAACCAGCCTTTGCTAGCATTTTGTTAACAGGAAGTAGAAATGAAAAACAAGCACTCTCCACATTTACAGAAAAACTTGATAATCCCATGAATAAGTAATTTTGTTCCTCTGTTGTACTTTATATCTTCTAAAACAACAACATTTTTATCTGTGTGGTACCTCTTCCTCTGATTCAGATCTCTATCCCTCTGTACCTTTGGAGACATTTCTGTGGCCAAAGAAAGTCATGGCCTGATGGCCATACTTCTAGTGATACTTCTCTGCCCTCAGCTAGGCTGATTCTCAGGTGACAAACACTGGTCCCCAAGCACTCAAAACCTCAGTAGTAAATTAGGCACAACCTGCCAGAGCTTGAGTCCTGCTGGCTCCTCTTCAAGAGCTCAGTTTTGCCTCCAAGACTGATGGAAGCATCAGAGAAGGAGGTTAGTAGAAAAATTGTCTTTGAACAAGGCAAAAAAAAAAAAACCTAAAAGGGAAATAGAATCCCAATACATCTGCTGCCCAAAATCTCATCTACATCCCTAGCCCTCAGCACAATTAACCTTGAAATCTCCCCCAAATCTCAATCATTAAGTTTGGCTGCAGGGCTGAGATAGCCAGCAGGGTTTTTCCCCTTCTAGGTGCTAAATGTGATGGGTAAGGTCTGACTCTTAAGACCAAAGTAGATAGGGACAGAGGTGAAGAAAGGGAAATCAATCTGATTTCACTGACACAGGGAACTCCTCCCACCAGGGCAGTTCAGCACCACAACTTAAGACAGCTATCTAGAATGGTATCAAACTCAAAAAGAAACTGGAACCATTATTAATCCATGCATAAGGATCCTTGTGGGCTGCATGCATACATACATGCATATATACATATATAATACATACATAAATATAGCAAAACTCAAAGAAATGAGGTATATATCTGTGTGTACACTATACACATGCATGTCTGTGTGTATATATAACACATACATACATATATGTATTACGTGTATAAACATATACATGCATACCTCGTTCTTTCGAGCTTCACTTTATTATACTTTACAGATGTTGGGTTGGGTTTTTTGGGGTTTTTGTTTTTACAAATTTAAGGTTTGTGGCAACCCTGCATCCAGCAAATTTATCAGCTCCAATTTTTTCCAACAGCTTTGTGCTCACATGGTGTCTCTGTGTTACATTTTGGTAATTCTCACAACATTTCAAACTTTTTCATTATTATGATATCTGTTATGGTGATCTGTGATCAGTGTCTTTGATGTTACTATTGTAATTGTTTTGGGGCACCAAGAACTGTGCCCGTATAAGATGACACACTTAATCAACAAATGTGTTTTGACTGCTCCACCAAAGGGCTGTTCCCTGTCTCTCTCCCTCTCCTCAGGCCTCCCTATTTCCTGAGATACAACCAAAGCTGAAATTAGGCCACGATAACTGTACAATAGCCTCTAAGTGTTCGAGTGAGAGGAAGAGTCGATCAATGTGCGAACTTCATTTTTGTGTTGTTTTAAGAAATTGCCACAGCCACCCCAACATTCAGCAACCACTACCCTGATCAGTCAGCAGCCATCAGCAGAGCCAAGACCCTCCACCGGCAAAAAGAGTATGACCCATCAAAGGCTCAGATGATATGATGGTTAGCATTTTAAGATATGTACAATTTTTTTTTAGATATAATACTATTGCACACGTAATAGAATATGGTATAGTGTAAACATAACTTTTACATGCACTGGGAAACCAAAATCCATTGACTTGCTTTATTTTGATATTCACTTTATTGCAGTAGTCTGGAAGGAATCCGTAATATCTCCAAGGTGTGTCTGTACATGTCAATATAAATGCAATAAAATGGAATATCCATGTCTTATATTTTATACTATATATTTTATCAAATATTTCCTCATTACATTTTAATCGGGTTCAGGCTATACTCAGGAGTGTTGTGGGCCACATGTGTTTGACCTCTGGCCTAGGGCACTAAGAGGTTACATGATCTGGCCAGGGTGACACAGTCAGCATGTCTCAAAGATAGGATTTGAATCTATATATTCCTGACTTTGAGGTAAACTTTCTATCCTCTATATTATGCTGCCTATCTAAGATAATGACAAAGTAGAGGTTTGGAAGGAAAAATATTAATCTACCACTGAGAAGAACTGAAAGATAACAAAGAGGGAAGCAGAGACAAATTAACCTCTGAGAAGATGCCTCCTGGAAGTCACGACAAAGAGCATGTACTCTCAAAACAATGAGGGGTGCTGGGCAGGTAGATATACATCACTGGGACACAGTCAAGAGAAACAGTAAAAAATGAACCTTTAAGTACCCAAATAACAAACTGAGCCCATGCTGCAATATCCTGCACGAGACACCAATTAGCTGTGTGATTGTGGGTAGGTTACATAACCCCTCAGAGACTCAGTTTCCTCACTTCTGAAACGCACTTTCTACCTCACAGGCTTCATTGAGGAAAGTGCTTTGCAGACCTTAAAGTGCTATGTAAATAAATGAGCAACGATTCCTATTTGAAAGCTTTGTTCCTGACACAGTATTTTCCCTGTATTCAGGAAATGTTCTCCTGCCTCCATTACATCTTCATCAGTCCCTCAGTCAGTTCTCAAATTTCCTTACCTTGGTATTCCTTTTTAATTTTATTTAATTCCTTATTAATTTTATTAATAAAACTCACTTGTTCTTAGACTGTGGAATAAATAATTTGTGGCTGTAAGAAGAGAATTAGGGTCTGGGGAACACATACAGTTCTACCAAAAGGAGTGTTGCTCATGAAAAGTTAGACTTTGCTTCTTCATGTTTGACCCCTTTAATCCTATCCTACTTACATTAGGAGAAACTCCCAGGCCACCATTTTTGCAATGGTGGTATTTGTTATCAGAAGAACTGTCTTCCAGAACCCAGACCACATGATGAAGTGTAGAAGTCTCTATTATATTTAGGTATTATTCTTCCTTGACAATGTTCCCATATCAGCAAATGCTTTATTTATGACCAAAAACTTGCTTACTCCAATTCTTACTATTAGACGTATGTCCATAAAGTAAAGGGATGATACGGAAGTAAGCAGAAACAATCAGTGTTCTCTCCTTCCTCATCTCTCCTAACACTTTGTTTAGATGTTACCTACTACACTTAGGATACTTTCAATAAATATATGACACAGCCTTTACTAAACTGTAATCTCGTCGAGACTATGGAGTATTTTTGGGGAGAGGTTCCTACATTCCCAGTAGCTAGCAGGCTACCCTATACATACTCTGAAAGTGGTAGCAAGATCAAAAGCCCTGTACTCTTCAAAAAAGAACCAGTCCGGTAGACAGATAAGAACATTGAACTCATTCTGGTCAGGAGGATCTGAGTTCAAACCCGGCCTCAGACACTTGGCAGTTACTAGCTGTGTGACCCTGAGCAAGTCACTTAACCCCAACTGCCTCACCAAAAAGCAAAAACAAATAAACTATACTCTACTCAAAACTATATCATTAAAGTGAAACAGAAGCTTACTCAGTTATCCAGCAAATTCAATATCATCTTTAAAATAAGTTGATTTGGATAATGTACTGCCAATTAAATATCTCCACCTGGGGGCAGCTAGGTGGCGCAGTGGATAGCGCATCGGCCCTGAAGTTAGGACTACTGAGTTCAAATCTGTCCTCAGACCAAACACTTGACACTAACTATGTGACCCTGGGCAAGTCACTTAACCCCAATTGCCTAAAAACAAAAAACAAAACAAAACAAAATCTCTACCTGGAGTTCTGCTAGCATCTCGGACTCAACACTTCAAAATTGAAATCTTCCTCTTCCCTCAAAAACCTGATTGATCCTTCTCCAATTACTTAAACTACAAACCTTAGAATCACTTTTAATTTAAAAAAAATTTTTTTTTTTTTGGCTAGGCAGTGGGGTTAAAAGTGGCTTGCCCAGGGTCACACAGCTAGTAAATGTTACATGTCAGAAGTCACATTTGAACTCAGGTCCTCCTGCATCCAGAGCCTGTGCTCTATCCACTGCGCCACCTAGCTGCCCCAGACCCACTTTTGACTAACCCTTCCCCCATTCCCCTATTCAAGCAGCTGCCAAGTCCTCTAGATTTTATCTTCACAACATCGTCTCAAACTGTCCTGCTTTTCCACTGCTACCACCCTCAATACTTCCCCATTAAGAGATGCCTCAAAAGTAGAATGGGCTGCCTCTGGAAGTAACAGATTTCTCAGAAATCTTCAAGTAGAGGATAAAAGACCATTTGTCAAGGATACTGCACTGTGGATTCCTGTTTCATGGGCTAGGAATGGAAGCAAGGTAGACACTGAGTTGTGGATAAATACTCCTGGGCCAAGGTTCAAGGAAAGACTGAAAAATAATGGCCCAGAATCAAGGAATCAGTTGTACCTAGCCAATATCAGCATGCAGGGTAACAAGAGTGCTGAACTGAGGGGCCAGAAATACATAGCAACATCTAGATTAAAAGCTAGGCTCAGAACCAGTTTAGAGTAATGTAGTCTGAGCAACATGAAAACTTGATACCAGGATGCCAATTTCTCTCCCACACATTTCCCAGGACTCAATCCCTTTACTGGCATGTGTATTTTATCGCCAGCTTTGCTTTCTAGCTTCCTTTAAGTTGCAGCTGGAGAGTTCCTGTCCCCACCGCCAGCTTTACTCTCTAAGAAGACAGGCCCCTTTCATACCCCATTAGCCCTTTAGGTGGATGTTCTCCAAAGAGCCTTCTTCTCTTTTCTCTCTAGACCCTCTCCTCAGCAACCTCATTCACTCGCATGGCTGCAGCCTGTATGCAAATGTCTCCCAAACACCTCATCTCCCTCCCAACTCTAGACTTACATTTCCAGTTGTCTGTCTGTGGCATATCATCCTCATGCCCTCCAAGCAGCTCACAAACTGATTTTATTATCCTTCTCTAAAAACTGCTCCTCGATTTACTCATTTTCTTTTGTCAGTAGATGATAACAAACCAACTTCCCACATTCAAAACCTTGGACTTTTCGTTCCCTCTCCCCTCTGCTATCATCAGAGAATCAGAGATTCTTAGAGTCGGAAGGGAGTTCAAAACTAGCTAGCCTAATCCAAAAGTGAACAGGAATCTATTTCTACAACTTCCCTGAGAAATAGTTAACCCAGACTTTGCTTGAAGACTTCTAGTGAGGGGAAACCCACTACACCTGCCAGGGCAATTCTCTCTACTCTTGTAATACCACTTATCGTTAGGAAAGACTCATCCTTCCTGACTTCACATATGGCCTCAGATACTTACTAGCTATATGACCCTGGGCAAATAATTTAATCTTGTTTGCCTCACTTTCCTCATCTGTAAAATGAGCTGGAGAAGGAAATGGCAAACCACTCCAGTGTCTCTGCCCCCCCCCAAAAAAAAACTTCCAAGTGAGACACAACTGAACAACAAAACACTGTTAGGCATTTCTCCTTATGTTTAATTGAAATCTGTCCCTTTACAACTTCAATCCATTATGACCCCTACTTCTGCTCTCTAAAGCCAAATAAAATCAATTTAATCTCCCTTCCACATGACATGCCTTCAAATACTTGACAATAGCTATCATGTTCCTTTGAGTCTTTTCTAATGTAACAACACTCAGTTCCTTCAACTAATACTCAGCCGACATAGACTCAAAGCCTTTAAGCATTCTGGTTGTGCTCCTTTGGGCACCTTCTCAGTTACTTTCCTAATGCCCAGAACTGAATGCAATGCTTCAGAAGTGGTCTGACCAGGAAAAAATACAGTAAGAGAATAACCTCCCACCTTCTGGACACTATACCTCTCAATGTAACTTCAGGTTTTGTTATTTTAGCTGGCGTCACATTGTTATTATAAAGTTGACATTTTCAATCTATTTTGTAGTACTTTCCTTTGGTGCTATTTAATCTTATACCATTCAGCCCAATGTTCTAACTTGTCGAGTTCTTTTTTGGGACCCTGACTTAAGACATCCAGTGTCTTAGCTACACCTCCCAGCACAGCAGTCTTTACAGCACTTAGCTTCTTGGTGCCTCTCATATGTTTTCATGCTCTGAATTATGTGCATTTGTGAACACCTTACGCTTCCTGTTAAGCTCTAAGCTTGCTGGCAATAAGAGACTGACTGATTTATCTCTGTTTTTCTTGTATCACTTGGTGCAGTGACTGGCACACTCAATAAATGTTGGGTGAATTTAATTGAAATTTGAAGTGGTGATACAACTTTAATGCAATTATCTCCACCTACGGTCCTCATTTCATTAAGGAATTACATAGCCCTCTGCTGTGAAGTTGTGTGTCTGACCTGCAAGCAATCACTGGAGCTCAGAGCTTCCAGACTGAACAGAAGGTACCTCTTAAAGATGGGTATCATTTGTTCCCATAGCGCATGTGGTACATAATTGGCATTACGTGACTGCTCTGTCCAGCTGTATGTACTGGGAGGATTCTAGATTCTATAAGGCAGTATGTTCTCAGGACAGAAACACAGACACAAAGAAAGTGAAAGCTGGAAAGGGCCATCTGTTTCAATCACCTCATTACACAGATGAGTGAACCGATTCCTGACAGAGGGGCTGTAGTAAGGGAGGGAAAGAAGAGACCTGCCCAAGGTCATGCAGCTGATACCTTAAAGCTTAGCGTAGAATCCTTTCTTTCCTCTGCTTTGGAAGCAAACTGTCCAAGAATTGCCGGGACAGTCCAATTGTCTTTCTCTGACTATTTTACTGATGTAGCGTTTGTTCATGGATCTTATACAGTGTCGTACCCTTATTCTTGATGTTGTACCTGACCCTACTCTTATGTCTACCCTTCAAAATAAATTTTCCAAAAATAATTCTCAGGGGGCAGCTAGGTGGCGCAGTGGATAGAGCACCGGCTCTGGATTCAGGAGGACCTGAGTTCAAATCCGACTTCAGACACATAACACTTACTAGCTGTGTGACCCTGGGCAAGTCACTTAACCCCACTGCCTACAACAACAACAACAACAAAATAATTCCCAGGTGTTCTGACTCCAAGTCCAGAATGCTAATCCACTCCCCTCCCCCAGCTGCCTCAGTATTTATTTACACCCTCTTTACCTTCTCACCTTAAAAAGCACATATTCTTCACCTCTATTTGACCTGTGTATAACCCTGATCTAAATCTCTGCCCAAAAAGGATTCTGCCTGATAATGTGCAGTGTGGGCAGTGAGAATGATCAGAACCCAAAGAGAATCTATATTTCTGGTTTAGGGCACAGTGTTAGATCCCAACTGCTTAAGGATTCTTCTAGTCAGCTGCTGAGACATCTGTATTTTGATTATGTTCTCTAGCCTCTTAAAAGTTTTTATCTTAATTATTAACTGTCTTCTTGTAATAAATAGCAACATTAAAATGAACCAATGAAAAGCAGCTTGTGCTTTACATATTAAGATAAAACAGTGCAAAAACAGGAGTTCCATGCTTTATTGCAATCCATGAAACAAAGGAAAACCTGTTACAAGGTTTTAAAAACTGAGATCACACATAGCAAAAGATTTTTTTAAATAAAGTGAGATGTAACTTAGTTAAAATAATGGTAGTACTGGAATTGTCTTAGGAAGATTCTGAAGATCATCTGGTAAGATAAGGTACCAGACACTGAGGCTCTCTCAAGCTGCAGAGAACACAACCCTGATGGGCAGGCCATGTAGCCGAAATGCCAAACATACATTTACCTATTTTATGGAAGATTCAGGCAAGCAAGTGCTCGCACAGAGGTCAGATGAAGCTATTTAAGGACACTCTCCAGGTCTTCCTGAAGAACTTTAGGATCAATTGTAAGACTCGGGAGACATTGGGACAGGATCATCCAGCATGGGATACCTATATCAAAGAAGGTCCTGTGTTCTGTGAGCAAAGCAGAACTGCAAGAGTACACAGGAAATGGAAGACGAGTGAATCTAGAGACATCTCCATCCTAAATGTTCAAACCATTTAGGCCTGACCTGTGGTTGAGCCTTCTGAGCTCATATCTGACTGATTAGCCACAGCTGAATACACTATTCTTGACTTTAACATCATGATGTCATTAGTCCTCTTCAAGCATGAAGGATGAACAACGATAGTTTAACAGCTTGACTAGTAAGCATCCTATCTAGAGGGGTCTCTGTCTTCATCTGACCTGCTATGAAGAGAGAATTAGAAATAAAGGAAGACAAATCTCTAGAAATAAATTTTTTATTCATGTTGGGACATACCAACACAACAAAAATCACATTTTAACCTAAATTAATTTAGGGATTTAGTGCTATACACATCAAACTACCTAAATAGGAACTGTTAATCACCTTGGTCTCCGGTGTACTATCTCCTCTCTGAGCTTACATGACCCTACTCTCTTTTCTTGGGTCTCCAAAGTTATCAGTGATCTCTTAATTCAAATCTAATAGTCATTTCTCAGTTCCTTATCTTCAACCTCTCTTTAGCATTCAACATTGCTGACTGACTTGTCCTATTTGCATATTATCCACCACCATAAGAATGTGAGCATCTTGAGATTTTGCCTTTCTCTATATCCCCAGGAGTTAGCAAGGTGCCTGACATATAGTAGACATTTAATAATTGTTGACTGACTGACTAAGCTAATATTGGATTCTCTTGTATTGATTTACTCTCCATCTGAGTACCTTCATCAGTTTTGTCTTCCATTATAAGCTTCAAACAAAGACGTCAGGAGTGAAGAAGCACTGGGTTTGGAATCAGAGGACCGGGGTTTGAGCCCCAGTACTGCCATTTACTGTGTGTCCTTGGGCAAGTAATTTCACTTCCCTGAATCCATTTCCTCCACTATAAAATGAGACTAATAATATTTTCAAGACCCCCTTCACAAACTCTGAGGAATAAAAAGATGCTGAATGGAAGATCATTTGTAAACCATAAAGTGCTACATAAATGTAGGCTAGGATTAAGTGCACATGACACTTCTCACATAAGACCTAGTCTGCAACCATACATGATCACCATTTAGCAAATCACTTCTAGGATAATAATGTCAGATTAAACACAAACCCTGGCAAAGTGGTCATTCCCAAGAAGTGTCTGCAAAAGCAGAGGCAGCTGTCTTTCCAGATGAAGCTTCTGGCACAGCTCTGTCAGTTCTTCTTTGCCCAGATATCCCGTGCCAGTCGTATCACAACTGCTGTAGACTTCCTTAAGCTGGGACACATATTTGTTCTCTTCTTCCTCGTCCATCCCATAGCACCCTACATGAGTCAATGCAAGAAAATGAAAAAGTAGCATATTTAGAAAAATTGTTATACTCCCCACCCCACCCCACACACACAATTAGTCAACCTAATTTCCCAACCCATCAGGAAATGATATGAAGCTCTGTAGAGAAGCCCTCCTTAGGATTACAAAGATAGGAAAATTCTGTTCCCCTATGACAAAAGAAATCAGAAGAACATCATTGTGGCCCTGGAACTGAATAGGAACACTAAATCCATAGAAACACAGAATTTAAAGTTAGAAGGGAACGTAAGAAATCATTTAATCCAAACCGCCTTATTTTACAAATGAGGAAACTGAGGCCCAGAAAGGTAAACTGACTTAAACAGGGTCACAGAGTAAGGAACAGAGCCAGATTATAAACCCAGACCCTCTGACTCCAAAGCCACTGTTTTTTTCGCTATGTCATATTCATCATTCTACTGTAAAACAATACGATTGATAATATTTAGTAAAACATAATTCAAAAGGATGAGATGTATCAAATAGATTAACCAGAAACATCTATGGGGAAGAATCTCTCTCTCATTTTTGCCTGCCTGTCCCACTGGAACCTAACACTCAATATATTCAAAGTTGAAGTTTTCTCTCTAACAATTACCCTACTCTCCAAATTGCCTTATTTTTATTGATAGCATTACTATTCTACCAAGTACTCAGGTTCCTAAGCTCAGCGACATACTTGACTATAGCCTCGTCCTCACCTGTAATATTCAATCAGTTGCCAGTTCCTACCTTCACGGTCTTTCAATTCAATTCCCATCTTTCCACTCATATGGCCATAATGCCAGTCCATACCCTTAATACCCCCACTTGAGGTACAGAAAGAGTTTCCCAGCCTACAATCTCCCTCCTTCCCCTCCCACTCTTCAATCCACCCTCCACATGGCTCCAAAATAATCTTCCTAAAGCATGAGACTGGCCCTATAACCCACCTACTAAAAAGCCTTCACTGGGTCCCTAATGATTCTAGGATAAAATAAAACTCTTTGGCCTGGCATGTAAGGTCCTCTGCAATCTGGTCCCAACCATCTTCATTCCCTGTTTCTATTCTTCAAGTACTCTGTGCTTCAGACAATTTGGCATGCTAGCTCTCCTCTCAATCTCATATACCATCTCTCTTTTCTACACTGACAACAGCTGTCTTCCACCAGAATGTCTTCCATGTCTATCATGACTGTTATTCATCCTTCTCACCCTGGAAAATAACTATGCTCCAGCAGCTTTCTCAATCTGGAAGATGAACTTCACCATTGTGGACCCTTCCTGATTGGTCACATCCTCCTGAAACCTCCATTTTAAGGAAAGTACCAGGCCAGCCACATCCATTCCTTCATTGCTCTCTGTACTCCACGTTTGACTCTTTGCACTTTATTTTTTCCACCATGACACCTCCCCCTTCTACTCCCCCCTACAACAAACTCTATCCACTTCTCAGTTCTTGTTATGTGTCACCTTCCCCTGTTAGAATGTAAGCTTCTTGAGGACAGGGACCACCTTTCTTTTTTGCTTGTATCTGTATTCCCAGCACCTAGCACAGTACCTGGCAAACTGCAGCAGGTTCTTAATAAATGCTTGTTGATCTGACTTGACTTCCTTCATTCCTACCTTCCTACAAGGCTCAGGTCAGGTGCCACCCCCTCTGTGTAAATTTCTCTGATTCCCCTGAGGCTGAACATCTTTTCTTCCTCCTCAAATTTTCCGAGGACGTTTTATCTGGATCTTTTCCTCACTCCAATCACTCTCTTATATTAAATGTAACCACAAATGTGTGGCATCCTTACTCCCAGGTGAAGGTAAGTTCCTTGAGGGCAGAAACTGTGTCATTTTTGTCTAGCACCTAATAAGTATTTGTTGAACAAATGAATGAATTCCATTCCACTTAACAAATATTTATTCAGTGCCCACTACATGCGATGACAAACAGTGGGGAAGCAAGCACGGAAATGAAATCGTCACTGCCCTTATTCCAGTGGAATGGTAGAGTCTGTTCCTGCTCAGAAAGAGAACAGTGGGGGGAAAAAAAGTTCTTTTTTTTTTTAGCGAGTCCAGTTCTGAGTTAGAATTTCAGTCGTGATATTTTAGTAGTTCAGGTATGATATTGCAGTGACTGGACAAACTTGAAATTCTTATTTGGCTTCTCAATGTAAAACCTGCGGATATGCATATAACATGTGGTTATCTTTCCTACCTGAAAATGATGTTAGCACTGTGCTACTTCCAGGATGAGCAGAGAGGTGTCTGAAGTCAGGAAGACTCATCTTCCCAAGTTCAAATCTGGCTCAGACATTCACTAACTGCGTGACCCTGGGCACATCACTTAACCTTGTTTGCCTCAGTTTCCTCAATTGTCAAATGAGCTGGAGATGGAAATTACAAACCAATTCAGTATTTTTGCCAAGAAAATCCCAAATGAGGTCACAAAGAGTCAGACACAACTGAAAATGAATGACTCAACAATACTTCCAGTATACACAGATGTGGCTAAACACACCTGAGGCAGAATGGAGGTAAGAAATGAGCACTATTCCAAACAAAAGTCCTGCATGGGGTTGGCCTAAAATCTGGGCAGAAAAAGTCTGCCCAATTATTAGAAAGCAGGGCATAACATTAACATGATGCTTGAGTTTTGAAATAGTCTCAAAGTGAGCAAAATTTCCATACTCTTTCAAGCAGAGATGTTGTGCTACACACCTACCTCAAGAAAAGTCAACGATTTTTTAAAAAAAATTTCACATACAACAATGCATTTATAGCAGCATTTTTTTGTACTAGCAAAGAATGAAAATAAAGCACATGTCCATCAACTGAGAAATGGCTAAGCTGTGAATGAATGAAATGGAGAGAAACATGGAAAGATACCAGTGAATTGATACAAAGGGAAGTAAACAAAACCAGGAACACAATATACATAAAACTACATGTAATACTACACACACGTGGCTAAGTATAGTACCAGGAAACGACTAGAACAAAAAAAAATCCAGACAAAAATATTCTAGAATGTGTTCATAACTACATAAAAGAAACAACAACAAAACAATTAAAGTTAAATGCTAAGAAATTATAATGACCAAGTGTGGCTCCAAAGAAGAGATCTGAGAATATAATTCCACTCCTTTGCAGACATGGTGCACTAGCAAGTGATGTAAAACAAAAGATCAACCAATTTTAAAAGTTAAAAAACCAGAACAAAGAAATTAACTAGGACAAACATCCATGAGGCCACAAAGCCTGCCTCCCTTATTTTCAATCAATTAATCATGCATTTATTTAATTGCCTTCTGTGTGCCAGGCATTACAATATGCTTGGGGGGATGCAAAGATAACTTTGACCACCAAGCCTTCATTGACAACCTAACATTCAACAGCATCAAGAACGTGGAAACAGAAAATAATTTTTAAAAACCGAACACCTATAAAAGAAAGAAAAAATAACAAACTCTAGCTGACATTTGTACAAGTTCTCCCTCCCACATCACTCAAAACAATAATAGGCATAAAAGAAGTGTTATCTTGCGTATATTAAGAGGAAATTAGGGTACTTGCAAATATTAATTTTAAATGAATCACAAACTAATGTGAGATAGAATAATGGGACAAACAAGTGATACTTCCAGTAGCTGGAGGAAAGGGATGAGGAGAATTGTTAAAGATAATAATGCTGGGAGGGGAAAGAGTGTGAACTAAAAGAAAAACAAAAAACCAAATAGTAGCATGGTAGAATGGAGACAATATTGGATTTGGAGTCAGAAGGCCAAGGTACAAATCCTGGCTTTGCTGCTTCCTATTTGTGACACTGACATGTTGCTTAACTTTTCCAGGCCTCAATGTCCTCATCTGTAATATGGGGGTGGGAGCTGGACTCTGATCTTATGGCCCCTTCCTACTTTAAATCTTATGATTCCATTTCTGATAAAGAGGAGTGCATTGATAAAACCAATACTCTCAACGATGGATAAGACAAGAAAGAAACCTAAAATGAAGTCAGAACCACTTCTAGCAAAAGTAGTTTGGGGATATTCCCCAGGCCATAAAGTTAGAAGGGACACTTCTTAGCCTGGGAACCAAGAACACCAACCAAGAATAGTCAGCATGGGATACTGTTAGGAGGGTAAAGGATTTTTATAAAAAGAGTTTCAATCAGAATGCTGGGAACTATGGGCAGATTGCCATATTGAAATTTCTCTGTTTCCTTATGGATCAGAGGAGCTAAAAGAAGTAGTTTGGCTGACCTAGAAAAAGAAGAAAGATGGAATGGAGAAGAGGAACTAGTCATCTATTAAGCCGGACTCTATAACTTGGTGGTATAAGGTGTCTGTTGATAGAAGCACAGAATTTCAGAAGTTGGAAGGGACCTCAGCAGCCAATTAGTACAATCAATACCCCAAAAGAATCACCGTGACAACATATCTGACAAGTGGTCATCCAGTCTCAGCCTAAAGACCTCCACTGAAGGGGAACTCATTCGCTCACCGAGGCAGCCCATTCCATTTTCAGATAGTTCTTATTGTTAGAAAGTTCTTCCTTAACATCAAACCTAAATTTGCAGTCTGCAACTTCTGCCCACTGCTCCAAATGTCCTCTGAGGCCAAGCATACCACATCTAACATGATCTGCATGAGGGGCTTTCAGACACTTGAAGACAGCCACTGTGTCCCTGTGAGCCTTCACTTCTCCATATTAAATGTGCCAACCTCCTTCAATGGACCCCATAAGGCACTGACTCCATTCTGCTTTCCCTTCTCTGAATACTCTCCAGATTCTGGATGTCCTTCCTAAAATGTGATCCCCAAACCCTTCACATGTAGTCTGAACAGAGTAGTCAATACACCACCCCCACACATAGACACATTTGAATAGTAATGATTCCACTGGAAGGGGACCTTAGAGATTCTCTAGTCACAATGCTCTCATTTTATACATACTCAGAGAGGGAAGTAGTTTGCTCATGGGTACACAATTAATTACTAACACATATGGGACCAGAATACAAGCTCTTAAACACATAGTTTAGTGCTTTTTCAGATGTATGCATATATGTATGTGTATATATTTATATATGCATGTATATATGAATGTACATGTAGATAGACATCATTTATATTAATATACAATCATAATAAAACAATACAATATTTA
This sequence comes from Phascolarctos cinereus, assembly GCF_003287225.1. Lineage (NCBI taxonomy): Eukaryota > Metazoa > Chordata > Mammalia > Diprotodontia > Phascolarctidae > Phascolarctos > Phascolarctos cinereus. Next base: position 150,494,812 of record NW_027555625.1, on the reverse strand, counting down.
CAGTACAGTAGAGTACATATATATTTATAATACATGCAACACATTTACAAACAAAATTCTATCTGCTAATGGAATTATATAACACATAATATTTGCATAGTATATCATATTTGTAATTCCATATACAAAATAATGTATGACTATATATGTCATATATATACATATAATTATTATGTTATATATGAATACTACATGTATGTGTTGGTATAATAGAAAATGCACTAAATTATGCGTTAGGAGCCTATGTTCTGGACTCAGATCTGCTAATAATTAATTGTGTGCCCATGAGCAAGCTACTTCCTTTCTCTGGGTATCTGTAAAATGGGAGCAATGGGACTAGAGAGTCTATAAGGTCCCTTCCTAGTCCTGAGTTTAAAAATTATCACAAGGCAATAATTAAAAAAACACTAAATGCCTACACTTAGAATGAAGAGAGAGAGAGAGAGAGAGAGAGAGAGAGAGAGAGAGAGAGAGAGAGAGAGAAATAGTCCCTACCTTCAAGGAGGCAAATTCTTGATGGTGGTGATGTAGACACAAAGTAAATTGGATGAAGGAGATCACTAACAACTGGGGCACCAGGAGAATCATTTGTACAGGCAGTAGCTTCTACACCGAAGGGAGCTGGGGGTTCTAAGAAGCAGAGGGGAGATAGTAGCCCATTACTGGCACAGGGAAACAGCCTGGGCAAAGACACAGAGGTAGGACACAGATGTCATATATGAAGAAGAACAAGAAGGTCATTTGCTTAGACCAGAGTGTGTTTGGGGAGCTAACATGAAAAAAAAATTTAGAAAAGTAGGCTGGAACCAGATTGTACAATGCTGTAACGGCTAAACAAAGGAATCTACTTTATCTGAGTGGCAACAGGAAAACATTGAAGCTTTCTGAACAGGGGAACGACAGAAGTGACATGATCTTAATGCTCTAAGATTATTTTGGCAACAGAGCATGGATTAAAGGAAATGGAGGGGTAGCTAGGTGGTGCAGTGGATAGAGCACCAGCCCTGGAGTCAGGAGGACCTGAGTTCAAATCTGGCCTCAGATATTTCACACTTACTAGCTGTGTGACCCTGGACAAGTCACTTAACCTGATTGCCTAGCAAAACAAACAATAACAAAGGAAATGGAGGCATATAACCTGGAGAACAGAAGACTGGGGGTTTGAGGGAGGGGTTGGGGAGGGAGCAGCACAGGATAACTTTCTTTAAGTACCTGTCATGAGAAGTAGGGATTAGATGTATTCTGTTTGGTCTTAGTTTTGATGTAGAGGAAAAATTAACAATTACATCTATCTAAGAGTGCAAAGGGATGGTAGTGAGTTCACACCATCAGAAGTCTTCACTTCAAACAGGCTGGACAACCACTTATTAAGTATGTTAGCAGTGGCCATCCTACTGTGGGCTGGACCAACTGGCCACTGAGTTCCCATCCAACTTTATGAAATTCTTCATAAAGAAGAAAAGTTTTATATTTTTCTTTTTTACCACATAAAGGAACTCTCTCCCCTCACACCCTTCTCCAGGTCTTCCCAAAGAAAATCTTAACAGAATGAGAGTATTTCAGAGTTTAAGGGACTTCAGACCGGATCTAATCCAACCCATGCCTACCCAAAAATTCTCATTATACAACACACCTCAGTAGTCATCCAGCTTTTGTTAGAAACCTTCCAATAAGGAGGAACCCTATCGTCTCTCTCTCTCTAAAAAAGACATATTTATTCAGTGTCATGATCAGATTATTATTACAATTAAAAACCAAGAGCATGGATACCAAAAAATCTACATTAAAAAATATTTTTAAAAATTTTTAAATAAATTAATTTATTTTGATTTAGCAACAACCATTTCCATAAGCTTTTGAGTTTTAAATTTTTCTCTTCCTCCCTCCCCAAGATGGCGGGCAATCTGATATAGGCTATACATATACATTCCTATTAAACATATTTTCACATTAGTCATGTTGCAAGGAAGAATTAGAACCAATAGAAGAAACCATAAGAAAGAGGAAACAAAACAAAACAGAAAAAAAAAGAACAAATAGTATGCTTTGATCTGCATTCAAACTCCATAGTTCTTTCTTTGGATGTGGATAGCATTTTCCATCATGTCTTAGATGTCTTAGATCCTTGTACTGCTGAGAAAGGCTGTCTATCAAAGTTAGTCATTGCACAACGTGGCTGTTAACTGTGTAGGAATTTTTTTTTTAATGCTAAATGCTTTCCACAGAAAAGAAGCTATGGAAATTGAGAGGATTTCCATCAACTGGTGAATGCCCGAACAAGTTGTTGTATATGATTGTGATCAATGCTATTGCATTATAAGAAATGATGAGCAAAATGCTCTCAGAAAAACCTGGAAAGACTTGTGTGAACTGATGCAAAGCGAAAAGAGCAGAACCAGAAGAACCCTGTACACAGTAACACCAATATTGTATGATGATCAACTATGAATAACTTAGCTATTCTCAGCAATACAATGGTCCAAGACAATTCTGAAGGACTGATGGTGAAAAGGTGCTGTCCATCTCCAGAGAAAGAACTTGTGGAGCCTGAATGCAGACGAAGGATACTTTTTTCTTTACTTTATTTTTCTCAGTTTTTTTTCTTTTCTTTTACAACATGACTTACATAGAAATGTGTTCTGCATGACTACACATGTACAACCTATGAAAAATTCCTTGCCTTCTAAATGAGGTGAGGAAAGGGGAAGGACAGAATTTGGAACTCAAAATTTCAGAAAAGAATGTTAAAATTATTTTTACATGTAATTGGGAAAAATCAAATATTAAATAGAAAAAAGAAAAGAAACTAAAATAACCTGCTATACAATTTACTCACAAATACAGTCTTGAAGTTTTTACACAAAAAGTAACATGTCTTCTTGTAGCAGATAGGCTCAGCCACCTTGACTTTTGTCCTGCCGCTGAACTTAGATGACCCTGGAAGAGAGTGAGGCTGATAATCTTCTGCCTCACTTAAATCCAATTTACTCACCAGTCAAGACAGCACCCATGCTGTCATTGGTCCTTTTTGAAAAAGGATGAACAACAGGCCCTGCCACCATTGTGTTTGAGCTCATAAATCTGCTGTAGCCAATAGCTTCATTATTGCTTCTCTGGTTCTTCTCTCTTGCTAAGCTTTGTTTCCTAATTTTCTACCACTGCTATAATTACTAGTACTATTGGAACCATCAGCCATCTTGTGTATGTGGTTTAGCACATACACATAAGAGTCAGCATAAGAGTCAGAGATCCTGCCTCCAAAGTCTCCTCCCTTCCTGAGACTCAAGTGTGAAGAGATTGTTGTAGTCGCCAAAATCATTGTAGCTTCCACCACCTCCAAAGTTGATTCCATCATCGCCAAATCCATTGCAATCATCCCCACTTCCACCACTATCACTGTTGCCAAAATCAGCACAACCATCAGAGTTTTCATTATAACCAAAGTTATCATTTCCATCAAAGCCATCTCCACAGCCACCACCAAAGTTCCCAGAACCGCTTCAACATCTTCAACTAGATGAAACACTGAACATTTCCTTCCTTAGACAAGGCTTTTTTTTACTTCAAAGTTGTGGCCATTCACAGTGTGGTATTTCTGAATGACTTATCCACAGTCACGGTCATCAAAAAAAGCAAAGCTCCTGTTCTGGCCATGGCCTTGGCCAGTCATTATTTCAATCCCTTCCATCTTTTCATACTGTTCAAAGTAGTCTTTTAAGTGGTTCTCCTTAGCGCCTTCCTTAATATTACCCACAAAAATCTCTTTCACTGTTTAAGTGGGCACCTGGTTTTGAGAATCCTTTCTAGAAACAGCTCTCTTTGGCTCAGCAGCTCTGCAATCAACTTTGTGAGGTCTTGCATTCATGTATACATCTTTCTTTTCCTTTTTTAAAAATATTAGTTTATTTATTTTTAGTTTTCAACATTCACTTCCACAGGATTTTGAGCTCCAAATTTTCTCTACATCTCTCCCCTCCCCTCACCCCAACACAACATGCATATTCTGAATACTCCTTCTACCAATCTGCCCTCCCTTTTATTACCCCTCCTTCTCTGATCCCCTACCCTTCTATTTTCCTGTAGGGCAGGATAGACATCTTCCTTTACCTCTGTGGCACAGATAACAAAACCAACACCCCTGGAACACTCAGTACTTGGATCGCTCCTACTATCACATGTTCTCTGAGCATGCTCTGTGGCTCAAGATGGCTCTTAGACTCTCATCTGTCATCTTGAAGTTCAAGCTTCCAATGAACAGTTTTTGCAGCTGCTCGGGCTCCTGAGGACTCTGACTTCAACATGGCCAGAGTGGTCAGGCAGACACTTGGGTGACCCTTCTTTGATGGTATCAAGAACAGAAAGCAGAACCCACTGTCTCTTGATGCAGCCCATTCTACTTCTTTGAAGCACCTCTGAGGACGAGGAAGCTTTTCATTCTGCCAACCCTACATGTGCCTCTGTGCAACTTTAACCCATCATTATTCCTAGTTCTACCCTAGCAACCAAACAAAGCAAGTCTTAGCCCTCTTCTCCTTAACAGACCTTCTATGACTTGGCTATCATGCTCCCAACCTCTCGAGTCTCTTCTTCTCCAGGCTAAACAAGCTAAGTTTTTCTTCAGCCATCATAAGTCAAGGTAACCACCCTTTACTGAACACTGTGCCAAGGGCTCATAATATCCCTCTCTAAATTCTACTGCCTCCCTCTGTTATTTCCTATTTATCCTATATATAGCACACTCTCTCTTTCTCTCTGTGTATGTGTGCGCGTGTGTGTTCATTTGCATGTTGTCTCTCCCACTAGATGTAAGCTTCTTAAGGGTAGGAACTGCCTTTTTGCATCTTTTTTTTTATCCCCAGAACTTAGCAAAGTACCCGGCACAGGAGGCACTTAAGAAATGTTTACTGATTGATTAAAGCAAAAAAAGACAGTCCTTGCCCTCAGGAAGCTTACATTCTAATGGGGGAAGATGACACATAAAAAGGAGCTGAGAAGGGAGTAAGGGTATAGTAAAGTCCTGAGGAGAGTCAGTAGTACAACCAAGAGAGGAACTGGAAGAGGACGTGGTTGTCTTGGGCCTCTTCCCTAAAAATGAACATTCCGGAAGTGTTGCAGTCTGAGAGACTGAGACCCCTCAAAGACCAGAGTACAGGCTGGGTCGTCTGGAATGAATTCACAGACTCAAGCATTCCTCAAGTCAAGGTGGCAAAGATTTATTGTTATACTTTTGAGCAGGCAAGGATTCTTAAGGAATCTGCAAAAGACTAAGGATGGAGCTAGGGTTTATATGGAAAAGGGCATGGGAAAGAAATGCCAGGGACACTGATGAGGTAATCCAAAGGCGCAGATATCTTTGGGGGCTATGGATGGGAAAGTACAGGGAGTATACTGGACAGGCAGGGAGATGACAGAGGTGTGCATCTCTGAAGTCTAGAAGGAGGAAGAGTCCTTGGGCTGGCCAAGGACAGAACTCCTTGGGCTGGGCAAGGCACCTCTCTCCCTCTGTCTCTATGAGAGAATGCTCTGCAACAAGGGAAAGCTTTCTCACAAGACAGGAACTTACTAAGGAATTGGGAGGTTTCTAGAGACATGATCTGAGGGCTGGAGCCTGAGCAGCCCAGCACTCTCTCACCCAGATTTGTGTAGCTGCACCAGGGAGAGAGATAAGGGTCATGCTGGGGCCCATGCATGAATAACTGCTAGGCACAGTGTACTTTGGGCTGGGGAGTGGTTGTTAGAGACAGTGTTTCTGAGACTAGGGAGAAATTGGGGTCCAAGTATAAGGACAAGCACCCAAGCACCCCATCAGAAGGAGCTACCCAATCACAGGGAAAGGCAATAGGAAAGAAGGGTACTTCCAACATGACAGAGAGTCCAGGAATGGAGTGAGCACCCAGAGTAAAGAGCTTTCTATGGCATGTTAGAGAAAGTCCTTGTGGAGATGAGTCAACAGAACAGTCTGGAGAGAAATGAAAGGCAAATAGAATTATCTTGAGGCACCCCAGCATTCTGATTGCCCTCTTCTGGTTGCTTTCTAATCTATAGATGCAGCACTCAGAATGGAACACGACACTCCAGATGTGATCTCGAGGGGTACAACACAGTGCCACCATTACCTCCCTAGTCCTGGACATCATGCCTCTCAATACAGATGAAGATGGTGCTTGCTTTCTTAGCTTCTATTTTCTGCTCCTAACTATAGCCCACCAAAATTGTGATTCCACAATATCGACATGTATTTTAACCTATGTCTCAATCAAGTATCAGTTTCACACAATTCCACATATCTGAGTTTATTTGTGGACTCCCTCTCACCCTGCTTCAATACCACACTGCAAATGAAGGATCTTTCAAGGTTTTGTAAAAGGCAACACAGTCATGGTCCTGTGGGAGGGCTTTCTGAGCTCTGGAATGATTAAAAAATTACAACCTTGGGCCTCCAGAGCCCTCTCTTACTTTAGCTGGCTGCCAAGTCCTTGAGGATAGTTTGGAAATATAAATGCTAGCACTTCAACGCAAACAGGCACTGTTTCATGTTTCCCCAAAGTATAACTAGTTGGGTGAGTCCACAGAAGGAGCCTAGAATTAGAAAACCTTTTTTTTATACCACTTCCTAAATATCACAACTTGACAATGGCCTGGTCTAACTGCATGGCTCATGTAGGCTGACTGCCCTTCACATACAGTATGAAAATTAACCATTATTAGGATATGCACTTGGCCTCCATACTCTATGCATACTAGGCACTTAGTAAATGCTACTGGAATTGTTTTGGTTTTTCTTCTGTAGTAGTGAGAAGCTGTATTGTCATTTAGTCTTTATCTGATTTCCTCAGTCCTTTTTGATCAGTGGTTTCCACCTTCAATAGAACTACCTGGGGTTAGGGTTGCTGGACAATAGGTGCTTTGAATTGTACACTACTGAATTAGTAGACATAAAATCAGAAGGTCCTTTAATTTCAAAGAGCTGAAAAAGAAATTCAACTCCTTAATTCTATAGATGAATAAATTGAGGCAGAGAAAGAAGTAATTTGCTCAGTCACACAACTGGGATTAGTGACAATGCCAGAACGAGAAATCTAGGTCACTTGACTTCTGGACCTGTGCTCTTTCTACATCCTTATGCAAGAAAAGATCAGAAAGAGAAAGGAACTGGCCAGTTTCTTTGTGAGCTTACAGAGCTCTACAGAAGAACCCAACATTCACTGTTGTACATTTTCCAAGAGTTAAGATTTATTTCAGTTGCCATGAATGGATCTGTTAATCTGTTGAAGGGAAAGCAATCTATTTAAATTATTTAGTAATAAATAGAGGAAAAAAATAAAAATAAAGAAATCAAGGGTAAAATTAACTCAGGTATATAAATTTTGGGCTAGTTTTGGATCTACAATAAGTCCTAGGACTGTCCTGGGAGTTTAGATCCAAGCCTATGGGACCCACTCCAGGCTAGCTCTGCCTTGGAAGAGCCAGTCCAGATCTAGTCAGGATTATCCCAGTTCGGTGAATTCTCCAGGTTTTGTACTGACAATAAGTGAAAGGTCTCAAAAAAAACCAGGAGAATACATACAGGAGTGGGATCCCCCCAGAATAAGCTTTTAGAGGTACAGGTTAGAGGATACCTAATCAGCTTACATCAGGAAGATGCACGCTTTGAGCCTGTATAGCAACCCATGGCCCCAGCTATCAACAGCCCAAACTTATTCAGCACACAATTCACACCCAGGCTATTCAGCAACCACATCCAACAATTTGCTTCTCTGCTTCTCCAAGTTACATGTACCTAGTGTGTAGTAAGGATCACTGACAAAGCCAAGTGACAATACGAAACAACCAGCATCAGTTAAACTGCTGCCTTCCACATTGTAACTGAGAAAGAAACTGGCAATTCAGAAATCCTCCTTTCTCTCCTCTCCATTTGGCCCTATCTTCTTTTTCTTCTAAGACTCAAAGAGACTATTTTATCTTTGTTCCCCCATGAGGATAGGCTCTCAGATCACTGGTACCTATACACACACACACACACATGCAGGACAATTAAAAAAAAACTTATTTCCTCCTACCCACTTTCTGAACTTCCAAACCACCCTCTACAACCCAACTTTAAAATAACCATCATAGTAAAAGGGCAAAGAAAGAGGGAAAAGAGAGAAAATAAAATTTTAAAGTGAAATAAAATAAAAAGAATGACTCACTATGCCAGTTCCTTCAAGAGTGGATAGAAAGGTGACAGCAGAATCAGGGTTGGAAGGGTCTTCCAGAGCTACAGAGAACAACTTGTACCTGACAAGAGAATTCCTTCCTCCAATATCCCTGTAAGATGTTCATCCATCCTTAACCTGAAGACCTCTCATGAGGGGGAACCCACTGCCTCCCAAGGCAGCCCACCACACTTTTGGATAACTCTATTTGGAGAGGTGTTTTTCTTTATACCAGGCCTAAATTTTCTTATTACCATAGTCATTGCTCTTTGGGGCCAAGAACAAAATGTCAGATCCTTCTACATAACAATCTTTCAAATAACAATTCATTTAAATTCAATCAGTCATGATTAAGTATATGTCCCCGCTTTCTGTACAGAGTTTGGGGACTGGGGATATGGAATATACTAAATCCCATCAGACCAGCTTGCTGGAAAACATTGGGTTTCTGTAAATGTTCTTCTGTGTTATGAGGAAGGGTGCAACAAAGGGGTTAATTTATTTGGTTTTTGTTTGTTTTTTTTTTTTTAGGCAATTGGGGTAAAGTGACTTGCCCAGGGTCACACAGCTAGTGTCAAGTGCTTGGTCTGAGGCCGGATTTGAACTCAGGTCCTCCTGACTTCAGGGCTGGTACACTATCCACTGCACCACCTAGCTGCCCCCAAAGGGGTTAGTTTAAAAGAAAGTCACTGTAGTATATATAAGAAGGCAGCAATGTTCTTCAAATAAACTCAATCAATCAAGTAACCCTAATATTTTCTGAGCATCTATCTGACCACAGATAGATATCATGAAAAACAGAAAAACATATGACATGGCCTCTTGTGTCAAGGACTAAAATCACATAAGTTCGTATATAATAATACTCTAAAATTGAAGAGTATGTGTATGTTCAGGCTTTTCTGACTCTGTGTGACCCCATTTGGGGTTTTCTTGGCAAAGATACTGGAGTGATTTGCCCTTTCCTTCTCCACCTTGCTTTATAGATGAGGAAACTGAGGCAACAACAGTTAAGTGACTTGCCCAGGGTCACGCAGCTAGTAAGTTTCTGAGCCAGATTTGAACTCAGGACGGTGAGTCTTCTTGACTCCAGGTCTCACAGTCTATCTACTGTGCCACCTACCTGCCCAAAGCCAAAGCAGCCAGAACGTATGTGGCAGGGAGTTAAGTGCTCTCTTTCAGGTGGCCAGTTGGCTCAGTGGATAGAGTGCTAAACCCGACTTCAAATTCTGCCTCAGACACTTAGCATCTGTGTGACTCCTGGGCCATACAACCTCTCTCAGCCTCATTTTCCTCATCTGTAAAATGGGGATAATAACAGCACCTACTTCACAGAGTTGTTGTGAGGATCAAGTGAGATAACACAGGCAAAAACATGGGGCGGCTAGGTGGCGCAGTGGATAGAGCACTGGCCCTGGATTCAGGAGGACCTGAGTTTAAATCCAGCCTCATACACAGAACACTTACTAGCTGTGTGACCATGAGCAAGTCACTTAACCCCACTGCCTAGCAAAAAAAAAAAAAAAGATAGAAATACAGGCAGCAATATTTAAAAATGTTAAAATTTTAAAAAAAATGTAAAAACATTTTGCAAACCTTAAAATGCTATGTAAATGTTAGCTAGCTCTAAGAGATCAGGAAATGGGATCAGTGTTGGCTGGAGTGTTCTTGGTGGGAAGGCTTCGCAGAAGAAGTACAAGTAGCTCTTAGAGGGTTTGAGGGAGTAGAATTTGGATAGGGAGAGTTGAAGACGGAAGGCATTCCTGGAAAGTGCCAAGAATACACAACAGAATGAAAGACAAACAGTTTCCACTTATACCAGTTCATGGGAGACTTGCAGATAGCTTATAGCTCTAAGCACTGGGCAAATAGGTGTCTGGGGCAGCTAGGTGGTGTAGCAGATACAGTGCTAAGCTTCACATCAGAAAGACTCCTCTTCCTGAGTTCAAACCTGGCCTTACTAGCTGTGTGACCCTGGGCAAGTCACTTGATCCTGTCTACCTCAGTCTGCTCACCTGTAAAATGAGCTGGAGACGGAAATGGCAAACTACTCCAGGATCTTTGCCAAGAAAACCCCAAAAACGGGGACACAAAGAATCAGACACCATTAAACAACAAGGGTGACTCAGGACAATCTTTCTCTGTTTTATACATCTATCTCTTCCATGAGATGACATTAAGTCTCTGATACAGTTTTGCAGATGGATACTAAAACTGTCCTGATCTGCGATTTATTTTTATTGATTTTTGCCAGTTCCATCCCTTCTGATTATGCTCTCCAGAAAATAAAGTACCACAAAGTTTCGTTTCTCTCTGTTTTCAAGGATGCTTTATAATCAGGGTTAACTTAAGCCAAAGGATCCATTGAGATTTATACAGGTTTAATGCTTTTGTCTGGGTATTGCGAACGATGAGGTGACATATTCAAGTATAGGAGACTCAAAATCTAAATGGTCCCGTCTGCAGACCCATGATTAATTCCTGCAACTAAAAGTTTTTGAACTACTTTGATGAGTACTTTAGAACTATCTTTGAACTATACCTCATATTTCAAACTTTTTAAAAATGATTTTGAACTACAAACTAAAGCACCAAATCAGAACTTCTATTGTTATTATTTTATCACCCTCCATGACTCGCTCCTCTCCCCTACTTTACCTTGTTTCCAAAGAAAAGGGATTGGTAATTTTTCCCCTTTTACATTTAAGCATCTAGATTCTGATTATTCATTGGCAAGGTCTGGCAGGGACAGCAATTCTAAAATGATTAAGGATTTATTCAACATAATAACTGGAGTTTCAAAACCTTATCAAGGTCTATTTGTTGCCCACGCCTTTCTAAGTGTGTTTGCTGTATGTCTTTTTTTCTTCCTATTGAAATTAAAATTAATTTCACCTTCAGAAAATTTATATGATTTCACAATACCTGATGGGGTGAGTAGTTTTGGAATTAAAGACCTCTGGTTCAAATCTCAAGATATTCATTCCCTAGATGACCATATTCCCCTTTCTCTCCTCTGACAGGCCACCACCCTAGGGCCTGGATTATTGTAACAGTCTGTTGATTGGTCTTCCTGCCTAAAATCTTTCCCCATTCCAATCCATCCTCCGCCCAGCTGCCAAACTGATCTTCCTAAAGCACAGTCCTGATCAGGTCACACATACAATAAACTCCAGTGGACTCCTCTTACCTCCAGGATCAAATAAAAAAGCCTCAGTTTATGAAGTGCCCCCCCATAACTTTCCAATGCTCTTACGCCTCTCCAACCTTCCCCCACCTCACCCCCCCCAACATACACACTAAGATCAGTGACACTGGTCTCTTTGCTGTTTCTTGCACAAGACAGTCCGTGTCTGGACTCCTGGTATTTTCACTCACTGTTCCCCACACCTGGAATTCTCTCCCTCCTCATACCCACCTTCCGGCTTCCTGCAAAGACCCAGCTAAAAAATCCCTCCTTCTACAAAAAGCCTTTCCCAATCCCCCTTAATTCTAGTCCCTTCCCTCTTGTCGATTATCCCCGTTTCGGCTTACATTAATTGTTTGTACATAGTTGTTTGCATGTTGTCTCCCCGGTTAAACGACAAACTCCATGACAGCAGGGACTATCTTTTACCCTTCTGTGCATTCCCAGCACTCAGAACAGTGCCAGGTATAAAGCAGGTGCTTAACATTTATTGACTGACTGAAACAAATCATTCTACATCTCTGGGTCTTAGGTTCTCATCTTTTGTTGTTGATGTTGTTGTCGTCAATCCTTCGTTTTCAAAGAGGACCAATGCTATCAAGAGGGTGACATCTTGACTTCAGTGTGAGCTGGATTTAAGTGAGGCAAAGCTGTGTAAAATCGTTGGAAAAAATACAGGGGATACATTAGATGATTTATTTCAGGACCCCTCTGCACTCTTAAAATTACTGAGGAACCTTCCAAAAGGTTTTTGTTTAGGTAGTTAATCAATATTTACCATATTAAAAATTAAAATGACTTAGTATTATTATGAAAATTGTTTTGACCTTGTAGACTGCCTGAAAGAGACTCACGGACACCCAAGGGTTCCCCAGACTACACTTGAGAATTGCTGATTTATGAGAGCCCCTCCTGCTCTAAAGTCTATGAAGACTGGAGACCTCCTGGGTTATCACAAGATCAGGGCTTGTCATCACTGCTTTAACATGATTTAATTTGGAAATAAAACATGCTTGTCTTCCCTTCAGAAACAAGCCAAAAAAGAGGAAGGGACCAAAGTTTTGGGCACCAGTAAGTGAAGGTGTGCTATATACAGCTTGTGTTTCTATACAACCAAAGAAAAACTGTGAACAGGAACATTTACATGCTGAAATCATGCCCAAAGCCACCTTCACCGGGTAACTGAGACAAATGTATTTAGAAGTACAGGGTGGTTCTTCAGTTGAATTATTCAGATAATTGCCTCATTTCCCTCTTTATTGTGATCAGATTCATGGAAGCTGGCTATTAGTAAAAGAATGTTAATTACCCTTTGTGGGATAAGATACAGATAATAAAGAATGGGCCAGCTGTGCTTTTCCCTATTATGAAAAAGGTTGTTTCAAGAGGGCTCTGCCTATGGGCTCACAGGTATTCTACCATGCATGCACATTGTCCTGCTCATGTTTCAGGCCCCACGTCCTCATTGCTGTGGTGGACTGGCCCATCTTTCTGAAGCCTGCTTCTATGCTAGTTCTGAGGCTGTTATCTGACCTCTAGTGGTAGTGAAGCTATTCAGTTCACTGCGGGGAATGGTGGCTATGTTAGCAGAGCTTTCGGTTTTTTTTTTCCCCCAGAATGGTTACCCAGGTTGCTTCAATGAGAACAGTAGGCCTCAAAGCAGGTTTACTTAGTCCTAAATCCTACTACAGCTGTTTTCAGCATTTGACCAGACAATAATTTGATTTATGGTTTGCCTTTCTTACAAGCAATAATGCCAATATACCAAAATGTTGATAGTGACTTCTTTTGCAGCAGCAAATAATCCCAAATAAAGTACTTATCTGTTGATTAAGTCTTAAGGACCTGCTCCAGAATAATTGTTTCTTCCCTCTCTTCAAAACTGTTATTCCCTCAGTACCATTTCTGCATAGTATTGGAGGAAAATAATCTGTTTAAGGGCAGCTAGGTGGCACAGCGGATAGCACATTGAGCCTGCAGTCAGGAAGACTCACCTTGAGTTCAAATCTGACCTCAGACATTTACTAGCTGTGTGAACCTAAACAAGTCATTTAATCTTGTTTGCCTCAGTTTCCTCATCTGCAAAACGAATCGGAGAAGGAAATGGCACACCACCACAGTATCTTTGCTGGAAAAAAAAAATAAAAACCTCAAACGGTGTCATGACTCAAAAAATGACCCAACTGTTTAAATAACTCCACCTGAGGTGTAACTGACCAATCCTAGGGCAGGAGTTCTTAACCAAGGATCTGTCCATCAAAGAACCTTGCAAAAAGTAACATTTTCACTTCCCCTAATTTCTAAATAAAATGTAGCATTTCCTTTACTTGTTTATTAAAAAAACCTCCAATACTGTTTTGGAAAGGGATCCAGAGTCTTCCCTAGAGATTGCCAAAAGGAGTCTATGATTTTTTAAAAGGCTAAGGACCCCTGCTGCACAGGGTATTCGACAATTCAACCAATAATACATGCGAGACATATATGCATCTATGTGAGCATATGTGAGAATGTTTGTGGGTGAATATGTATATTCCTTTAAACTGTGCAGAGTTCTTTATATATGTTATCTCATTGAAGCTTTATATAAAAACCCAGTGAAGCGGGCACTACAGATAGGTATTATTATTCCCATTTTACGGGTAAAGATCGGGAAGCTCAGAGGGTGGAAATTATTTCTATGGTCAAACAGTGAGTGTCAGAGGCAGGATTTGAATCCTGGTCTTAACATATTAAAAGTTACAGCACTTAGAGAGGCTGGTTTTAGAATCAAAGAACCTGAGTTTGAATTTTGCCTCTTGTATCCTTTGATATTGGGAAAGTCATTTTAACTTGCTGGGCCTTGGATTTATCACCTATAAAATGAGTGAAATGAACTAGATTTTAAATCTATGTGTGATCTTATGATTACTCTGCCAGACTGTTTCCTAAAGAGAATTTTCTTTTGGACTAAACATCTCTCAGTATTGGAAATTCAAGGGTGTCCAAAAACAGCGAGTTGATTTTATGCAGTCTTAGACTGTGGATAGGTGAACCTAGTACAGTTCAGTCAATTTAAACAAACCTTTACTAAAATACCCCTGGTATTGTTGGGCAGATAAGTGGCACAGCAAATGGAGCACCAGACCTGGAGTCAGGAAGACTTCTTTTCTTGAGTTCAAATCTGGCCTCAGACACTTAGTAGCTGTGTGGCCCTGGGCAAGTCATTTAACCCTGTCTGCCTCAGTTTCCTCACCTGTAATATGGGCTGGAGAAGGAAACGGCAAACCATTCCAGTATCTTTACCAAGAAAACCCCAAATGGGGTCACAATGAATTGGGACACAACTGAAACAACTGAATAACAATGTAGTACTGTGCTAGGCACCAGGAGAGAGAACAAAGTCTAGGCAAGACACTGACACTGTTCTCATCCTCATGCAGTTTATCATCTAGCACAGTTCTGTTCACAGTTCCTAGCTACTTTCCTCCTATTACTAAGAAGAAGAAAAGGCCCAGATAGGAGACCTTTTTAGCATTAAGTTAAAATCTTGTGCATGGCCTAAAGGAATAATTTCTGCTCAGGCTGCTCCTAAACTTGGTAACAGACCAAACCTACTTATACTATTTTCTTTCCTGGGATCGCTTTTTGCTTATCCTTATAAATAATAAAAGTTACCAGATACTTGGGCAGCAGAGAAGCTTCTTCAATTTCCTCTTCATCTAAATTATTTAATCCTCCTCAGGATTTCTCACACGTGCACCAAATACTAATGCAGCAAAATCTCTCTGAAGTGTGCTTAAGAAGGGAATTCTCACTCTCTACCCGCTCCCCACCAATGCCTTGCTAAGTAAGTAGTTCAGCTTTGTCTGAGGAAACTGCACAGAGGAAGAAAACTTCCTTGCCTGCTTGCTTGCTTCCTTTCTTGCCTGCTTGTTAAAACAATGGGGCCCTCACGAGATTATTTAATTAAATTTGAAAGTATGACCAAGATATTTTCAACCTGGTAAAATCAAGCTTTCCCCCTTATCCGGGGAGCAAAGCACATCTCCAAACAAACTGGTTGGTCATCCAGATATACAATAGCTTATTTTATATTACTCTGCAATGCAGCCCTTCAGAGGATTCACACAGCAAGGTGTTTGTTTGCTCTTAATTTATGCACAGTAATGAGGGAATTTAATCTGTGCACCTTAGAAACTCACATTGTACTGAGGGACAGCAGGAGAGATGCCTGCCCTCTGTATTCCTCAGTTTAGGAAGCCCAGGAGTGCTGGCACATCAAAGATACTTAACAGTAGACATTTGAAACCACTTCTAAATGGGTCACTAGTAAACCCGGCTCACTTAGAATTAACAGGCCTAAGGGGAGGCATTCTGAGTTTGTATTTGCTTTATCTGGAAAGATGAGGATGTCATCTTAAATTGTTGTATATTAGAAATTCTGAGTCTCTGTGGATGGAAGGAGGCAATATGGAAAGAATGGTGGACTTTGGTCAAGAGAGAGACCAGTTTACATCCTGCCTCTGACACTTTCTCGCTTTCAGACTCCTACCTATTTATTTAACTTCTCTCAGACTTGGTTTCCTCAGCTTTGAAATGGAAGTAGGTAAGACATTGACTTGAAGTACTTATCTGACAGTGTGGTTGCAAAGATCATATAAGATAATGTATTTTTTTAAGTTTCTTTTCTTTTTTTTTAAATTTTATTTTATTCTGAACTTAAGAAATAAAACAAGCATTTCCATAACATAGTGGAATACGAAAAAAAAGATTGCACATGAAACTGGAAATTTACTGTATACAACTTGCTATTCCTTTTAAATATATAATAAAGTTATTATGTAACTTCTTTTAAATCCTTCTCCCACCACATCCTAGAGATGGCTACCATTGGATATCAATGTGTATATACGTGTAAAATCATTTTGTACATACTACTATCTATAAGTTCTTTCTTTACATGAGTGAGGTAACTGGGGTTAAGTGACTTGCCTAGGGTCACAGTGTCTGAAGCTAAATTTGAACTCAGGTCCTCCTGACTCCAGGACTGGTGTGCTAGCCACTAGTGCCACTTAGTTGCCCCTTATCAGCTCTTTCTCTGGATGCAGACAGCACCTTTCTTCATAGGTCCTTTGTAGTCAATGTGGGTATTTATAATAGTCAAAATGACTTAGTCACTCAGTTTTTCTCAAAACAATATTGCTGTTACTGTATACAACATTCTCTTGGTTCCACTCACTTCGCTTTTCACTATTTCATGCAAGTCTATCCATGGTTTTCTAAGTTCATCATTTGTTACAGCACAGTAGTATTCCATCACAATCACACACTATAACTTGTTCAGCCATTCCCCAACTGACAGGTATCCCCACAATTTCCAGTTCTTTGCCACCACAAATAGAGCTGCTATAAATATTTTACAATATTTTACAGGTTCTTTTCTTCTTTTTCCCTAATCATCTTTGGAAACAGACCTAGTAGTAGTATTGTTAGTCAAAGGGTATAAGAAGTTTAATAACTCTTTGGGCATAATTCCACATTGCTCTCCAAAATGGTTAGATCAGTTCACAATTCTACCAACAGTGAATTAGTGTCCCAGTTTTTCCATATCCCTTGCAACATCTGTCACTTTCATTTTCAATCATTTTTAGCCAATCTGATAGATGTAAAATGATACCTCCAGGATGTTAATTTGCATCTCTCTAATCAATAATAGTTCAGAGCACTTTTTTTAATATGGCTATAAATTGTTTGGATTTCATCATCAAAAAACTGCCTATTCATACCCTTCTAAAAGTGCTTTTTAAAAATGCTATAAAACTTAAAGCTATTATTATTGCTGTCACAATCCATGGCAAGATAATTAATGCATGCCAACACATTTAGATGAGAAGTGCCTGCACCAATGATTTTCCCCTTTCTAAAAAGCATTTATAAAAATACATTTGATATTACAGAAGCCACAGAAAGACTTTCATAGGCATAAGCAGGGTAATTCTAAAACAGCCTTCAATGAATTAAATTAAACTGAGTCATCTGTCATTAAACTTATCAAATGCCAATTTCATTACATCAGCTACCTGATTAGCCTTTATGGAACCATCTGATGTTGAGTCAGAAGGAAGGTCAGGATCCATCTACTACAGGGGTGGGGAACCTGCAGCCTCGAGAACACGTGGCCCTCTAGGTCCTCAAATACAGCCATTTGAATCCAAGCTTTGCAAAACAAATCCCCTTAATAAAGGGCCACAGGTTCCCCACTCCTGATCTAGTATAATCGCCTCATTTTACAGATGGGGAGACTGAGACCCACAAAGTTAAGAGACTTACTCAAGGTGACATAACTAGTGAGTTAGCAGACCTGGATGCTACATGGCATTATAGAAAGAGCCCTGGCTCTGGACGCTGAGGACCTGGGTTCAGTTCTTGTTGTTTGGTTATTTCAGTTGTGTCCCACTCTTCATGACCCCATTTGAGGTTTTCTTGGAAGAGATACTGGAGTGGTCTGCCATTTCCTTCTCCAGCTCATCTGACAGATAAGGAAACTGAGGCAAACAGGGTTAAGTGACTTGCCCAGGATCACACAGCTAGTTAATAAGATCATATGTGAACTCAGGTCTTCCTAATTCCAGGCCTGGCACTCTATCCACTGTACCACCTAGCTGCCCAGGTTCAGTTCTACCTGAGGTTTATAACTTGTATTTACCTTGGGTAAATCATTTAACCTGTGGGCCACAGTTTGCTCATCTGACAAATGAGGGGCTGGACCGCTTGACTTCTTAACCTTCTTTACGTCATGATCCCCTCTAACAGCCTGGTGAAGCCTGCTGTGGCTCCCTGCTCAATATACTTACTTGCTGCTTATATTCACAATGGAAACAAATACTAAATTTTAGAGTTTATTATAAAATAAAGATATAATTTTTTTTCCCCATCCAAGTTCATGGACCCCTTGAAATCTATCTCCAGACCCCTTTAGGTCAGGCTCTGTGGACCCCAGGTTAAGGATCTCTACTCTAGATGTATAATAGGCGCTAATATTCATCTATGTATAACTTTCAGGTCTGCCATCAATTTACACACATTATCTCATTTAATCCTCTTAACCACCTCTGAGGTAGGTGCTCCAATGAAGAGACTGAGGCTCAGAAATGTTAAATGATTTGCACAGGTCACAAAGCTAGTAATTATCTGAGATGACATGAACCTAGGTCTTTCTGACTCAAAGTCCAGCACTGTAACATGTGTGTGAAAAAGAGATTATTAGTGAATTATTATCAAACCTAACCAGAGTTCCAAAAACTGAGGAAACTATGAATGGTTCATCAGGAGGCACTGGCCAGAGATCAAAGTAAATTATTTTTAATCCCACTGCCATTCACGGCTATTCAGCCTGTCTCACAGCTTTTCTTACTCAATGAAGCAGAAACAGGAATCATATATTCTCTGTGCCTAGTACTTTACACCATTTCCCATTCAACATCTCCTTTGGTCCTTACAACAACCAGGTAAGGAAAGCTCTGTCGGTGGAATGACAGATGTAGAAACAGAGGTTCAGGGTAGTTCAAAGAAAAGCCTAAGTTCATAAAGTCAGAACATGACAGAAGTAGAAATTGGAACCCAGGACTTCTGATTGTAATTCCACTGCTGTTTCCACTATACTAAAAGTAAATGACCACCTGAGAGTTTTCCCAAATAATTTCAAAGCACTGTCTTTCCACTGCTGGTAGATATATGCAGCAATGCACATACCTCTACAGTCAAAGATTAACCCTTCCAAGATTTCCTGCTGCCCTATAAAAGAGTAAAAACCACTGTACTTTCAAACTACCTACTACTCCTCCCAAAGTGTATCATGGTTACAAGGCACAAAAAAGTGCATTAAATATGCTCATGTGGGAATTACTCTGCCCTGCATGATTTACAGAAGCACATACCCGCTGCTTGCAGAGGTATGCCGGAGCCAACTCAAACCAGCTAGAGAGCCAATTGTTAAATGTTCAGTTGGCAAAAGCTCCAAATCAAGGCTTGATTGTTTTGTTGATTGTCTAGGCTTAAGAAAGTGATGGAGAAAATGTTAATAATGCAGAATAACCTTACAAGTGTGTCCTGTACCCCACCTCCCACAAGGGCTGGTTATTAAACACTTACCAACATACCCTTTCCAGTTTTTATGAGAGCCTAAAAGAAAACATTGTCCTAAGAGCTTAAACGGATAGCCTAATTAGAATCAGGAAGCAAGACCTTGAAAAAAGTGGAAAATTCAGAAAAACTTTTTTTAACTGACAAAATTAGAGAGTGGAGGAATGACAAATTTTGTTTTTGATAATGGTGAATAAAGTGTTTATGAGGAAAATGTTCAGCTTACATCCAATCTGGTATGATAGATGGAACAATGAACTAGGTGTCACAGGTCCTAGCTCCAGTGTGGTTTTATTTTATTTAGCATGTTATTTAACCTCTCTAGGCCAATAAAGTAATTTGTCAAGTGAAGGGTTTGAAGCACCTTTTTTTAACTGCAAAATTCATTTCTCAGAAAATGAAAGCAAGTTAAAGTAGTGAAAAAATAAATCAGGGATTCTTCACCTTTTTTGTGTTGTGGACTAATCTGGCAATCTGGTGAAACCTAAGGCCTTTTAATTTATTTATTCATTTGTTTATTTATTTGTTGTTTAAAGTATTACCAGACTAACGTTTTTAAATACATATAATAAAATACAGGATTACAAAGGAAACCAATTATACTGAAATAGTTATTTTTTTAAAAAGCTTATGGAGCCCAGGTTAAGAACCACCGGATTAGAAGATCTCTAAGGTTCCTCTGAATTCTAACATTATATGATTCAATAACGTTCCAATGGTCCTGACATCCCACAAAAATTATTTCCAGGGGCAGCTAGGTGGCACAGAGGATAGAACACCAGCCCTGAAGTCAGGAGGACCTGAGTTCAAATCTGGCATCAGACCAAACACTTGATACTGACTAGCTGTGTGACCCTGGGCAAGTCACTTAGCCCCATTTGCCCTAAAAAAAAATTTCCAAAAAATTTTCATAATTTTTTTTTACATAAAACAAAATACCTGATCAGATAGATCATTAAAATACCTACATGCATTCATTACTTGGCTGAGTGACAATACAATTAATACAGAAGGAGCAAGGGAGACGATATGCATAGATATGCCCATATTCATACAAAGGATGTACATCCCATGCCCTAAAGTTTGCAGCAACATTTTCCCCCAAAGGGCTATAAAAGTGCAACAGAAGTAATAAAATACTGAAAAGCTATTCATGTTGTTGCTGTTGTCTCCATAAAGAAGAATGAAGAAAAAAAAATAGTGACTCAATGTCTATGGAAAATCTGGATGAGGTGGAATGTCAATGGCTATTTAAAAAATTAGGATGCACTTAAAGAAGCAGTTATACTTATGATGCGTGCAAGGTGCAAAATGAGATCTATATTTTTGGACTGAGCAAATGTGCAGTGTTACAAGAATTGCATTTTTCTGGTTTTATTGGGGGTGGAGTGGAGAGGAAAAGGATTTTCAAATAGTTTTTAAAAATAGTAATACATGAAAGTATATTTAGGAATATTGTAGGGTATGTTTTCTGGGTCTAAACACAAAATTCCTTCAACATTATTTAATTTCTTAAGTAATTAACTACAAATGAATCATGCAGTACACAGCAGCAAGACATTCCTCACCACATAACTTAGATAAAATAAAGAACACTATTTCATGGAACATTTGGTTGTCTCATATTGCAATGCTCATGGCAAGTGTTTACCAAAAAAAATTATGAAACTAATTGCAGTTTATATCAACTTCAGTTACAGAGGATGAAAAAATAGAGAAATTAAATTCCACAAAGAATTCAGTAAGAGACTCTAAGTCGAATCAACATACACTTGGATCCTCAGTGACTTGAATGCAAAGGTGCTAACTGATCAGGATAATGAGAAATATATCAGAAAGCATGTATCAGAAAAAAGGCATGCGAGAACCCAAACACTTGTAGATGATACAGAAGCTCACACTTTTATTTCACCAATATCCTTCTCAAGAACTGGTAGGTACAGGAAATTTTAAGCACTAAATATAAGACAAAATGAAACTCATTATATTTTCAATTAAATTTTATTTTATTTTCAGATTCACATTCTCTCCTTCCCCACCCACCTTACCTCTCCCTTAAACTGACAAAGCAAGAAAGACAAAACCTTTGTTACAAACATGTACAGTCAAGCAAAATGAATTCCTGCATTGGCCATCTCCAAAAAAAAGTCTCAGGTGTACTCTGAGTTCACTCTCTCTCTATTTTAAAAAACTGGAAAAGACATGTTACTGATGTGAATCTTCTCTGAATCGATTGTTTGTGTATCATCAGATCACTTCTTAGAGCAAAGAATAATATTAGTAAATAGTTAAAATAAAGAATAATAATGAAAAAAGGTTATAGTCACCTAGAATTCTGAGGGGAGTAGTAGCTACTCCCTGGGGAACTGACTTGCTCATCCAAGTTGGGAGGATGAACCCTAAGCTTTCCCTATTTCTACAATTAAAACAACTCAATACTGAACTATTCAAACAAATAATTACGAATGAAAAATAGATTATTGTTGTAGTTTCAGTCATGTCCGACTCTTCATGACCTCATTTAGGATTTTCTTGGCAAAGATACTGATTTGCCATTTCCTTCTCCAGACCACTTTACAAATGAGGAAATTGAGGCAAACAGGGTTAAGTAACTTAACCAGAGTTACAAAGCTAGTACGGATCTCAGGTTGAATTTGAACTCAGGTCTTCCTGACTTCAGGCCCAACACTCATACTTAGATGGAAAAAAAATTATGGCCATTCATTTAGAACTTCCCTCTGTTCACATTCTTTTAACACCATCCTCCACTATCTCCTCATTCACTCCAGTCTCTGCCGATAAGTTGGTTCTTCTCCTTGCAAAGGTCAAACCCTCTAGTGTACTCTTTTTTTCTGTCTTTTTTAAATAATATTTCCCCCCAATACATGTTAAAATAAATTTTTAAACCTTTTTTTTTAAGTTTTGAGTTCCAAATTCTATTCCTCTTCCCTCCCTTCCTCCCTCCCTGAGACGGTAAGCAATCCATTATAGGTTATTCCAGTGTATTCTTAATTCCATCCCCTCCTGTCTTTTTCCAGCAGACTGTCCTCACTATCATCACCTTTCTCTCTCTAATTCTCAATCTCTTCCTATCTACTGGTTCCTTCCCTGATGTTACCAAACACCACCCTATGTCCTTAATCTATCAAACCCCCTCTCTTGATCCTACCTCTCCCACTGGCCATTTGTCTACATCTCTCTAATTCTTCTTAGCTAAATGTCAAAAAGCCATCTATACTTGATGCTTCTACTTCCTTTCCTTTCATTGTCTTCTAAACTCTCTGCAACTTGGCTCATTCAATGGAAACTACTTTCTCCAAAGTTACCAATAATCTCTTAATTGCCGAGTCCAGAGTTCTCAGTCCTCATTCTTCATGATCTCTGTAGCATTTGATACTGCTGTCCTCCTCCTCTCTGGGTTTTCTTCCTACCTACCTGACTGCTCCTTCTCAGCCTCCTTTGCTGGATCTTCCTCTAGGTCCTGCCCATTAACTGTAAGTGACTGCCAAAACTCTGTCCTGGGCTCTTTTTTCTCTCTATATGTTCTCATTTGGTGATCTCATTAGCTGCCAGAGATTTAATTATCATCTCTTTGAAGATGATTTTCCCAGCCCTAATCTCTCTCCTGAGTCCCACTTCACAGTACCAACTACCTTTCGGACATTTCAAACTAGATGTTCCTTAGGCATCTTAAACTTAACATGTCCAAAACAGAAGTCATCATCTTTCCCCAAACCTTTCTCTCTTCCCAATTTTCCTTTTACAGTAGAAGGCACTACTATCTCCCGGTCACCAAAGTTAACAAACTTGGTGTAATTCCAGTCTCATAACTCATACTCATTTACCATATCCATCCATCCAATCTGTTGCCAAGATTTGTTGTTTCTTCATAATACCTCTTTTACACGTCCAAAACCCTCTACTCACACAGCCTAATTCAAGCCCTTGAAACCTTTCTCTTTGGCTATTTCAACAGTCTTCCATTGGTCTCCCTGCCTCAGATCTATCCACCCTCCACTCTATCCTCCACTCTGCTGCCAAAGTGTTCTTCCTAAAGTTCACTTCTGACCACATCACTCTCACCCTACCCCCAACTCAACAAACCTCTGTTTGGCACTTAAAGCTCTTCCTATCCCCCTTCTTATCTTTCCACTCTTCTTACACTATAATTCCCTTCTACACATGCATGTTCTAGTCACATCTGCCTACTATTCTATCGCCTGTCTCTGTCCCTTCATATTGACTGTCCCCAGTGGTGTGCCTGAGACTGGCCCAATTGTTAAGTTTTCAGTGTACTGACATCTTAGAAATCACCAAACTCTACAAATTAGGGCTTGAGTTACTGTTTTGTTGATTGTCTAGACATAAGAATAAATTAATAATACAGATTAAACTGTTTTAAAAAGTACATTTTTTTTCTGAAGAGCCCAATTAAACATTTACCAGCCCATTACCATATTTCTCTGTAAACACTGCTTGAGGGGAAGGAAGGAAAGGGAATAAGCATTTATTAAGTGCCTACTACGTGCCAGGAATTGTGCCAAATGTCTTACAAACATTATCTCATTTGATCTGAACTCTGAGTTCAGCAAGAGCACAGTGCACCAGACTGGAAGTCTACTGACTTATAGCTAATAATAATAATAACAACAACAACAACAACAACAACAACAACAACAATAATAATAATAATAATAACTGGCATTCATATAGTGTTTTAAGGTTTGCAAAATGCTTTACACAGATAATGCTATTTGAGCTTCACAGAACCACCTCGTTTCTCTCATGTGCCTGGAATGTTCTCCCTCCTCATCTATGTCTCTTAAATTAAAAGTCTGGTTTCGGGGCAGCTAGGCAGTGCAGTGGATTGAGCATCAGCCCTAGAGTAAGAAGGACCTGAGTTCAAATTCAGCCTCAGACACTTGACACTTACTGTGTGACCCTGGGCAAGTCACTTAACACCATTGCCTAGCCCCCCCCCCCAAAGGTCTGGTTTCCTTTAAAACCTCCCAAACAGACTCACTCTTCTACTCATCCAGTGGCTCTTCCAAACCTTTTCATCCCTCTGCAAGCCTCCCTTTACATCCTCTCAGTTAAGGGCCTTGCTTCATATTTCACAGAAAAATCTGGGACCATTTATATGCAGAGCTCTTTCTTTTCTCCTCATCTCACATCATTCAGATCTCCTCTACTACAACCTCCATCACCCTCATCTCACATGAGGAGGTGGCCCTTCTCCCTCCCAAGGTAAACCCCTTTACATGCTGCTTTGATCTCATTTTATCCCATCTTCTCCAGCAAAACGTCCCCACGATCATCCCCACCAGGACAGTCAGGGAGACCTGAGTTCATATCCACCTTCAGATACTTACTATCTGTGAGACCCTGGGCAAATCACTTTAACTTCTATTTGCCTCAGTTTTCTAATCCGTAAAATAGCACCTACCTTCCAGGGCTGTTGTGAGAATCAAATAACATAATAACCGTAAAGTGCTTAGCACAGTGCCTGACACATAGTAAGCACTATAGAAACATTAGCTATTAATCCCTCCTCAATCTCTATCCATTGGCTGCTTCCTTGCTACCTATAAACACACCTTTGTCTCCCTCATCCTTAAAAAACCCTCACTTTAACCAACCGTCCCATTATCTATTGCCCTAGATCTCTCCTTCTTTTTAAGCTAAACTCCTTGAGAAATCCATCTAAAAATCTGTCTCCATTTCCCTTCCTCTCAACTTTCTTTTAAATCCTCTGCAGTCCTACTCCGATCCTTACCTTTCAACTGAAACTGCTCTCTACCACCAATCTCTTAACTGCCAAGTGTATCAGCCTTTTCACAATCTTCATCCTTCTTGACCCCTCTATAGCTTTTGACACTATCACCTTCTTCTTGATACTTTCTTCTCTATAGGCTTTCTTGATCCCATTCTTTCCTGGTTCTCATCCCACCTGTCTGCTCCTTCTCAGTCTCCTTTACTGGATCTTAACTCAGGTTTTACCCACTATGAGTGTCCACTAGGACTTTGTCCTGAGCTTTCTTCTCTCTTATCTCACTTGGTGATCTCATCAACTTCCATGGGTTCAATTATCATCTCTATATAGATGATTCTCAGCTATAATAACTAGCCTGAACCTCTCTCCTACCCTCCAGTTTCACATACCAACCGCCCTTTTGACATCTCAAACAAAATAGCCTGCAGACATCCCAAACTTAACACTTAGAAAACTGAACTCATTATCTTTCCTACCAAGCCCTCCCCTCTTCCCAGCTTCCAGATTATTGTCAAGGGTATTACTGTCCTCCCAGTCATCTATGCTTATAACCTAGGTGTCATCCGAAACACTTCCCTTGTACTAGCCCCACATATCCATTCCATTGTCAAGTCTTGCCTTTATGCCTTCACAAGAATTTTCACACATACCTCCTGTCTCATACGAATGCCCCCCTGGTACAGGTCCTCCCCTCATCCTCTCAAGCCTGAACTACTGCAACTGCCTTCTGATTGGTCTTCCTGCATCGCCTCTTCTCACTCCAGTCCATCCTCCATTCAGCTATCAAAGTGATCTTTCTAGAATAATCTAACCATTTTTCTCTCTCTTTCTCTCTCTGTCTCACACACATACACACACACACACACACACACACTCTTCCTCTCTCCCTCTCTCTCTCTCTCTCTCTCAATAAATTCCACTGGTTGCCTATTAGCTCTAAGAATAAAATATAAAAACCCTGTTGGACTTTTAAAACCCCTTCACAACCTGGTCTTTCCCTATATTTGCAGTCCAACAATACTGGCCTACTTACTTGAACTAGACAATCTCCTATGGTGGAAATGTTCACCTCCTCACTGCCACATTTTGCTTCCTTCTAGATTTTGCTGAGATCCCACCTTCTGTAGAAGGCCTTTCTGAGTCACCCCCTCCCACCTCTTCATCCTACTAGTGCCTCCCCCTAAGATTACCACCCATTTACTATGTGTGTGTATATATACGTGAGTGTATGTGTACATATACATATATATACACATGTATACACACACACACATCTTGCAGTTGTCTGCATATTGTCTCCCTCATTGGAATGTGAGATTCCTGAAGGTAAGAACTGTGTTTTTGCTTTTCCTTATATCTAGCCTTAATACAGTAGGTGCTTAATAAATATTCGTTGATTAACTGACTGAGATCAAATGTCACCTTCTGTAGGAGGCCTTTCTTGGTCTACCCAAATGCCTTTGTCTCTTCTCTATCTCTCTGTATCTCTATCCTTCTCTCTCGTTTTTGGAAAAATAGAAGCACATGATCATCATTCTTACCCAAGAGCAAATGCTGACATAGTCAGGATGATGAAACTCAGTACTTGCTACTCAAGGCAAATTCCTTTCCAAAACCAGTGATACCAAAGCATGTTCCATAGTGGCTCAGAAGTCACTCTTAAATGCCAGTGGAAAAAACACATTACTATCACTAAGCCCAGAACATAAAATTCTTCTTTAATTCCATTTCTATCATTCTTTTCAACCACTTTCATGATAATGACATTGAACAAATTTAAAGCACTTTGAGCGAGACAGAGACAGTGAGAGATCTTTTCCATACATGAACAGAAGAACAGTCAGGTTAGTCTCTGAAACCAAATGACAACATTTACAAGACTGCCTCAGAGCTTCCTGAACAGAACTCCGTCTTAAAATATGCTTCCAAGAGGGGAAACACATCACCAAAAGAATCATAAAATAAACCAGAAATAAATTCAGGGCAGAGAAGGAAAGCAGAAAAAGTAACAGAGAATACTAGAAACACTGTATATCTGTAATGTGATCTCGATATCTCTCTCTCTCTCTCTCTCTCTCTCTCTCTCTCTCTCTCTCTCTCTCTCTCTCTCTCTCTCTCTCTCTCTCTCTTCCCTCCCCCATTATCTTTCTCCCTCTCTTATATTCATGCCCCATAGAATGTTTTTAGCTTTAAAAAAGGGGGTGGTGAGAGAAAAGAATATCACATTACAGCTATAGAGAGAGACAGAGACAATGAGGGACAAAGACAGAGATAGGCTTTCTTAAGGACCCACAACACCTATCAAATTGAAAGAGAAGAATGTGGAAAGACCATTTTCCCCTAAGCCTCTTCTCATTCTGTCCTCATTCCACTCAAGTTAAAAATCTCCCAAAAGAAATATAATGCATAATCCTCTGTGTTTACATGCCTGACTGCACTTTTATCCCATTAATCAGATGCTGCGAGTAGACATGGGTGCTTTCAGTTCAGAATGACTCAAAAATAAACATACTGACACACACTTCGATTCTTCTTTTAGGAGGAAAACCTATATGTCGCTTAGGGAAAGAACAGCATTTTCTCCATCATACTTCAGTCAAAACTCAGTAATTAAGAACTTCTGTTTTGTACATTATATTCCATGAAGTGCTAGCTAGTAATGATACAACTTGGTGTCAAGGCTTCAGATTCAGAGTAAAACTTAATCCAGTTTAGAAATGTCACCTCATGAAATATGTACCAAGATCAAGTGCTCTTACCTGAAGCTGATGACTGCATTCCCTGAGTTTTCCTGGTACTTTCTCCTGAGCGTTACCTATTTAAGAAATAAGTCTGACACTCAAATTTCTTATTCAGGCATTGATCGCCTAATTTGTGGTTTATGCAGGCCCTTTGCTTTTTGTCTTTCCTCTTTTCCCCTGACTACTGTAGCTTTTGTGAACAGGGGGAAGAAAGAGATAAAATTCAACTCAGTCAATCTGACTGCTACTAGTTCACAGCTTTGGTAAAAGATTTCGTGAAAGAGGCTGAAGCTGTTGGATTATCTTCAGCTGGTATAGTGCCTTCAATACAGTAGATACCTAATAAATGTTTGTTGAACTGGATTGAATTGAATGTATTTGTTTCAGTTATCCTTTTTTCCCCCATGGTCTATTACCAAGGAAAAATCAAGATTTGGCTCCAGGAAAATGCCTGTTCATTTTCCATGCCCATTTCCCTGAAATTTAAATCGTCATCAGAACCGTTTCTAAGGAGGAAACCTGTGGTCTAATATAGATATTGAAAGCGCATTTTTAAAATTGAACCACTGGTTAGATCATCCCAGTGAAAGCAGATGACAAATTCAGAAACATGTGGCATTGTTTCAACTCTAAGTGCTTGTAGGCAACATCTGGAGAAACACTTCCATATTTCTATTTCTGTTACCAATACTAATAGAAAAATCTATCCATAATTTCCATGGGAGGAATATTTTCCCCTTAATTTAAAACTTAGCTCTTCACTGGTTTTCACTAGGTCTCCAAAGCAAAGGCCAAAACAACATCCCTTTTAATACACACAGAGTTTATGTCTCCTCTTCATCCTCTTCCTCTCTCTCCTTTCTTCTTCAAAGACTGAGTGTCTCTCTATCTTACCCAGGCAGGAAGTAAACAGCTATGCATGGGCATATTCCTACTGCCAACCAGATCATTAAAACAGCTTTGACCTATTCTGACCTGGGTTGATTTTCCCCTCCTTAGGCAACCTGGTACCCCTTCCTCCCAGGGCTCACTCTATTAATGCTGAATTCTGTAAAGAGACTCAATGTGCTTTAGCCTCCAGAGCTCCGTTAGCCTCAGCCTACCCAGTAACAACAGAAAGTATAGACTTAGTCTTTCTTCTTCTTTTACTGTCTCTCCCTTATAAACCTCATTCATTTGTAGAGCTTCAAGCATCAACCTCTATGCTGATGACTCTTACATCTGGATTTCCCACCCTCTTCTAAGCTTCACGTTCACTTGTCCAGCTCTCTACAGTACACCACCATTTGAATGACACCAACAACTCAAACTTAACACATTCAAAAACAGGTTCTTTATCTTTGCCCCTAAACGTGCCATTTCTGATTTCACTGTTTCTGCTGAGGATAATCCCAACCGAGGCTGACACGTTGGCATTATCTTTGATTCTTCTGTCACCCTCATCTCTCATAGCTCCTTAGTTACCAGGTACTATTGGACTGTGCTTCCATTTTTACATGTCCTTTCCCACTGTTGCTTCCTTGGTACTACTCCCTCATTACCATAAGATCACAGAATTGCAAAGGTGAAAGAGACCTCAGAGGTCATTCAGTCCAACATTCACCTGAACAGAAATCCCCTCTAAATAGCCCTAATAAGAGATTATTTAACATCCACTTGACATCTGGGAAAGATGAACCTACTACTATCTAAGACAACCCATTCCACTTTTACATAATTCTAAATTAAAAAAAAAATTTAAGATAGTTCTAATTGTTGGGAAGTTTTCCCCTTACACAGAGCCAAAATCTACCTCTGTGCAACCTGAAATCATTTATTGCTTCTACCTCAACCTTCTGGAGCCAAGCAGAATAAGGCTAATTTCTTTTCCACATGAAAGGCCTTCCAACACTTGGAGACTGCTATCACACCCTCCCTACCCAAGTCTTCTCTTCATCTTTCTCTTGGGATAAACATCCCAAGTTCCTCCAACCAATCCTTGTAAGGTATGACATCCAGGACCTTCACATCCTAGTGGCCTTCCTCTGGTTACCTTTCACTTACACAGAACTGAACACAATACTCCAAGTATGGTCTGACCAAAGCAAAGTACAGCAGGTCTATCACCTCCCTCATTTTGGTCACTCAATTTCCTTTAACGTACCCTTAAACTTGTTAGCTTTTTTGGATGTCATGTCCCATTGTTGTCCCACATTGATTTGGCAGTCCAATAAAACTTCTAGATCTTTCTTTCACACAATCTGTTGTCTTTAAACATTTTCCCCAACCCTTACTTGTGTGACTGCACAAGTGGGACTTTACAGTTATTTCTATTAAACTCCATCTTATTAGATTCTATCAGTCTAGCCTGCTAAGATTTCTGAATTCTGACTCTTGTCATCCAATGCATCCAGTCCTATCTTTCTTACAAATCTGACAAGCATGCTGTCTATGCTTTCATCAAAGATACCAAAAAATACTGAATGTCACAGAGCCAAGGAAAGATCTATGAGGTACTCCACTAGAGACCACTCATCTGAAAAACTGCAATGGCCTCCTAACAGATTTTCCTATATCCATTATCTCTCCTCTCAAATCTGTCTTTCACCAGACTTATCTTCATTATTTGGAGCTTTCAATACATTATTTCTCTATTAAAAAAAAAAGCTTTCAGTGGCTTCCTACTGCCAAATTAATAAAGCTCAAACTCCTTTGGCTTAGAATTCAAGACCCTCTGCAGACTGTGATCACCCTGCTTTATTTCATACCATTCATTCCACTCTAATAAACGTTAGTTGACTCATTCTATATACTCTATGCTCCAGACAAACTGAAGTAAGCACTAACTTCCCAGACCTAACAAAACAGTTTGTTTGCACCGCCTTTTGGTACTTATTATGTATTATAGCTGTGTGTGTGTGTGATTATCTACACAAATACACAACATGCACAGCCATCTACCTCTGCCATGGCCCCATTTATTCTCACTTCTAACAAGACCTCCAAACCATACTGCCAGGAAAAAAAAAAGTCACCAGTCACTTGGAAAGTTAATCTACTTAATTTTGAAATTCCCACCCTCAGTGAGCCCAAGTCTAGACAACTTACCCAGGCCATGTACCATGTTTTGTTCCTCATCATTTGCCCTGACCATCCTGCAATCTGCCTTGCTGCCTACCTACTCTTTCTTACTCCACTTCTTTCTCTGGTCTTAGCAATCTTATAAACACTATCCTACTTTACCCTTCATCTTCTCACTAACCACCTTGCCATCTGGACTAAATACCATGCACTGGAGATAATCCTTTCACTCCCAGAATTCCCCCTGGGACCCCACTGTCCTGATTGGTGAGTGCCTCCTGTGCCCACTATATCTAGGCTAGCTCCAGTCATGTTTCATTTTACTCTCTATCTTCTTTTTTCTTTCTTTTCTTTTTTTTTTTGGCAAGGCAATTGAAATTGAGTCAAGTATCTGAGGCCAGATTTGAACTCAGGTCCTCCTGACTCCAGGACCAGTGCTCTATCTACTGAGACACCTACCTGCCTCTACCTCCTAGCCATCTTCTGCTGGCTGCTTGGTATATACCATTGCAGTCCCTCTCTTCTCTCAGTTCTGGAACCCTAATTATAGCAATAGTTTCACTGCAACTCTCTTATAACTCCACTCATCATCCCTACAACTATCAAAACCAAAATATCCCATCCTGGCCACCATTCCCTTATATGTGCTGTCTGATCCATTAAAATATAAGCTGCTAGAGGCCAAAAGGCCTTTGCTTTTATATTCATATCCCCAGCACAGTGCTTGGCAGTAGCAAGTGCTTCAAAAAAGCTTTTTCTTCCATTCATTCATACTAACATTGTCTCTAGAAAGGGGTATCAGTTCACTGCCCTATCATCCACTTACCATCCCTAGAATTCCCTAGGTGCATCTTGCTCTGTACATCACTCCCAAACTGTCTCCACCAAATTGGAACGTAAACTCCTTTTTAATTTTATCTCCAGGACTTTGCACGATGTCTGGCACACAGTGACTGCTCAGCTGATGAGTTTTCTTCCATTCATTCACTGTGTGTGTGTGTGTGTCATGGTCCACTGGGCATGGCATCACATCTTAACTAAACTTTAGAAATCCCCTAGTGCCTTTCTGCCCAAACACATTAGATGCTTAATAAGTACATGCTGAATTGAATTTAGGGGAAATCAATAACTTCCTTCAATGCACCAAGGACCTAAGGCCTCACTGAAGGTACTCTCTCTACCAATGCAGATCATAATCTCTCCATGCTCCAGTAGACAACTTTTTAAGTTGCCACAACCAGAAAATGCCAACACAATGGAAAATGTTATCATATGAGCCTCACCAGGCTAGCTAGGCTGTTTCTCACTGTGGGGCACTGGGTCAAATTTTTTTTCTGCCCTGGTAGGCCTTGCTAGGCAGCTGGATGGCACAGTTAGGTGGACACAGCTAAGTGGAATTAGAGTCAGGAAGATTTGAGTTCAAATCCAGCCTCAGATTCTTACTAGCTGTGTGACCCTGAACAAATTACTTGATCTCATTTCCTTAACTGTAAAATAGAGATAATAACAACACCTACTAAGTAGGATTATTATGAGGACCAAATGAGATAATATTTGTAAAATGCTTACAATAATGCCTGGCACATAGTAGGAGCTATATAAATGTTAACCATCATTATTATTATTAATTCATCCTCAGACTCTTACTAGCTATGTGACCTTGGGCAAGTAACTTAACTTCTGTCTGTTTCAATTTCCTCAATTGTAAAATGGGAATCATGAAAGCACCTGCCTTCCAGAGTTGTTGTGAGGATATCTGGTAGTGGCAGGTACTTAATAAATATTTATTCCCTTCCCTCCCTTCCCACCCATGCTCTGTTGACAAAGCTTTTGGGAATCTAGTAACCTCCATGTCACAAAGAAGCACCAAAGCAACCTAGAGGAATCAATAGTTAAGGTGAAAAAAACACTCTCAACAACTTTAAACACAGAAGAGCAACATTAAAGAAGTGGTACAGTGCCATGGCAAGAACACTGGAGTCGAAGTCGGAAGACCTAAGCTCAAGCCCCAGCTGCATGATGTTGTGTATATCACTCACCCTTTTAGGGCCCCAGCTTCTTCACATATAAAATGGAGGCGAAGATTCCTTGCCTACTCAGCTCATGGAATCCTTGAGAGAACCAAATGAGATAAAGTATGTGCTCATAACCATGTAAACACTACAAAAATGTGAAGTCTTATTCTGAATCAAACCAACCTCAGCTTATTTAGACACAGCAAAATCATAGAATTGAAGAAGATTAGCAGTCATCTAGTCTAACCCATATACAAAAAGAACCTTCATTATAACATACAACAAATACTCAACCAGCCTATGCAAAAACTTCCAAGGAGAAGGAAGCCACCACCTCTTTAGACAGCTCATTTCACTTTTTGGACAGCTCTTAAAAGTGGGGAAGTATATAGTGTCAGGCATGAAGTCAGGAAGACTATCTTCCCGAGTTCAAATTTGACCTCAGACATTTAACAGCTGTGTGACCCTGAGCAAGTCATTTAACCCTGTTAGCCTCAGTTGCTTCATCTGTAAAACAAGCTGGAGAAGATGCCTATAAATGTACACACCTATACACATGTATTTATGAGGCTCCATAGTATATTTGATATAAGGCTGGCTTTGGACTTAAGAAGATCCAGGTTCAGATCTTGCTTCCGAGGCATGCAACCTATCTGACAATAGGCAAACTAAGTTACCTCTCAGTGCTATAGATAATTCTCTAAGAATACAAGTTGCAGAGGAGGTACTAACCTGCATTGGTAAAGGGAGTGTCCTTACCCTGGACTTCCCTATACCAATGAAATCACAGTCTCTATCACTATCTCCATTCAAGGAATCTATTACTGAAAGTTTAAATCTAGTCCTCTTGTTCATCCTCTTTTCTTTTATCTTTTTCCTTCTTTTTCTCCAAGCCCCAGTATGTTCTTGGCTTTTTTTTCTTTTTCTTTTTTTTTTTTAGGCAATTGGGGTTAAAAGTGACTTGCCCAGGGTCACACAGCTAGCAAGTGTCAAGTGTTTGGTCGGAGCCCAGATTTGAACTCAGGTCCTCCTGACTTCAGGGTTGGTGCTCTATCCACCACGCCACCTCGCTGCCCCCCCCCAAGCCCCAGTATCAAGGACAACCTGGAAGGAAAAAAGGGGTCATACAAAAGCAATCTGAAGGTACCTATGGAAGGGAGGATGGTTGTGTTCCTTTGCCCAAGTGACAGTGGAAAGTATTAAAGGGCTTATTGTATGGATCTGGCCTCAGGTTGGTTGGTTTGTACAACAACAGCTGGTTATCACCAACTTCTGCCCATCCTAAACCCTCTAGGAATCACTGTGCAGTGCCAGCAGGTAAAGGACCAGGTTTCGGTTCAGACATGCTTGGAGTCACTGGAAAAGTCACTAAATGAGCAAAGGTGACAGAAAGTGAGGAACAGATAATGAACAGGTAGGACTTAATAAAGAGAAAGACAACATTTAAAAAATAAAAAAGTAGAAACTGTCTATTTTCCTTATTTCAAACATGGAAAAGCATACAACCAGGAAACTTGAAGATTTTTTAATAGAGTCAAACAACAGAGATAACAGGGCAGGCTAGAAATACAATAGAAAGAACCCTGAACTTGGAGTCAGAGGAAAATTGGGTTTGAATCCTAGCTTCAACCCTTACTCTTTTTTTTTATTATTAATTTATTTTGATTTATCAACAATCACTTCCATAACCTTTTGAGTTTTAAATTTTTCTCCCCTTCCCTCCCCACCTCCCTCCCAAGACAGTACACAATCTGATATAGGCTATACATATACATTCCTATTAAACATATTTTCACATTAGCCATGTTGTAAGAATTAGAACCAATAGGAGGAACCACCAGAAAGAGGAAACAAAACACAACAGAAGAAAAAAAATAGCAAATAGTATGCTTCGATATGCATTCAAACTCCATGGTTCTTTTTTTGGATGTGAATAGCATTTTCCATCATGAGGTCTTTGGAGATGTCTTAGATCCTTGTATTGCTGAGAAGGGTTAAGTCTATCAATATTAGTCACTGCACAATGTGACTGGTACTGTGTATAATGTTCTCCTGGTTCTGCTCACTTCATTGAGCATCAGACCATAAAAGTCTTTCCGGGTTTTTCTGAAGTCTGCCTGTTCATCATTTCTTATAGCACAATAGTATTCCATTACATTCATAAATCACATTCACAGTTACAATTACTGTCTGTGTCTTTCTCTCCATCCTTTCCTCCCACCCCCATTTATGCTTTTCTTTCTCCTTTCTCCTTTTCCCTCCTCACTAGTGTTTTGCTTTTTGACCAACAGTTCAGCTCCCTCAGTCCTACCTCCCTTCTATTAGCCCCCTCCCTTTTCTTCCCCTTTACCCTTACTATTTGTTCCCTCCTTTCCATCTCCCCTCCCTTTTCTTTCCCCTTTTCCCTCCTACTGCCTATAGGGCAAGTTAGATTTCTATACCTAACTGACTATGTTATTCCCATGTTATTCCCTTCTTAAGCCAAATACGATGAAAGTGAGGTTCAAACAATGCTCATCTCCCTCCCTTCTTTCCCTCAGCTGTAATAGGTTTTTGTGCCTTTTCCTGTAATGTAATTTACCCTTGTCAGTCTCCTCCTTTCCTTTTCTCTCAGTATATTTTCTTAGTTAGATCAGATTAATCCACTTACTTGGATCCATTTAACCCACTTGATTAGATTTTTTTTAAACATTACATCAAAGTCAACTTATATCCCTCCCTGTGCCACTTATCTGCCCCATAAATGTTCTTTCATCACTATAATTAGCCCAACTGTTCTGCAATTTAAAGTCACTAAGAGGTTAATCTACTCGTCCAAG
The DNA here is from genome assembly GCF_003287225.1 of Phascolarctos cinereus. Lineage (NCBI taxonomy): Eukaryota > Metazoa > Chordata > Mammalia > Diprotodontia > Phascolarctidae > Phascolarctos > Phascolarctos cinereus. The sequence continues at coordinate 150,458,898 of NW_027555625.1, read as the reverse complement.
GTCACGCAGCCATCATCAGAGCCAAGATATGAACCTAGATCTTCCTGACTTGGAAGTTAGCACTCTATCCATTACACCAACAAAAGAAAAGAAAAGAAGAGCACCCAAACCATACTGTGTCAACAAGCTAATCATGAGTTGGCAATGTAGTTTTGTTTTAAAATGTAAACATGGCATTGAGGAAATATGAGACAACTGAATTAAGATACTTAGTATCATAAATTTAGAGCGTGCTGAGGGACTTCAAAAATGATCTCATCTAATCCCTCACTTTAAAGATGGAGAGAAACTGAGTCCCCAGAAAAGTGAAATGACTTGCTCTCTCTGACTCCAGACCCAGCGCCTTTTTCCACACAATCCTTCTGCCTTCCTTAGAGGCCATACTCAAACCAGACCCATCCTGGGTCCAGGTCTGAGCTCCACAATTTGGAGAAGGTTCCTTGGAATACCACAAAGATGGCTCTAGCACAATGTAAACAAATGCCTTGCTTCCTTACCCTTTCAATCCCCCAGTGCAGCCAGATGTTCCTACTTACCAACCTAGAGACTCAAGTCTCCCCGGTCTTTTAGGAAAAATCTAGCTCTGTACAGAGAGTGAAACCCAGATCACAAAGTCATCCAACTCTTTCTTGATGCTGGTGGCCCTTACCTGTGACCCAGACCCTTTCCTCCAGACTCTCTTGTTACTCAGATTCTCTTGCCTGGGTCCCTGACCCTGTGTTGAATAGATCTTGTCTTAATTTAACCTCCCAGACCAAAACTCTGATCCTTCCTAGACTTAGATTTTAATGAACTGTGGCAGGGTTAGGGGTTAAGAATATGTGGACAGCTAGGGGCAGCTGGGGGGAAGCAGCCTAGCCTCAAGAACTTTCACCTCATAAACTTTCATCAACCCAAAAAGATGAGGATCATTTAGCTGAGTAGAAGATTGAGGGACCCTTCATTGTGTCTAGATGCTAGGCCTATTAGCAGCACTGGCTAAGCATGATTCCAAGCTGTCACTGATGTGGCAAGGAGTGAGCACACGGCAAGTGAGTGTGGTACTGCAGGGAGCCAGGGCATTTTAGGAACAGAGTGGCTAGGGGCTCTAGACATATCTTAGGGAAGGAAAGAAGTGCCTGAGGCTCTCCAGACAGAATTCAGAAAATAACAGTAAAAAATGACCTAAGGCATGAGGCACCATTACCTAAAACTTAAGGTTTTAACCTTATTACAATGATAAGCTGCTAAAAATTAAATTAAATTAAAATTAAAATGAGTAAGTAAAAAAGAAAAAAACCCAACCATCCAACCACACATAGCTACTATGGTATAAAAGAAGATCTGGGTATCTGAGTTCATATTCAGAGAAAGATAGTGAGGTTGAAAAGAAAAAAAACAACACACTCCCACCCCAAAAGGGCAATGTCAAACGGTCACCAGCCCAAAAAGAGTTCTTGGAAAAACTCAAACAGTTCTTAGAAGAACTTTAAAAGGACTTTAAAAAATCAAATAAGAGATCAAAGAAAAAATAGGGGGTTACTTTTCACAACTGAAGAAAATTTTTAAAATTATGAAAAGAAAATCAATCAACTGTAAAAAGAGATCCAAAATCTTAACAAAATAGCTTTTTGAAAACAAAATAGCTTTTTGAAAACTGGAATTGGAAGCAAATGATGTCATGAGACACAAAGAAATAATAAAACAAAACCAAAAGAATGAAAAAAATAGAAGAGATATGAAACATCTCATCAGAAAAACAACTCATCTGGAGAACAGACTGAGGAAAGATTATATAAAAATTGTTGGACTACCTGAAAGTTATGATCAAAAAAAGAATCTGGATACAATATTACAAGAAATTATTAAGGAAAACTGCCCTGAAGTTCTAGAGCAAGAGGGTAAAGTAGAAATAGAAAAAATCTGCTATTTTTCACTGAGATACCAGAAAGCAGGCTTACAGGAATACCACAGCCAGGTTTCAAAGCTCCCAGGTTAAGGAAAAATATTACAAGGAATAAGAAAAAAAAATTTAAATACTGCTGAGCTACAATCTGGATTTCACAAGACCTAGCAGCTTCTACACTAAAAGACCACAGTTCTTGGAACATTATGTTTCAAGGAACAAAAAAAAGCTGGATTGGGACCAAAAATAACTTATCCAGCAAAGTTAAGTATAATCCTAAATGGGGGGGAAAATGAACATTTAATGAACTGAAAGTTTTTCAGGTATTTGTGACAAAAATACCTGAACTCAAAGAAATATAAGGAAAACATCAAAGACCAATTATAAGGGACTTACTAAGGATAAACTGTTTATTTCTTACATGTTGAAAACGTTATCAGTATTTTTAAGCCTGTCATACTTGAGTAGTTTGAAAGAAAGGTTGGGAATGAACTGAGTATGATGGGGCGATTCTAAAAAGCAAAACTGGGTAGGAAAAAGTGAAAAGGAGCAATCATCCCATGCAAATGAGGTATAAAAGGAAGAGCTGATACAGAAGAAGCACGTGATGGTGGAGGGCTGGCAGTGTTGAAATCTTATTCTCTTTGGATCGGGGTTAAAGAGAGAACAACATATATATATCTAAAAGGGTATAAAAGTCTTCTAAATTTATAAAGAAATAAAAGGATAAGGGAACATGATAAGGGAGGGACTTGTGGGGGACAGGTTAAGTGTACTTTTTTTTCCATTTGGCCAACTGCATTTTTTTTAAGGGGTTAAATGACTGGCCCAGGGTCACACAGCTAGTGTCAAGTATTTGGTTTGAGGATGGATTTGAACTCAGGTTCTCTTGACTTCAGGGCCAGTGCTCTATCCACTTCACCACTTAGCTGCCCCAAATTGTATTTTTTAAGGACTTGTTTTGTACAGTCAATTTTTGTTCTTTTTCCAAGTTATTGACTCTTTCTTGCATACCTCTTATTTCCTTTCCCAATTTTTCTTCTACCTCTCATATTTGACTTTTTAAATCATTCTTGAGCACTTCCAAGAAGGCTTTCTGGGCTTCAGATTAGTTCATATTCCCCTTTGAGGTTTTAGATATGGGTATATTGACAACGTTGTCCTCTTCTGAATTTGTGCCTTGATCTTCCCTGTCCCTGTAATAAGAATCTATGGTCATTGTCTGTTTCTGCTTATGCCTATTTCCTGGCTTTTAAAGTTGAGCTGTCCTGCTAGATATGCTGGGAGCCCAGGACCTAAAAAGTAAAGTGGGCCAAATGGAATAGGAAGTATAAAATCTAATAGAAGCAAACAATTCATTAAAAATTAGAACCGGGCAAAAGGAAGCTAATGACTCTATAAGATATCAAGAATCAGTCAAAGAGAAACAAAAAAATTAAAAAATAGAAGAAAACATAAAATACCTCATTGGTAAAACAACTGACCTGGAATAGATACAGAGAGACAATTAAAAAAAAATTTTTTTTGGTGTGGCAATCGGGATTAAGTGACTTGCCCAGGATCACACAGCTATTAACTGTCAAGTGTCTAAGCCCCAGTTTGAACTCAGGTCCTCCTGACTCCAAACTCTATTCACGGCACCACCTAGCTGCCCCTGACAATTTAAAAACTGGTCTACCTCAAAACCATGATGAAAAAAAGAACCTGGGCAGCATCTTTCAGGAAATCATCAAGGGCCTCGAGGGCTAGGAACAGAAGGTAAAACAGTCATCAAAAGAATCCACTGATCACCTCCTGAAAGAGATTCCAAATTGAAAATGCCAAGAAATATTGTAGCCAAATTCCAAAATTATCAGATCAAAGAGAAAATACTGCAAGCAGTCAGACAGAAACAATTTAAATATCATGGAACCACAGAGTCAGGATTATGCAGGACCTTGCAGCTTCTACATTAAAAGATCAGAGGGTGTGGAATATGATATTTCGTAAGGCAAAGAAGCTTGGATTACAACCCAGTGAAACTGAGCATAATTTTTCAAGGGAGATGTACATTCAATGAAATAGGTGTCTCCTAAGCCTTCCTGATGAAAAGATCAACAAAAACAACAGAAAATTTAATCTTTAAAGACTTAAGAGAGGCATAAAAAGAAAAATACAAGTTATTAATAAGGGCAAACTGTTTACATCCCTACAAGGAAAGATGACACTTGTAACTCTTGATAACTGTATAGTTATTAAGACATTTAAAAGGGGTATACATAGACAGAGGGCATGGGTATGAGTTGACTTTGATGTGATGATAAAAATCTAATTAAATAGTGAAAAGGGATTGTCTTGGAAGAAGAGGAAAGGAGGAGGCAGACAAGGGTAAATTAAATCACATGAAAAGGCACAAAAACAGTAGACAGAAAGAAGGGAGGCAGATAAGCATTATTTGAACCTTACTCTCATCAGATTTGGCTCAAAGAGGGAATAACATGATCATTAAGGTATAGAAATCTAACATCCTACAGGAAGTAGGAGGGGAAAGAGGAAAGAATAGGGAGGGGGATGATAGAAGGGTGGGCAGATTTGAGGGAGATGGTGGTCAAAAGTAAAACTCTAGTGAGGAGGGAAAGGGAGAAAGGAGAGAGGAAAGCATAAAGGGGAAAATAGGATGGAGGAAAGACACAGATAGTTAAGCATAACTGGAATGTGAATGGGATGAACTCTTCCATAAAATGGAAGTGGATAGCAGAGTGGATTAAGAACCATAATCCTACAATAAGTTCTTTAAAAACCTGGAAAGACTTATATGAACTGATGCTAAGTGAAATGAGCAGAACCAGGAGAACATTGTACACAGTAATAGCCACATTGTTCGATGACTGACTTTGATAAACTTAGCTCTTCTCAGCAATGCAAGGATTTAAGACAACTCTCAAAGACTCACAATAGAAAATGCTGTCCACATCCAGAGAAAGAACTACGGAGTCTGAATGCATATCAAAGCATACTATTTGCTCTTTTCTTTTGTTTTTTTTTCTTTTGTTTTTGCTTTGTTTCTTCTTTCTCATGGCTCCTCCCATTAGTTCTAATTCTTCTTTATTTCATGACTAATATGAAAATATTTAATATGAATGTATAAGTACAGCCTATATCAGATTGCACTCCACCTTAGGGAGGAAGGCGAGAGGGAAGGAGAGAAAATTTAAAACTCAAAATCTTATGGAAGTGAATGTTGAAAACTAAAAATAAATTATATTTTTTTAAATGATGAGCTCGGGGCAGCTAGGTGGCGTGGTAGATAGAGTCCCGGCCCTGGAGTCAGGAGACCTGGGTTCAAATCCAGCCTCAGACACTTGACACTTACTAGCTGTATAACCCTGAGCAAGTCACTTAATCCTAATTGCCTCACCAAAAAAAAAATCATAAGCTCAATGATTTTAGAAAAACATGGAAAGACTTGCATGAAATAATGAAGAGTGAAATAAGCAGAACCAATAAGGCATTGTATACAGTAACAGCAACACTGTGTTAAGAAAAACTGAGTGACTAAGTCATATTTTGACTATTATAAATACCCAAATTAACTACAAAGGATGTATGAAGGAAGATGCTATCTGCGTCCAGAGAAAGAACTGATAAATAGATGTACAGAATGATTTTTATACACACACACTAGACACATGTGTGTCTAGTGGTAGCCATCTCTAGGGTAGGGTGAGGAGAGAATAAAAAAAAAAGAAAAAAATGTACATGATAACTTTATTATATATTTAAAAGGAATAGCAAGTTGTACACAATAGATTTGCAGTTTCATGTGCAATCATCTTTTTTTTTCTATTCTATGTTATGGAAATGCTTGTCTCATTTCTTAAGCTCAGAATAAAATGGAAAAAAAACAGTAAGGAGGACCCCTCTCCTATCTAGCAGAACTCCTAATCCTGCTCCTTCCTCTCTAGTCCAGTCCTATTGCTATCATAATAGCAAGACAGACACACCATTTGATTCTTGTTGCTCTCTTTGGCTTTCATTTACACAGATAGCTGGGCACTTTTAAAATTGGACTATAGAGTCCACTATAGTGGGTCACACCAAATGAGGTAATGGAAATAAATTGCTTTACAAAAGTTAAAGTACAAAAGTTAAATGTTATGTGAAATAAACCTAAATCTTGAGTTGTTACAACTCTTTAAGAATCAGGTAAATCTTTGGGATGTTTTCATCAAATTAGTGACAAGCACAAGTGACAGAGTCAGCATTTAAAGACACAACCAAGTAAAACAGACTAAATTTAGTCATGGGATGACATAGAACAACAGATAAATCACCCTAATGTGCAACAATCAGAAATGGGAAAGTGAAGGGATACAGGTCCAGCACTGAAAAGAATAGTCAGATGAACAGCCATTAGTCTTATGTCTTTCTCCTTCCTCCTCTGACCCTGGAAGTTGGTCCCATTCTGGATCAATCTGAGAAGCAGAGGTCCAGATCCAGGCAGAGCCAAGTAGGCTCTAAAGCCCTTGGACGTATGTCAAGGATTATTCTCAATCGAAAGGGCAATCAATAAAGATTTCTAACCTAAGTACAAGAGTGAGAATTTTTATTTGGGTAACCCTGACTCTAGAATGGACCCCCCAAGGACTAATCTAAACAGAACCTACATTTAATCAGTCTCTAAGGAGTAGGGAGAGAGGCAAAAAGCATCTGCCTGCTTTATCTTCTTCCTTATTATCATCACACAAAAGACAAGCTTGTTTCTTTCCTAAGCCTTGGAGATCAACTTTCACACTAAAATCACGAGTCCTCACTACTTTTATCTTTACTATAAATATTGTTGTTGGTTACAGTACCATCCAGACCTTTTCCAGCTAGCCAGATGGAATCTTTGACGTGGTACCTTACTAAAGATAAATTCCAGGGAGAGAACTTGATTACATATACTATGCGTAGGAGTATTGCTTCTTTCTTTAAAAATTTGTTCAGTAGTCTAGGAGAGGACATTTTGCTAGTTTATGCAACCCCTAACCACTGCTAATAATAAAGTTATGTGTAATCATGAATACCCCACTCTAATATTCATGGAAATGCATCATCTTTGTTCTCAAACACAGGTTAAGCTAATGAGAGTGCTTTTTCTGGCCTTCCTGTTACCATTCCCAGAAAAATAATGTCATAACAGACATAAGTTGACAATGTGAGATTAAACAATGCAGAGTTTCTGCACACACCTTTGGAACTGATTTCAAAATGTCAGAATGTGTGATAGATTTTTCTTTTAAAAAAATTTTTTTTGCATAACATTTACCTACCCTTTAATACACAAAATTATTTAAAAAGGACATGAAAACAATCATGATATTTTGGTTCCTCTTCTGTTAAAGGTAGCATACATGTTTTAACATTATAATTTGAAGTTCACAATTTTATTCATCACTGCTTATTTTGTTTATTTGAATGTTTTATTAATGGTTACTAAGTTTGGGATTTTTTAAAATTAAAATCTCACATTTTCAGAGGAAGGTTTTTCTATTCTTATATTTTTTTACCTCAAATATTGTGCTCTCTCTCACTCTCTTCTTTCTCCCTTTCCCCCCCCAGCTGGAGGTAGTGTGTATATTTTTATGGTAGCTAACTGTCCCACTATTCTACATATACAATTACTGATTACTATAGGTTCCTTTTTTTTCCCCGAAACCTTACAGTTTTGTCTATAATCATACTTAGTTTTTGGATATGTCCATCTTGTTTTTATCCTGCTACTAGGTAGAACTTTGAAAAAAGGATCCCATCACCTCATGGAAAGATCCTGCATGTTTTTAATATACAGTAAATCTTTCTGTGGAGCTAGTATAGGGCTCTCAGGTCCAAGGGAGATGTACAGATGTATCATGGGAATGAAAAAGATGTTACAACCTGGGGGGGGGGAATGGTATACACAAATTCAGGCTCCATGGGTTCCTACATCAGGAAAGTTCTAAGGTAGAACAATATATACCAACAGTGTCTTAATATGAACAACCCCCAAAATAAAAAAATCATGCCCCAATATGAACCAATCTATTTTGTGCTCTTTGCTGCAAGTGAGCAAAAAATAACTTGTCATACACCAGAACTGGGGTTTTCAACTCTGGGAAGCTCTGAAAAATGTAGCATGTAAAATCTCCAAGGTATTTTTCACCCCCAAGGCCAACAACATTCTTAAGAGCAATTCTCCCCCAGCTCATGCTTGTTCATGCATTAAAGTCTGAAATTTAGCACATGCAATTAGAAGCCTGAACAGCACTTGCTCAAACATTGCTGATCAAACACGGCTGATCTTATTTGTCCTCAGTGCATAGAAAAAGCTTCTTTAATCCAAAGGAATAAATATTTCTGGTTTCTGTCTTTTAAAGATAAGCTATCCGGTATGTTAAATTTGAACACCTAATAATCTGCTGGTTCTGCAAGTCATTAATTTAATGGATAAGAATCCATTATCTTGATGATTTTTTTTTTACTAGGAAAAGACTAATGTTGCTACAAGGAGACCTTCCTTGCTTTGGATCAAATAAACACAATAAAATGTAGTAGATGTGAAAGCCAACCAGGTATCTACCAGAAGGGCATAATTAAAAATGACTGGAAAGACCTACTAGTTTATAAGTCCAGTGGTCAAGTTAACAAGCATTTTATTTAAGCACTTACTACGTGCCTGGCACTCTGTTGAGTGCTAGGTATAAAAAGAAAGGCAAAAACAGTCTCTGCCCTACCTAATGGGCAAAATAACAAGCAAACAACTGTATACAAACAAAATATATAAGAATAAATTAATAATAATAACAGCCAGCATTTATGTAGTACTTCAAAGTTTGTGAAGCACTTTACAAATAATACTTCCTTTTATCCTCAACAACCCTGTAAGGTAAGGTGCTATTATTATCTCCATTTTACAGATGAGGAAACTGAATCACAGAGGGAGGGGTTAAATGACTTGCCTAGAGTCCCACACCTAAGTATATGAGGTTACATTTGAATTCAGGACTTCTTCATTCCAATTCCAATGCTCTATCCACTGCACCACTTACTTACTCATTCAAGATCATCTCAGAGAAAGGGTACCAGCATTAACTTCCTTCTAAGAGTCTCTAGTTAAAGAAGAACTATATTAAGGATACAAATCCAGAATGAAAACTAGCTTTAATGTATTCTAACCATAATATTTCACTAAAATCCACAGGAAAACCTAGGGGCTGAGGGATCTAATAAGATGAGATGCAAGTGAGAGAAAAAAGGCTTTCCAAGTAACATGAAGCTGAATGAGGCAGCTTGTGACATCTACAAAGCAGAGATGGGAGATAGGTGGCAGTGGAGGAGTGAAGCTATTTTAACTTACGGAACAAGCCTGGTTCCTAGCAATCAGGAATGAATAATTTCCTGATGAGTGCTTGTTACAAAACTTACTCTAACCTGAATCATCAAGGTCATGGTACTAGTTCAGAACAGAAAAGTTGGAATGAAAAGTTTTCTCTGTAATCACCCTGAAACTAGAAAAACCACAAGGAAGCCTACTACATATCTGAATATCTATTGAAAATTTCAAATGACAGGATAAGAACTAGCAATTTTAACTTCATTCCCTCATCTTTAAAATTAGCGGTTTTAGCTAGATTGGAGATTCTTAACCTGGAGTCAATAAACTTGTTTGTTTTTTAATTATAACTATATGTCAGTATAGTTTCCTTTGTAATCCTGTTTTATTTCATGCATTCAAAAGGGTTCCAGAGGCTTTATCAGACTGTCCAAGGGGTCCATAACACACACAAAAAAGTTAAGAGCTCCTGAGCTAGACAGTCTTCAACATCACACTTCCAGCTAACAACAACAACAACAACTAGCATTTTATATAACACTTACTATGTGTATACCAGGCACTGGTGTATAGTATACACATATACTCCTCCTTTGAGAATGGCCTATCTACCCTTAAGAGAGGCTCATCACCAGTTTGGCTTGAGGATAATGACTTGTTTAGCTACAGCTATGCTGGGAGATTATCCACCAAGCTAAATAATAATAATACTAACAGCTGACATTTATACTATTGTTGTTGTTGTTGTTCAGTAGTTTCAGTTGTGGGTGACTCGTCATGACCCCATTTGGGGTTTTCTTGGCAAAGATACTGGAATGGTTTGCCATTTCCTTCTCCAGTTCATTTTATGTATGAGGAAACTGAGGCAAACAGGGCTAAGTGACTTGCCCAGGGTCACACAGCTAGCTAAGTGCCTGAGGCCAAATCTGAAGTGGGGTCTTCCTGACTCCAGATTGGGCACCCTTATTTATTGCACCACCTAGCTACCCCAACATTTATATTGTACTTTACAAATACTCTCTCACTTAATCCTCACCAAACAACCCTATAAGGCAGGTGCTATTATTGTCCCCATTTTACAGATGAAGAAACTGAAGCTAAGTTTAAGTGATTTGTAATAAATGAGGGGGGATTTGAACCTAGGTCTTCCGGATTCCAAATCCAGTGTTCTTTTCACCAAACCATAAGATGATAATGCTATTCAGCATGATTTACACACTCACAGAGAAAAAGGCTCAAAGCAGAAACTCAGTCTCCATCAGTCTCTCAAAGCTGCTGTCCTGTGTAGTTACCAACACTAACAATAAAAAAGTAGTATGGTAATGAAGCACCAGTCCCCCCCCCAGAATGCCAGGAGGCACACACTTCACAGAACAGCTTACTCAGAGAAATATGCACGTCAATACCCCTGTACTTGGGCCCTTATTGTACAGGGTCGGAACAGACATTCGAGTCCATTAAACAAACATATATAAAGCACCCACTATGCACACAGTATTAGGCCATGGAGAAGGTCCAAAGCTCAGGTGAGACATCACTACTGTGCTCGTATAATTCGCCCTGAAGGCAGGACAAAGTGGCATTAGAGAGTGTAAAGGGCTGGATGACAGCTGAGAATGAACAGACTTTGGGAAAGTCACTTAACCTGTCTTGGCCTCAGTTTCCTCATCTAAAAAACAAGGGAGTTGGATTAGATAGCCTTTATGGTCTAAATCTATGGTCCTAACCATGGCAAAAATAATAAAAGAGTACATTTTTCTCTCACTCAGTCCTTGAAATTTCTGATAGATAGATAGATGGATACACACATATACATATATCCTTAAAACCTCAGGTGTAAGGGTAGAAATGAGACTAAACCCTGAGTCCCTGGGCCAGGATCTAGTGCTAGCTAGCTTCTGGTTTGTTAGATACTCCCGTTATTACAAGAAACATAAGAAGGAGAGGGCAGCTAGGTGGTGCAGTGGATAGACCACCAGGCCTGGAGTCAGGAAGATCTGAGTTCAATCTGACCTCAGACACTTATTAGCCATGTGATCTTTAACTCCTCTTTGCTTCAATTCCTCACTGGAGAAGGAAATAGGGAACTACTCTAGTACCTTTTGGACATAACTGAATAACAAGAGGAAGGAGATATCTAACAGCTCAGTGACTCTACTTGATTTCTTCCCATGATGAACTTCTGCTATGTGACTAAGCCAAGAGTCTGAAAACAGCCATTAGCATACACCTCTATTGGCATGCTGTGTTTACAATTTGTCAGCATGGCCCTTATATGCCAAGTTCCTATCCAATGAGAAGCTGCAGTAGGGATGGTGTGACACACTATGGTAAACTCCCCACTCAGAAGGAAAGATGCTGATCCTGCGAGTTGCTCCATTTTTCCAAAGCCAATGGGTGAAAGTCAAATAGAACCACAGAAAAACAAACACATTCCCTTTAGGAGAAAGAACAGTATAGTATAAGAAATTACTACTAAATAACTCAAATATGCCATTCCTTTGATTTCTTGGATATATAAGATGAAGCTAGATTGGAGAATAAGTTTTCAATCAAACACAATTTATATACTTTTCTTTGTAAAAAATGCAACTTACTATTCCTCCCTTTGGCCAGTCCAAAGTTCTTTGTGAAGTATCTTCAAATTTTCTTTTTGTTTGGGAGGGGGCAGGGAAGCAGATCAAAATATAACAAATTTAGAACATTTTAAAAATAATTGCTTTAATAAATACTTACTACCATATATGCTGGGCAGCTAAGTGGTGCAATGGATAGAGCAACAGGCCTGGAGTCAGGAAGATTTCTGAGTTCAAATCTGGCCTCAGACACTAGCTGAGTGACCCTAGGCAGGTCACTTAATCTTGGTTTGCCTCAGTTCCTCATCTGTAAAATACGCTGAAGAAGGAAATGGCAAACTACTCCAGAATCTTTGCCAAGAAAACCCCAAGAGTCAGACATCACTAAACAACAAAAATATACATATACATGTGGGCATGTGAGCATGTATAATATGTACATACACTCATACACATACACATATGCATACAGAATTAGTCAATTTTTAAACGTTTGTAAAGTACCTACTCTATGCCAGGCTGAAGATACAAAGAATGGCAGAAAACAGTGCCTGCTCTCAAGAAGCTCACAATGTAATGGGGGAGACAATATGCAAACAATTATGTACAATACAGATATATATAAGAGGTATATACATATATGGTGCTAAGGGTCTGTTAAACATATATACATCTAAATGTATATATGTACTGTTACATATGTATATAATAATATTGCATGATATAAATGTATATATGTGTATATACATACAGATACAAATATAGATATATGTATTAGGGATAGTTTCAGTAAATTATTATGTTTTCCAAAACCCATCAAAAGGGATTTGGGTTGTTATTCTTTAATCTCTATGCAATCTTAACTAAAGTCCATTTCTACTTCCTCCATACAGAATTTCCAGTTTTACTCCCTAAAATAAACAACAGTTCAAGCCATTAACGGATTACACCTGAATATACAGAAAGGAAAACTCTACTGATTCTCCCACCTTATCATCATCTTTTTTTCTTCTTCCGTTTTTACACTTGGTTAATGAAGAATTCTGGATTGCAACTAATTTCTTAAGCAAACAAAGAGCACTGAAGTATTTGTTTTGGATAAAAGAATTACGGTATGAAGAACTGCATGGAACTTGAATATGAATGGGGGGTCAAGAATGAAGCTAGAGGAGAGACAAATTTAAGAGCAAAATGTAGCCTACACAATTACACAATACACTCAGGAGACAGACAGAGAAAGTACTGGTGTTAAAGCAGTTCTCAATAGGCCTGGCTATCATTTTTTTAAGTACTAAAGAAGTAATGTCCCAGCCCACTCCCCATCAACAGGATCACTCCTCTGACCTACTTCCAGGGAATCGGAAAGAAATGCAGAAGTTGCCTTATAGGTCTTATCTTATAAGTCTTCTGTCCAAACACCTTTAAAGTGCATATATTGATCAAAATGAACTCTTTAAACAGGTTGTGATAAAGGGGAGGCATTACCATGCAGAGAAATAGAAGCTTCTCTACGGAGGATTTGAGGACATGTGGTTGGGTGGAAGACATCCTAGGCTTTACTACAACAAAAGATTTCCAACAACTTATATTACAGGCAATACAACAAAACTCCAATATAAAAACAAAGGCATTTTGATATTCCCTTGTAAATGCCTTTATAACAGATTTGAAAGGTTTTTTACAGTCTCTTTCTAAAGGATTAAAACATTTTCACATATTATCTTCGAACTAAAGAGTTTCTTCTTGAACTAAGGCCAATCATTGTCTCCATTTTGCAGAAGGAGAAACTGAATCACTCAGAAGTTTAGTAGGGATAGGGATTTGCCTTGCAACTTCACTGGTATATGGAGCTCTAGGTAAGAAAACCCCTTTCACCAATGCCGATCAGCACCTTCTCTGCCAATTATAGTCTTAAGAGAATTGTCCAGAGCGCTGAGAATATACTTGCCCAGAGTCAGACAGTAAATAAGGCTCACTTGAACCCAGATCTGTCCCACTTTGAGGCCAGCTCTCTATGGACAATGCTTTAGTGACTAAAGTTTAGTCAGAGTCTCTTAATTCCATGGTTTAATGTTCTTTCCACTAGGTTATGCTACTTTCCAGAAGGAAGGCTAACCCATAATAATATAGTAACTTGGAAAAATAAAAGACCTTACCTTTTTTTTTTAAACTAAATTCCTACTATTCTTTCTTATTCATTCACACATAAACTTTCTAATTCAACATTAGGGAAAGGGACAAACTAACATAATATTTACTACAAAGAGCACAAAAATTATCACACTACCACTATTTGAAGGTCTGGTTTTTAAAAGATGAGAAAAGCATTTTGGATATAGCAGAAGTCACCACATTGTAGTAATTTTAAAATTATAGTACAGTTTTTGTGGGTGATGTGGATAATGGCTAAAAATGAAACTAATTTGACATCACTGGCATTGTACTCCTGCCCAATTAATGCACAGACAAGAAACAATCTTTTTTTTTTTTGGCCACTGTACAGTTTTTCCCCCAGGGAAAAAGTTTTCAGATGTTACTGGTAACCTTGAACAGACACCAAAAAATGATACAAAGAGGTATATACTGTCTTTGCTCAAGAAGTTAGCAAAGTTAGCATTGCAAATTCAAATGCAAAAACAAAACAAAAAGCAAAAAACATACCATACTCTTAATTTAGACAAATAAAAAAAGGAATACTAAAATAATTGCAAAAGTCAGTTCTGGGAAAGAACTTTAAGGGGCAGCTAGGTGACACAGTGGACAGAACATGGGCCCTCGAGTCAGGAGAACCTGAGTTCAAATCCAGCCTCCGACACAAACACTAGCTGTGCGGCCCTGGGCAAGTCATGTAATCCCATTGCCTAGCCAAAAAAAAAAAAAACCCTTAAGTTCACCATTTTAGGGAACTTTAAATGCATCTGTCAATTCCTTATTATTTTATCAAAATTCACAAGAAATTTAATAATAGCAAACACACCTAACATTATTATTATGACAATGAATATTTTATAAAAATGAACACACTGGAAACATTTCTATGCCACACAGCAGCCAACTATGGTATACATTAGACTGAACTCAGTAAATGTAAAGTAGAAAGCTGCCCATTTCCAAGAACCTGTAAAGCAGAGATTGGGCATCCCCAGCACAGGAATTCTTAAATTCAGGTCTCTAAATTTGTTATTTTTAATATTTTGACAATTGTATTTCAATATAATTGCTTTCTTTTGTAAATCTATGTATTTTATTATATGAATTTAAAAATATTATTTTGAGGAGTCCCTAGGCTTCATAGGGAAGTCCATAAGACACCCCCCCTCAAAGGGTCTATGACACAAAAAAGGTTAAGAATCCTGCTCTACCAACACCCTTCCAAAAGTATGTTGCTGTATCAAATACAGTATTACAACCTTTTCTCTTAAGTGAAAACTGACAGACAAGGACCAAGTACCAGTTACTTTATAAGATTAGGAGACACCCAAGAATGAAGGTAAGGACACTTAATATACAAGCCCCAGCAGATTGAGCAGTAGACAACTTTGAATCCCTATTGTGACACAAGTAATGTTTTCTCATACACTCATAGAATGTTTAAATTGCAAGTGGCCTTCATAGATCATCTAGTCCTACTTTTTCTTTCTACTCAACTGGAAACATATCCAAAAAGGGGTAGCAACTATACTAAGGTCACAAAACAAGTGCCTGGTGTCTCTGCAAATGATTCCCAAAACAAAGATCACCACCACCAAATGGCAACTGGATTCCCTAAGATTCAC
Organism: Phascolarctos cinereus; assembly: GCF_003287225.1. NCBI lineage: Eukaryota > Metazoa > Chordata > Mammalia > Diprotodontia > Phascolarctidae > Phascolarctos > Phascolarctos cinereus. The sequence continues at coordinate 150,443,328 of NW_027555625.1, read as the reverse complement.
AGAAGATGAAGGGAAGGGAAAGGACAGGGGAAAGGAACAAGCAATTATATAGAGCCTACCACGTATCAGGCATTGCAGTTAAGTACTTTTTACCCTCAAATATCTTACTTGAGCCTCACAACAACTGTGTGAGGTAGGTGCTGTTGTTATCCCCATTTTACAGTTGAGGAAACTGAGGCAAAGAGTTTTAAGTGACTTGCTCAAGGTCATACGGCTTGTAAGTGTCTTCTCAGGTCCTGGCTACAGCTTTGTGAGCTAGGAAAGGCAGATAAGAGCAGCTCCACTTTACGGCTGAGGAAACCCAAAATTTGAACTCAGGTCTTCCTTACTCCAAGCCCAGCACTCTATCCACTGTACACAATCAGCTGACAAGAGCTCCTTTCCTTTTTACCTGTGTTGATCAAACCTGAGACTCAAGAGAGCTTTTCTTCCTCACAGCATCATAGATCTAGAGCCTGAAAAAGACCTCAGTTGCCATCTAGTCCAACATCACCGTCCATTTTACAGATAAGGAAACTGAGGCCCAAGGAGATTAAGGAGCTTACCCAAAAACACAGAAGGGAAGCATCAGTGAACTAAGTCCTACAAATCCACATCAAGCGCTCTTTCTAGGCAACTAGAGGCCTGGAGAGGGCTGGACTTGGAATCAGGACAAATCTGTTTAAAATCCAATCCCCAGACACTTGTCACTAGCTATGTGACCTTGGGAAAGTCACTTAACTGCTGTCTCAGTTTCCTCATCTGTAAAATGGGTATAAAAATAGCACCTCATCTGCCAGGCTTACTTTGAGGATAAAATTAAATATTTTATAAAATGCTCTGCAACCCTTAAAGCTCTATCTAGAAGCTCGTTATTGTTATTTCTTCCTCTTCTGCAACTGAAACTTTGAAGGAACCAGCGGGGATCTAGGCAGCAGTTGATAGATCACTCGGCGGACTACAATAGAAAGATTAGAGGGGAAACAAAGGAGTCTCTTTTGACAGCAATACTCTTTACTCAGGCCTCAGGGGATGGGGAGCTTTCATTGGGTGGGAGGTGGAAAGTGTTCTCTCTAAAAGAGAGAAGCACTCCCAAAAGGAAAACCCTCCAGGCCACGACAAAGTTTAGCCAACTGCCCCAGTTACCAGTGCTTGCTAGGACTGCACTAGTGGGCACACAAAGGGGGGGGGTTGGAGTGAAGGGGACACCCCGCGCCCAGCCAGCTGGCCGCTTTCTTGGAGGACGCAGGATGCGAGAGTGGCCCCGCTGGCCGCACGTGCAGGGGGACGGGCCGGAACTTCGGCTAGAGTCCCCAGTCCCACGACACTCCCTCTCCCCCTCAGACACAGACAAGCTTACTCACTCCGCAGGAACTTTCTAAACGGCCTCAACGTCGGGGAATTCGAAAAGAGCAGAAAGACACAGAGAAGGGGTTGCGCCAAGACCGAGAGAATGGGACAGAAAGAAGAGGCGCACGTAGGAAGGGAGGGGGGATGCTCCCCGGTGCTCCTTCCTCCGTCACCAATGGGGTCCACAAAGCGCTCCATCCCTCTTTGGTCCATGGTCTCCCAGTCCCAGAACTTATCCGCCCCCCCGCCCCCAGCCAACCTCAAGGTCAAGGGTTTCCAGTTACGTGGAAACCGAGAGCAGGAGCACTTTCCCCATCCTCTTCGGGGCTCAACCCTCACCATCCGCCCCCAGGACCGCTCAGTTTACCTCAGGTGTCCCCCGCTTCTCGCCACTCCTGGGCACTCTTTCTCCTCGATCAGCCTTCCTGGGGCAGCTGCAGCATGTCGGTTCTCCAGGGTCTCGGGTTCAGGGCTGGAGCGGAGGCCCCATCGGAGCCATGGGCAAGAGAGGCTGGGGGCGACAAGCCCAGGCACTGGTCGGGGGAGGCACAGTTCAGACCCCGAGCCAGCCAGCCAGCAGCTCGCGGCCCTCAGCTCCGAGCCGCTCTTTGTGTGGGTGTGCGAGTGTGTAGGTCCCCCGACGCCCAGCCCCTCCGGGCTGCCTGGCGCCGCCCCCGCCCCCGGCTCCTCCTCCTCCTCCTCTTCTCCCTTCCTCCCTCCAGCCTGGCTGGGGAAAGGGAGGAGAGCTGGGGGAGGACAAAGACACAAACCCAGGCCACCCCAGGGAAGAGGAGCTCCCTGTGTGGGGCACACAGACACACACACACACACCTAGGAAAGAGGAGCTCCCCATGAGGAGGGCAACCTTTCCCAACACACACACACACACACACACACACACACACACACACACACACACACACAGACACACACACTGCCTCGGCTCCTTTCCCATTTTTCCCCTGCTCCTAATTCTAGGACAGAAGAGTGGCTGAGAGCTGGAGTTGGGAGGTTGAGGGAACGTAGGAAGCAGGGGTTGGAGTAGTGGGTCCACTCCGGGCTTCATTGTTAGAAAGTTCTGGCCTCAGTCTACCCAACGATACGCTTATGGCCTGAAAGTTTTCCTAGAACTTTAGAAACTCCTTAACTCACTCAGAAGCACAATGTGTTCTGTCTGGGAGAAAAGAGCTTTGTTGTTTCAAAGTACTTTCGTCTATGTTGTCTTCTCAGGTCCTGGCTACAGCTTTGTGACGTAGGAAAAGCAGATATGCACACCTTCACTTTACAGCTGAGGAAACCCAAAAGCAAAGAAGTTAATTAACTTTAAATTCAGTTCAACAAATTTTTACCACTATCTACATAGAAGGTCTGTGGTCTGCATTAACTGAAGAAGTTTCCACATCAGGAGCTCGCCTTTGTGAAATTCCAGGCCTTGAGAAGCAGCTTGTTATAGTACATAGGGCTGGCCTTGGAGTCAGGGAGACACTAGTTTCAAGTCCTTCCTCTGATCTAGTTCACTTTGGCTGTGTAACCAAGGACAAGTTAATCTCATAGTCCTCCCACAAAACTCCCTAAAATGATAAGTTACATACTAGTTGCTGGTCTGCATTGGTGTGGTTTTCACACCAGGAGTTCCCCACATTGGTGAAATCACAAGTCTATCCACTCCCCTCCGCCCAACAGAAAAATCATTGATCCTTCACGTGTTCCCGTACACTATAAGCACTATTGGAGGTTTCTTTTTAATCTTGATTTGCGATTTTGTAGCCATAGGGAGTTTCGGGTAACGATCCATCCATGCATATCTGCAAGTGTTCTGCAAAGGGGGCAGTGAGCACTTATTAATCGCCCACCACAGTGCTAAACTCTGAGGATAGAAAGGCAAAAAAAAAATGTCCTGATTCCTAGGAGCTCGCAATCTAATTGGAGAGATAACATGCAAATAATTACGCACAAACAAGATATATACAGGATACAGCATTAGTACTAAGAGAAATTGGGATAGGCTTCTTATAGCAGGTGAAATTTTATCTGGAACTCAAAGGAAGCCAAGATAGCCAGGAGATAGCAATGAAGGTAGAGAGAATTCCAGGCACAGAAAATGTGAAAATGCCCAGAGTCTGGAAATTGAGTGTCTTGTTTGAGGAACTCCAAGCAGCCCAATGTTACTGGACTGCAAAATGCTTGAAGGGGAGAGTAAGATGTAAGAAGACTAGAAAGGTAAGAAGGGAACAGATCTGAAAGATTTAAAAGCTAAACAAAAGATTTTATATTTGATCCTGGAGGTAATAGGGAGCCACTGGTATTTTTTTGAATATGGATGTGACAAGTTTTTTAACTAAATTTTTTTTCAATCAACAAAACTTTGCCTTCTCTCCTCCTCACCTCCCTCTCATTCCCACTGAGAAAAAAAGAAAAGCAAAACCTCTGTTACAAACATGTATAGTAAAGCAAAACAAATTCCCATATTGGCCATATCTAAAACATATCTCTCAATCTGCACTCTTTGCATCTTGTCAATACATAAGGCATGTTTTGTCATGAGTCCTCTAGAATCATATTTGGTCATTGTGTTGATGAGAGTTCCTAAGGCTTTCAAAGTTGTTTATCTTTACAATATTTTTTTATTTTGAAAATTGTTCTCTTGACTCAGTTTACTTCACTCAGAATTAGTTCATACAAGTCTTCCCCTTTGAAACCATTCTCTTCATTTCACTTCCATCACATTCAAAGACCTTGATTTGTTTAGCTATTCCTTAATTGATGGGTGCTCCAGAGGTGTGACGAGTTAAATGACTTGCCTAGGGTGGCAGAGAAGTGCCTTGAACTCTGGGTTCTCCATACTCCTAAGCCAGATCTCTAACCCTTACTTTGTGTTGCCTTATGCCCTGAAGATATAAAGGTAAAATAAAACTGTTCCTGCCCTCAGGGACTTTAAATTCCAGTCCTTCTTACTCCTTTGAGACCCAGCTAGAATTCAGGTTTCCACCTTCATAGATATAGAGCTTATAAGGACCTCTGGGCTAACTTTACAGGCTAAGAAATAGAAATGTAAATCAACTTCTGGTCACACCAGAAGTAAATAAAGGAGCTCAGGTCTTCTGATTCCAAATCCAGTATTCTTGCCATTGCACCATACAGCCTTTCTCCTAGTTCAGTCCTCTTTCTCCTGACCCATGCTGCTTCATCATGTTATTTAGTTCTTCATATTCATTTCTCAACAGGATTCAATCCAGACTCCTCTGTCATGCTCCAGAAAACTCTTCATTTCGGAAGATCCTTTTGGCCCTGGAATTCACACCTCAGAGGTACCAACTACCTCTAGCCCTGTCCACTGATTGGCTGGTTCCTCCCAGAGCCTTCATTTTAAGACACTCACCCAGATCAGCCTTGTCTTCATTCATGCTCAACTCTGGACTCTCCAGACATTGTTTTACTATGCCCTTACTCAAGCACCTTCTCTCTCCACTCCCAATCCCCACCCCCAGTGCACTTTGACAGAACAACTTCATAACAATTGTTAGAATTTGATTGGAGGCTAATACTTAATCCTCTTAAGAACATAAAGCAGTTTGCAAGACTACTGATGAAGCTTTTCACATTTCATCTTGTCTATCTCCCTCCCTCTGTAGTGTCAAAAGCCAAACTAGTGGCTTGGTGTCTTTTTTTGGTGATCATCTTATCTGATGAAGAAACTCACCTTGCTGCCAGTAAGCTCAATTCAATGATCTCTTGAACTCTCAAAGCTGCCCCCAAACCAGGACACTTCTACCTCTAAGTTGATATTCAATTACCTAAGGAAACACAAAGTGGAAAAGGAATTGAGAAGTCTAGGGACAAGCTTGCCTAGAGGAGTTTGCCGTTAGTGAGTGGCTATCTTGATGCCAAGATGGGGATGGCCCAGCCCCCATCACTCACTGGAAATCTTAGATGCCACTTGGAGGGTAAAAGAAAGAGAGAGCCAACTAAAAGCTGTTTCTCCTTTTAACTGATGAAGCACCTCGATTCCCTGTCACTGTCGAGAGGCGAAGAGGGGTACTAAGGAACCACAAAGGATTTTCCATGTCATACCAACGTAACAAGTCCTTTCAGCTCTGGACCACCACATGGCCAGAAGCAACCAGGAAGTTCATCATTCCCAAAAGTCTTAAGCACTGAGTCACTCTATTCCTGGAATCTCCTTTGGTATTCAGATTAATTCCAGGGCCACACTCCCTGGGATAGGTCAATTTAACCTTACATGTAAGATATTGGAGCTTCTTGGTTATGTGACAGGTACATAGAATATCACTCTGAATCTGGCCTACTTTTCCAAACTTTTTACACATTAGTAATGGTATCTAGGTGGTGCAATAAATAGAAGTGGACGTGGAGTCAGAGAGACACGAATTCAAATCCAGCCTCAGAAATACACTAGTTTTGTGGCCCTGGAGAAGTCACTTAACTTCTGTCTGTCTCAGTTTCCTCACCTTCAAAAGAATAAATAGCTCCTGCCTCCAGAGGTTGTTGTTAATATCAAATGAGATAATAAAGCACTTTGCAAAACTTAAAACACTTTATAAATGCTAGCTATTATTATTATTATTACTAATTATATGTTACCCATTACTATTATTACCAGAAATACTAGCTTCCAGTCATACTAGCCTAATTGCAGTCCATGTACATTTCCTCTTCTTTCTCTAGGTCTTTGCCCTGGCTCTCCCTCAAACCTGGAATTCACTCTCTTTCTCACCTCTATATCTTGTCTCCACTACTGTAACATCTGCAACTCAAAATTTATCTCAAAGCTCATTTCCTTTAGGAAGCCTTACCTCTTCTCCCCTCACTGGTATTTCCCAAAAAAATTATCTTTACACTGCATATATTTTATATTTACTTACATGCATGCATGTTGTTTTTTCTTATAGAATGTAAGGTCCTTGAGAGCAAGAACTATTTAGATTTTTGTCTTTGTATCGTCAGTACCTAGTATTGTGCCTAGGGCATAGAAGGTCCCTAAGAAATGTTTACTAAATTGATTGGCAGGCCTCCCCAACCCTACCCCAGCATCTAGGTGGCACAGTGGATAAAGCGCCAGGCCTGGGGTCAGGAAGACTCATCTGGTGTCAGATATGTACTAACTGTGTGACTCTGGGTAAGTCACTTAACCCTGTTTGCCTCAGTTTCCTCATCGGTAAAATGAGCTGGAGAAGGAAATAGAAAACCACTCTGGTATCTTTGGTAAGAGAACCCCAAATGAGGTCACAAACAGCAAGACACAACTGAGCAACAAGCCAACCCTACCCTTCCCAAGCTCAACCTTCTAACATCCTTCAAGGCCCAGATCAAATGACAGCTCCTATATGAAAATTTCTAAGATCCCCTCGTCTGGGAGTGATTTCTCCCTCCTTTGAACTAACAAAGTACTTTGTACCTCCTTTATTGTATTTTCACATTATACCTTACATTAGACATATCTTATCAACCCTGCTAGACTCTAAGTTCCATGAGGGCAGGGATGAAATTTTACTCTTGGATCATTGATTTAGAGATGGAAGAGACCCCAAAGGCCATCTAGTCCTATCCCCTCATTTTATATTTGAAGAAACTGAGACCAGGAGAGGTTAAGTAACTTAGCCAGATTCATGTAGATAATAAGTGGCACAGCTAGGGTTTGAATCTCCAGCTTCAAATCTATTGCTTTTTCCATTGCCTCCTGTGTTCTTTGTGTTGACCATAGTCCTAGCACAACTCAACAAGCATTTTCTGAAATGAAATTAACTGAATTCATATAATCACAGAATGTTAGAGCCAGAAAGGAGCTCAGATCCTATCTAGTTCAGCCCTTCATTTTATAGAACTAAAGTGCAGGGAAGGTCCAGATTGAGGCCAAACTTGCATTAAGTCATATAGTTCTAAGTGGCAGAGGCAACGTTGCAGTCCAGGCCTCCTGAGTCCACTGTACCACATAGCCTTTGGAAATGAATACCATTTATAGAATTAAATATTAACCAGGAAAAACCCCTACTTGCCAACTACCATTTGCATTTATATAGCAGTTTTGCAGTTTATAAAATGCTTTTTCTTTCTACAACTCTGATAAATAGATGTTATCATTGCTGTTCAGTTGTGTCTTGCTCTTTGTGACCCCATTTGGGGTTTTCTTGGCAAAATGCAGAGTGGTTTGCCATTTCCTTCTCCACCTCATTTTACAGATGAGGAAACTGAGGTATACAGGGTTAAGTAACTTGCCCAGGGTCACCCAACTAGCACATATCTGAGGCCAGATTTGAATTCAGGAAGATGTCTTCCTGGCTCTTATTGAGCCTGTCTCTGTCACTGAGCCATCTAGCTGCCCCAGGAGATAGATAGTGAGGTATTATTATTCTTATTTTAGAGATGAGGATTTTAAAGAGGTTTAGTTACTTGCCTAGTATAATTTCAGAAGGGCAGAGTTGGTGAGAACTCAGAAAAAGACAGACCCTGGTTCTTCTGAATTCTAGTTATAAGAGAGAACATATATAGTTTCAGATTCTCTTCAGGGAGTGGTCCCTGAAGGGAGGGAAAAAAAACAAACTCTGGCAAGGAGCTGAAATGTAAAGGAGCTGGCACCTTGATCATGTAGCTATCCTCAGCTTACTGCACTAGAAGCGTCAGAGAATTTCCCTTTGGGTGGGATCTGGGGCTGTCAGATGAACAAAGATACCTTGCTTGAAGTAGGAAAGCTCTTCACTTTGTGTGTTATTCAGTATATATTCTCATCTGTATAATTTCTCTGATTTCCGTTTGCTGTTGGCTTGGATAAATGACTTTATTTGCTATTTGTTGTGTCATGGTCTTTGTGTAACTGGCATTTTTGTTGAGAGTCATATCTTGGCTCTATCCTTTCTGGTTAAGAGTTAGCAAATGGGAATACAGCTTGAACCTAAAAATTATTTTTTCTAGAATAACAATATGTTGGGGGACATATAATTGTAATTCTAACCTGGTACCCCCTGTCTGAGGAAAGCAGAGTAGCCAGCCATATGTGGTTTCAATCTCCTGTTTCCCTCCTGGCAGGAATCAAAAGTTTCTAAACTCTTCTTTTTCAGGATTTGGAGTGGTATCAACACTCGCATTTATCTATGTCTGTGTCAGATATATTTCTGCCCTTCATTAATGCAGATTTTTATTCCTAGATGTATTATCGTACATTGCACTTAGCTTATGGAAAAATCCCAACACAATCTAGGCAAGCTGTGGAATTCCAGCAATCGCTTTTTATAGGAGCAAATGAAAGCAGGATGATATGTCTACATTTGTGCTTGTTTTGTGGTATTACCAGTTTCAATTTTTTCTTTCCATAAATGACCTGAATTTTTTAAAAATAGAAGATGACTTGCAAAGTTGCCTTATGAAATAAAGGACCTTATGATAGCTAAAGGAAAAATATTCTTGGTTAAGGGCCCCTATATCAACCCTTTAAACAACTGCAAAGTACAATCCTTCTAGCCCTATAGAAAAGACACCGGACCCATTTAGAGAATGGGGGATGTGATTGGGAAAGAGGAAGGGTGTAGTTGTATTGGCCTTTAAGAATCCCTGAATAATTCAAATGTAACCTACCCAACTTTGTTCTCAAGGAAGTTTGGCTCTTTAGGGAAAAATCTGTTTTGCTTTGACTAAAATAGCTTTCTTATTAAAGAAACCGAGGAGAAAATACTAGATGGCACTAGGTGTTATTTAAATACATAGGGAGCTAGCTAACTGATGTTAAAAGGGAAGATTACAACAAATCCCTCAAAGTACAAAATTGAGCAATACTTTCTGCATGCCACATCAAAGAGATGAGAACAATAGAAGGTTCATTATGAAACCAGTTCCATTAAGAGTGTCTCTTTTTCATTAGAGGAATAATGATGAAAAACTAATTTTTCTTACTATGGGCTTTTCTCCTTTTCTTTTGGTTCTATGGCTTACTGTAGTTTCCTGATTAAGAAAATTTCAACCACAAACATTTATTAAAGCCAGATTTCAGAGGGAGTCATATGCAGTGAGTTGGTTTTTGTTAAACACTTTGGAGGAAACCCTGCATAGGTTAAATTTGCTCTGGCCTGGATGACCAAGGTTCAGATTGTTTTTTAATAGGCCCAGGGTGAATTAAGGATGAGGGTCCGTTATCAAGTCAATCTCTATAGGACTTTAGGACAATGAATGGCCAGGGTAAATCCAGATTCTTTAGGACTGCTGACAACAAAATGCCCACTGACTAGCTTTAGCTTAGCATATTCTGACCCCATCCAATAAAACAGTCATGTTATCTTCTTGCTTACCAAAAAAAAAAAATGCTAGAGTGGTTTCCTATTGCCTATCAAATCAAATCAGACTTTTAAAACTTTTCATTCAAGTCACCCATTGACTAACCCCATCTTACATATCACTAGCTCCTCTTTAATAAAGATCCCCTTGCTTTCATCTAGTTGGCCTTACCAGTGTAACAGAATAGAGAGAGCATAGGACTTCCTTGGAGTCAGGAAAAATGGGTTAAAATTATATCTCAATTTACTCAATGAGGCTTGCAAATTACATAATCCCTCTTGGCCTCAGTTACCTCATCTGTAAAAAAAGTGCATCATATGATGCAGCTAGGGTGTGCTGATAAATATTTAATAACTGGGGCTAGAGGGTAGAGTGGGGAGGGAAGATATATACGCACATAGTTCTAAGTTTAATTTGCATTATTGACATTATTAATTTGTGTAATTAACAAACCAATAAATCAAGATCTGATTTTTAACTTGTGTGTTAATGTAAGAGGTGTAAATCCTTACCCTGAAAGTTTAACAATGGGCAACAGAGGTATGAACTAGGTCTGAACAAGGTCTAAATACCTCTATCAAATTAAGCAAGCAAAAGCAATTGGTTGAAGTGAAATGAAGCTATATGGGAAATGTATTGGGATTGGCTGGAGAAACTCGTCATGCCCTGTGGACTGTGTGTAAAATAATGATCTCTTTGGAACCCAAGAGATTCTAGTGATGAGCCAAGCTCTTGAAAGAAATTGCTAGGAGGAGAAGAGAGATTTGCAGCTGCAATCTTATCTCCTATCCTTGACGAGAGGAGGACCTTGTGAATTTTGGAGTGTTAGAAAGTTTGGACTTTCTGATTTTCATTGTCATCCTAGAAATGCCTGACAAGAATGTCTGTATTGGGAGCCAAAGGACCAACCAGGAGCCGTGAGGAAAGGCAGCCTCAGGACTCTCTGAGGTACCCAACCAAAAGGCCATAGTGTGCGTAAGGGGAATATCATGAGGATGTAACAAGGAGGAGTGGAGGACTGCCAGGAATCAAGAGCTGTGTCACCCGTGGCCACATGTGCTTCCTACCGTGGTCCCACTTACCCCTGGACTGCATTTTACTTGTGGGAGAGGCTGGCACAGACCAATGGTTCCCACTTCATCTTAGTACTCTTTCTAAAAGCTAATTGTCTGGTTGACTGATGGATACCAACTGATTATCAATGGGAATAGCATTACAATGACCCTCCCAGGTGCTCAGGATCCCCTAGAATATGGAGGATAGGAGCAGCGGCCAAGCTCTGGGGACTCAGTCTACCAGTCAGTGCAAATAGGTGTTTGAGGTAGTCCCAGAGCACGTACTTCATATGTAAGGAGCTTTGGAAACCTTAAAATACCATATAAATGTGAATCATCATCATCATCATCATCATCATCATCCTCATCTTTACTTTTCTCTAGTCTTCATATCCATTGTTTTTTCCTGCCTCAGTGATTTTGTTACCTGAAATTCCTGCTTTCTCCTTTGTTACATATGGTACAAATGTTACATATACTTTCTGCAAGGTTCAGCTCAAAACTTCTTTTCTTTTCTTTTTTTTGGTTAGGTAATGGGGTTAAACGACTTGCCCAGGTTCACACAGCTAGTAAGGGTTATATGTCTGAGGTCGGATTTGAACTCAGGTCCTGCTGAATCCAGGGCTGGTGCTCTATCCACTGCGCCACCTAGCCGCCCCTCAAAACTTATCTTCTGCACATATGTTTCTCAGTTTTACGGAGAGTCTCACATTAGTTTTTCCCTACTCTGAATTCCATTAGCATTTATAGATATGTACATATAAACATATTGACATACATATATATACATATACATACATATATATATACACATGCATACACACATGTATGTATATGTATATGGTCTGTACCACACTACCACTTCTAGCTATCATATTGTTTTAGAATTGTCTTTTAATGATAACTCTTGAATTACACAACCCTTTGTGATGTTAGGCAAGTGTGAATGAATTAACCTTCTTTGCCTCATCTATAGAGTAAGGGAGTTGGGACAGATGATCTCTATGATGCCTTCCAGCTCTAAGTCCCATGCTACCTTGTTTCTCTAACAATAAACTCCACAAAAATCAGAATCTGGGTTTTATATTTCTTTTGACTCCTCCACAGCATTTAGCATAGCACTTGGTACAGGGCAGGTATTTAATAAATACCATCATGACAACACACATAGAACAACTTCTGGCCTAGGGAAGTTGGGGTACTTGATCTCTTCCTTTCAAGGGTCCCTACCTATGGAGCCATGTATTGACCAGGTTCCATCCTGGGGAGCCTGATCTCCAAAGAAAAGAGTCTGGCTCTTTCAAAGTCTGTGGCTTTTTACATTTCCACACTGGAACCCTCTTGAAAAAAAACATCACTTGAAGCTTAAGTTTGGCTAATGTATAGAGTCTTCCCAAAAGGGGGAATAGAAAAACACTCAAAGTGCAATACAAATCAGTTATAGGACATCTTTTTACTTCCTCCACACAAAAGAAAGACTCACAAAGGCACAAACTTGATTAAAAAAAAAATTAAACATGAAACAGTAACAGTATTATTACACTGTCCTGGTAAGTTGATACTTAAAACATCTGAACATTTTGTGGAACTCCTGAATACAAAATTTATATTCTCCTCAGCTCTTAAGCTGTTTTTTTTTTTAAAGCCCTTATCTTCTGGCAAGCCATCTTCCCGTCTGCAGTATTCTTTTTCTCCAGAAAGTATTGCAGTAGATGTTGAAGAGCTCTTCACATAGCGTAACATGGCAACAACTGAGGAATCCAAGAGTTCTGGACCTCTTACACTCACAAGATTGACTCTAAGACTGGAAATGTCCAGCACAAGATCAACATTTGGGTTACTGATATTCTGAAAAGAAATTCAAGACAGAAGAAGAAACTAGAATTTTTAGATCTAGTCTCAAGCTCACCCTTTCATCCACCCCTCTGCCACCCTTCACAAAATCCCAGAGAGAGAGTCTTATCACAAGTTCCAGAGAGTTGGAGGAGAAAGAAGGACAGAGGGAAGAGATAGTCCTTTGAAAGTCTATTGGATGGATGACTCTTGCTATTATAATGGTCAATCCTCCAGATGCAGCTTTGACACAGCTTCCTTTTCCCTTCCTGTAGCCCCACAGCATGTGGGGGAGATGCTCAAAGTACTATCAAGGGTGTGCTGTATCGTTCTAAGGCACTAAGCCTCTCATCACTTTTATCACCAGCACACATGGTCCACAGGAAAGGACTTGGACAAATATGTCACCAACTCTAGACATGTTCCATGGTGTGTATCCTAGCCAGAGCAGAGCTGGAATTCCTCTGATTACCTCTATTATACTTGTTCAAAGAATGGGTGAATGAATGAATGAATGAATGTATATATATATATATATGTAAATTAATAGAAGATAGAATCACAGAGGCAGCAGTGGTTACATAGAATACTTGGGTTTAAATCCAAGTTCTGCTTTTCACCATCTATATTTCCTTGGTCAAGCCTCCAAACCTTTCTAGGTCTTGGTTCTCTCAATTGTAACATTAAAAGTGTAGAGAAGAAGATGCCTAAGGTTCCTTTCAGTCCTAAATTTTATGACTCAAACCTCAGAAACATGGTGAATAACACTAGGGTTACAATTTGCTCTCTACTAGTCACTGCTATCAAAGAGAAAGGACAACCTAATGACTATTATTTGGCATTAACTCTTAGGCCTCTGACAAAACTGAGCCATTATTCTAGGTATATAATAAGGTAGCCTAATAGAATGGAAAGAAAACTGGGCTTGGAGTCAGGAGATGTTAGTTCTTCTAATTCCAGTTAGGCCATTAACCATTTGCATGACCATGGTGGGATTTACTTAATCTCTTTAGGACTAATTTTCCTCATTTGTAAATATGAGGGAATTGGACTAGGTGATCTCTGAGATTCCTTCTAGCTCTTTAAGTTCTATGATTCTAGGAAGTTAAGTGAGGCAATAATGAAAACCAGCTTTCTTTATGACAGAGTAGGTGTACCTGTAGTGACATCTGCTGGACATTTGGCTGAGTACTACTTTCATAGGGAGTTAACTGAATCGATTGAATTTATTTACTGTTTATAAATGCTGGTTTTACGGCCCCAATAATTTACAAGAACAATTAAGGAGACATTATGCCTACTCCTAAATTCTCCTAGGAACTTAAAAAAACAACACTGGTTGGATAATGCAAATAGATAGATTCATTTATCCATTTGATAGAATATATATGCATTACCAAATAAATGAATTACAAGAACATATCTATATATGTTTCATAAAATTGGTCTTTTAAGTTCCTAGGAGAGGAGGTGTGTTACCTGGCCTAATTGCTCTTATAAATTAAACCACATACACATATAAATACTCAAGGGAATTAATTAATACATATATGTGGATAGATTGTATAATTTGGTAAATGGAGCTGGCATTGATTTGATATATAAAACAAAGTATATTTTTATTAACAAAAAAGATACAAATGACAATATAATTTTCTAAAATTATAAATTTAATAATAATCATGTAACATAATGGTAGTGGATAGAGGGCTGGCCTTAGAGTCAAGAAGGCCGTGGTTCGAATCCAACCTCTGACACATTCTGGCGGTATGATCGCATACAAGTTGTTTAACATTTCAATGTCCTAAGATATCAATGAAGCAAGCAGGTCGACTTGGGTGACTTATCTAAGGTAACAAGCTAATATAGCTTGTAATTTCAAGATTCTTTATTCATCATGCCAAGGATGCCTCTCATTTATGCAGCCAGTCATTAAATTATTGACCAAACTTGTCCTATTTTAAATAGGGCCACTATGGATATGTGTGTTCAGATAGATTTGTCTTTCCTTTTTATGATGTTTTCAGATCCTAGCAATGGAATCTCAAAAGATCTGGTTGGTTTTGTGATGCTTACTGCATATTGTAACCAGGCGTCAGAAGGCCCAGCAGGCATATGAAGATACTCCTACCTCCAGTGCTCCAGCCTGCTACCGCCCAGATTCCATTAGGAACCAGAAGGGCTAGTGGAGCAGAACTGTGGGAAGCCCCTCTCCTCAACCTTCCTGGCAATGTTCCCCCTCTTTCCCTCTCTGGCCCGGATGCTGACTTTTCCATCCCAAACTCACAGAAGGGAAGCTGGAGCCTCTCTGGTACTCTGAACTTAAGGCCAATTCTCCCCCCCACCACACCCCACCCCTGCCTAACAATTGTGGACCAGGCTGCTCCAGTTCCTTATCTCCAGAGGGAAGGGTAGTGACAGCAGCTCACACTGCTTGGATGATTGGGGAGTTGTAGGAAGAGGGAAGACCACCAGGCCTTGCCATCCACCATTACACTGTGCCTTAACAGTAGGTCTTTTCACCTACCCTTACACTATGTCTTCCACTTCATCCATCTGACCACCTTTGCTGCTGTGCCCTCCAGATCCCCAAGTATTGCCACCTGACCTACTGCAGCACTCTAAGGATCACTGGGCCTTTCCATCTATCCCGTTAATCCTCCTGTGTGGGTAGTTGCCTTCAGCTACAATGTGAGCTTCCTGACAGAAAGGACAGTTTTGTGCTCTGATCTGTATCCTTAGAACTTAGCAGCGCTTGGTACTTTTCAGTACTTCCTGTTGTGGCATCCATCCATTGCCATGTGGCTCTCCACAATGTTTACATTAGTCTTTAGTCCCACCGTGTTCCCTAGTCCTGTCAACAACGTCTTGTCATCTCTCCATATTTTTTGTCATTCTAGTGGTATTAAGACAGTATCTTAAGGTTGTCTTGATTTGCATTTTTTTGAGCATTAGGGGATTTGAGCATCTTTTGCTCAGTTTGTATTTCCTGTTACAAATTGTTCATGTCTTTTGGCCATTGATTGGGAAGTATATATTAGTCTTGTAGATGTGTATCTGAGCCTTGTCTGTTCTATAAGATCTTTCTCTCTAGTTACTGCAATGCTTCCTCTCTTCTCCAAATGATATTTTGATTAATTAGTCCTCCCTGCAGGGGCCAGGGGCATCGTTTCATTGGGGACTGAGGAGTATGGCTGTATAGGCTATGCAATGCTATATTTATCTGGGTAAGCCACAAGGTGGCACTCTAAGCCCTAAGCTACCAAGGGGTTTCCTTGCAATCAGAGAGCTCCTTGCAGTTCTGTTCTGGGGTTACCAGTTCACTACCTATTCAGCTCTTATTTAGAAAAAGTGAGCTCTTAATGATCACCATTTCCCTTTCTAAATTTTCACAAATCATCCTTTTAATTATGCTCTAGAAGTTTGTCAGGAACAAAAAATAAGCTCATCAACCTATAATTTGAAGAGCTTCCCTTGAAAAAAAATTAAGACAAAAATGTGCCCATCTCTAGTTCTGTGGCAAGGAGTCCTGTTGTGAGGATCAAACTAACATGTGAAGTGCTTTGTAGCTGTAAGGTGCTATGGAACATAAGTTGCAATCAGTTTCTAGAAGGAAGCCTAGTATAGTAGGGAAAAGCACTGAATCTAGAATCAAGACTGGGTCTAGGTTTGAATTCTAGGTTCAAGTCTGAATTCTGCTGTAACTAGTCTTGGTCTTATCAGGCCATCCTTATGCTTCAGCTGGGGCCAATCAGTGGGCCTAATTCAGAGATTAAATAAGGTTGTAATCAGTTAATTAATGATGCTCTCTTTAATTCTACCTTTTATAATCCTTAGCTTCCTACAAGGCTCAACTAAGGTACTGGTATGGTAGAGCTTTCCTCATCTCTCTAATTCTCTCTAATTCAAGACTTCTTAACCCTTCTTGTTATATACCCTTTTGGCAGTCTGGGGAAGCCCATGGAGTTCTTTTCAGGATGCTTTTATAACTGAAGGAAATACAAAATTGCAGAGGTTTGTAAAAATAAACGTGTCATTATTTTCCTATCCAAATCCACAGACCTGAAATCTATTCAGGGACCTCAGGTCAAGAATCCCTGTTCTAGTTGTGAATGCTTTTTTTGGTGTGGGTTCAAGAGGAAAGAAACAGGTAATCATTCCAAGAGTTGGACGCTAAGCCAAGATAATTGAAGCAATTGCCACTTTAAATATTAACTAACATTTTAAAAAATCATCCTTAGATATGACCTCAATAAACAGGGTCACATTGAAACAGGAAAGTTGCTCTGAGCTGCTGAAAATTAAAGGTAAAAGTAGCTAGCCAGAATGGAAAGAAACTGCACAGAGTGCCACTTGGTGGCTGATGCACATATCAATCAGCATTTATTAAGTGACTATTAAGATATTAGGCAATGTACTGTTGGGAATACAAATATGAAAATGACATATTCTCGGTCCTTAAGCACCTTACATTCTTCTAAGGAGACCCATCTTGTTAATAGATATGGTATATACACACACATATATAATTTTTAAAAATAACACAGCAATTGTAGGAGCCAACCCAACAAGTGAGGAAATTGGGAAAGGACTCTTGAAGGAGATGGAATCTGAGCCAAGTCTTATAAAAATAGTTTATTATTTTTCAAGTAACAAGTATTTCTTTTATTATCTTATCACTTCCTTTAAAACTCCTTATTCCTCTCTCCTCAACTCCCCAAATTACAAAAACAAACCTGAAAAAACAAATCTCTCAATACATAACTATCCAGTCTGGCAAAACAAATGCCCCACATTAACCATATCTGAAAGTGTATATCTTTCTACATTTAAAGTTCATTATCTCTCTGGCAGGAGGTAAGTGGCATGTTTCATCTTCATCCTTTTGGACAAACAGTTTATCATTGCATTCATTAGATTTCTATAGTCTTAAAAAGTTGTTTTTCTCCATAATGTTATCATTATATATTCTCCTAGTTCTGCTCACTTCATTCTCAATTTGATCAGAGAGATCTTTCCAGTTTCCTTTGAAACAGTCCATTCGATGATCATTTATCATGGTACAAGAATATTCCATTATTCACACAATTTGTTTAGCCATTGCCCAAAACACCTCTTAGTGTCCAATTTTTGGCTACCACAAATAAGTGCAGCTGTAAATGTATTTGTACATATAGATCTTCTCCTCTTTCTCTGATTTCTTTGGGAGTATAGGTCTAGTAGTAGTATAGCTGAGTCAAAGGGTATGGATAGTTTGGTAACTTTCTGGGCAGTTCCAAATTGCTTTCCAGAATGGCTGGACCAGTTTTCTGGTCTACAACAATGTACTTGTGTACCTATATTCCCAGAGTCCCTCCAACATGTTATTTTCCTTTTGTCATCTTTGCTAGTCTGATAGGTATGATGTGAAATCTCAAAGTTGCTTTATGTTTTTTATAATAATTTACATTAATTTACATTTTGAAATTTTAGTGATTTAGAGAATTTTTCATATAGCATTGATAGCTTAGAATCTTCCTTTGAAAACTGCTTGTTCATATTTTTGGACTATTTTATCTATTGGGAATGGCTTAATTTCATAAATTTAAATCAGTTCCTATACATCTTAGACATTAGGCCTTTATCAGAGAAAATTGCAACAAAGATTTCCTACCCCACCCCCCCCCCGGCCCACCTCCAGTTATCTGATTCTCTTCTAATCTTCACATTAAATTTGTTATTGGCAAAAGCTTTTAAATTTCATATAATTAAAACCAACTATTTTATCTTGTGTGATCTTACCTATGACTTTAGACATGAACTCTTCCCCTATACACAGATCTAAAAGAAATTTCTCTCTTGCTCCTCTAATTTATAATGTGAGCTTTTATATATAGGTAATATATCTAGTTAATAAATCCATTGGGAACTTATTATTGTGTATGGTGTGTGAGGTGTTAGCCTAAACCTAATTTCTTCCAGATTGCTATCTAGTGTTCTCAGCAGTTTTTGTCAAATAGTGAATCCTTCTTTCAGTAACTAGGGTCTTTGGATTTATCAAACACTATGCTACTTCCGTATGTTATAGATCTGATCTGTTCCAATGACAAATCTCTCTTAATTAAAAAAAGATAATTTTTAATGATTGTTGCCTTTAATAGTCTGAGATCACTTACTGGGAGATGTTTTCCTCCCCAACACTTCTCACTTTTTTTCATTATTACCCCTGAAATTTTTGACCCTTCATTCCTCTATGTGAATTTTAGTATTTTTTCTAGATCTAGAAAATATTCTTTTGGGAGACTGGACCAGGATGGAATACATTAATAAGTTAGATAGATAATAATTTAGATAGAAATTAAGTTAATTTAGATACAACTTGTCATTTTTATTCTATTAGCACAAACTACCCAGAGTAATTAATTTTTCTCCGCTTAGATCTGTTTTTATTTCTGCAGTGTTTTATAGATTCATATAGTTTCTGAGTCAATACTGGTAGATGTGATCCCAAATATTTCATAGCTTCTGTTGAATGGAATTCCTTTCCGTAGTTGTGCTGAACCTTAAAAGCAACTAAGGATTACAGGAGGCAGAGGAATAGCAAGCTAGACAGTTTGACCTTCCAAAATATATGTACTGATAAAATATCTCTATGATTTGTGTGCACAACTGCATATCACAGTTTGGACAACAGGCACTAATTATTCATTCGGTCTTTCCTGGGTGGTAGTTAGACCAAACTGATTAGGCATCAATAAACTTGGGTTTGAACCTCTAGCTCTATTATTTGCTATTTGTTTGACCCAGGACAAATTAACCTCTAAGATCCCTTCTAGCTCCAAATCTATAATCCTATTATCCTGTGTGGATAAATAGGCTCAACTCTTGCGTCAATTTCTACAACATCATAAATACCCCCTTCACCCAAATTAAAGCAATATTTTAAAATATCACCAAGAATACTTTAAATTATATAGGTATGCGAGGTTACTATACATAAACTTCAGAACAAAAGAGCACCATAATTAAAGAGAATTACTCCTAAATAAGTGACATGACCATCTCTATCACATAAAATTTCTTATTCAACAAAACTCATAGCCACACCAGCAAAGCAGGATTATTATGGATTATTTCTTAGAATGAAATAACTTTGTTGTACTAAGCCAGATGTTACAATGGAACTAAATCATTTTGCAAATATTGTCATGTTATCTACTTTTATTTTTTAAACATTTTACTAAATACTTGTTTTTAACATCACTTTTATTTCCCAATATATTCCTTCCTACTTCCTCACCCAGAGCACCATCCCTTAAAACAAAGAATTTTTAAAAAAAGAAAAAAAAGCAGCTCAGCAAAATGAAGTCATACATCAACCAAATCTGACAACATACACAATGCTCCACATTCACAATTCTCCACCTTTGCAAAGACAAGGAAGGTGCATTCTCATCTCTTCTTCATAATCAAATTTGATTATAATTAGTGTTTCATTTGCTTTTGTCTTTCCACTTGTATTTTTATAGTCATTATGTATATTGTTTTCTATTGTTCTAGAAACCTAGAAAATGTTACTTTACATCAGTTTGTAAGTCTTAAGATAATATTTTTAAAAACAGAATTTATCTGCTTTATTTGACCACATTGGGAGGATCCTTAATGTAGGGTATGGAGCAACAACAAAGAATGAACTATTCAGTGAACACTGAGCATGTGCTATCTGGACACAGCACAGAGGATGGAGGGCCAACCTTGGAGGATGTCAGATCCAGTGTCTGACATACTAGCTTTGTGACTCTGGGCAAGTCACTTAACTTCTTAGTACCCTACGCAACTTTTAAATTGTAAGTCAAAGTTGCTGATGTGTATTAGAATTACAAATCCAGGCCACAATCCACCATCTCTTCAACCAAAATGTGCAAGGCACTGTGCTAGGCTCTGGAGCTACAAAGGTAAAACAATACTTTTGGCAGGTAGGGGCAGGGTATAGGGAAAGGCTTCACAGGATTGACACAGTTGTCTTGAACTTACTGACGACTTGATCTGATTCTCATCTAAATTTATTAACAGGAGTCATATAAATTTACCATGTGATCATGTAAATTTTCAGAAATATGAAATAAAGCAAATTGCTTAGGCTCTCTGCACCTATCTTCTGCTTTTTAAAATGAGGAGCCTGAACTAGATTTCTAAAGTCCTTTCTAGTATTAAGCAGGAGTCCAATTTCTGTAAGTAATACAATTCATACAACTCATGCTCAGGTTAACAGATTTAGAGGTAAGGAGGCCTTAAAGACTGTCTAGTTCAACTCACTCATTTTACAGATGAGGAAACTGAAATCCAGACACAAGAAAAGACTTAACATAATCATATAGTTAGTAAACTACAGAGAGTCAACACTGTGTAACTAGGTAAGGGTAAAAATATAATCATTTCTTTGCCTTCATCTAAAAATACCAGGTCAAAGAGGGAAATAAGTTGGGCCCTTATACTAAAGTCATTTTAAGGGTGAAAAGAGCTACCAGCACAGTAGCAGCTTCATCCTTCCAAAAGCTGCCTCAAGAAAATAGAAAGGAAATAGCTTTGGTTGTGTGCATGTACTTGTCCTGATCAGGTAAGTGTCCCCTCAATCTAAATTAGCACCTGGGAAAGACACTTTCCTGTGATGTACAGATTTTCTGATGTTGCAAGTTCACTTGGAAATAGTTATTATGGGAAAAGGAGTAACTGGTATTAAAGGCCCTCTAACTGCAGGAATTAATGCTAAAATTTCATGTTGTGTGTGCAAAATAAAATGATGAAACTTTTGTGTCAGCAGAGTAACATGAGACATGTTTAAAAAATATTCATATCATAGAATATATTTTTAATGAGGGAAAAAACCATAACCAGCACTTTAAAAAACATTCTCAAGCAAAACATAAATGTGTTATTATCAGTTAAACGCTTTGATTTATGTAATGCAAAGTGCTTATGTAATCTTAACTAAAATATTGCCTTGAAGAGTGTTAGCTTATAGGTAATATCCAGGTCAATATTTCCTGACAAATATTTTCCACAAATCTAAATTTCAGAACCAATACCTATTTTTAATCCACAGAAAAAGATCCAAGATGCAAAACTTTTGGGGAAGCCCTGCCCCAGTAATTCTCATAATATCGTGTAAAGAAGTCTTTCAAACCACATACCCACCAAAAATTTCCCCAAACCCGTAAGAAATTTCAAGTTTTCTGGTCTAAGTTAAGAAAAAAAAACCTTTTATTTTTCTCAAAGAAAAAGTGATATGTGAATTTTCATAAATTACTAGAATTATATATGTTCTTGATTTGGAACCTAGAAGACTAGAAGAAGATATGTACCTCTAATTCATTCCCAGCAGAACCTTAAGGTCTGAACCAGAAATTCTTACTGTCTCTTTTGATACTTGTTAAGGTGACACACTGGGTATGTAGTCCATATTCTGTAGGATGGCATGTAACTCTAGCACAGAAGAAACAACATAGTGAGGTACAGGCGACTGCTTTTGGGGCACAATTCCGTTTTTGTTTATCCAGACTGTAGCTTTCAAGCCAGCATTAAGCCCTCCTTGGATATCTGTTTCTAGAGTATCCCCAACCATTACACAGTCTCCTGGCTGTACCCCAAGGAGATCACAGCAGTAATAAAATATCGACGGGGATGGTTTCTCCTCCTCTTGCTCTCCACCTACAACAATAGCATCAAAATATGGTTGACAGGCACAAGCTTCAATCTTCTCCCTTTGTGTCTGTGTGTCACCATTAGTTAAAAGAAGAAGGGAGACCTCCTTTCGAAGTTCAGTCAACATGTTTTTTACATCTTCTGATAAAGTCATATGTTGGAGACGTGTAGATTTCCATAGGAAATAACATTCTTTAGCTAGCTCCCGACTGGCTGTCTCACCTCTTGTTTCTTGAATAGCTTCTTCCCAATGTGAAATCCTTAGATCAGTAATGGACATTTTGGACTCTCTGTAGCACTCTTGGCTGAATTTAACTTGGACTTTTTCACTGATGACATGAGCTTCTCCTTCTTTGTACTGGTATTTTGACTTTAATAGTTTTATCACCTAATAAAAAAGATACAAACTTAATTAAGACATTAATCAATCAATCAATAGTAAGCTCCTAGTATGTGCCTGGCACTGGGGATACAAAAGAGGTGAAAGACAGTCCCTGCCCTCAAGGTGTTTATAATCTAATAGACAACATGCAAACAAATTTATAGCAAACTACATACTGGATAAATAGGAAATAATTAACAGAGGGGAGGTACTAGAATTAAGTGAAGTTAAGGAAGGCCTCTAATAAAAGAAGGGATTTTATTTGGGACTTAAAGGAAGGTAGGGAGGTAAGCAGGCAGAACAGAGGAGGGAAAACCTTCTAGGCATTAGGGACAGCGAGAAAAAAATGCCCAGATCCCAGAGATGGAGTGTCCAAGCCAGTGTTACAGGATCAAAATACATATTAGAGAGTAAAGTGTAAAGAGACTAGAAAGGTAGAAGGAAGCTAGGTGACAAAGGGCTTTCAATGCCAAATGGAGCATTTTGTTTTTGATCCTGAAGGATACAGGGAGCCACTGGAGTTTACTGAGTAGGAGAATGATGTGGTCAGAGCAGCACTTCAGGAAAATCACTTTGGTAGCCAAATGAATGATAGATTGGAGCGGGGAGAAACTTGAGGCAAGCAGATCCATCAGCAGAGTATTACGATAGTCAAAGTATGAGATGATAAGGGCCTGCACTAGAGTGGTGGCAGTCTCAGAGGAGAGAAGGGGGAGTATTTGGGAGATGTTCCAAAGATAAAATTGACAGGCTTTGGAAACTGGGATTTGGGAATAAGACAGTGAGAATAGGATGACTCTTAGGTTGTGAACCTGAGGGACTGGGAGGATGGTGTTGCCATCTATAGTAACAGGGAAGGAGGGGGAGAGGTTGGGGGAGAGAAATTAGTTCTGATTGGGATATGTTTAGTTTAAAATGTCTACTGGACATCTAGTTTGAGATGTCTGAAACGGATGCAAGATTGGAGGCCAGCAGAAAGTTTAGGGCAGAATAGGCAGATTTAAGAATTGTTGGCATAGAGATGGCTATTAAACCCATAGGAACTGATGAGATCACCAAGTGAAGGAGAGTAGAGAGAGAAAAGGGCCCAGGATAGAACTCTCGGGGACACCTATGGTCAGAGAGCGTGACTTGGAGGAGGATCCAACAAAGGAGTGGTCAGATAGAAGGAAAAGGAGGAGAAAGTGATGTCCCAAAAACCTGAGAGAAGAGTATATTAGGGAGCAGAAGGTGAATCAACAGTGTTAAAGACTGCAAGACAGGATCCAGACAAGCTCGTTGGATTTGGCAATAAAGAGATCACTGATAACTCTGGAGATCATTTGGTAATTTCACATAAAATCCATTTTATTACCCACTGCTCAGGTGATAAAATTTTAGGGGCAAAACGATGTTGAGAGATCACTGATTTTATACCTCTGCTTTGATAATACTAAACTTAAATAAGAATATCCAGCCTCTCTGGGTAGGCCAACTAATATTTAACATTCCAATTTTGGAAAGGTTTTTTTTTTAACAGCTAATAATCATTTATACTTTAAACTCATTTTATTACATTTTGTCATTAGTAGCAAAAGAATAAACAGTTAATCATTAACATCTAACAATATTTCATAGTTGTTTCCAATATACAAATTATTTATAATCTAAAAATTCATTTGTAAGTCAGTTGTTTGAAATTTGCAATGTATTTTCTCATAGAAGCAATATTCTGTATTAGGAAGTTATGGTCCCTGACAAGACTACAAAACTATATTTATCCTAAAATGTATTGGGAGCCAGAACTGTTTCCTTCACATGTAGGGCATAATGGAACTGGGTACTTCCCTAGTTTCAAGTCATAACAGTAGCAAGTGACTCCTGCAGTAGGAACTCCAGGTGGTTCAGTACAGAGGACATATGAAGAGCAAGGACTGCAAGCTCCAGGGGATGAAAGGAAAAGAAATTGTGAGGAGCTAGGGTCTCCTGCCAGTATAAACCTCGTGGGATTCATTTTTGGGGGAAGGGAGGTTTAGGGGCAAGGAGGATGCTAAATAGTTCCCTGTCATTCTTACTTTTCTTCTACAGACACCAAAGATTGACCAGATTTCTTTTTTCTGACTAGTTTTCACTCTTTCTCTATTTAATTGCAGAAGAAAAGAAACTTTACATACAGCTATTTTGAGATTTCCTAAGGGTTGATTTTTTTTTTTTGCTGCTATTAACAAATGGGAAACAAAATAATATACCCTATCCACTCCCCTTTCTCACTTAGTCCCGTAAAGAAAATAAGTCACAAATAGGTGCTGGTATGAATGAAAGGCAAGAAACTTTTTAAATGAAATAAAAGCTCTGAAGGAAAGAACTGAAAGAAAAGTAGTTTGGAAGACAGAGTGGTAAACTTTACCCAATAAAGGGACTCCCTAAGATAGCAATAAATATTACAGCAAAATAAAAAGACTGAAAAAAGGGAAGAAAATGGAAGATATCTGATACAAAAAATAATTGACCTGGAACATGAGAGAATGAGAGATAATTTAGGAACTTCCTGGACTTCCTGAAAAACCACGATTTAAAAAAAAATGTTGGGGGGCAGCTAGGTGGCACAGTGGATAGAGCACTGGCTCTGGATTCAGGAGGACCTGAGTTCAAATCTGGCCTCAGACACATAACACTTACTAGCTGTGTGACCCTGGGCAAGTCACTAAACCCCACTGCCCAGCCAAATAAATAAATAAATAAATAAAGAATGCTGGGCACCATATTTTAAGAAATCATAAATGAAAATTGCCCAGATACATTGGAACCAGAGGACAAAGTAAATGCAAGAAGAATTCACCAATTAACACCACAGATACCAAAAGGACAAATCCCAGGAATGTACTAGCCAAAATCCAGTGCTGTCACATTAGTGAAAAAATACTACAAATATCTAGAAAGTTCAAGTACCAAGCAACTAGGAATCAGGATCACACAATATCTGGCAGCTTCTATTATAAATGAGAGACCTTGGAATATGATATTCCAAAAGGCAAAAAAAGGTTTACAAATGAGTGTTA
The DNA here is from genome assembly GCF_003287225.1 of Phascolarctos cinereus. Taxonomy (NCBI): domain Eukaryota; kingdom Metazoa; phylum Chordata; class Mammalia; order Diprotodontia; family Phascolarctidae; genus Phascolarctos; species Phascolarctos cinereus. The sequence continues at coordinate 150,417,730 of NW_027555625.1, read as the reverse complement.
ACACTCCCTGTAAAGCTAAGTATAATCATACGGGGGGGGGGGGGGGGGAATGTACTTTTAATGGAAGATAAGTCTTTCAGCTACTCCTTTCCTTTCTTTTCTTACTTCAGAGGGCTAAAATACGGATTTCTAGTACTTGCAGCAAGTTTCTCAGGGTTCTGCTGTGGAGCTTTGGGGGATTAGCCTATCTGGAGAGGTAGAACCAGAGGGTCCATCCATTCTTTCCGGGGTTTTTCCCGGAGTATTGACTAGACTTGTGCAGCGTCTGTTCTTGGGTCAGAGCTTGTGGGCCTGTGCGGGGCGGGGCCAGGCGAGAGCAAGTTTACTTGCTCATGTGTTGGCGGATTTGGTTTGACCCTGTACAGCTGTAGAGAGGTTGGTATTGGACCCAAGTCTGTCTTACAAGGCAGTTGTTGGCGGGCCACAGTGAGTTAGCCAGGTGGGGAAAGAGTGGCTGGGCTTGTGAGGGGAAGGGGAACTGAGCCAACAGATGACTTATTTTGTCCATTGGGGATATTTGGATTTGTGTTTGGTATGGTCACTGTTGCAGACTGGGTAACTCAAAGGGAGTGGGGTAGCAGCTGGGGTGCTGGTGGGTTCCCGGTTGTGATGATGATTTAGAGGGGTTGATTGGTATTCCTAAGTCATGTGGTTTCTTTCTTGGTTAAATGGCAGCTCATGATTAATTCAGTCAGTCTTCATTCCTCAGTTAAGCAAGGATTAGCAATGAAGCTCGATTTTTTCATCTATTAAAGTTTAAAATTGTGGGAAGTTGAACTCAATAAATTTTTAGTCCAATCCGATCACCAGCAGGTGTTTGGTACAAGCATACCCTGCCTTTGCTAATCTTAGGATGGGAGGTGGGGAGCTTCCATAGCCTCTTTTGGTACTTCCTGGGAATCTCATATTTAGCACTGATCTTTATAATAGGGGGCTCTGCTTCAATTAACGGGTGATACCTCTGTAACACTGAGCAAGGAGGCCTGTGCAGATTCCCCATCAGAAACGTACACCATAAACTCACTATACAAGTTGTCCAGCAAATTCCATTTTTCTCCTAGTTGGGCTAATACTTGGACTAATACATGGAAGGCAGTTCCTCATCCACCTAAGTGGGAACTGACTAGCTGAAGAAATTTTCTAGAATCCAACTGGAGTTTTGAAAATGTCTCTCCTGTAAGCATGGAGGCCTCCTCTAGTTTTTTTATATATATATATATATTTGGTATTTAATTTTTCCCAGTTGCATGTAAAAACAATTTCTTACATTTGTTTTTAAAACTTTTGAGTTCCAAATTCTCTCCCTTTCTCCCTCCCCACCCCCCTCATTGAGAAGGCAAGCAATTCCATATAGGTTGCATGTGGTCATGCAAAACATATCCATAATAGTCATGTTGTGAAAGTCAACAGAGATGAAAAAAATTCAAGAAAAAAAGTTTTAAAAAAAGTATGCTTCAATCTATATTCAGACACAATCAGTTCTTTCTCTGGGGATGGATACCATTTTTCACCCTAAGTCCTTCAGAGCAGTCATGGATCATTTTTTTTTTTAGGCAATTGGGGTTAAGTGACTTGCTCAGGGTCACACAGCTAATAAGTGTCAAAGGCCACATTTGAACTCAGGTCCTCCTGACTTTAGGGCCGGTGCTCTACCCACCTAGCTGCCCCTCATGGTTGTATCACTGAAAATAGCTAAGTCATTCACAGCTGATTATCTTATAATACTGCTCTTACTTTGTACCCAGCACATTTCACTTTGCATCAACCCATGCAAGTCTTTCCAGGTTTTTCTGACAGCATTCTGCTCATCATTTCTTATAGTACAATAGAATTCCATTAATTACATCCCATATGTTCAGTCATTCCCCAATTGATGGGCATCCCCTCAATTTCTAATTCTTTTTTTTTTATTAATTTATTTTGATTTATCAACAATCACTTCCATAAGCTTTTGAGTTTTAAATTTTTCTCCCACTCCTTTCCTACCTCCCTCCCCAAGATGGCATGCAATTCCTATTAAATGTATTTTCACATTAGTCATGTTGTAAGGAAGAATTAGAACCAATAGAAAGAACCACCAGAAAGAGGAAACAAAACAGAAGGAAAAAAAGCAAATAGTATGCTTCAATCTACATTCAAATCCCATAGTTCTTTCTTTGGATGTGGATAGCATTTTCCATCATGAGACCTTTGGAGATGTCTGAGATCCTTGCATTGCTGAGAAGGGATAAATCTATCAAAGTCAGTCATCCCACAACATGGCTGTTACTGCGTACAACATTCTCCTGGTTCTGCTCACTTCACTCAGCATCAGTCCATACAAACCTTTTCAGGTTTTTCCGAAGTCTACCTGTTCATCATTTTTTATAGCACTATAGTATTCCATTATATTCATATACCACAACTTGTTCAGCCATTCTCCAATTGATGGACATCCCCTCAATTTCCAATTCTTTGCCATCACAAAAAGAGCTGCTTTATAAATATTTTTTATAGATACAGGTCCTTTTCCTTTTTGTTTTTTATCTCTTTTGGGATATACCTAGTAGGGGTATTGCTAGGTCAAAGGGTATGGATGGTTTTATAGTCCTTTGGGCATAGTTCTAAATTGCTCTATAGAATGGTTTAATCAGTTCACAACTCCAACAACAATGTCTCATTTTTCCCACGTCCCCTCCAACATTTGTCATTTACCTTTTCTGTTCTATTAGCCAATCTAATAGGTATGAGGTAGTACCTCAGAACTGTTTTAATTTGCATTTCTCTAATCAATAGTGAGTTAGAATATTTTTTCATATGACTATAGACAGCTTTAATTACTTCATCTGAAAACTGATTATATCTTTTGATCATTTATCAATTGGGAAAAGGCTCTTATTTCATAAATTTGACACAGTCCTCTATGTTAGAGAAATGAGGCCTTTATCAGAGAAACTTGCTTCAAATTTTTTTTCCCACTAACTACTGCCAACTGTATTTCCCTCCATCCTATTCCCCCACCCCCATTTATTCTATTCTTTCACCCTGTCCTTCCCCAAAAGTGTTTTGCTTCTGACTACCCCTTCCCCTAATCTGCCCTCCCTTGTATCACCCAACCCCTTCTCTTATCCTCTTCCCCTTCTATTTTCCTGTAGGTAAGATAGATTTCTATACCTTGTGTTTCCTATTTCCCAGTTACATGTAAAAACTTTTTTTTGCCTTTTTTGCTGAGGCAAATGAGGGTTTAAGTGACTTGCCCAGGGTCTCACAGCTAGTAAATGTCGTATGTCTGAGGCTGAATTTGAACTCAGGTCCTCCTTACTCTAAGGCCAGAGCTTTATCGTCTTTGCCACCTGGCTGCCCCTAAAAACAATTTTTAACATTTTTTTAAAAAGTTTTGGGTTCTAAATTATGTCCCTTTCTCCCTCCCCACTCCCCCTCATTAAGAAAGCAAGCAGTTCCACATAGGTTATACATGTGTAGTCATGTAAAACACTTTCATAATAATCATGTTGTGAAAGACTATATCCCTTTATCCTACCCTATTTATTCTATTTTCCCCTTTCACCCTGTCCATCCTCAAAAGTGTTTGTTTCTGATGACCCTCTCCCCTAATCTGCCCTCCCATCTATCACCACCACCGCCTTTATCCCCTTCCTTCCTACTTTCCTGTAGTGTTAAGATAGATTTCCATACCTAATTGAGTGTGTAACGCTATTCCCGCTTTAAGCCAACTCACTCTTCCCTCTACTGTAAAAGCCTTTTCTTCTATGTGAGATAAATTATCCCATTCCACCTCTCCCTTTCTCTTTCTCCCAGTACATTTCTTTCACTCTTTAATTTTACTTTTTAGATATCATCCCTTCATATTCAACTCACATCTGTGTCCTCTGTCTATATATCTTCCTTCTAACTACCCTAATAATGAGAAAGGTCTTATGAAGATCAGGGGTGAAACAAGGATGTCCATTTTATCACCACTATTATTCAATACTGTACTGGAAACCTTAGCTTTAGCAATAAGAGAAGAAAAAGAAAAATTGAAGGCATTAGAATAGGCAAAGAAGAAACAAAGCTATCACTCTTTGCAGATGATATGATGATATACTTAGAGAATCCTAGAGAATCAAGTAAAAAACTACTTGAAATAATAAACAACTTTAGCAAAGTTGCAGGCTATAAAATAAACCCACAGAAATCATCAGCATTTCTATATGTTACCAACAAAGCCCAACAGCAAGAGATAGAAAGAGAAATCCCATTTAAACTTACTGTAGATATTTAAAATACTTAGGAGTCTACCTACTGAAACAAACCCAGGAACTCTATGAACACAATTACAAAACACTTTTCACACAAATAAAATCAGATCTAAATAATTGGAAAAACATCAGTTGTTCATGGGTAGGCCGAGCTAATATAATAAAAATGACAATCCTACCTAAGCTAATTTACTTATTCAGTGCCATACCAATCCAACTACCAAGAAATTATTTTATAAAGTTAGAAAAAATAATAACAAGATTCATTTCGAAAAACAAAAGGTCCAGAATATCAAAGGAACTAATGAAAAGAAATGCAGCGGAAGGAGGCCTACCAATTCCAGTTCTTAAATTGTATTATAAAGCAGCAATCATCAAAACTACTTGGTACTGGCTAAGAAATAGGGAGGTGGATAAGTGGAATAGGTTAAATATACAAGACACAGTAGTCAATGACTATAGTAATCTATTATTTGATAAACCCAAAGACCCCAGCTTCTGGGATAAGAACTCACTCTTTGAAAAAAACTGCTGGGGGGGCAGCTAGGTGGCGCAGTGGATAGAGCTCTGGCCTTGGAGCCAGAAGTACATGAGTTCAAATCCAGTCTCAGACACATGTCACTTACTAGCTGTGTGACTCTGGGCAAGTCACTCAACCCCAATAACCTCACCAAAAAGCAAAAAAAAAACTGCTGGGAAAACTGGAAAAGAATATGGCAGAAACTAGGCATAGACCCAAATCTCATACCATATACCAAAATAAAGTCAAAATGGGTTCATGACTTAGATATAAAGGCTGATACCATAAGCAAACGGGGAGAACAAGGAATAGTTTACCTATCAGATCTATGGAGAACAGAAGAATTCATGACCAAACAGGAGATAGAGGTCATTATGAAAAGCAAAATGGATAATTTTGATTACATTAAATTGAAAAGTTTTTGCACAAACAAAGCCAATGCAACTAAGATTAGAAGGAAGGTAGAAAATTGGGAAAGAATTTTTATAACCAGTCTCTTTTGATAAAGGCCTCATTTCTAAAATATATAGAGAATTAAGACAAATTTATAAGAACACAAGCCATTCCCCAATTGATAAATGGTCAAAGGATATGAACAGACAGTTCTCAGTTGAAGAAATTAAAGCCATCTATAGACATATGAAAAAATGCTCTAAATCACTATTGATTAGAGAAACACAAATCAAAACTCTGAGGTACCACATCACTCCTATCAGATTGGCCAACATGACAAAACAGGAAAACGATAAATGTTGGAGAAGATGTGGAAAAACTGGAACACTAATACACTGTTGGTAGAGTTGTGAAATGATCCAACCATTTTGGAGAACAATTTGCAACTATGCCCAAAGGGCTACAAAAATGTGCATACCCTTTGACCCAGCAATAGCACTTCTAGGGCTATATCCCGAAGAGATCAAACAAATGGGAAAAGGACCCACATGTACAAAAATATTCATAGCAGCTCTTTTTGTGGTGGCAAAGAATTGGAAATTGAGAGGATGCCCATCAATTGGGGAATGGCTGAGCAAGTTGTGGTATATGAACGTGATGGAATACTACTGGGCTATAAGAAATGATGAACAGGCTGACTTCAGAAAAGCCTGGAAAGACTTATATGGTCTGATGCTGAGTGAAATGAGCAGAACCAAGAGGACTTTGTACACGATAACAGCCACATCATGCGATGACTAATATTGTTAAACTGAACCCTCTCAGCATTACAAGGATCTAAGACATTTCCAGAGGCCTCGGGATAGAAAATGCTGTCCACATCCAAAGAAAGAACTATGGAAGTCAAATTGCTATCACTTATTTTTACCTTCTGTTGAGTTTTGTTTCATCTTTCTGATGGTTCCCCCTATTGGTTTTAATTTTTACTTACAACTTCACTAATGTGAAAATATGTTTAATGGGTATGTAAATGTAAAGCCTATATCAGACTGTGTGCCGTCTTGGAGGGGGGAGGAAGGGGGAGAAAAATTTTCAACTCAAAAGCATATGGAAGTGATTGTTGATAAATCAAAATAAATAAAATTTTTAAAAAAAGAAAAAAAAAGAAAGGTCTTATGAGTTACAAGTATCATCTTTCCATGCAAGAATGTAAATAGTTTAACTTTAATATTTCCCTTATGATTTCTCTTTCCTTTTTACTTTTGTCATGTTTCTCTTGAATCTTGTATTTGAAAGACAAATTTTCTATTTAGTTCTGGTCTTTTCTCAACAATGCATGAAATTCCTCTATCTCACTGAATGTCAATTTTTTCCCCTCATGGATTATTCTCAGTTTTGCTGGGTAGGGGATTCTTGGTTTTAATCCTAGCTCCTTTGACCTCCAGAATATCATAATCCAAGCCCTCTGATCCTTTCACATAAAAGCTGCTAAATCTTGTGTTCTCTTGATTGTGGTTCCACAATATTTCAATTGTTTCTTTCTGACTGCTTGAAATATTTTCTCCTTGACCTGGGAACCCTGGAATTTGACTATAACATTCCTGGGAGTTTTCAATTTAGGATCTCTTTCAGGAGGTGATTGGTGGATTCTTTCAATTTCTCTTTTACCCTCTGGATCTAGAATACCGGGGCAATTTTCCTTGATAATTCCTTGAAATATGATATCTATTGGTTTTGTTTTATAATTTCTTGATTTCTCAGAGTCATCAGCTTCCATTTGCTCCATTCTAAATTTTTTTTAACATTTTTAACTGTTTTTTTAAAAATTAATTTAGTTTATCAACAAACACTTTCATAAGCTTTTGAGTTTTAAATATTTCTCCTCCCTTCCCAAGATGGCATGCAATCTGCTATAGGCTATCCATATACATTCCCATTAAACGTATTTCCACATTAGTCATGTCGTAAGGAAGAATTAGAACCAACAGGAGGAACCACAAGAAAGTGGAAACAAAACAGGAGAAAAAAATAGCAAATAATATGCTTCAATCTGCATCCAAACTCCATAGTTCTTCCTTTGGGTGTGGATAGCATTTTCCATCATGAGACTTTTAGAGATGTCTTAGATCCTTGCACTGCTGAGAAGGGCTAAGTCTATCAAAGTTAGTCACCCCCACAACATGGCAGTTACTGTGTACAACATTCTCTTGGTTCTGCTCAGTTCACTCAGCATCAGTCCACACAAGTCTTTCCAGGTTTCTCTGAAGTTTGCCTGCTCACGATTTCTTATAGCACAACAGTATTCTACTACATTTATATGCCACAAAAAGAGCTGCTATAAATATTTTTGTACATGTGGGTCCTCTTCCCATTCTTATGATCTCTTTGGGATACAGACCTAAGAAGTGCTATTGCTGGGTCAAAGGATATGCACATTTTTATAGCCCTTTGGGCATAGTTCCAAATTGCTCTTCGGAATGGCTGGATGAGTTTACAACTCCACCAATAATGAATTAATGTTCCAATTACCCCACATCTCCAGCATTTACCATTTATCTGTTTTGTTGCTCCATTCTAATGTTTAAGAAATTATTTTCCTCAGTGAGCTTTTGGACCTCCTTTTCCATTTGACCAATTCTGCTTTTTAAGGCATTCTTCTCCTCATTGGCTTTTTGGACCTCCTTTGCCATTTGGTCTAATCTATTTTTTAAGGTATTATTTTCTTCAGTATTTTTTTGGGTCTCCTTTAGCAAGCTGTTGACTCGTTTTTCATGATTTTCTTGCATCATTCTCATTTTTCTTCCCAATTTTTCTTCTACTTCTCTTACTTGATTTTCAAAATCCTTTCTGAGCTCTTCCATGGCCTGAGACCAATTCATATTTTTCTTGGAGAGTTTGGATGTAGGAACTTTGACTTTGTTGTCTTCTCCTGAGTATATGTTTTATATGTATCTCTCACATCTTAACTTGCTTAACTTGCTTTCAGCCTCATAGGCAGCCTCTCGGATGGCTTGGTACCTGTCATCAAGCTTTACCCCTATTAGGGTCTTTTCACGGGCAGAGGCAATACCTATGGCAATTGCTGACAATTGTGGGTACAGCCCATATTTCAATTGACTGACCCCTGCCAGTTTTAGAAGTTGAGCATATGGGGCATAAATTCCGTGCTTTGATATTTGTTTTACTGCTTGGCAAAAGCTGTCAAGTTCATTTTGGACACCCCTGTCCCAGGCTAAGGGGTGGAGCTCAACTCCATGCTCTGTGCACTGCAAGACATAATCAAGGACAGTTTGAACAATTAATAGCTCTGCAAAACATGCTCATGCAACTGATGTAGCAATTATTATATCAGATGCATCATGTCTGGCTTGCTGATGAAGTCCTTGATGTATGATGAAGAATTTTAGAAGAAAACATTGACACATAATTTTGAAGATGATTTTCATGGTGACAATGGTGACCCATATCTGAGGGAATTCAGCTAGGCCTTATTCCACATGGACCTGGACTTGATGTAAGACTTCTTCAATGCAAGCACATTCCCCGACTACCAACTTTTGGAAAAACAGGCTACAGAATGAAATGAAAAGACCAATTCTTCTCTTATTCATTTCCCCTTGTGGGACTGCCTGGATTGCTTGCTGCAATTGTGGATTATGATTGTTTGCATCTAAGTATTTGCCCAGGCTGGCAGTCCGGTCCCCACACAGTTGATGAACTTCATAACCATGCTCAGATAGATACTGGGTTACCGGGCAATCCTGGAACTTTTTAATATCTCCCTCATAATAATAACAAATTAGTAGAGTCAATAAGCAATGGTCTAGGTGATCTCCTAAATTAACTCCTGCTTCAATCACATCGATAATCCTACAACATAAACAATTTAAGTCTTTTGCTGCATAGAAGATCAATTTCCTTGCTCTCACATACTTTGTTTGAATATTTAGGCCAACCTTAAGCAGATCATGTAGAGATTTCATACTAACATGGACAATCATGATGTTGATTTTGATGCTTTTTTTCTAGGTTGATAATAAAGTGTATTTAAATCTTACTCTTCCTCCTCTTCAGCTATTTCTGAGGAAAAGAACAGAGCAGAGTATGAATTTTTAAATACAAACACAAGGGCCCAGAGAAATCCAGAAAGATAAATTTATTTAAGCAATTAGTAAGAGCTATAAGATTTCTCATAATTGGGGTGAGAAGAGTATACAAATAAGAGGAAAGGATGGAGGAAGTGGGCATTAGGTGAATCTCTCTCTTATCTGAAAGAAACAAAAGAAGGTTCAACACACATACAGTTTGCTGTAGAAATAGAACTCAACAAGCAAAGAAGTAAGGATGGGGATTGTGAGGGTGATAAAGAGGGAGGATAATACCTGGGAAAAAATAGTTAATGGCATAAATAGCTTCCTGACCTTCAAAGGGGCATTAAACTGAGGGGTGAGGGGGAAGAAAATCAAAGTATTGTACTAGAACTTAAGGAGGTAATCTTAGATTGCCTCTTATACAATTGGGGAAGAGTTGAATCTACTGTGGTGTAACACTGAAATGGAATATTATTATACTGTAAGAAACGACAAAAGAGACAGTTTCAGAGAATCTTGGGTAGTTACGAACCCATGCAGACTGAAGTGAGAAGAACCAAAAGAGAACGATTTATACAAAGACAACAATACTGTGAAGAAAAACTTGGAAAGACTCAAAAACTCTGATCACAGTACTGAATAACCATGTCTTCACAGAACCTGTGATAAATCATGTGATCTATCTACCTCCTGAAAGAGAGGTAACAGACACAACGTGCAGAGACAAACATTTCTGGACATGGCTAATGTCTAAATTCCTTTTGCTTGACTTTGCTTCTTTGTTAACAGGAGTTTCTTTCTTTTTCTTAGTTTTTTCATGGTGGTGGTGGTGAGAATTTGAGGAGGGAGGTTAGCAATAGTGATGCCAAAAAAAGAGCCACTGTAACTTTAAAAAAAATGCACAAAACAGAAAGCTGTTCAGAAAGAAGCAGACAGGACAGTATTGAAAATAATGTGCAGAATTAAATATCCATGGTTTCATTCAGAATCATGATTTTGTGTTTTGCTGCATGTATGAGAATACTCTTTTTGATGCTCTAATTTTTTTTTCTAAAAAGACTCAAGTTGTCATTCCAATGGTATTTAATGGTGAATCAATAAATATTAACGAAGTGCCCATATGCCAGGCACTGTAGATAAGAGAAACAAAATTGAGACAGTGCCTGCCTATGAGGAGCTTTCAGTCCAGTTGGGAGATAAGTATTCATAGAATATAGGACAAGTACAAAATAAACACAGTGATCTGGGTGAGGAAAAATACTTGTAGGAAATCAAGGCCCTATGTGGGAAGTGGCACTTGAGCTGGGTTTTTAATAAAGTCAGGGATTCTAAGAGGTGAAAGTGAAAAGGGAGCACATTCTAGTTATGAGAGTTAGCCTGTGCAAAGTTATGGGGAGAGGAGAACGAATATCCTATAAGAGGAAAAGCATGTAACACACAGCGCATTAGGGGAGTAATGTGTAATAATGGTCCTGGAAATGTAAGCCAGAGCCAGACAGTGAAAGGCTTTAGATGGTAGAGTAATTTGTATTTGGTTGTTAAGGCAACTGGAAGCCACTGGAGTTTTCTGAGAAAGTAGTAACACCTGAACTTTGGGGATATCACTGTAGCAGCTGTGGGAAAGATGGACTGGAGGCTGGGAGACCTACCAGAAGGCTACTTCAATAGTCCAGGTGAAAGGTGCTAAATGCCCGAAGGATGGTGGTCACATAAACAGAGAAAGCTTGTATCATGGGGTAGCAGACACCGGGCAGACCCAGGAGCCAGAAAAACATGTAAGCTAATCCCAGCTCTATCACCAGCTGTGTAACTTTAGGCAGTCCCTTTCTCTCGGTGGGCTCCAGTTTCTTCATCTGCAAAATGAAAGGGGCTGACCTCTAAAATCCCTCCAAGCTCTAAATTTATGATCCTAAAAGGCTGAATATGAGAGATGCTATGGAAGTAGAAATGACAAGGCTTAGCAAATGATTGGAAATGGAAGTCAGGAAGACTGATGAGTAGAGGAGAGCTCCAAGGCTGCAAACCTGAGTGACCTGAGGAATGATGGTGCCCTTGACAGAAATAGGGAAGTTAGGAAGAAGGGGAGAGTAGATGAATTCTATTTTGTACATGTTAACTCTGAGACATGTACAGGACAGCCAACTCAAAATATCCAGTAAGCAGTTGTTATATGTTGGAGTGGAGCTGAGGAGAGACTAGGGCTAGATATATATAGACCTGGAAGCTGTTTCCAAAGAGATAACAACCCATAAGAATTGATGAGAACCCTGAGAGCATATAGAGAAAAGAGGGCTCAGGACAAAGCTTCAGGATACACCCACAATTAAAGCGTTGAACATAGACGTGATCCATAAAAGAAGACTGAGGAAAGCCAGACAGTAGGAGAATCAAGAGAAAAGAAATGTCAGGAAACACTCTGAGGAGAAACTATCTAAAGTGTTAAATGATGTAAAGTGGTCAAGAAGGATGAGAAAAGGCCATTGGATTTAGGAATAAGATATTACTGGTAACTTTGAGGAGAACAGTTTCAGTTGATTTAAGGATGGAATTGGAAGAATAACACACAAAAAAATGGATAAGGCCTGCAAACTTATCTCCACCAATTACAGTGGAACTACTATATTTGGACTCTAACATCACAGTTCTTGACGTGCTACATGAGAAATGGCCCAAAGGAAAACAAAAATGTAAAGAAGAGCTGGCCTAGACCAAGCACACACCAAGAGTGGGGGTGTGAGTTCTGTGTTGGACCTGGTAATTCTGAGTACATTGAGAGATCAATTTTCAATGTATCTTAAAAGAGGAGAGGATACCAAAAGCTGGGAGGAAAAAGTCTTGAACCTTGTTAATCCCTCCTCTCCCCCCAAAAACGTGACAGAATATTAGTAACTACAGATGCACCTGCTTACTTTCCCCACCTACATAAAATTTTTGAGAACATACCCCACATACATCTTTGCTGAAGGCAGAAAGGAATAGTCAGGGTTCCATAACCAACATTCTACAGCAGATATCCTTATAATCCCATAATCCACTGAAAGGTATCAAAATGATAAAGTCCCCCTGTGTTTATTGTTTCTTAACTACAAAAAGGCATTTTATTGGTAGCTAAAACACCACTTAAAATTTCTTGTAGAATAAGGTATTTCCCATACGTATGCTAAAATTCTAAGAATCCTTTAAAGACATAACTATGCACGATACCTGGCACCAGCATGAAACACTTAATACATTCTTGTTGACTGCCATTTTACTGATGCCTTTTTGTAGGCATTTAAATTTTGTTGAACTAAACTGATGCTGATGTAGACAGTCTTCAAGAAGCGTCTCGGCTAAACGTTATCATCCACTGGTCAACCTGGTGACATAACTCTTAGGATTTAGCCAGGCTACTCCTGAGACAAGAAATAGTCTATCACGGGGCCTATATGTCAAATCTTCCCAGCTTGGTCTACTGACTGGCATTTAAGAACCTTGGGTTACTTCCACAAAATGATGAATCAAGATTCACTGTTAGTCATACCCCTAATTCATTTTCATACAGCAACTATTTATTAAGCACAAATATTTATGGGCTGATGGAAAAATATAATCTGCTTTGAGGTTCTCCTCAAATGTGAGTCACCTCAAAGATTCATTCATTCAACAAAGATTTATTAAGGGCTTACTATGTGTAAGGCACAGTGCTAAGCACTGGAGATACAACCCAAACCTTTATTAACGGAGTTACAATCTAGCAAGAGAAAAGTCAACCTACATAAAGACAACAAAAGTGACACAAGTCCAGGAAAAGTGCTACAGGGTTCCAAGTGTGAGGAAACAGAAATGACCTTCACCTGGGGACTAGAGTAAGGGAAGGCCCTAACCCCTAAACTGGAAGAAGCAGGAGGAAGTCAATTTCAGGTGACCAAAAACAGATGTGAAAACATGGAAACAGTTGTCAAATTTGGCTGGAAAATAAGAGTACAAAATTGTGTAGAACCTTACACATGACTGAACCAGGAATTTATGCTTTGTTCAGTAGGCAAAGGATATTTCTGCTAAGAAAATTCTTTGGGACAAATTATAAGAACTCAGGAGGAGAGAAAAGATCCCAAGTCTCAGGACTTTGTCCTGGGGATCTGGTCAAACAGGCTTGCTCCCCCCAGGGTGTGGTGTGATCTTTATTTGCTCAATCCTTTGCCAGGTTTGCAGTTTTCAATTCAGGTTAACTTTCCAAAACTGAAAATAGTGCATTGAATTCTAACTTAAGATGTGTACTAAACAGGTTATATAAATCTAGTTTTTACAGCCACGGAATCACAAAGCTGGAAAGGATCTCAAGGACCATACAGTCCCAATAAGGGGACATCTAGTCTTTTCTTGAAGATTCAATGACAAGCAAGCGAGAGACAACTAATGATACAGCAAGGAGGCAGAGCAGATAAGAATGCTGGACCTGGAGAAGTCCTGAATTCAAAGACTTCTTTCTTATTAGTTTTATAACCCTGGGCAAGTCACTTAATATGTTTGCCTTAGTTTCCTCATCTATAAAATGGGAAAGGGAAGGAAATAAGTATTACACTGACACACACCTATATTTGTTATAGTCCCTACTATGTGTCAGGCACTATGCTAAGAGACTTATAAATATCTCTTTTGATCATCACAACCACCCTGGGAGTTAGTGCTATTATTATCACTCCCATTTTGCAGTTGAGAAAACTGAGGTTAAGTCACCTGCCAAGGATCACACATCTAATGTTTGGAGCTAGATCTTCCTGAATCCAGGCCCAGTGCTCTATCCATTGTGCCACCTAGCTACTGCTGTCAGTCAATCCCCCTTCCACCCCTCTGCCACCCTCACTGTTGTTGTTATAATTATCTCCAAGGAGATAATATTTATAAAGCAAAGTACTATATAATTGCCAGCAATTTTTATCATTAAGGATGTCCCACTAGCACTGAATTGAGAGTCAGAGGACTTGGGTTTTGAATCTCAGGTCTGGAGAGGAATCTCCTGAGAATCTCAGGAGAGGACCTTTGAGAGTTGGATTAGGTAACCTCCAAGGTTCTTACCAGCCAATATCTATGAACCTAGCTAGCACTTATAAAAAGTGAAAGGAATTGGAATGCCATACAGATTGAATAAACTATAGGAACAACCTCCAAACTCCAGACCTGTAGAAACAGAAGAGAGATTGGAAGGGGCCAGACACAGTGCAAATTACTACAAGTATTACTACTGCTGCTGCTACTAGTAATTTTATTAAATCTTTTTTTTTTATAGAATGTATTCACTTTGCATTTGGCTAGTATCCTCTCACCCTCCAGAGAGAAGACTGTCACATTTATGAAGCAGAGGCCCTTCACCATCCTGGTTCCTTTCCTCCAGGCAGTTTTCTGGGGCAGTTAGGGGGTGAAGTAAGCTGGCCTTGGAGTCAGGAAGAACTGACTTCAAATCCTGCATCAGAGACTCAGTAGCTATGTGACACTGGACCTGTCTACCTCAGTTTCTTCATCTGTAAGATGGGGATAACAATAGCACCGCAGGATTGGTGTGGTGATCAAATGAGAGAACCCGTACAGCGTTTTGCAAACCGTAAATAAAGCACTCTCTAAATGCTATTATTATTCGGTTTGTCGCTGTCATTCCTCTTTTCCCAACTGTGGTGCTCCAGGTGTGGCCTGAGCAGGGCGGAGTACCTGGGGTCCATCACATCCCGCATTCCCCGGCTCTCTGAACGTGGCCCAAGACTGCATCAGCCTTCCCGGGTCAATCCGGCCTCGGGGTCTGCTCCGCCCCAGCCCACATGCACTGGGGGTTTAGGGGAGAGCGGAGAAAAGTGGTTTGGGATGATGTGAGGTGGAAGTCGGGGCGTCCGGGCGAGAACGCCACGGACTGGGGGTGGTCTCGCTGCAAGGGTGGGCTATGCCAGGGTGGGGGCCGCGGGAAAGGACCAGGCCTGGGGCCGGGAGCGGGGACAGCTGGTCAGCCGGTGGGGGCTGGGAGGCGTGGACGCTAGAACCGTTACCTCCAACATGGCTCTCCTACTCGCCTCGGCCGTGTCGATCAGCGTGTTGTCCAGGTCCAGAAACACCGCCCTCACCCGGTTCAGCCCCATCCCGCGCCCAAGCAGACCAACCACCCCGCAGCCCAGGAGGTCCGCTCAACTCGCGCAAGCCAAGGCAGAAGGCGTCCTCGCGCCTGCGCAGAGCTCTCTTCCCCCTCCCGGGTGCAAGCTCCAGGCCTCTATGAGGCGGGTAAAAAGGTCACCTGACCCACGGACCCCGCCCCGCCCCGGAACGAAGCCAACTAAAGAGATTCCCGGCCCTCCTCCCGCCACGCCCCCGAACCTCGTTTGAACTCCCTCGAGTTTTCTGAGATGGCTCGTGAAATATTTCTGTAAAAGCCGTGAGGAATCACGCGATTGGAGCAAATGGCGTGATCCGTGCTGTGGGTGGGTTATTTCTGCCGTGGAGGGGACGCTTGGGAGACCCTGGACAAGCGTTGCTTATGAATGTGGGGCGCTGAGTGCTGGTGGGTAAGGGGAGCCGTGGGCTTTCTGCTGCCCAGCAGGGTTTCACGGACCTCGGTGCTGGTGGCAGGGCCAGAAGGCGCCAAACCCACCCACCGTGGGTAAATAGCTCTGGTGCCCTCCTTTGTCCCCTGCTAGGTCTTTTTTTTCCTTCTCACTGATTCTAATATCTCCATTATTTACGATATGGGCCCTGCCCCCCCAATTTCCCTTGACCTTTCCCACTTGGCTGGGGGTTGCCTGAGGCTATAACCCTTTCAGATGTCCTTGCGTTGTGGTTTTGACCCTGCCCCAGTCTCCAATTCTCGGTTACCTCTAGCCTAGCCCAGCCCTTCATTGGCTGTTACCTCTGGATCACCTGGCCACTTCCCCCTTACCTCCTGGTCATCCCAGCTGGTGGGCACTCCTAGATCCCATTCAAATCTTCCTACTGTGAGGGATGGCTCACAGTGAAGTTCCCTCATTAGTGTCTCCCTGCTACACTCTTACCTCCGTGCTACGCTCCTATCTCTCTCCTGCACTCTGCCTGAGTGTGAGAGAGTGGGACTTCAGTGCAGTTCCCACAGGCCTGTTTTGTTCCTCCAGAAAGCCTTGAGTTTTCCATTCCTCCCCCCCATAAGTTTCTCTTTCTCCAGCACCACGGTCAGCATGGGTGGGGGAGCTCGGTTGCCTGGTAGCTCCTACTTCCCAGTACACATATGCATCTAGTCCAAACATGGGCATGTTTACATATACTAGGTATTAGCTGCCACGTTTAGAATGTACGCCCTGAGTACCCAGTTAAAGGAGAAAGGGGTAAGAGAGAGTGGGAGGGGGCATCGAGTTAGGGGATAAAAAGCCAAGGGTGGGACTCCCAACTCGGACTCTCCTGGCCTGCAATGGCGACTAGGGGCAGTACACTTTCTCATGAGAAAGTAATAAATTCCTTTCTGCTTTCTACCTCAAGGAGCCTCTGAGTTTAATTTGGGAAATAAGGATAGCTGTCCCACACACTACAAAATCTTTTTCCCTTATAAAAGATGTCAGTCTCACCTACCAAGGGCACTAGTTCTTGAGCTTTCCTCTGCTTCTGTTGGTGAAACAATAAACCTTGTATCTGACTGAAAGAAGGCTTAACCTACACCTTTTGCTCTTGAATTTCAGGGTTCCTAGCACCCCTAGCATGCAACAATTATCTTTTTTTTCCTTAATAGTATTTTTTTCTAATTTCATATAAAGATAGTTTTCAACATCCACTTTTATAAGATTTTGAGTTCCAAATTTTTCTTCTCCCTCCTTCCCCTCCACCCACCCCAAGACTTCTTGCAATCTGATACAGGCTCTCTGTAGACATTCATATTAAAGCTATTTTCACATTAGTCTTGTAAAGAAGAATTAGAACCATGGAAGAAATCATGAGAAAGAAGAAACAAAAAAAATTATTATATGCTTCGATTTGCATTCAGACTCCATAGTTCTTTTTTAGGATGTGGACAGCATTTTCCACTGTGAGTCTTTTGGAGTTGTCTTATATCCTTGTGTTGCTAAGAAGAGATAAGTCTATCAAAGTTAGTCATCTCACAATGTAACTGTTACTATGTATGATGTTCTCCTGGTTCTGCTCATTTCACTCTGCATCTGTTCATATAAGTCTTTCCAGGTTTTTCTGAAGTCTGCCTGCTCATCATTTTTTATAGTACAATTGTATTCATTACATTCATATACTACAACTTGTTCAGCCATTCCCCCAATTGATGAGCATCCCTTCAATTTCCAATTCTTTTCTACCACAAAAAGAGCTGCTATAAATATTTTTTGTACATGTGTGTCCGTTTCCCATTCTTATGATCTCTTTGGGATACAGACCTAGAAGTGCTATTGCTGGTCAAAGGGTATGCACATTTTTATAGCCCTTTGGGCATAGTTCCAAACTGCTCTCCAGAATGGCTGGATCAGTTTACAACTCCACCAACGATGTATTAGTATTCCAATTTTCCCACATCTTCTCCAACATTTATCATTTTTTTTGTCATAGTAGCCAATCTGATAGGTGTGAGGTGGTACCTCAAAGTTGTTTTAATTTGCATTTCTCTGATCAATAATGATTTAGAGCATTTTTTCTTATGACTATAGATAGCTTTAATTTCTTCATCTGAAAACTGCCTGTTCATATCCTTTGACCATTTATCAAATGGGGAACGACTTGTATTTTTATAAATTTGACTCAGTTCTCTATACATTTTAGAAATGAGGCCTTTATCAGAGATACTAGCTGTAAAAATTGTTTCCCAGCTTTCTGCTTCCCTTCTAATGTTGGTTGCATTGGCTTTGTTTGTACAAAACCTTTTTAATTTAATATAATCAAAATTATCCATATTAAATTTCATAATGTTCTCATAATGTTTGGTCATAAATTTGGTCATAAATTCTTCCCGTCTCCATGGTTCTGACTGGTAAACTATTCTTTGGTCTCCTAATTTGCTTATGGTATCAACCTTTATGTCTAAATCATGTACACATTTTTATCTTATCCTGGTATACTGTGTAACATGTTGGTCTACGCCTAGTTTCTGCCATACTATTTTCAAGTTTTCCCAGCAGTTATTGTTAAATAGTAAGTTCTTATCCCAGAAGTTGGAGTCTTTGGGTTTATCAAACAGTAGATTACTATAGTCATTGACTACTGTACCTTGTATACCTATCCTATTCCATTGATCCACTACTCTATTTCTTAGCTAGTACCAAATAGGGATTTTTTTTTAGGCAATTGGGGTTAAGTGACTTGCCCAGGGTCACACAGCTAGTGTCAAGTATTTGGTCTGAAGGCAGATTTGAACTCAGGTCCTCCTGACTTCAGGGCCGGTGCTCTATCTGCTACACCACCTAGCTGCCCCCCAAATAGTTTTGATGATTGCTACCTTATAATACAGTTTTAGATCTGGTATGGCTAATCTTCATTATCTTTTTGTGAAGTAAACTCTAGACCCTCGAATTAGGTGACTTGCTTTTCATGGTTAAAGTAGGCATGAAATGAGCTCATCTGTTTCTTGGATAGAGAAAGGCAGCAAACGTTTACAAAACCCATGTTATGTGCAAGACACTTGCTGTGGGTAGGAGATAAAGAAAAATGTGTTTATAGGGGTAAACTCTTAATTCCCCAGGCTTAGCTCTAAGCCTGTTCCTTTATATAAATGAAATAGGTAGTTGTGAGAGCCCTGACCCCCAAAGAAGCTGCTGATAATCTCCTTTAAAATTCTTATAGCTTCCTTCTTAAGATTTTTACAGCTGAGCAGAAAGTAGGCACTTCAAGGGTACTCAAGTCATCCTCTGCAGTCCCTTATGTAATCTGAGAAATCTTGGTACTCTAGTATGGAGCTCAACTTTATCTGTGGTATCTGAAAAGAGATGAGGAAGGGGCAATATGTGTAGCAAAAGAGATATTTACAGAATCTCAAGTGTTCTTTTCTGTCATAGTTTCGACTTCCTTATTGTAGGCTTCACTAAAGTAATTTTAAGGAACTCCTTTTGTGAGTCAGCCAAACAGCAAGAACCAGTATAGGAAGCCTAGACTAGACCCATAATTTTCAAGTAATTCCCCTCTAATACTTAAAAGATTCTGTAGTCTCCTTCAGACTCAAAATTGTTAAACCTAAATTAACAGTGTAAATAATTGGTCTTTTTCATAATACTGTTTAAATTTCATGGCCTAATAGACCCTCCCTAGTAAGAAGATTGCTTATGCTTTTGCTTCTAATCTTAAGTCTTAAGTGTAGAAGGGGTTAGGGGTTCTTTGTAAAGCAAAACTAGGTACTGTTAAATTTTAACTTCTAGGGATAACTTAAGTAGTAACTATCCATTGAGCTTAAAGGGGAAAAAAAAACCTCTGTGGAGTGAATCTGTATTTGATGGGGAGATTATTTCAGTAGCCATAATGTCTTATCATCTTATTTTATTCTAGCCCAGCCACGAGCATAAAAGTAAGCATAGGATCATTAGGATATCCTCTCAATTATGTCACTCTCAATGCCCATCCAGTTAGTTACATTAGTAATTTTAATGCAGAAAATGGGTGTTTCCATACGTACCCATGGAGATTCTGACTTGCATCTATTTTCACCTCAGAATTTTGAAATGTTTGGACATTTTCAGTATTTACCTGGCAATAATTATGGAATTCTGAGATCATACAGGTAGGTAAGCTGTTCACTGAGCCCTTGAAGTAAGCTTGGCAGATTTTACATTGGAATTTTAATTTCTTTTCTTTTCTTTTCTTTTTTTTTGCCTAGGCAATGGGGTTAAGTGACTTGCCCAGGGTCACACAGCTAATAAGTGTTATGTGTCTGAGGCCGGATTTGAACCCAGGTCCTCCTGAATCCAGGGCCAGTGCTCTATTCACTGCCCCACCTAGCTGCCCCTAGAATTTTAATTTCTGTTGACTTGTCACTGAAATGACAGCATTGGGGCAAATTGGAATAGATAAATGTTTTAAAGCAGATTACTCCTGCTCTAGATAACACAAGCAGTTGTTGGTGGCACAAGATAGCAGAAAAATTCTGCTTATTATAGCAGATAATTTATGGCAAGGTAGGAAGAAAAACAATTCTATCACAGGTGGGAAATTGGGAGATTACAAGGGGAATGAGAGGAGGAGATAACTGTGAAAAGTTATTTGAAACAAACATTAAGGGACTTGTCTTTCAAGATGAAAAAGTTAGGAGGGCTGCATCCACTTTTTTCAACTCCATTTTGAGGGTCCACTAATTCAATTCAATATCACTAAACATCTGTCTTTAAAAAGTTTATCAATTAACAAATGTGAAAAAAATGTGTTTTCTGTGACATTTCTAGCCTATTCCTGGAGCCACTCAATAATATGACTTTTTTTTAAATCACAAATTCTTTGAAAATACTCAGATCACACATGGCATGGTAAACATTGGGAGAGAAACATTTGAATGTATGTACAAGGCCTCGTGTGTTAGGATAATAGAGGAGTTCGAAAGATATGATATCTGACAGAGAACGAAGGAAATGAATTGTTTGTTGGAGGAAAGGAGAGCTTCATATAAAATTAAAGACTTCTAGTATCTGGACCATCGTTAGCAAGCCATAGTTGTTGAACCATGGATCTTCAGGCAGGATAAATTATCATGAATACTCATGAATTTTGGAGTATTAGGGTTCATAGTAGTCAATTACTACATAAGGCAACTCTACCTCTCCTTCCTTCACCATAATCAGATCTATTGTTAACTATAATTATATAGTTCTGGTTCTGGTTGCCTTACACTGGGCTGTGCCCTGAAGAATGAAATCTTGAACTGTGCCTGGATGACCATCAAGAATTTTGGATACTGGACACCAAAGTATAAAGCAAGGGTTTTTTTGTTTATTTTTTTAAACACAGTGATACCAGTATTCATGTGCAAATTAGTACTGCTGGGCATTTTATTTTTTAGCTGTCCTGATCCCTGAGAGAGAAAAAAGAACACTTGGTAGTTTCAGGACAATGCCTGTCCACAGAATTACAGGCTAGGGTTTAGCTGCTTAGGTGTTAGCACTGTAACACTTAGGAGGGCTCAAAAGGAATAAGAATCTTTCTTGTATTCACCAAACTTTAGAGCAGGGATTCTTAACCTTTTTTCTGTGACTTGACTTCCTTTGGCAGTTCAGTGAAACCTACAGACCTCTTTTCAGAATAAGTAACATATATTGCTTAAATTCATAATTGAAAGAAATATTGGATTTCGGTTAGAGGTTAGTAAGATATATTCTTTTCTCCAGTTCAAAGACACCCTGATGTTAGCAGCTAAATTAGCAATAGATAAAGCCCTCGACCTGGTGTTAGGAAGACTATAGTTCAAATACAGCTCCAGACACTTAACTAGCTGTGTATCTTTGGGCAAATCACTTTACAACTCTGTCTCAGATTCCTCATGTATAAAACAGAGATAATAATAGTAACCTACCTCTCACAGTTGTTATAAGGATAGAATGAGATATTTGCAAAGCACTTTGTAAACCTCAAAACACTCTACAAATGCTAACCATTTTGTTCTTTTTTTTTGGAAGCAATTGGAGTTAAGTGACTTGCCCTGGGTCACATACCTAGTAAATGTCTGAGGCCACATTTGAACTCAGATCCTCTTGATTCCAGGGCCAGTGCTCTATCCACAGCACCACCTAGCTGCCCCTATTTTATTATTAAATCTATCCACAGACCCCCAACAGGCATCCAAGGTAAGAAACCCTTTGGAGTAAGCCGAGTCTAGGAATTTTTTCAGTATTCCGATCACAAACAAATGTGCTAAGTACGAATGCACACATAGGTTTATGGAGGTCTTTTGTCTGGGGCTACATTCATGCATCTATCAGTTATACTCTAGCTTTGTGGGGAAAGAGGCACTGCCCTATCTGGCCAGACTCAGATGAGGTCTAGAATTTTGCCAGAAATTTAAACAAACTCACCGGTGTAGAGTTTGTTGAATCTACTTTTGGGTGTCTGTGTGTGTTTGGGGGTGGGGACTGCCCTTTTCCAGTCTTTTTGAGCTTCTCTCTCCTACTGACCGTCTTTCACAGATCATTACCTATACTAGTAGCTCAGAATCAAGTCTTCCAGTTCCTTCAGTACTCTCAGATGTAGTTCATCTGTACTAGGGGCCCCAACTCATCAAGGACAACTAGGTGCTTTTTCTAAAATATTATTTGCCATGGACGTCAATACTCTATTAGCCATGTATGCTTTCTTATTAAAAGATAATTCTTGCCCGTCTCCTCAACTCCTGCCTAGCCTCTACCTGCTATTCTCTCACGGAGAGTGGGCCACTGAGGCCGAGCTGGCACCACCCCAACCACGAGGCTGCCTAACATTCTGCTCACGGGTACACAAGGGGTTGGAAAGACCACATTAGGTAAAGAATTTGCATCAAGAACAGGAATGACATCCATTAATGTGGGTGATTTAGCACAAGAAGGACAGTTATACAATGACTCTGATGAAGAATATGAACGTCTTATTTTGGATGAAGACAGAGTAGTTGATGAGTTAGAAAATAAAATGAAAGAAGGTGGAGTTATTGTTGATTACCATGGCTGTGTCCTTGAATGATGGTTTCATATAGTTTTTGTGCTTCAAACAGATAATTCTGTATTATATACAAGACTTGAAAAGAGGGGATACAGTGCATAGAAACTGCAGGAGAATATTCAGTGTGAAATTTTCCAAATTCTTTATGAAGAAGCCATGGCCTCCTACAACCATGAAATAGTACACTGGCTGCCCAGCAAAGTACCAGAAGAACTAGAGAGTAATTTAGATTAGATAATGAAATGGATTGAGCAGTGGACAAAAGATAATAACTGAACCTTGAGGGCAAAGCGTTGGACTTTCCACATGATGGTTAAAGATTTTCTTGATGATTTCTCCTTCCCCATGCAGTAGAAATTAAGACAACATACACCAAATTTTCCTATCAGGCTT
Source organism: Phascolarctos cinereus (assembly GCF_003287225.1). Lineage (NCBI taxonomy): Eukaryota > Metazoa > Chordata > Mammalia > Diprotodontia > Phascolarctidae > Phascolarctos > Phascolarctos cinereus. The sequence goes on along the minus strand of NW_027555625.1, from coordinate 150,394,508 downwards.
GTGTTGTAGAAGTAGCAGGTGGACGATATATAAAGTTGAGTTATGACTAAATTAACTTTTTTTCTCCATGAGAAAACTGAAAACCCCCAAATACAATGAATAAGATATTAAGGCCTTTTTAAATTTAGGAATATTTAGCATTCTCATTTATAAATAAGAATAAGCAAATTTGAGAAAAATAGGTGGAAATCTTTACTACTTGACATGAAAAAGAAAATGAAGGCTAGGAAGAACTGCTGACTTAGAAATAAAAGAGTCTAAGGATAAAGCTATTAAAAAAAAGATAATTCTTGACAGCAAACAAGAAAAATAGGAGTTAAGCAGCTTTGCCTCCTGTATTTGATTGTTTCATGTATCCCTTGTAACAGTCCTAGTTATATCACATACACACATATAACAAAAATCCTAGATTTTTTGTTGTCCTTAGCTTTCTTTGCCCTAATTCAACTTATTTTGAACTTTAGCACTCCTTACACTAAACTATCCAGTTACATATATACAGTGACTGATGGACCTGGCATTAGTTATGGTGTGAAGGGAACCATGGTTATAATTTAATTTTTCTCATTGCTGCTTTCATTTTTGTCAGGGTCTTTACTTTCTTTTATTTGATAGGAGGCTAAGCAGCACAGTGATTTACTAGCTGTGTGACTCTGGATTAAAGAAACTCATACTTTTAATATTTAATATTACAAGTGAGATAATGTGTTACACATGATTTTGGAAGGAGGTAATCCATATAAACCCCCTGGGACCCCATAAAATGTCTAAAGCTTTTTATAAGCTGTTGCAAAAAAAAAAAAAAACTGGAAAGATTCATATGATGAATGACTCAAGGTGTTATCAAGGATGTATATGTTTGTCATTGACCTTTTGAGTGGGCCCAGAATGACACTAAAGGTTTTGACTGACAAAACTAAGATCCTAGGCAACTTGAAGCTTAGTTAGGCACAAAACACTTCTCAGAGTGAAAAGAACGAGGAAACCATCCAAATGTGGCTCAAAAAGCCACATTTACTTTGCCATTGTTAAATCTGGATCTGTCAAACCACTTCTGGGGTTGAAAGGATATCTCAGGCGCCATATGGGAAATACAAACAATCATAGTGCAGAAGATACTGGCAGAGAGGAAACAACCACAGTGGCTTTCTGGATGCCTTTTTAATAAAAAAGAATGTGACTAACAGAAACTACATTATGCTTAATGGTCCCAGTGTTAATAAAACTACTAATATTAAATATGTATATATATATGTACCAAACAGCATAGCATCTGAGTACTTAAAGGAAATGTAACAATTATAATTCAACCTAGACAATACTCATCTGACTAAATTATACCTCTTTCAGACTTTGAAGAATCTAAGAGAAAGATAAGAAAGAAATTAAGGATCTGAACAGAACATTTGAAAAACTCATTTTAATAGATTTTGGGTGATTATTAACTCTTAATACATAGCCTTTTTTCAGCCTAGCATTCATAGGATTCAGTGTCCTTAGCAGGAGAGCTGATATACAATCTAAGAGGTTAGGACAGCATAACTACATCTTTCCTGGATTAGAGAATGACATATTCATCTTTGTCTAAACCCTCTATTTCTGTTCCCTTGTCCTCTTTTCTTTCCCTTTCCCAATCACAGGTGTTCTTATCTTTTCTTAACTCTTAAACCCTTCTCTAGTTAATACATCTCTTTAGTTAGAGCTTGTTTAGTTTAGGACTAATCCCTCCCTTAATTTGCCCTCCCTCTTATTTTCCCTTCTCTCTTTTCCCTCCTGTTTCCCTGTTGAGTGAAATGTATTTCTATGCCCAGTTGTACATGTATATATGTATATGTGTGTACATAGATACCTATACACACATGCATATATATGTATATACATACACACACATATGTACGTGTGTGTATATATATAAATGTATATGTATGTGTGTATATATATGTATGTGTGTGTGAATATATATATATGTATATATATATATATCTTCCTTTCACTAGTTCTGATGAAAAGGAGGTCTCAAGTGTCACCTGCTACTCCCACTCCTTCCTTCTTGTATATATAGTCTGCATATCCAAATTATATGCAAATTTCCCCCCACCTATTCTCTCCATTCTTTGCCCCACACCCTCCTATTTCTTTCCCCTTCCCTAATTTACTTCATTTAAAAGCATCAAAATGTAACAAAAATATTCCCAGGCTCTCTGTTATATTAGACTCTATGAACCCTGATGATGATGATGGGTTCTGAGGGACTCCATCTTCTCTCATTTATGTTTACCTTTTAATGTTTCTTTTGACACCTGTGTTTGTATTTCAAAGTTTCTACTTCTGGTTTTTCCATCAGTAACTGAAAATCTTCTATTTCATTTAAAATCTGTTTTTCTCACTGTAAGATTATACTTAGTTTTGCTGGATAAATTATTCTTGGCTGTAAGCCTATATCCTTTGCCTTCTGTAATATTGTGTTCCATGATCTGCACTCTTTTATGGGGGGCTGCTAAATTGAGTTTGATCCTGACTATGGCTCCTTGGTACTTGAATTTTTTCTTTTTGAATATTTGCTATAATTTTTCTTTGAATTGGAAGTTCTGGATTTTGACTATAATATTTCTAGATGTTTTTCATTTTAGGATTTCTTTCAGGATCTGACCAGTGGATTCTTTCTATTTCTACTTCACTCTCAAGTACTAAAAGATCTGGGCTTTTCTAGCTTTGTGGAGAAAGAGGCTCTGCCCTATCTGGCCAGACTATATCAGATAAGACCTAGAATTTTGTCAGAAATTTAAGTCAAACTCACTGGTCTAGAGTTTGTTGAATCTACTTTTGTATGTGAGCAGTTTTCTTTTGTGACTGGTCTTGTCTTTCTGGTAGTCCAATAATTTTTAAATGATCAATTCTTGATCTATTTCCCAGGCCAGATTTTAATATGAGATACCTTAAACTTCTATTTTTTCCACTTTTTAGACTTAAGCATTTCTTGTTGTCTTGTGGCATCATTACCTTCTGTTTGGTACATTCTAATTTTCAGGGGAGTTTGTTGCGTGGGTAAGATTTTGTACCACTTGTGCTAAGCTGTTAATTCTTTTTCCAATTCTTTCTTCCACAGCTCTCATTTTTTTTTCTCCAATTGAGCACCCTCATTTCATTTGAAAAAACAAAACCAACACATTATTAAACTTCAAAATTTTTTTTAACTCAGGGTTTTATCTTTCACAGGCATTCTAGCTGAACTTGTTTCCAAGCTTTGTTCTTCTTAGACTTCATTTTTATATTTTTCTTTAGGCTTTGCTTTTAGATGTTTTAGAATCATTCTCTTCTTGGTTTGTGTCTTAAGTAACCTTGTTGCCATAATAACTCTTTACGGTGGGATTCTTTTTTGTTGTTATTTTCTCATTCTTCCAGTCTTATTTACTGGCTTTGTGATAATGGCCAGGTTCTTTGCACTTCTGGAAGGAATATCTGGGCCATGCTTGGCCCTGTTTTCTATCCTTTTGGTTCCTGCTGCTGCTTTCTTGGGGTATTAAGTGTTGTGTTGTACTACAATTTCAGGGACAGCTCAGGCTGAGCACTTGCAAGCTTTCCACATGCCCAAAACAGTTTGATTCAAGGAGGAGTCTGAGTATTATCCCCTGAATCTGAACAATGAAAGTTCCTGACCTGGGTTTGGGTCTGAGCAACACAAATGTGGGCTTACCCCTGGTTGGAGCTCCAGTGGACTGCTGGACTTAGATCTTACTACCAGTAAGCTGGAAAACTCTGCAAGTTCATAATAAAAGAACTTCTAGACACCCCCTTTGGTCAGGGCTTCCTGCCCTGGTTATTCTGTTAGAGACTTCAGACTGGGCTGGGAGCCATATCTGAGATCCAGTCCTACTCCCAGGGCCACAACCCAGGAGCAAGTTGCTGCTTGTTTCTATACTGACACCTTGCTCAGTACACAACCTAGCACCTGCGACCATTCCTTGCACTACCTACCCCAAACTCCCAGATTTGGGTCCACTCCTGTGTCTACCCTGGGTTGGTGATCCAGCATTGGGTAATAAGTGACAGTGCTGCCAAGTGATACCTATTCCTGCCCCATGAACAAGGGGACTCTTTGTGTCAGATCTGGAACTTCTTGACCTGGTGCACAGTCCTGGGCAGACCTTTGTTCAGTGCCGGAGTGGCTACATTGGAAAAATGACCCAACTGGGATTTTTTTTTTTACTTGGATTTCCCAATCAGTTCTCAGTATTGTGTGTTCTAGATCTTTGTGGAGTTGTTGTAGGGGAGAGCTTGGCTATACTACTTCCTTCTACTTTTCTGTCTTGGCTGATCTCCCTCCTTCTACTTCCCTTCAGTGAAAAGTAGAAATGGGTGCATTTTCCAGGTCTATGATCATGTAACCTGGTTCAGTCAGAATGACTGAAGTGTCATTTGTTCTTTCTTCTTGTTTATCTCCTTGGTCTCCTTGTCTACTTTAAGAGCTTCACAGGCTTCCTTATAGAGTGAGCTCATGCAATTTGGAACTATGCCCAAAGGGCTATAAAATCATGCATATAACCGTTTGACTTAATACCTCTACTAGGTCTGTACCCCAAAACAGATAAAAAACAAAAGGAAAAGAACCTATACGTACAAACATATTTATAGCAGCTCATTTCTGGGGGCAAAGAATTAGAAATTCAGGGATGCCCATCAATTGGGGAATGCCTAAACAAGTTGTGGTATGTGATTATGATGGAATATTATTGTACTATAAGAAATGATGAGCAGGATACTCTCAGAAAAAACCTGGAAAGACTTGTATAAGCTGATGCAAAGTGAAATATACTGTGTACAAAGTAACAGCAATATTGTAAGATGATCAGTTGTGAATGACTTAGCTATTTCAGCAATACAGCAATCCAAGACAACTCTGAAGGACTTCTATGAAAAAATGCTGTCCATCCCCCAAGAAAGAACTGATAGTATCTGAATACGTATTGAAGCAAGGTTTTTTTGTCAATGTTTTCTTTCACAGCATGACTATTTTGGATATGTTTTGCTCGACTACACATGTATAATCTATATCGAAATGCTTGCCTTCTCAATGGGGCAAGGTGAGGAGGGAGCAAGGGAGAGAATTTGAAACTCAGAGTTTTAAAAACTGTTAAAAATTGTTTTTACATGTAACTGGGGAAAAATAAAAATAAAATATTAAACAAAAAGAGAGTGAGCTCATGAAGGTCAAGTTTATGTATTCTTGCTAAACTCTACCACAGTAGAACCAGCAAGAACCAGGAGCTGGCTCCTGTCCCATTTGTACTGTAACAACATAAATATTGTTTAATGTTCTGGTTGGCTTGTTTTTATATGTCTATTATGTATTGATGGTAGGCATTGGAAAATAGTAATCAAACTCTTAATGTCTTTCAAAGATCTCTCCAGAACTTAGTAATAAATTGTGGGCCTATCTTAGAAACAATTGATAGAAGTTCCTGCCACAACCAACTTCCTTTAGAGAAAAATAAAGTTGCACTGAGAGATAAGATGATAGCTGTGGACAAGTAACTAGATAGTATGTTCTGGAGAAATGATCTACAGCTGTGAGGGTCATTCTATAACACTTGGAACAAGGTAAAGACAAGTCAAGCACTACTTGACATCATAGTCAAAGAAGCATTATTCATGTCCCCCATCACTTTTGTCCGACTCTTTGACTGCTACTATTTAACATCATGCCAAATGCTTATTGCTTAATTAGGCCATTAGAAGTATTTTTGGGTATAATTTAGTTTTACCTCTTCCAGATAACCATAACGTGGTTGGCTTATTAAAGTTTTCCTCTTTGAGACCAGGTTTAAAAAAAAAGTTGTGTTTTTATTTTCTACCTTCTATTCCATTCACAAATAAAACAGAGTATTTCATATATGCAAGGTGTAATCCTAATAAAATAATTGAAAAAAATCTTTTTTATTACAAACTTCACAAACATAAACTTTTAAAAATACAGATAAAATAACACAATTGTTGCTGGGCAAGAGAAGGGGTGAAGTGTTCATTCTTTCCATTACTTCTAAGGGCCCCCTCCGAGCTCTGGACCTGCCCCAAGAATGGAATTAAGTCCATGGAGAGCCTGATCTCTATAGCAATATGTCAGGTTCTTTATCTCACACTCTGGCTCTTTATGTCTCTACTCTGGAGCTTCAGAAGACTCACTTAAATCTTAAGTTTGGCTTATATCTAAGGTTTCCCCAAAATGGAGAGAGTAAAAAGTTGTTCAATGTACAGTGGAGATCAGGTATAGGAGACTGTTCTTTCCTCAGCATAAGAAAAGCCAAATGCAAAGGCTGTCAAGCGCATCTTGACAAAGACTTAAGTAGCAGCAATAATTTCTAGCTACTTTTATGCAGTCTTTGGATAGAGAGACTTAAAATAGCAAAACATGAAACAATTTCTTGGATTGTTGAATCAGCATTTCACCTTTGATTCAGCTTTGACTGTTGTCAAACCAGACCTGGGTTTGGGCTCATCCTCTTGTAGGTGGCTTTCTCCAAGAAGCATTATAGAGGTTGTAGAGACACTTTTCTCAGTGTAGTCAGCACCAAGTGAGGGATCTAGGATCTCTTAATATTTCAGATCGGCCTCCATTTTTTGGATCTTCATTTGTGCAGCTATGCCCAGGAGAGAAACACAAAGCAGAAGAGGCAATTGGGGCTTTGGAATCCAGGCTTAACTCTTGAGGCCTGTTTCTATATATGCTTCATGGAGTATACTTCAATCTAATCCCTGCTACATAAAGAAGAGAGAATTTTTTATGATATTGAATCTGTTCTATAACTATATGTATATATGAATATATTTATCTTGGTTTTTTTAAGTATAAAATTCAACATGGTAATTGCAACATTAATTATCTTGCTTGTCTGTACAATCCCTTTCTTAATTTTCTTTTGCTCTCTTCAACGTATTCTTTCCTAAATGACTCCTGGCCTGGACTTCCTTGATTCACTTGAACTGCTAACTGCCTATCTCTAAGCCTATTTAAAACCTCCATAGATGAGTCTAATTTTTTTGCTTTGTCCAATAACCAGGCTGATTTTATTAGAGAAATGTATTCATACTTCATAGTGGGATCACCAGGCATTGAAGTAATGAATATCATTTGATATTATATCCTGGGACCTAGGAACCAAGTCTTTTCTAATACTTTTCTTTTTCTTTTTTTCTTTTTGTATAATTGTTACCCCCTTACTGCTTCCCATACAGCTAAAAGAAATGAAAATCCTTCCTTGTAATAAATAGAATAGTATAAAAACACATTGGCATATTGTCCATCTTTGAAAATGTGGGTCCCATTCTTCATTTCTCCTTGGCAAGCACTTAACAGTTAAGTCTTTCACAGTTGTCTTTTACATTGTTGAATTCATTTATAAGTTGTCTTCTTGGTTCTTGCTTCACCATGCATCAGTTCACACAAGTCCCCACAGGTTTCTCTGAATCTCTCCCTTTGGCCATTTCTTATGAAAAATAATATTTCATTATGTTCACATAGCATAATTTGTTCATTCATCTCCTAGTTGATAAGGATCCCTTTTGTTTCTAGCTATAAATACATATATTTTTGTGAATATGGGAGCTTTCCCACTTTGATCTCTTTTGGGCATGTACCTAGCTCTTTTGGGTATATACCTAGCAGTGGTATTCTTGAGTCTCAAATGGTATGCACAACTGAGTGACTCTTTGAGTGGAGTTTTGTATTTCTTTTCAGAATAACTGGACCTTTTTTTACCTTGACCAACAACATACTAGTGTGCTTCCCCTTTGATAGTCTCTCTGTTATTTCCTTTTTTGGGTCATTTTTGCCAGTCTAATGGATGTGAGGTAGAACTTCAGTTTTAATTTGCATTTTTCAGTTATTTGGAGCATTTTTTCAGGTGGTTATTGACAGCTTAAATTTCTGCTTTTGAGCTCTTTCTATTCATATCCTTTGACCACTTTAGTTATTGAGGAATGGCTCTTGTTAATGTATTTGGATCAATTCTCTATATATCTTGAATGTCAGACCTTCAGAGAAATTAACTGCAAAGATTTTGCCCAGGTTTCTCTAATTCTAACAGCACTGATTTAGCTTCTTTGATTACCTAAAAGTATAGCCTTGGTGACCAAAGCCTCTGTGAAAAGGCTGTTTAAGCTGAGTTATACTTGTAAAGTATTTAAATTTTATGTAATTTCAATTGTCCATTTTCTCTTCCATGTTCACCTGTATGCCTTCTTTACTTTACAATTCTTCCCCAACTGTAGTTGTAAAAGATACCTCCTTCCTTTCTTATCTAAATTTTTAAAAAATTACATGACCTGTTATAATTAGGTCACATATCCATTTGGAGCTTATTGTAGTATATGGTGTAGAAAATAGTGATCAAAACCTAATTCTGTCAGACTTTTTTTTTAAAATTTTTGTCAGATAGCGAGTAATCACTCCCAGTATTTGGCGTACTTTGGATTTATTGAACATTAAGCTACTATGTTTGATTATTTCCAGGTCCAATGATATATTTCATACTTAATACCTCAAGAGAAGTTTCATGTTTTGAACACATTTTGCTACCCTATGAAGGAGAAATAAAATATTTAAAACTATACAATGACATAGTAAAGCAGATAGTCTTATTCATGGTTATAAAAACTATTAGTTGTCCTTAAATAGCAGATACTTGTAGCTTTTTCTAAATAACTAGCTCAACTGTGATGTCTTATAAATGGACTTTAACAATTATAAAAATATCAGCTTACTTTCTCTTCTTTCCTTTTTGATAACAAATACAAATCTTCCCTTTTCTGTCTTGAGTGATTTCTCCTCCTGTGAAACATTTTTGCCTATTGACCTAAACTGCTGCATAATGCTGCTGATTGCCTGTGTACTCTAAAAGGGCCTGAAAAGTTATAAACACCCAATATGTACCCTAAGAAGTTGAAGGTACTATGGGCAAGCAGTTTTCCTTAGCATTTTAATGAATCTTTTTCTTTTTGGTTCAGTTACTCAAGTTATTTGACCCCCAGTCAGCTGATCCCATTGGCCAGTCAGATTCTCTCTAGTTTCTCCAGGAATCCATGCTGAGAAATTACCCAACAATTTGGTAATAAAGTGGGATGAATGGAACTCCCTCGAAATATGGCTGATAGCTATAAAGTACACAAGGTAGATTTAACCTAATTAGCATCCTGTGGTGACTGGTTTTCTTTCCCACTCCTAAGAGTCATTTTCCCATTAATATGTCTAATTGAATGTAGGGTAGATGTTTGGTCATTTGAAAAGTGGTGATGGGTATTTCTTTATGGTTTTGGCTCATTTTTTTCCCTCATAACATTCTCTGCATCAGAACACCTTTTAGATAATCTATTGACCACTAGCTTCCCAAAAGCTGTCCTTACTTTCCAAGATTTGTGTTAGGGACAACAGAAAGTAAAGGCTGAGTGTGTAAACCTGGTGTCTCATCTGATACCCTGGATTGAGTCAAAGGGAATGCCCTGAATGTCATGTCCCTTAGCTTCTTCTCCCCTGACAAAATAAGCACAGGTTCTCTTTCTCTAATTAGGTTGGGGGCCCAGGTTGCTTGTGAGGCTGTATGTGTTCAGCCAATATCAGACTTAAATGAAAGAATAGATTCCTGTACCCCAGAGGATAGCCTGAGGATAGTCTCTTCCTTAAATGTTCAAATATTTCTAAACCTGATATGAGACCTGTACAAAGCTCTCCTCACAGCTAGACTTTTTTTTTTAAGCCTACTTTAGGGCAGTCCCTGTGGATAGCAGTTCCAATTCAGTCTGTGGTTAGCCTCAGTCTTAGGAAGACCAGAGCCATCCACTCTTGGTTTAAATCCTTATGAAAATTCTAAGATTTTCTGCCAGCCTGTTTTAAGGCAGTCAGTGGTTCCCAGTCTATCCTGGGGACAGACAAGGTCTTGGGTATATTCACAATTATATGACACTACTTCCAGAGGCCTCAAAAATGGACAATAAACAGTGGATTCAAAATTCATGGTATACCATTAGCAAAAATGTCTAAAATTTTTTAAGCTGGCCGGACTTCCTCCAGGATTTTTCTTTTAAGTACTTCATTTTTCTTTGAAGATCTTGGAGTTGAGGCAATTTCTTTGTTTGCTGTTGTCTGAATGACTGTTCTGCTCCCTAATAGGAGAGTTTAGAACCATGGAAAAATTTTTTTTTTGCCTTGACAGTCTAAGGAAAGAGAAAAGCAGTGTTTGTTTTATGTATAGTATAGCATATACTATCAGCACTGTTTGTAGTTTCAGTCTTGGAATCTTTATCCTATGGTATGATCAGCCAAGGGTAAAAAAGGTAAAAAAGAGTGAAAGCTTTTTAGCTAAAAGTTTCAAAAACTTTCAAAGGATATCATCTTCTCTGTGTTCTTATTTCTAGCCAAGTTAAAAGAAGACAAGAGAGACAGATAAGAAGGAAGGAGTTTCCCCATTTGCAGAAATTTATAGCATTGGGAACTTTAAAGAGACTATATTTGTGACTGAAGTTTAATGTTTAATGTAGACTTTTAAATTTATAATAGGAGTATGGTTTGAATGTTTTTTTTATATATGCTGAAATAGCCTAATCTGTTTTGGGGGCACAGCTCCTAGAATGGCTTAAAATAGAAACGATTATTGTCAAGTGTATCACTGTCCTCACAGACTGGCAACCTAGATGTCATATTCTACTCTTCTCTCTCACTCCCCATAACTAATTAGTTGTCAAGTCCTGTGTTTCTACTTTTGTAACATACATCCTCTTCTTTCCTCTGCCACTTCCATTATCCTGATGCAGGTCCTCTTGATACCTGGACTGAAATAGCCTTCTGTTTGGTCTTCCTACTTCCTACTTCCTACTTCAAGACTCTCCCCATGCTGGCCTATCCTCCATTCTGCTTTCAAATTGATCTTCTTAAAGTACAAGTTGGACCTTGTCACACTTAAGCTCCTGTGGCTCCCTGTTATCTCCAGGATCAAATATAAAACCCTCTATTAGAGTTTTAAAACTCTCCATAACCTGGCCCTTTCCTTCCTTATTTTCTTTTTACACCTTGGTCTCCTACACATACAGTATTTCTCATTTTATTGCACTTTGCTTTATTGTACTTTGCAGGTATTGTGGGTTTTGTTTTTGGTTTTTGTATTTTACAAATTGAAAGTCTGTAGTAACTCTGTGTTGAGCAAGTCTATTGGCACCGTTTTTGTAACAGCATTTGCTCACATCATGTTTCTGTGTCATATTTTGATAATCCTTGCAAAATTCCAAACTTTATGATTATATCTGTTACGGTGATCTGTGATCAGTGATTTTTGATGTTACTATTGTAATTGTTTTGGGATGCCATGAACCTCACTCATATAGGATTGTGAACTTAATTGATTAATGTTGTGTGTGTTCTGACTGCTATATTGACTGGCCACTCTCCCATCTCTCTCCTCCTTGGGCCTCCCCATTCCAATACTGAGACACAACAGCATTGCAATTATTCTACTTATAACCTTATAGTGGCCTCAGGACAAAACTTCATTGCTATCTTATTTTTTAAAATTGCCACAGCCACCTCAGCCTTCAGCAACTACCACCCTGATCAGTCATCAGCCATCAACCTTGAGGCAAGACACTCCATCAGCAAAAAGATTATGATTTGCTAAAGGTTTAGATGATGGTTAGCATTTTTTAGAAATAAAGTATTTTTTAAATTAAGGTATGTAGATTTTTAGACATAATATAGTTGCACACTTAGTAGACTACAGTTTAGTATAAACATAACTTTTATATACACTGGGAAACCAAAAAAAATTGTGTGAATTGCTTTGTTGTGATATTCGCTTTATTGTGGTTGTCTGGAACTAAATCCACAATATCTCCAAGATGTATAAAAATTCAATGGAGAAAACACCTCCTTAAAAAGTAGAATTGGCTAGATGAAAAAGGAACTACAAAAGCTCACTGAATGAAATAATTCCTTAAAAACTGGAATTTTGCAATTGGAAGGTAATGACTTCATGAGATATCAAGAAGCAATTAATACAAATTCAAAAGAAGGAAAAAAATAGAAGAAAATGTAAAATATCTCATTGGAAAAGCAACAGACCTGAAAAACAGATCAAGGAGAGATCATTTAAGAATGATTGGATTAACTGAAAGCCATGATAAAAAAAAAAGAGCCTAGACATCATATTTCAAGAAATTATTAAGGAAAATTGCCCTGATAGCCTAGAACCAAAAGGCAAAATAGAAATTGAAAGAATCCACCAATCACCTCCTGAAAGAGATCTGAAAATGAAAATTCCCAGGAATATTATAATCAAATTCCAGAGCTCCCAGGTCAATGAGAAAATACTGCAAGCAGCCTGAAAGAAACGATTCAAATATCATGGAGCCACAATCAGGATAACACAGGATTTAGCAGCTACTTCATTGAAGGATTGGTGGACTTGGAATATGATATTCCAGAGGGCAAAGAAGCTAGGACAACCATCAAGAATCTCCTACCCAGCAAAACTGAATATAATCCCTTCAGGGGAAAAATGGGTATTTAATGAAATAGAGAACTTTCAGGTATTTCTGATGAAAAGACCAGAGATGGATAGAAATTTTGATATTCAAATACAAGACTCAAGAAGCATAAAAAGGCAAACAGGAAAGAGAAATCATGAAGGATTCAATAAGGTTAAACTGTTTACATTCCTACATGAGAAGATACTTGTAATTCCTAACAACTTTATTATTACTAGGACAGTTAGAAGGAGTATGCATAGGCAGAAGAAATGGGTGTGAATATGACGGGATGATGTCCAAAAAAACAAAATGGATGAGAAAAAAGGGATGCACTGGGAAAAGGAGGAAGGGAGAGGTAGAATGGGGTCACTTATCTCACATAAAAGAAGTGCCAAAGAGCCTTTACAATGGAGGGGAAGATTGGGCAGGGGGAGAAGGCAAAGCTTGAACCTCATTCTCAATGGATTGGCTGAAAGAGGAAATAACACACTCAGTTGGACATAGGTATCTATCTTACTCTCCAGGGAAGTAGAAGGGGAGGGGGATGAGAAAAGGAGGGAGGGAAGCTGATGGAAAGGGAAGGTGGATTGGGGGAGGCAGTGGTCAGAAGCAAAACTCTTGTGAGGACGGAGAGGGTGAAAGGAGAAAGAGAGAAGGATAAACAAGGAAAGACTAGGATGGAGGGAAATACACAGTTAGCAATTATAACTATGAATGTGAATGGGGTGAATTCACATAAAATGGAAGCAGATAGCAGAGTGGATTAAAAAACAGAATCCTACAATATGTTGTTTACAAGAAACACTTGAAGCACAGAGACATACACAGAGTGAAAAAGGTAAGGGGATGGAACAGAATATTATATTTCAGCTGAAGTAAAAAAAAATAGAGGTAGCAATCATGATCTCACAAAAAGCAAAAAAAAAAGATCTAATTAAAAGAGATAAGCAAGAAACTACATCTTACTAAAATGTACCATAGACAATGAAGTAAAATCAATACTAAACATATATGCACCAAATGGTATAGCATCCAAATTCTGAAAGGAAAAGTTAAATGAATTACAGGAAGAAATAGACAGTAAAATTGCACTAGTGGGGGATCTCAACTTTCTTCTCCCAGAAATAGACAAATCTAACTAAAACATAAATAAGAAAGAAGATAAAGAGATAACTAGAATTCTAGAAAAGTTAGATATGATTGCCTTCTGGAAAAAATTGAATTGGAATAGAAAGAAATATACCTTTTTTTTGGGGGGAGGCAACTGGAGTTAAGTGACTTACCTAGGGTCACACTGCTAGTAAGTGTCAAGTGTTTGGTCTGAGGCCGGATTTGAACTCAGGTCATCCTGACTTCAGGACTGGTGCTCTATCCACTGTGCCATCTAGCTTCCCCAGAAATATACCTTTTTCTCAGCAATACATGGTACTTACACAGAAACTGACCATGTCTTAGGGCATAAAAACCTCACAACCAAATTTAGAAAAGCAGAAATATTAAATGCATGCTTTTCAGATCATTACTCAATAAAAATTACATTCAATAAAGGGCTGTGGAAAGATAGGTTAAAAATTAATTGAAAACTAAATAATCTAATCCCAAAGAATGAATGAGTTAAAGAACAAATCATGGAAACAATCAATTTCATTAAAGAGAATGATGACAATGAAACAACATACCAAAATTTATAGGATGCAGCCAAAGTGGTAGTGAGGGGAAAATTTATATCTCTGAATACTTACATCAATAAAATGAAGAGTAAATCAGTGAATTGGGCATGCAACTAAAAAAATCTAGAAAAAGAACAAGTTAAAAATCCTCAGTTAAACACCAAATAGGAAATCCTGAACATCAAAGGAAAGATTAATAAAACTGAAAGGAAACTTTTTATTAATAAATAAAATTAGGAGCTGGTTTTATGAGGGAAAAACAATAAAAATAGACAAACTATTGGCTAATTTGTGTAAAAAAAAGAAAACCAAATTATGAGTATCAAAAATGAAAAGAGTGCATTCACCACCAATGAGGGATAAATTAAAGCAATCATTAGGAGCTATTTTGCCCAATTATATGCCATTAAATCTGACAAGCTAATTGAAATGGATGAATATGTGCAAAAATAGAAATTGCTTGGGAAAAGAACCCACATGTACAACAATATAGTAGCTCTTTCTGTGGTGGCAAAGAATTGGAAATTAAGGGAATGCCCATCAATTGGGGAATGGCTGAACAAGTTGTGGTATATGAATGCAATGGAATACTATTGTGCTATAAGAAATGATGAGCAGACAGACTTCAGAAAAACCTGGAAAGACTTGTATAGATTGATGCTGAGTGAAGTGAGCAGAACCATGAAAATGTTGTACACAGTAACAGCCATGTTGTGTGATGACTAATGTTGATAGACTTAGCCCTTCTCAGCAATGCACGGATCTAAGACATCTCCAAAGGTCTCATGATGGAAAATGCTATCCACATCCAAAGAAAGAACTATGGAATTTGAATGCAGATTAAAGCATACCATTTGCTATTTTTTTCTCCTGTTTTGTTTTGTTTTCTCTTTCTTATGGTTCCTCCTATTGGTTCTAATTCTTCCTTACAACTTGACTAATGTGAAAATATGTTTAATAGGAATGTATATGTATAGCCTATATCAGACTGTACGTCATCTTGGGGAGGGAGGTGGAGAAAAATTTAAAACTCAAAAGCTTATGGAAGTGATTTCTGATAAATTAAAATAAATTAATAAAAAAGTCAAAAAATATAAGTTGCTTAGATTAACAGAAGAGGAGATAGAATATAACCCCATCTTAGGAAAAGAAATTGAGCAAACCATCAGTGAGTTCCCTAAGAAAAAATTCCCAGGACCAGAGAGATTCACAAATAAATTCTATCAAACATTTAAAAAACAATTAATTCCAATAATATATAAACTATTTGGAAAATAGGCAAAGAAGGGGTCCTACCAAATTCCTTTTATGATACAAATATGGTGTTGATACCAAAACCAGGAAGAACAAAAACAGAGAAGAAAACTATAGACCAATTTCCATAATGAAAACTGATGCAAAAAGTTTAAATAAAATGCTAACAAGGAGATTACAGCAACATATCACAAAGATCATACACCGTGACCAGGTGGGATTTGTAGGAATGTAGGGCTGGTTTGATATTAGGAAAACTATAAGAATAATTAACCATATCAATAACAAAACCAACAAAAATAATATAATTGTTTCAATAGATGCAGAAAAAGCTTTTTGACAAAATACAACATTCATTCCTATTAAAAACACTAGAAAGTATAGGAATAAATGGAGCTTTCCTTAAAATGATAAGTAGCCTTTATCTAAAACCATCAGTAAGCATTATCTGTAATGGGGATAAGCTAAAAGCCTTCCCAATAAGATCATAGGTTAAGCAAGGATGTCCATTGTTGCCACTATTGTTTAATATTGTACTAGAAATACAGTTATAGCAATAAGAGAAGAAAAAGAAATTGAAGGCATTAGATTAGGCAATGAGGAAGCAAACTGCAGATGATATGATGGTATACTTGGAGAATCCTAGAGAATAAATTAAAAAACTAATTGAAACAATAACTTTAGCAAAGTTGCAGGCTATAAAATAAACCCACATAAATCATCAGCATTTCTATATATTACCAACAAAGTCTGGCAGCAAGAGATAGAAGAAAAATCCAATTTAGAATAACTGTACACAATATAAAATACTTGGGAGTCTATCTTTCAAGACAGACCCAGGAACTATATGAACACAATTACAAAACACTTTTTACATGAATAAAGTCAGATCTGAACACCTGGAAAAATGTTAATTGTTCATGGGTAGGCCAAGCCAATATAATAAAAATGATAATTCTACTTAAATCAATTTGCTTATTTAGTGTCATACCAATCAAATTACCAAAAAATTATAGAGCTAGAAAAAGACAACAAAATTCATTTAGAAGAATGAAAGATCAAGAATATCAAGGGAATTAACGAAAAAGAAAAGTTTGAAGAGATGTGGCCTACCCATGCCACATCTCAAGAGTATTATAAAGTAATTGTTAAAATAATCTGGTACTGGCTAAAAACAGAGTGATGGATATGTGAAATATATTATGTACACAATACACAGTAGATAATGACCATAGTATTCTAGTGTTTGATAAATGCAAAGATGCCAGCTTTTGGGACAAAAACTATTTGATTAAAAACTGCTGGGAAAACTGGAAAGCAGATTGGTGTAAACTAGGTATAGATCAACAACTCACACCATAGACTAATATAAAGTCAAAATGGGTATATGATTTAAACCTGAAGAATTGTATCATAAGCAAATTATGAGAGCCTAGTTAGAATAGTTTACCTGTCAGATCTATGGATAAAGGAGAATTTAGGACCAAATGAGATAGAGAGCATTATGAGATATAAAATGGATAATTTTGATAACATTAAATTAAAAAGGTTTTGCACAAACAAAACCAATGTGGCCAAGATTAGAAGGAAAGCAGAAAACTGGAGAAAAAACTTTTACAGCAAGTTTCTCTGATAAAAGTCTCATCTCTCAAACGTATAGAGAACCCAGTCAAATATATAAGAAAATGCATGTCATTCCCCAATTTATAGATGATTAAAGGATATGAACAGACAATTTTCAGATGAAGAAATCAAAACTATACGTAGTCATAAAAATGCTCTAAATCACTATCAATTAGAGAAATGCAAATTAAAACAACTCTGAGGTATTGTTTTATGTTACGTAATGTCTGTAATTTCTTGCACTGTGATTTTAGGAAATCACTGGGTAGAGTACTAAACTATTACTTATTAGAGACTTTTACCTGGAAGAAAGAGCTCTTCTGCTTAAGAACTATTTTAAGTATTTGAATGTGCACATTCTGATGTGTTAAAAAAAAGTTAACTTGGTATTCTGAAAAAGTACAAAAGTGTGGGAAATCTCACTGTCTATGAGAAGTTCTGTGAGAATTTGCCAGACACTCTAAATTTTTGGCCTTAGTAAAATCATGAAAAAAGGAGCTCTAAGAATATATGTGTGGAGCCTTGTGAATTCTAACCTGAAATTAGGATAACTAGCAAACTGGTTTGCAGAGGAACTAAGACCCACTCACCCAAACACATACACACTCATAAGCAAATAGGGGGATAGCTTAATAGTTTGCTTATATAATACAGAAGTGTTTTATGTGGTGAATTGTCTGACTATTGATTATGAAGTCTATGTAATCTAACTGGACAAATTATCACTTAATTGATAGATATCAAGTTACATCTTTGGGTCAACTTTGGCACAGTGGGTCCCAGTTGCCTTTTGCCATAAGGGTTTACATGCAGTATGTTAATCTAGGCAAACTGGAACCAGTGCTTTTCTGGTTTTGATTGAACTATCATGGCAGCCAGATGGCACAATGGATAGTATTCCGGACCTAGAGTCAGGAAGACCTCAGTTCAAATCTGGTATCAGATATTTGCTAGCTGTGTGACCCTGGGCAAGTCATTTAACTTCTTTTTGCCTCAGTTTCCTCATTTATAAAGTGGGGACAATGATAGCACCTATGGTCCTTTGAACTGTTTTGAGAGCAATCAAGAAACTTTTAAATCATATTTTCCTGTTTGACCACTATCTGACAATACTAAATGCCAGCAGGACCTATTTTACAGGTCAGATGATCAAGGATCCTTTTAAAATTCTTCCCCTAACCTATAAACTGCATCATTCGTATCACCCAAAGGGCTTGGGCAAGGTAGAAAGAACAAATGGCATGGGAAAACTGAAACTCTCAAAATTTTAGATGAGTTGCAGGTGCCTTGATCTGAAGTTCTTCCTATAGCCTTGGCAAGTTAACAGTGTTAGGTCTGCACTGGCTTTGATCATGTGAAATAATAGCTAGAAGGTCAATATGATTAAGTTTTGTAAAGCCCTACTAAATTATACTACATCCTATCACTAGCATGTTTGAATAGCACTAGAGAAACATTGAGTAGTCAATAAATATCTACTATATGCCAGGCACTGTGCTAAATGTGATGCTACAAATATTAAAAATATAAGCCCCACCCTCAAGGAGCTTATAGTCTAATGCAGGAAGAACACCCACAAAAAGGCTGAAAAGGGGTAGCGAGGTGGGGATGTGATGAAGAAGTCAAAGAAATTCCAAATTGAATGTAGCTGGAAAAGCCAGAGAAATTTAAAAAGAGTATATTTCATTGGAAAATAAGGAGATACCCACTGAAAGGGCATTGCATGATCTGGAACTGGCATGTGGATCTACTAGAAAAACTACCTCTACAAATAGTCACTAGAACACAAGGTGAAAAGGCCCAATTCCAGGCACTGTTCAACAACTGAGATTGCAGTGAAAGACCCTAAGATGTTGATTCACAGAAACATATTTCTCAGTGTATGTGATCCAAGCTGGATAATTTGTGAACAGTGGTCACAGAGACTCCTCCTTGACTCAGAATTACCAGAAGAAAATGTTTTCCAGAAGCAGATGATTTTGGTGAAGCAATCTCCTAGATCTGAGATGATGGAGCAAATATCCACTGTCTAAACGGATGTTAACATGCATACCCTGCTTCTTTTAATTCTGATTATACATTTATGTTTCTCCTGTGTTGTTTCTAACAGTGTCCTGATCCTTTTGTAATGGTATCTATGTGCCAGATTTAAGGAAAAACTGGACATTTAAACTCAAGTCCTTCTTATTCCAGTAACTTGTAAAAATTACTGATAGTGTTTCAGTCCGTGGCTGGTAACACCTTAGGTACCACAAAGAATCTACTCTTTTTTTTTGTGAGGCAATTGGGGTTAAGTGATCTGCCCAGAGTCACACAGCTAGTAAGTGTTATGTTTCTGAGGCTGGATTTGAACTCAAGTCCTCCTGACTCCAGGGCGGGTGCTCTATCCACTGCACCACCTAGCTGCCCCACAAATGTGCTACTCTTGACATTCAGTTCCTCATTGCTAAGCATGAATACTTTTTGCCAAACAATTACTACTGTTCAAAAGAGTAGGTTCAGAAGCTGTATTAAGATCAGAAACATGGTTAAGTCTGCTTCAGTTAAGTGAGGATTTGTGGACAGAAAAATCACTTCAGATGGGTGGATCACTACATTACTGGCCTATCTTGTCATGTTGAGCCTCATTACACACTGAAGAACCTGGTTCTTAATTTTACTCCAGATTCCAGGTTTTGGTAGAGGTAGTTCTTCACTGTGTAAAACGGGCATTATAAATGATAGTAGATTTGCATACTGCTCTGTATATTTTAACTTGGAGATATATTGTTTAAAATGAGCAATCTGTTGAATGGCCTCCCCCCACCCCACCCCTTTAAAATCAGAATACACAGACAGCATTAAATGAGTGCCATGGATAATCTGTTCAGCTGTGAGGAGATGGTGGGTGAGATACTGAGAAGGAACACAGGTGCTCAAACGATTCCAAGTCAGATATTTTATTAGCCACAGACATGCGTCCTTATTGGCTCCAGACCTAGAGTCTCACTGGCAACATAGGTAGTGGGCATGGTGCGGGCATAACAATGGGATACATATCCTGACTGAGAACCCAGATCTCTGGGTTTATGCCCTTATAAATCTGATTGCTGTTGTTATGGAGATTCAGAGGGACCAAGTGGGCGGGGGGACTTTAGGGGCAGCCAATTAGCAGGTAGCTTGTACTTCCTCCTTCCTCGGCCCACCCAACAATCTCAAGGGCATCATGATTAAAAAGTTTTGTTAACACTGAGTTAGAAGAAATTTGCTGAACTGATTATGATCAGTAAAGCCTTATAACTCCTTGCCTAATTGTAGCTGACTAACCAACATTAGGTACATAGGAACTTCCTGACACATAGGTAGGGAAATCAGTGTTCAAATAGGGATTCACTTCTGTCAATTATGATCTAACTAGCTAGTCTAGCAATAGGCTAGGCCTCATACTAACACAGCACATACTAAGGCAGCTAGGTGGCACAATGACTAGCATGGCTAGAGTACTGCAGTCAGGAACACTCATTTTTCTGAGTTCAAAGCTGGCCTCAGACACTAGCTGTGTGACCCTGGGCAAGTCACTTAACACTGTTTGCCTCAGTTTCCTCATCAGCAAAATAAGCTGGAGAAGGAAATGGCAAACCACTTCAGCATCTTTGCCAAGAAACCCCATATGGGGTCACAACAACAAAATTTTTTTGGTTGGATTTTCTGCTGCCATTTTTTTTTGGGGGGGGAACTTGATTGGTATTTTATTTTTTCCAATTACATGTAAAGACAACTTTTAACATTTATTTTTTATAAGATTTTGAGTTCCAAATTTTCTACCTCCCTCCTCCCCCTTCTCTAAGACAGTAAGCAATTTGAGATAGGTTATATATGTGCAGTCATGTAAAACCTATTTCCATATTAGTCATGTTGTGAAGGAAGAAAGTTTTTTTGTTGTCTTTTTAATGGTATTGAATAAAAGTTTGTCAATTTTGTCTTTTCAAAGAATCAGCTTTTAGTATTATCATTTCTATTTTTTCTTGGCTTCTAGTTCTCCTCTAATTTGAAAAATATCCTCCTCTGTACAATAATTATTGGAAACAATAACTACATGAAGAAAATTATGATTAGATCACATGCCAGAATTTCTGAGATACTGCCAAAGCAGTTCTCAAGAGGGAAATCACAGCCCTACAGGCACACATTAACAAAATATTGAAAGAGAACTGAATATACATATAAAAAATTTAGGATTTAATTTAGTCTCCGTTTGAGTCTATTTTTGGTTCCTGAGTCTGTGAGGAACATATTTTACTATTTCTGCCATTTTACATTTATTTGCAAATGTATCTGTGCCTTACTAAGTGGTGAATGTTTGTAAAACTTCCATATGGTGCTGAGAAATACGTATGTTCTTTTGCGTTTCCATTTTGAAAGCATCGTTAAGTCTTTAAGCTCTAGTTCTTCAGCAATTTGTCCAATTGTTTATCTTTCTATTAGGCTTATACAAAACTGAGGGATGTGGCAGTCTCCAGTCAAAATTATGTTACTTTGACTTTTTGTAGTATAGTTCACGTTTCCTTTATAAATTTAGTTGGGGCATTTGGAGCATATAAATTTCATATTTCTTAGGTTTGTCTCTAGCTACTTTCAGTATAATGTAGTTTCCATGTTTATCCCTTTCAATATTTTGAATGTTTGTTTTTGCTTTGTCAGCATGATTTTTTAAAGGATTTTCTGGATGAATAGTAAATTTTCCCTCAGCCCCTCATTTTTATTGTATGCATGTCTTTGTTTTTTAAAATGTGTTTCATGTAAGCAACAAGTTATGGGGTCTTGTTTCCTTATCCATTCTGTCTTTTTCATTTTATTGAATTGTTCAATCCATTTACATTTAAAATTTAGGAGAGTTAGGTTTATATTTTTCTTCCATTTGTTTCATAGTTTATTTCTCCAAATTATGATGTCCCTTCCCCTTTTGTAAACATGGTACTGTCTCTTGAATTGTAGCTTAGTCTGTTTTAAAGTGGCCCTATACTGACTGGCTGTTTTCCTCTCCACAGTCAAGCCACCCCCCAATCCATTTACTGTCCCTTTCTTTGGTTTTGAAGTTTTGCTTATTAGTTCTTTCTTCGTGAAAATTTATTATTGCTTTATAGATCTTGCCCCCTCACCTCTTATTCTACTGTGCCTCACTCTTAAAAATACTGATTCCTGCAGGTAATAAAGAATATTGTCTCATGGTAGAAATCTTCCTACGTCTCTGCAGTTTGTTATTGACCTTTGATCACTGCCCCTCCCTCCCCCCAACCTTTTAACTGGATATCCTCTTCCCTAGGTCCATGCCTTCCCACTTTTCTAGGTTTCAGTTGCTCCATGGAGCTCTGGTTCTCCTTCTGAGACAGGATGAGTGGTCTTTCTAAGCACCAAATCCCTGCAGACGATACCCATTGTAAGGTCCCTGCTTCCTTTTATAGGATACCTCTCTTTTCCCATAGGAGCATTCATTAGTGTTACTCCCTCCCACCACTGAAACAAAATTTCTTCTTCCTTTCCACTTTACCTGTTCTCTTATAGGTACTTTTTTTCCCCTAAGAGATGACAGGTTTCTCTTCATTGTTTGCCTATGACTTGATTAGGACCCTATCCTTTAAACATCACCAAGACATAAAACCACTCCCAGTCTCAGACCTTTTGTCTCATTTGACTTCCCTGATCCCTGTCATTAAGTTTCCAAAGGGCTTCTTGTATCATTTCCTCCCACCCCCAAATAGAATAAACAGTTCATCCTTATAAGTCTTTTCTAATTGTTTGCTTAGATTTCCTTTTTTGTTTTTCTTGACTCCAGTATTTGTATGCATTTCAAAGTTTCTACTCCACTCTCATGTTTTCATCAGGAATACTTAGAAGTCCTCTATTTCATAGAATATTCATTTTTTCCCTCTTGTAGGATAATCATCAGTTCTCATGGACAAGTTATCCTTAATTTTAAGCCTATCTTTTTGCCTTCTAGAATATGATTCTAAGCTCTCAACTCGTTTATAGTGGTGGCTGCCAAATGTTTTGTGAACCTGACTGGTTTTTTAGTTTAGTTTTTTTTTTCCTCCTGACTGCTTTTGCTGCCTTTTTCATGACTTAGAAGTGATGCATTTTGTCTATGATGTTCCTGGGAGTTTTAATTTTGAGGGGTTTTTCAGATGACCTATGGATTGTGTTTTCAAGTTGTCCTCTTGTTATAATAGGTCTGGGCAGTTTTCTTTCATGATTTCTTGAAATATGATATCCAATCTCTTTTACTAGTCATGGCTTTCAGATGATTCTTAATCTATCTCTCCTTGATCAGTTTTTCAGACTCCTTCTTCTAAGCAAGTAACCTTGTTTAGGGCCTTTGCTTCTCCCTGGAGTCCAAGGTCCCCCTTCCTTTAGGGATTATGCCAAGGCTCTTTCCTTCATCCTGCAGCTGAGTCCAAGGGCCCCCTTTCTCTGAGGATTACACTGAGGCCTGTTTCTTTACCTCCAAGGTTTCCTCTCCTCTGGGTATTGGACTGAGCAATCATACAGTAGTCCTTTTCTTTCCAACAACCTTTGTTGAGGCCCTTCTTTCAAGCTTTTCTTCATCCTGGTAGCTAAGTTGTCCTTCCCTTGTCGCTACCTTCCCCTCAGTCTTGTTCAGAGCCACCATACCAAGGGGACAGACATGGTGGTACATTTAGTCACTTATGCGGGTGGTGGTGGAAGGAGGGGTTCAGGGAGGTGGAGCTGAGCAGCATTATTTCCTTCTACTCAGTCATCTTGGCACCAACTACCTATAGGTGTAAATTCAAGATGAGGAAAAAAATGAGCCAAAAATAACTTTGCATCTTAGGATTCCAAGTGATAATTTTCCTATTAAGATAAAACACACACTTATAAATTATGACTTCAACTAAAAAAAACCACCTCACATTCTGGCACTTAGAGAAGCCTGTTAGATTGATCATAGTAAGAAAATGATGCATTTCCTGCAGAACTTGACAGTGCCCCACTGGCAAATATTATGCCTGTTTAATTTATGGACCCAAAATGGAAATGCAACTGGTTATCATACAATTACAGATATTATTCTTGTCAACTCCCTTAGTTCTAATGTCTTTTTAAGAGCTAAAAATTTGACAAAAGCACATAAAGAACCAGAGAACCATTCTCTTCAACATCAATTAGTCATTAAGAAGGTATAGGTTTTCTTGCTGGTTGAAGCCAGATCCAGAGTGGACATTAATGGTTTGATGTCCACTTGGAGGGCTGGAGTACCTCAGAAATCTGTACTTGGGTGTTGGCCAAGATGGCGGAGTAAAAGCAGTGACTTGCTTGAGCTCTCCCCCAAACTCCTCCAAATACCTATAAAAGAATGGCTCCAAACAAATTCTAAAGCAGCAGAACCCACAAAAAGACAGAGTGAAACAAATTTCCAGCCCAAGACAACCTGGATGGTTGATTGGAAAGGTATATGGCGCTGTGCTGGTAGAGAAATGCAGTTCAGCATGGGCACGCAGGCCTCAGCAAACCTGAAGCACGCCTCAGAGGACTGAATCACAGGTAGCTGTGGCAGATTCCAGAACCCTCAACCCACGAACGCCAAAGACAATTTAGAAGGTCAGTGGGAAAAGTCTGTGTCTGTGGTGAGAGAGAAGCACAGGGTCCCAGTGCCAGTCCCAGCTGCAGCCTTGGGGCTACGGTAGCCTCCTGAGCTTCCAGCACACAAACAAGGGGGAATTGAGTGGCTGATCAGAGGGAGATTGCAGGGATCTCTCTGCTAGTGCAGGATTCTTTTGCTTTGCTCTGCTTGGGTTTTTTTTTAGGCAACTGGGGTTAAATGACTTGCCCATGGTCACACAGCTAGTAAGTGATAAGTGTTTGGTCTGAGGCCATTTGAACTCAGGTCCTCCTGACTTAAGGGCTGGTGCATTATCCACTGTGCCACCTAGCTGCCCCACTGCTTAGATCTGGGTCACAGTTCTGGGTGGCCGTCCTGGGGCGAGGAGGTGTGCTGGTGCAGTGGACTTGTAGTGGTGATGAGGAAATCCTCCTCCCAGTTTCAAGGCATAAAAGAGTGCTTGTGGTCACTCACAGACCAGAGCACAGGCCAGGAAAGGAGTGAACACCTTGCCCTTGATCATAGCACCTTGGATGAACTGAAAACTTAAAGGTCCCTAGAAGTATCTCTGAAAACAGCTGTACAAAACCCCAGAAGCTTGGGACAGTACATTCTCCACACTGGAAACAGACCCCTACCTTAACAAAGGGTTTATAACTCAAGTAATCGGCTGGGATTATGAGCAAGCAGAGCAAAAAGAATCAGACTATATTATCTTACTTTGGTGACAAAGATCAAAACATACAACCAGAAGAAAACAAAGGCAAAGCTCCTACATCCAAAGCCTCCAAGAAACATATGAATTGGTCCCAGGTCATAGAAGAGCTCAAAAAGGATTTTGAGAAGCAAGTAAGAGAAGTAGAGGAAAAACTGAGAGTGATGCAAGAAAATCATGAAAAATGAGTCAACAGCTTACTAAAGCAGCCCCAAAAAAATACTGAAGAAAATAATACTTTAAAAAATAGCCTAACCCAAATGGCAAAAGAGGTCCAAAAAGTCAAAGAGAAAAATGCTCTAAAAAGCAAAACTTGCCAAATGGAAAAGGAAGTCCAAAAGCTTACTGAAGAAAATACTTCCTTAAAACTTAGAATGAAGCAATTGGAAGCTAGTGACTTCATGAGAAATCAAAGCACTGTAAAACTAATCCAAAAGAATGAAAAAAAAAACCCAGAAAACAATGTGAAATATCTCATTGGAAAAACAACTGACCTGGAAAATAGATCCAGGAGAGAGAATTTAAAAATTATTGGACTATCTGAAAGCCATGATCAAAAAAAGACATCATCTTTTAAGAAATTATCAAGGAAAACTGCCTTGACATATTAGAACCAGAGGGCAAAAAGGAAATTGAAAGAATCCACAGATCTCCTCCTGAAAGAGATCCCCAAAGGAAAATTCCTAGGAATACTGTAGCCAAATTCCAGAATTTCCTGGTCAAGGAGAAAATATTGCAAGCAGCCAGAAAGAAACAATTCAAGTATTGTAGAAATACAACAGGATAACACAAGATTTAGCAGCTTCTACATCAAGGGACCGAAGGGCATGGAATATAGTATTCCAGAGGGCAAAGGAGATAGGATTACAACCAAGAATCACCTACCCAGCAAAACTGAGTATAATCCTTCAGGGGAAAAAATAGGCATTCAGTGAAATAGGGGACTTTCAGACATTCTTGATGAAAAGACCAGAGTTGAATAGAAAATGTGACTTTCAAATAGAAGACTGAAGTGGAACATGAAGAGGTGAACAGGAAAGAGAAATCATAAGAGACTTATTAAGGTTGAACGTTTACATTCCTGCATGGAAAGATGATATCTGTAACTCACGAGTCCTTTGTCAGTATCAGGGTAGAGGGAAAAAAACGACATGTGCACACACATGTGTGTGTACATATATGTATATAGACAGATAGATGGCACAGGGTAAGTTGAAGATACAGGGGTAATATCTGGAAAATAAAATTAAGAGGTGAGAGAGGATTATACTGGGAGGAGAAAGGGAGAGGTAGAATGGGGTAAATTATCTCACAGGAAACAGACAAGAAAAGGCTTTTACAGTGGAGGGGAAATGGGGGAAGGTGAGAGGGAATTGAGTAAATTTTTTTTTCCCAGGCAAGTAAGTGACTTGCCCAGGGTCACACAGCTAGTGTCAAGTGTTTGGTCTGAGGCCGCATTTGAACTCAGATCTTCCTGACTTCAGGACCGGTGCTCTATCCACTGTACCACCTAGCTGCCCCTAGAATGAGTAAATCTTATTCTCATAGAATTTGGTTTAAGGAGGGAATAACATACACAATTGGGTATGGAAATCTATCTTACTCTACAGGAAAATAAGGGGGAAGGGGACAAGAGAGCAGGGAGATGATAGAGGGGAGGGCAGAAGCAAACACTTCTGAGGAGGGACAGGGTCAAAAGAGAGAACAGAATAAATGGGGGGTAGGAAAGAAAGAAAGCCCATATTGAGTTGCTTGCCTGTTCAATGAGGGTGGGTAGGGCTCAGGGAGGGAGGGAAGTGAGAAAATTTGTAACCCAAAGTTTTAAAAACACATGCTAAAAAAAATAAATAAAAAATTATGTGCCCCCCCCCCCAAAAAAAAGAAATCTGTACTTGGCTTGTGCTATTGGACCCTTTTAAGAAACAGACTTGAATTATGGGTTAATAAATGGCACGCTTATCAAATTCACAAAACACTAACCTAGGAGAGAGTCCTAACCTGCTAGATGACTGTCAGGATCCAAAAAGATCAGACTAGAAAACACAGCAGTTAAAAAAAGCTAAATGTGATTTTAAGCTTTATGTAGAGATGCAGTGTCCAGAACAAGGGAAATAATGCTTCCACCGTATTCTACCCTGTTCAAACCAAAGCTGGAAGTGGCACTGCCCTTCTGATTATTCTAACTCCTTTGTTGGACCATCATCTATGTCCTTCCCCCAGCAACCAGTGCCCTCAAATACTGTGTCATAGGTTCTCTTTTTATGCTCTCCGTCTTCTTGGTAATTTCATTAGTTTGTGTGAATTCAATTATTACCTCTCTCACATATGAACTTGCTTAGCAATATTTCCTTTTTCATCTACAGTTTTCTTGATTTCTCTAGATGTCTAAAAAAGGCATGATATATGTAGTTGAAATTGCCCAGGGCATTTAACATAAAAACAGATGCATTACGTCGCAGTCAGGGGACAATTAAGTCTCCTTGTGCTTCTAGGGATGAGGGTTGTTTCTTGACGGCAAACTAAAGATGGTCAGTCTGACCAGATGGGAGTTGAGATTTCGGATATCACTAAGGGTGACAGTTTGCTCAGGAATTTTATTGTTTTTTGTTTTTTTTTTAGGCAATGGGGTTAAGTGACTTGCCCAGGGTCATACAGCTCGTGTTATGTGTCTGAAGCCGGATTTGAACTCAGCTCCTCCTGAATCCAGGGCCGGTGCTCTATCCACTGCGCCACCTAGCTGCCCCTTGCTTAGGAATTTTAAAAGCAGACATTTTAAATTTAACTTTCACTGTCAGAGTAATTGATTGCAGACCCCACACAGGAGTAGCCCGGCTTCTCTGGACTTCTAACCCTATTTCCACATGTGTATGTTGTTGTCCCCTACAGAATGTAAACTCTTTGAGAGCAGAGACTGTTTCAGTTGGGTCTGTATCCTTAGTGCCTAGCATACATTAGGCACAGTTGTTGTACTAACGTTAGTACTGTGGCTATATGTAGACAGTTCTTGCTTTATGTAAATTCGAATTACACACATCTGACTCCCCAGTGGTGGGCAGCCAGCCCATGCTCTGGCACCAGCTCCTGGCCAGGTGGTGGCAGTGGAAGGAGCAATGCTACATACAGCCCTATGCCAGGGGTCCTCCACCCCAGGCACTGAAGCCACTCTGGCTACAGGGGCCAGGCCCTGTGGAACCCCACAAGGAGAAGGGAAGGTCTGCTAAACAGTCCCACTTATGTTAAGGCAGAACTGTCTGTACTGCCTTTCTCTCAACTGCTCTGCTGCTGTGGAACATAATATAAAATTATGATGAAATTACGACTTAAAAGCACACTTAAGGTTTTTGCATCAATTTGCTTTAAAGGGTAACAGAAAATAAATTTTTTTTTTACCAATATAGGTAATTAGATCTTGTGTAATGAAATGTGGTTCAGATAACAAGAACATTGCAATCTTAACAGATCTTAGACTAATGTACTGTGCAATAGTCATACCCAGGTCTCATCTTTGATACCAAACATAGTTCAAATATACAAAAATTCTGTGTAATTTCTATGGACTATAGAACACTGCATTACTCCATGTGCAAAATAATATTTTGCTTCCTGAAAATTCCCAATCAATGTTTAATAACATAGACAAAATAATGGATTTAAATTCCTCCAACCCCCACCCCTCAAAAAACTTGTTTTTTATTGAAAATCATCTTAAATGCAAAAAATGTATCTGAAACAAAAATCCTGAGACAGCAGGAACAGAAAAGTTAAATGACATCAAGTTTGACTTTGATGTTCATAGCGGCCAATTCAGCTACAAAATAGCGGAAAACATAAGGAACAGAAACTGTGTCAATGGTGTCACTACGGTTACACACAGTGCAGTTGTATTTTCTTTTGCGCATGGCTGACCAGGAAGGTGGTGGCTTCTCTAGAAGTGGTGAAAGCAAGCTACCACATTTCACACACACATGAGCGACTGAGCGGTCAGAACAGTTGAAGAGGCGATCATGAAGTAGAAAGGAGGTGCCATGTGCTAAAAGGGCATCTCGTTCCATTTCTCCAAAACGGATTCCACCCTGTACATTCCTTCCTCCAATGGGCTGGTTAGTGACTTTATCTCGGGCTCCAGTTGTCCTCACCTGAAATTTGTCTGAGACCATGTGACGTAAGCGCTGATAGTAGACAACTCCTATGAAAATATCTGCTTCTAATTCTACCCCACTGATTCCACTGTATAATCTTTCTGTGCCATAGAAGTTGTAACCAGCAGCCTTTAACATCTCACCAAAGTACTCCAAGGCAGAATTCTCCTCTGAAAAAGTGAAGGGTGTAGCATCATGGCAGAGGCCATGCAGAGCCGCAGATTTCCCTGCCATGCTCTCAATCAACATTCCAATGGTCATTCGAGATGGAAAACCATGAGGATTGAATAGAATGTCAGGCACCATTCCACTTTCTGTAAAAGGCATATCCTCAGCAGGCCACAGTCTACTCAAAATTCCCTTCTGTCCATGGCGACTAGCAAATTTATCACCGATAGTTGGGTTTCGGGGGATTCTCATGGTGATGCAGATGCTTTTGAATTTTCCATTCCCAGAGTCATTACTACATACTTTGATGTTATCCACAATACAATTTTCCTTATTTCTAAAAAAGAAAAGTTTATATTTATTATTAGCTTTTTCAATGGTCTTAGTTTCTTCAAAATAATGTATTTAGGTAAATATTTCCTCCATGAAACATTAGATCAGAAATTCTCTTTCTCTCTCTCGGTTGACATCTATTCCAACTACCCCAAAGGAATACACATATATACACATTTACTGTAAAATATATATGGATATGTGTGTGTGTGTGTGTAATTTGAAAACTTTCAATAAATATAAAATTAACTTAATCAAAATGCCAAAATGGATGAAAGAGAACTCTTCTGGATATTATTGCTATGTGAGTTTTTGCCTAGAACTGAAAATGAGGTTTTCAAATTAAGGCTTCCTCTGAAGAGCTTCATGATTCTGTTTATAACAATCACACTATCTGAAAAGCTACCCACTATTCTACGGAATCTGTTATAGGAGCCAACTAAACTTAAGATTAAAAAAAAAATCACACCGTCCCCAAATGATAAATGGTCAAAGGATATGAATGGGCAGTTTTCAGAGGAAATAATTAAAACTATTCATAGTTACATGAAAAAATGCTCTAAATCACTATTGATTAGAGAAACGAAAATCAAAACAACTCTGAGGTACCATATCACACCTATCAGATTGGCTAACATGACAAAACAGGAAAATTATAAATGCTAGAGAAAACGTGGGAAAATTGGAACACTAATGCATTGTTGGCGGAGTTGCGAACTGATTCAGCCATTCTGAAGAGCAATCAGGAACTATGCCCAAAGAGCCATAAAATTGTGCATACTGTTTGACCCAGCAATATCACTTCTAGGTCTGTATCCCAAAGAGATCATAAAAATGGGAAAAGGACCCAAATGTACAAAAATACTCACAGCAGCTCTTTTTGTGGTGGCCAAGAATTGAAAATTATGGGGATGCCCATCAATTGGGGAATGGCTGAACAATCTATGGCATATGAATGGAATGGAATACTATTGTGCTATAAGAAATGATGAAAAGGCTGACTTCAGAAAAACCTGGAAAGACTTGTATGGACTGATGCTTAGTGAAGTGAGCAGAACCGGAAGAACGTTTTACAGCCATGTTGTACGATGACTAACACTGATAGACTTAGCTCTTCTTAGCAATGCAAGGATCTAAGACATCTAACAAAAGTTTCACGATAGAAAATGCTATTTGCATCCAAAGAAAAAACTTTGGAGTCTGAATGCAGATGGAAGCTTACTATTTGCTCTCCTTTTCTTTTGTTGTTTTTTCTTTCTCATGGTTACTCCCACTAGTTCTAATTCTTCCTTACATCATGACTAATGTGAAAATATGCTTAAGATGAATGTATAAGTAGAGCCTATATCAGATTACATGCTGTCTTGGGGAGGGGGGAGGAAAGAGAGGGGGAGAAATTTAAAACAAAATCTTATGGAAGTGAATGTTTAAAACTAAAAAATAAATAATTAAAAAAACCCACTGCATTAAATTCAGATCAAGAAAACAAAATCTTAAGCTTATCTTGCATTTTTCAAATGCATATTTAGGGAAGTTACTAATAAA
Organism: Phascolarctos cinereus; assembly: GCF_003287225.1. Lineage (NCBI taxonomy): Eukaryota > Metazoa > Chordata > Mammalia > Diprotodontia > Phascolarctidae > Phascolarctos > Phascolarctos cinereus. The sequence continues at coordinate 150,362,957 of NW_027555625.1, read as the reverse complement.
AAAAAAGGCTGTCTGTCAATCAGTCAATAAACATATGTTAAGCACTTACTATGTGTCAGACACTGTACTAAGGCACTGATGACCCCCCCCCCCCCCGCCCCGTTAAGCTTTTGTTGCTTCCAATTCAGCTCTGCAGAAGGTTCTAAGGAGAGATAATTAGCATGAAAAGCCTAAAGGTAACCCTTACCTATAGCAGCAGTTCGTTCACTTATAAATTAAAGGCAGTAGGTGCTGGACCATAATGATTTCCTTCCCCAAATGATGCCTGGGAAAGATCCTGGCTAATGAAGTCAGCACAGATTGGCTGACCAAAGACCACACCTGAGACTGTAGCTAAGATGTGCTCATCACAGCGATAAGCCTAACAATCACTTTTTAATATAAGCTTTTGGTAGAAGAGAGCACATTTCTCAGGAGACCCTGTAAAATAAATAAATTTTTTTAAAAAAGGGATCCAAACTTACTTATAGTATGTCACAAAGCTTTCCCCTGTGTTGATATTTAGGTAACTGTAAAAAGGGTCCCCGTATTTCAGAAGAGATCCAATATATGGCAAGCCATCATCATCTAATTTCTGCTGAATCCGCTGATCACCGGGCTTGACTCCAAACACCAGACTGTCATCTCCTTGTTTGATTTTTTCTGAAAGATCTATGAGCTCTGTCTTGTAGACACTTCCATGAGCAAAGCCTCTTTCCCAGGAAGCTTTATTCACAATCTAAGAAAACAAAATAATCATAAATCTGAAACCTGCTTAGATCACTGTTATATTAGGACTTTTAAAGGTAATTCTATTTGACTTTTAAATGCTCTTTCATTAAGATGAAATATACTATATCATTGTTATTTTCAATTTGAACTTGACTTTCCAAATTGGAGAAACCTGATTACTAAATGAATTTTGAAAGGGCAGGATAACCCACAAAGAAGCAAGCAAGTAAAATAATTTCTTTAAAATTGAAACATGCAAACATACTTTTTTTTCTATCATATCCTACTCTGATGCCTTACTTGTGGTAAGTTCTCCCAGCCTGGAAAGGCTTGGAGTATGGGCCAGATGATGGTCTGCATTTTTGTTGGCCAAGGACCAGTCTAGATAACTTTTGGAGAGGTACAGGTTGGCTGGAGGAAGATGAATGTTTTAGCTGTGATAATCCTCACAATATCTGAAAGGCTGTGGACAACATGTACTGGAGGAGGGAATGCTCACACTGACAAAAATAATCAAATCATATATTAAACAAATAGAGCAAAAACAGATTAGGTCCTTGAAAATTTAAGGAATAAACAAAGTATTTTAGAATATATACATGTATATATGGTCTGTGTTCAAGGCACCGTGCTTGGAGTTTTGATCTGCCAGAAGCCTGCCTATTTGGCTGACACATTGAGCCAAACCTATGTCAAAGATTCTTACTTGGAAAACACAAACTGAAAAGTGTCCTATCCCAAAGAATAGAATCAGAAAGCTCTACTTTTGCTTCCTTGTAGAGGTAGGGGTCCATGGATGCAAAAAGCTACATATCATATCAGGCTTTTCCAATATGTTAGTTTTGCCAACTGCTGGAGCTTTTTCCTTCTTTTTTTAATGACATATCACTCCAAAGGCAGGGGGTTGGGGGGAGGGGGGAATACACTGGGAAATCTAGGCAACATAAAAATAAGAGCTATCAATAAAAATTAATTAAAAAAAAAAGCCCTGTCACTCTTAGTTTTTGAAATTCCTTTTCCAATAACATACCATAGCATCTTCCATATCATATCCTGTGTAAGAAATGACAGCAACAATAGCATTTGTCCCAATGGGATAGTTATCCATATCATAGTAATCATACATATATGGTCTCACTAATGGGCTTTGTGGAGTCTGAAGACGATACAGTTTATTATCTGATCGGTCATGGTAAGTAAGAAGTGGAAATCCCATGGTTTGTTTACCTAGAGAAAAAAAAATCCAAATTGTGAATTCCCAAAATATTTATAAGGTGTATTATTTTACTACCCAATGTATTTTTTTCCATACATTGGAAAAATACCACGTGTAAAAATCAATGCCACGCAATATAAAATGACAATAGAGAAAAAGTAACAAGAGATACTCACAAAATATATAACTTAGGTGGCTTACTCAAGGGGTCCTATGTTGCTGTATTTTTTATATAACGGACATTTTCATAACACTTTAAAGGTTGCAGAATGCTTTATATCCACGAACTTATACGGCAAAAATTACAGGCTATATGATCATTACTTAACAGTTGAGGAAACTGTGCTTAAATGACTTGTCTAGGGGCACACAACTAGCATCTGAGATAGGATACGATCCCAGGTTTCCCTTATTCCAAGTTTAGTGCTCTATCTAGTACTTCGCGCTGCTTCTCCTTACTGAGGACATTCTCAAAAAAATTATTTACCAATTATTTAATATCAGTTTGGGAGATTTCAAAGAGTCCTTGGGGGCATCTTACATGCTGGAGTATTTTCAATAATGACTCAAAGTGGCAGAAGATAGCTTTTATAACTTTGTTGATACCAAATAAAAGGAATTAACTAGAAATTGTGATCAAACAGAATTTGAATTCTATTTCCAAATTTTAAAAAGATGAATATTTCTTGTTGGAACAAGACAAACTTAAAGAAAGAATTTAACTTCAAAAGTACAAAAAGAAGACTAACGGTACAATAATGATTTAAAAATGAGCAAATGCATCCTTTTCAAATGAAACATATCTATGTAGTTTTCAAATTAAATATACATTTGACACAAGAATAAGCTTTTAAAATTGTGCTTTTCTCAACAGTTAAGATTTATGGAGGAATTTTTATATGTTCTGAAAAGAGCTTGGTGAAAATGTTCGCTAATATATTTTTAAAAATCTCTGAAATAATTATCTTCAAAAAATCCTGAGGATGGCTAGGAAATCCATCAGTAATAATTATTAAAAAGACAGTCTTCTTTGCCCCACACTAAATCCCTTTAGCCTTCTATGACAAATCCTAAAGACAGTTCTAGACAGTCTCCATATTCCCACTAGGCTTCCATCTCCTGACTCTACTTATTTTTTTTAAATGGGTTATCCTCTCTTGACCAGGGTGGTAGAATAGCAGCCACAAAGGCCCCACTAGTGATTGGCATAGAAGCTTTGACTTGCCATTTCCAACTTGGCCTGGTTTGCCTCTTGTCAGGCAGTCTGAGGGGCCCATATTGCCAGACTTAGGGTGGATACCCAATTGACTTAGCCCTTTATTGCTCAGAACTCCCAAACACAAGCAACCCACCAGCCTCAGGCTCTCCTGGTATCAGGGACTAGGTATGCCCCACTACTCATGGCACCTACTTCCTTCTCATGCTAAAAAGTGAACCAGGAGAGAACTGCAGCTAATGGGGCTGAAGACAACAGATTGAGCTAGGTCACCCAGTCACAAATCTATCACCATATAAGACTAGGGCTTCTAGAAATGTACACCTGGTTTTGGATCATGGTTTAAAGCACTCTAATTTCTTAATGAATATTTTATTTTCATTTAAAAAATAGCATGTAATTGAAAACTGTTTTTACATGTTAGCTGGGGAAAAAATAAAATATATGAGTTTTTAAAAAACAGTACATAATTATCCTAATTAACAAGATAGTTACCCATCTGGCACTGGTACATGTTTCGAGGACTCTGATTATGATCAGAGAAAGGAATGAAACTGGCTACCACACTCAACATGCTGTGAGGAAAGAGCTCCTGGTGTGTGGTTACCCCAGAAACAATCTCATTCTCAAAGATAGCAATGTTCATAAAGATCTGAAACCAAAAAGAAAGAACAAAGTTTAGATTTTAAGGAAATAAATGGAAGTCAATGGTGGGTGTCATAATATTTAGAAGCATGAGAAAATGGGGAGAAAATCTTAGTTAATTTAGTTGAAATCAGATGAAAATGTACACTACATAGACTCTGGGAAATGAAGTTAAGGTTACAATAGTCCTCAGAATATCTGAAAGGCTGTGGACAACTGTAATATGCCTAACAATAGAGCTGGTTTTTTAAAAAAAAATTAACAGTGAGCTATTTAAATGATAATGTATAAAAGGGGTAAAATGAGAAAAAAAATTTTAATTAATTTATTTAGATTTATCAACAATCACTTCCATAAGCTTTTGAGTTTTACATTTTCTCCCTCTCCCTCCCTATCTCCTGCCCTAAGAGGGTGAGCAATCGGATATAGGCTATACATATACATTCCTATTAAACATATTTTCACATTAGTCATGTTGTAAGGAAGAATTAGAACTAATAGGAGGAACAACCAGAAAGAGGAAACAAAATACAACAGAAGAAAAAAAAAGCAAATAGTATATGTTTCAATCTGCATTCAAACTCCATAGTTCTTTCTTTGGATGTGGATAGAATTTTCCATCATAAGGCTTTTGGAGATGTGCTGTAGTGCTGAGAAGGGTTCAGTTTATCAATATTAGTCATTGCACAATGAGACTGTTATTGTGTACAACGTTCTCCTGGTTCTGCTCATTTCACTCAGCATCAAACCATACAGGTCTTTCCAGGTTTTTCTGAAGTCTGCTCGTTCATCATTTCTTGTAGCACAATAGTATTCCATCACATTCATATATCACATTCACAGTTACGATTACTATCTGTGTCTTTCTCTCCGTCCTACCCCCCCCCCCCCCGCTTTTATGCTTTCCCTTCCTCACTAATGTTTTGCTTTGGACCACTGCCTCCCTCAGTCTCACTTCCCTTCTATTAGCCTCCTCCCTTTTTTTTCCCTTTACCCTTACTACTTCTTCCCTCCCTTCTATCACCCCTCCCTTTTCTTTCCCCTTTTCCCTCCTACTGCCTACAGGGCATGTTAGATTTCTATACCTAACTGATTATGTTATTCCCTTCTTGAGCCAAATCTGATGAGAGTAAAGTTTAAACAATGCTCATCTCCCTCCCTTCTTTCCCTCTGCTGTTATAGGTTTTTGTGCCTTCTGCTGTGATGTAATTTACCCATGTCTGCCTCCTTTCCTTTTTTCTCAGTACAATTTTCTTAGATCAGATTAATCCACTTACTTGGATCCATTTAACCCACTTGATTAGTTTTTTTTTTTAACATTACATCAAAGTCAATTTATACCCACTCCCAAGACAATTTTTAAAAGCACCAATCTACAACTCTGTAACTGACAAGATTCAGGTTAAATGACTAACTATTTTTATCAAATATTTTTAACAGATGGAACAAATGGGCAATTAAAAGGATGCCTGAACCTACACAAACTGTAACATCTTAGATAGATACCAAGAAGGTATATCACCCTACCTGTTCCAGAGTGCCAATCAGTTCTTCTTTACCCAGTTCCAAATTTTGCACAGGTCGTATCATTCTACAAGGAGTAGTAAAAAGAAATAGTCCGGGGTACAAACTTGGTTTTCCAGTCATTGGGATAAGGACTATTTCCATCCAAGGAGGAATTTGTTTTTTCCCCAATACCTATTTCCAAGAGAAAGAAAATCAGAAAATTTTCCTCTCCTCTTTAATTTCATGAATGATGGTTCTGTATTTTAGCAAAAAGTAAACCACTATGCAGCTCGTGGCAAATGTCAAATCATCCCTGACAAGCTGCAGTTGCATATAGGAAAAAAAGAGAAATATAGATCAGAATGGAAGGAACTTAATGACTCTCCCTTATCCAACCCTCCCCAGGACAGAGATGTTGGGCAGTGGGGCAAAGCCATTAACCACCTCTTTTGTTCTCTAAATTCCTCCAGAATCCTATGTCTGATAATTCAGTTTCCTATTTCAGAACCAATTAATGAGTAACTAATTCTAAAATGCATTGTTAAGTTAAGCATATGTGACAACTTACACCTCACATAGAATCCTTGTAGAAAGCTAAAAATACTTTCTCTAGTCTTATGTTAAATGTATAAATAGTATGAGCAAAGGATATAAAATTTTAGGCACTGCTACTGTGCTAATTCTCTAAATAGCCTAATAATCAAGGGGATAAAGTCCTTGGAATTAAATGAATAGAGTAATTTGAAAATATAAAGGCAGTCCCCCCAAAACCTATTTTATTTCTCTTTTCAAATCCCTGAAGGCAATGAGTGTGGCCTGTGTTACTTTATATGACCTAACATCTATTGTATGTGACCAAATGAACTGATCTGGATACTCAGTTTTTAGATACCGATTATAGTCATTAATGTTTATTTTGTTTATCTTCTTAGCCAGATTTTAAGTTTGTCAATAATTACAGACCTGAGGGAACAGCAAACATGTTGCTCAGACAGTATGCCCTAATTCAAACCAGTTAAGCTAGTTACCCACTGTGGTGGCCAGCCAATTTACTTGTCTGAAAATATTTTTCAACCTGGTTCCAGATGAAATTCTAGATCCTAGCCATTCTTATGCTTTCTCAAATTTCTTCAGATTGTTTTGTGGCCCACTTTTTCAGAATGAATTAAAAAAAATAGTAAAAAAACCAAAACAAAACAAACAAAAAAGGAGAAGTCAATTCACTTATCTAAGATCACCTTAAAATTCCGGAGAGAATCTGCAATGGCAGGAGCAAGATCCTTTTCCACCCAGCCAACCATGATACCATTCAACATAACAGGGTAGCATTCATTATAAGGTTGACCTGGAGTCCCATCAAATGGGGTAACCCCTGGGGAAAGAGGACAATAATATGCTACAGTCAACCAAACCAAAACTCTTGTAGTTATTAAAACTACCTGCACAAGGGTTTCCAATAGTCTCTGTCATCATTTTTAGACACTTTAGACACTTAATATTAATACCCTTAGACTAATTTGAAGCTATAAGTCTTCCTTAATAAGTGTGTCTTTAATCAGAGTACCATTACTTTGCAGATGACAAACTGAGTCACAAAAGTGAAAACCTCAGTTTTTTATTTGTTTCTTCCTTACTGGTAAGAGGCCCAAGAAGGTAAATACTGATAATTTAAAAAAAAAAGACATACAAAGCAAAATATTCATATGCATCTTAACATTACACAGACAGTTTAAATAAAACATTCAGCACATTAACACAGAAAAAAGGGTCAGAATCACAGACCTCAGTGGATACCTTGTCTAATTCAAAAAGAATCCCCACTACCAGATCTAGCTTTTGCTTGAAGGGTCAAACAAAAGTGAAGCAACTAGTTCCCAACAAGGCAGTCTACTCCACTTAAGGATCATTCTGTTATACCAAGCAGATTTTTATAGTGTATCAGGTGTCACTGAAGGGTCTCTAACCTATTAACTGTTGCTGCTCACTGTCCAGGGACATATTTATTTTCTTCAACTTTTGGATTCACCTCTAGATTTCTGAAATTGCTTAAGGTCTTGGTCTTTATGAAAATGAAATGTTGCTACGTAAACTATGTGGCATCTAGGAATGAATGGCCTCTGGACACCACTCTAGAGATCACAGAACTAGATGGATATGGAACAGGAGGAAGAGATCAAACTGCTTCTAAGTAACAAGGAATACAGTAAAAAGTCCATCATGGAACGGAAGGCTCATGTGAAAGACAGAAAATAGGCTACACTGGAAGGGGAAAGAGCACTAGGAAATAAACAAGAGTTGTTTGAAGTGGCTGAACGTCAGGGATTCCGTGGGCAGAAAAGTTTGAATGCAATTCCATGTAGAAATAGAGATGAGCCTGGAAAGGACCATGACAGAGTCTCCCTAGCCCATGTCATTAAATACCTGGTAAGGTCAATGGGCACAGATATTAAATATGCACCTACTAGACACAGAATGCATGGCCTTTGGACGTTAAGGATTGGTGCTTTTAGGTCTTCACTTTCAAAGGAGGCTTTGAACATTTGTTGGTTTCAGCTGTAGAATTTTGTAAAAAGCAGAGGGGCACCTCTAACATTGCTAATTCCTGCTTTCCTTTTCAATTTTCAAGGTGCTTTCAACAGTTTGTAGTAAAAAAGATTAAAAAGCAGTTCCTCCAGGAAAACTATGTCCTTGCTGATCTCCCAAAAGCTGAACAATTATCTACCACAATTGCTGTAGGAGAAAAACTTTCACTTAATTGCAAGAAACATACCTAAGGAGCAAAGCAAAGGTGGTATGGAAGATATATAGGTAGTCTGTGTGACTATCTCACAGACAGCAGTCATGTGGTTCATCAGGCCACAAGGTTCTCCATCTGGTGTGTGCACAGGACAAAGAAAACCCCAGGACTCTGGAAGCAGCTTTCGTACCGTGGTTGTTCTCATCTTGGCAAAGGCAGCACCTCGGTGTACACAGCGAAAATGGGAAAGGTAGCGTATGAAATTGAGTTTGTCAGCCACCACACAGAGGCCAGAATCTTGCAGCATGCCAAGACCTGAACAAAGCAAGAATCAAAGCTATTTAAAAGCTCTAGATGCATATGCTACCATAATAAAATAAATTCTATATTCACTAAGGTTAAATAGGTTTATAGGTTTATTTATCTATGTTAACTACCCCTAACATATTTTTGTCAACCGTTTCAACCTCTAGCACCTTATACTACTGTTTCTATCAAGTAGCCAACCTTTGGAGGAACCTTGTGCTAATGAGGGGTTCTTCACCTATTTTTGTGTAAGCCCCCCCGCCCCCCCAGCAGTTTGGTGAAGCATAGGGATCCCAGAATAATGTTTTTAATAATGTTTCAGAACAGTGTTTTTAAATGTACAAAATAAAATACATAAGATTACAAAGGAAACAAAGTATATAGAAATACAGTTATCAAAACATCAAAAAACAAAATTCACTAGGCCTCAAATTAAGAATGACCGCTCTTGATAAACAATGGAATTTCTATTCCTAATTTACTAAGAACTCTGGTGGAAGTGCTAATGTAATGGACAAAAGAAAGGGCAATTAAGGTGCTTAGATAACACAGAATCACATAATTTGTCCTTAAATAAGCAACACTATAGCTATCCTCTCTAATTTTCATAGCATTTCTGCTTTTTATTTGTTATGCCATAAGAAATGACAAATACGAAGAAAACATCAAAAAGAGAAGCCTTATGAGGTGATGTGGAATGAAAAAAAGTAAAATCAGAATAGTATATATACCACGTTAAAAAACAAACAAAAAAAGACATTAGGAAGCAAGTAGCAGACTTAAAAACCTATCTTGTTAAAGTTGATATGCACTTAATAAAACTGAAAATAATGGAATTCAGTTTCATGTATGGGCAGTTTTTGTTTTCATTTAGGTATTTCAGTGTTAATAACCATCTAAAACAAAAGTCCAGGACAGCTTTTTTTAAAAAATAATTTAAGAAAAAAACACCACAACAATAATTTCACCTGATTTTGAGCGTAGGTTCCCAGTAGCAAGAAGATACTCAAATGGTCTTGTAAGGTCTAATCCCATACTAAATATTTTCATCAGATTTTCAGTGTTAATAGAGACATTGGTCTTTTGAGCTCTCTTATCTAAAGCTATTTTAACAGACCCCAACCAAGCCTCCATCTTTTCCTGAAATGAAAACAACAACAAAAAAGCAATGGGGAGATTAGTTTTTTAAAAATTCACAAGTGCTTTGTAATGATACAGTGACTTACCCAGATCACTGAGAAAATGAATCATGCTTGAGGAACTACAAAAAAACCCTTTCAAATGCTATTTCTTCCATGAAGTCTTCCCTGATCCTCTAGCAGGAATAACCTTCCCAGACCACACCTAGTAATTTGTTCAATAACTTTCTATTGCATTTAACATGCAATATTGTGTATATGCGACAATACCTTACTCCTATGCTAGAATATCAGGTCCCTAAAGGGAGAGAGACCTTCTCTCATCTAAAACTATCTTTCTGAGCATGGTACTTTGTACACAGCAGGTGCTTAACAAATATTGTTTGAATAAATCAATATTTCCGTTGCTTCTAAACATACTAATCTATAGGTTAGTAAGTCTTAAAGTGAAGAAAAATATAATCACTTCTAGATTATTCACATTAATGGGCTAGGGAAAAAGTGAGAGAACAGAGATGTGGACAATAAAAGAAAATGTAGTTGGCTTTGGAATGTGTTTCTATACTTAATATGAAAAGTCAATAAAACTTTTGAATCTTGAGAGACTAGACCTTTCAGTACCCAAACCTGCTTCAACCCTGAAGAGCTTTAAACACACACTAAATGCCAATAAATGATAACAGCCAAGAAAAGCAGAGGATTATACTCAAGAATTTAGAAGGCTGTGCGTGGCCTGGAAAGGGCCAGTCTTTTCATATGAAAGCACTGCAGAGCAATTAGTAATATCTCAGCAGCTGGGGCAGCAGAGAAGGAAGAGGCTATAAATCAAGGAAAGCCCAAATGACAAGGTAGACTCTTGAATTATAAGGGAGGTGGTCTTTCTTCTTGCAAAAGTCAACCCCTCTTAATCTCATTCTCTCCCATTTGTTGGCCTTGGGTTTGTCTTTTCAACCACCCTCCTACCACCAGCTCTTTTCAAATCTCTTTCCTTATTTACTGGCTCCAACTCTACTGCTTACAAGCATGCTCAGATCTCCCCACCCTTAAAAAAATCCCTTCACTAAATCCCAACATATCCTCAAACTACTACCCATATCTTTCTTTTCACAGACCAATTCCTAGAAAAAGCTAAGTAAACATTGCCTCCCACTCACTTCTCAACCCCCTATGACCTAGATTTTAATCTCACCTTTTAACTAGAACTAATTTCGACAAAGGGCAGCTAGATGACTCAGCGGATAGAGCACTGGACCTGGAGTCTCGAAGACCCAAGCTCAAATTTGGCCTCAAACACTTACTATCTGTGTGACTTTGGGCAAGTCACTTACCCCGTTTGCCTTAATCCACCGGAAAAGGAAATGACAAACCACTCCAGTATCTTTGCCAAGAAAACCTCAGGGCCAGTATGGCCCAGGGGGTCTTAACGAGTTGGACACAACTAAACAACTGAACAATATCTACAAAGTTAGCAGTAATCTAATAGGTGCCAGATCTGATGGTCTATCTTTAATCTTTCTACTTTTCCTCCCATCTGCATTTTGTTATTGACCAACCTCTCTAGTTTTTTATAAAGACATTTCTCTTGGGTTATTCCTCTTTAGTCTCTTTTGCATCATCCTTGTCCCATCCTTTATGCACAGATATACCCTAAGTCTCTCCCGGGACCTACTTTTTTGGCTATTCTTTCCTGTGGCAATATCATTAGTTCCTATGGGTTCAACTATCACCTCTACGAAGACTGATCCCAGATTGATATACCCAGCCCCAATCATTCCCCTGAACCCCAGTGTTATATCACCCACTACCTAATGGACATCTCCAGCTGAATGTCTGATAGGCACCTCAAACTCAACATGTCCAAAAGAGAAATTATCTTTTCCCTAAAATTCTTTCCTTTTTCTAATTTTCCTATTTATATTGAAGGCTCCATCATTCGTCCAGTAACCCAGGTTTGCAATTTCAAAGTCAATGATAACTCTTCTCTCTTCCTCACACCTCAGGTTCAAATAAGTTGCCAAATCTTGTTGACTGTACCTCCCTAATTTCTTTCACATACATGCCTCTCTGTCCAATTACTCGTTCACCCTAGTTCAAGCTCTCACGTCTTGTCCAGACTATTGCATAGCCTTCTAATTGATTTCTCACTCTCTAGTTTTGCCCTTCTTTAATCTATCCTTCATCGAAGCTAAACTGACATTCTTTTTTTTGTTTTGTTTTGTTTTGTATTTTGGCAAGGCAATTGGGGTTAAATCACTTGCCCAGGGTCACACAGCTAGTGAGTGTCAAGAGTCGGGTCTGAGGCTGGATTTGAACTCAGGCCCTCCTGACTCCCTAAGCACAGGTATGATCATGTCGCTATGCTGCTCAAGATATTTTAGTGGCTCCCTTTTAAACCTAGCACGAAATACAACTTCTCTGCTTTTAAAGTTCTCTGCCTACCTCTCAAGGCTTATTGCTAATTTTTCTCCTTCAAACACTCTACATTCCAGCCAAACTGGACTACTGAGCTGCTCAGTATACATGACATGTTATCTCTTGCCTCTGTATAGGCTATATCCCTCTAAAAAGTCATTTCTATTAGTGTATCAAGTCATTGTGTCAAGAAGATCTTGGTTATTTTGCATGACAAATTACATCTATCTCTTTGGGCCCAGAATATCACTTGTTACAAGTCAAACATTAAGGAAAATTCGGAAAAAAATTGTGGGTTGGTGTATTTTGAATTTGGAATATAAGAGATGAGTGTCCAAAGTGCAGAAAATTTTGATTTACCTTTAAAAACATAAGGATGAGTCGTCCTGGTGTGAGAACTTCCTGATTCATTAAGCTATCAGGATTTTCCTCCATACATTCTTCTTTGGCAAAAGTAAACAACTTCCGAGTCATGAGACAAAGCACATAAAACTTGTCTTCATTGGATTTCAGATGGATACACACACACTGACTATTATAAAAAGAAAAAAAATTAAAGGAATTCAATTACTGATTGATACTACTTCATGTTCTAATCAAACTCACAAATATTTGCTAAAAATATACAAATATTAATCAGTCAATCTATACTCAAGGCTAAGTAGAGTCAGGAGAGAAATGGAAAATTCTCCCATACCAGAGCTTCTTTCCTTCAACTTGGCCAGTAAGGTGAAGTCCAAGGAAAAAGAAAAAGCTACCACTATTCTAAGCATTTGCTCCAATCACCTTGTTTTAGAGATTCTGTGGACCAGAAGAGCCACCAAATCAGTTGCTGATTCATATTCTCTCTAACCCAACTACACACACACACACACACACACACACACACACACACACACACACACACACACACACACGCAAAAGCCAGACCTATAATGTCACTGGTATAGGGAACTCTTAGTGAGAAAACACCCTCTACCACTGCAGGTCAGCAGAGGACTGCCTGGGGCTCTGGGAGGTACAGAGTCGGTCAGGGTCACACAGCCAGGAGTTGTCAGAGGGAAGATCCAAACCCAGAATTTCCTGGCTCTGAGGCTGGGGGGGCTAACTACTACCTACCAACTGCACTTCAAATACATAACCATAAAAACCCCCACCTTGAACCCCAAACCTGCAACAAAGTAAGAATATTTTGGAAGAGAACACATACTTTAACAGAAATTCTGCAGCTTGTTCATTTGAGTACCAATCAGGAAGGCTGAGCTTTACTCTGAAACGTTCTCCCAAATAGTTAAGGACCTGTTTTTGTGTGAGACAACCCTCTTCCATTACAATTCTTAACATCTGAGAAACACAGTTCCTAAAAAATGAGTTCTCCTCTCTTCCTTTGATTAACTCCTGAAAAATCTGGTAATCAGAAAAAGCAACTAATGCCTAGAACAGAAAAAAATAAGTTCAACATTAGTGATCTACTTAATCAAATCTATAATTCACATTACAGAATCTGAATGAAGCTTTGGAAGCTCCTGATGAATCTCATAAGAAAAATGCTCTTACCTTCAGTATAAATCCCAGAGGAAGAAAAAATAATTCTTTATGATAAATAAAATTCACCATCACTGAGCCATTTTCCAGGTAGTGAAGGTTCATGTTGATAGCAGTGTGCTCATCCTTAACACAGTGCATTGAAATTCCTGTCAAAATAAACATTACAAAGTCAGAAACCTGGTGTCCCCAGAAACTATACTTGACTATAACTCAAAAGGATAAATCTATACTCGGAAGGGTAAACAGTTTAAGCTCAAGTATCTTATTCCATAAAGATTAGTTTGATTGCTCATACAGTTCTCACTTTACGTAAATTCACATTTCACAAATTCAACTTTATGTAAAGAATTATGAAAGAACTCTACATTTCCAAAAAACACTTATGTTAACTTTACTGTGTTCACTCTCCACTCCTGCCCCTTCACTCCCAGCCTCCTACTCCCTCCCAACCCCCCAAATTCAAACAAACAAAAACAAAACAACCCTAAAAAAAGCCCCTCCAAAAAAGCTGAACGGATGCAGAGAGACCTGCCCACTGCCACCCTGAGTGGGAGCTTGGTTTGAGACCTCCACTATTAAGAGAGACCTTTGCCCCAATCTACCACCTGCTCATATGTCCATCTTCCATTTGTCCCTGGACCCCTGGTGTTGCCTGTACTGTCTGTGCCCGACTCCCAAGTGTTGGCCTCCTGCATGGTTGGCCCAAGCCCTCGAGTATTCCTGATCCTGCTCTCACTTCTCTGTCCCTGGCCCCCACATGTCCTTGAATCATGTGCTGACCACATGGTCCTCTTCCTCTACAAATTCACATTATGTAAAAATCACTTTAGGTAGAGGTCTGCAAAATGGTCCATTTACATAAAACAAGAACTGTCGATGTGCTTATAAAGCGCTAGTATATGCTTATGGGGAATATGACATATAAGTTAAAAAAAAAAAAGACAGTAGCGAAAATGGCTTCCTTCTTCAAAATAGGGTTGAAATACACTAGCAAGAGAAAAACAGGACACAGAAAATAAGAGAATCACAGAGCTGGAAGAAACCTTATAGTTCATCTGCCCAAGCCCCACAGTTTATTGTGTGGCAACCTGGGTTCTCTCCTAGTCTAACTGGGAGTGAGAAGTTATTATGGCATATTTTAAATGAGCATTGGCTGACAAGTCTGAGGACCTGCAGTTAAACCCTCTCTCTGATGTTCACCACCTATGGAACTTTGGACAAGACACAAACTCCCAGCCTTCAGTTTCCTTCCCTGCAAAATGAGAGAGCTGAACAAGATGGTGTCCTGACATACCTTCTAGCTCTAGCTAGCTCTGTGATCCAGTGAACCTATGATCCATACACAAGAATTTTTACTTTGGAGGGGGGAACCACATTTAAGATGGAGTGATTATGTTCTTTTATACAAAGAGGAGATTTTGTATTTTAATACACAAAACCAAGAGAACACAAGTGAATTCCACTACAGTAAGGAGGCTGAAAATAGAACATGATTCATTTTACAATAGACCGATATGGCATAAAATTCCCAATGGAAAACAAATTAGATAGTTAATCTACTTTCTATTAGGGGTGTTGCAGATCAGATTACTACATTAGATAGTAGGCAGTGTGGTTCAGTAAAAGGACCTCTGGACTAAAGAAACAAAAGACTGGCCTAGTCCTAACTCCATCACTGCTAGAGGGATGATATTGTACCACTAATAAGATAAAAGAGTTGAGCTAATCTCGAGGGCTCTTTCTCCACCTGCCTGTTCCTCTCTCTCCGTATGTATGTATGTATGTAGATATATACACAGATCTATATGTCTGTAACTATACAGACTTCAACATATTTAGAACTACAACCAGAGGAATTTTTGGGAAGTCAGAAAGTTCCTTCTTATATTGAGCCAAAATCAACTAGTATTATACAACAATGTCTCTAAGCGTTCAAGCAGAGGCTTGCTGATGATCTGTTAAAGACAGTGTATTATAAACAGGACAGGGTCAAAAGTTAGAATCAACTTTTAAAAACGAAATATTTAAAATGGAGTAGTACAAAAGAAAAAAGAATCAATTTAAATAAAAGTTTTCTTCATTTGATTTAATCATTTTTAACTTAAATTTATCTTTTTCTAAGCTATTACCCCAGTATTAATTGTTATGATTCAATACTCACCATAATGGGTATAACCAGGGCCTCTGGTTTTCCATTTTGGTCTTATCATTGCAATGGGAAAATTCCTTCGAGGCATAATTAGCATCCTGATAATTTTTTCAATACCATTTATTATAAAATAGCCTCCCATCTCCTGCCAAAAAAATCAGAGAGATGTTACTACCACATGGCTACATATACACATTCATATCTATATACAAATACATCTATATAAAATTTAAAATGTTCCAAATCACTAATAAGAGAAATCTACATTAAAACAACTCTGAGGTTTTTACCTCATACCCTACAAATTGGCAAATATGACAACAGATGGCAACAGTCAATGTTGGAGGAGTTGTGAAAAGATAGGCACCCTAGTGCATTATTGGTGGTACAATAAATCACCTCAACCGTTTTGGAAAGCAATTCAGAATTATGCAAATAAAGTAACCAAAATGCCCATTACCCTTTCACCTAGAGACTCCATTACTGGGCTTGTACCTGACAGAAGCCAATGATAAGAAGAAAGTCCTCAAATACAACAAAATATCTATTTTTTGTGACAGTAAAAAATCAGAAACTAAGGAAATGACCACCAATTGGGGAACGGCTAAACAAATTTTGGTACGTGAAGGTAGTGGAATTTGCCGTGTTGTAAGAAATGATGAAAGTGCTGAATAGAGAGAAGCATGGAAAGATCTACACAAACTGACGCAGGGTGAAGTAAGCAGAGCCAAGAAAACAACATATACAGTGAGTATGACAATGTGATAGTTAGGAAGAACACAATATAAATACGCACATCAAAAGCAAATGTAGCAAAATCATAAAGAGCAAGTATGACTGGAAAGAAGGAATGTAAGAGGATATTCCCAACCCACCTCTTTACAGAGGTGGTGAGGTCCACAAATCTTGCAATATTTTCTGACTTTTTTGATGTACTGATCAGTTATGATGATTTTTTCCTCTTCTTTTGTCTTTAAGAAATTCTATGTTATATGGGATGGCTCTCTGAGAGGGGGAGGGATAATGGGAGAAACTAAGGTGACGTAAAAAATATAGGCATCAAAAAATTATTTTTAAAAAGACAAGAATAACAACTTAGAAGGAAAATTAGGTGAAAACAAACTTTGAAATAAGATTTTGATTGCATTAAATATTTCTCTATTCAACCCAAGTTACTGATCTCATTTTACCTCTGCTTCCTCATGGTGCTCAATAAGAGCTTTTGGAGAAAGATTATGTAAGTTGCACAGCTTAGACTTCACCATAATAGGAATATAGCCAAGGGATTGTTTAATAATTCCCTTGGGGATCCCATTCACAGACCAGCTGATATCAGCCTAATGGAAAACAGAAGGAAAAAAAATTCATTAGCCAAGATAAAAAACTGCGTCCAGATAACTGAAACTGCAAAAGTAACCAAAAGGTTCATTTGAAACAGTAAGCGTAATGCTTCTTCTAATGGGAGTGGGAAGGAGGAAGGAGGAAGGAACCAGAGAGAAGCAGTTCTAATTTCTAGATGACATGTAGTGCTTTAGACTTCTAAAACATAAATTCCTAAATGCTGTTAAGCAGCCCAGTTGAGTGTGATACTTATTAGGCACAGCAGATATATTTATATATTTATTTGGTCATTGTTATTTACTTACTGTCAGCTTTCCCCGATATGTACTTCTCCGACCACGACATTCTGCTGGGTAGACTTTCAACTCTTTGCAGATGCTCCCTTTAGGGACCACGGGAGGACTAATGACAGCATCCACGATAGCGAGAGTGATACGTTCATCTTTGAAAGCAAATTCCAAGGGTTCAATGGCCTGGAACACAACATCTTTTCTTTATTTTACGTTTTCTGAGATCTTTCAGGCAAAAGACTTTCTAAGTACATGCGTCCTAAGTGCACTGATAGGTTCTGATTGATTCTCATAAAGGAGATAAGTTCATTCAGACTTGATATAATAAAGAACTTCATAATAAAGCTATCCAAAGAAGAATGGGGCAATCACTGGAGATGGTGCGCTCCCCCTCAAGAGGAGGGTCTCATTCGTAACTTGATAAACGTGAAAGACATCATTTGTTTCCCCGAGCCTTCAGAAGTAAAAGATGGTGACAGGACATCAGGTTTACATGTGAAAAGGAGAATGAAGCCAGAATCTCCTCCTAGTGACTTTATGGGGCAGCATGCCAGAAAATCTTCCCTGAATACCTGAACTCCCTCAGCTCCACTCTTTTATATTTTAAGACTTTTAAATTTTCATCCAGCTTCTCTCCTTTTTCTTGTTTCAAAGGAAGAACTGAAGTCAGCCTTCTTTCCCAAGCTAACCCACCCACCTGTGCACTGGATCCCATCCTCTACTGGGCCTTTCATACCTCAATCCCCTCTTAAATATTTTGAATTTACTCTTCCTTTAGCTCCTTGCCTTACTTCTACAAGCATGCCCCCACATCAAAAGATGCCTTCCCTTGACCCTACTTACACTGTGTTACTATTTCATTTCCTTCCCCATTTTCATGCTAAACTCTTTGGAAGAGTAGTCTACACTTGCTGCCTCCAAGTACTATCATTCACACACTTCTCAAACTCTGGTAATGTGTCTTCTGTTCAACCCCTCCACCAGAACTTCACTGAGGTCACTGCTCTGTCTTGTATTTTGTGTGGTAAAATGGAAGAAGCATAGCAGAAATGGGTTCAAATTCTGTCTCTAATGCTTCCTAGCTGTGAGACCATAGGCCTGTCACTCAGTTCCAAGCAAAATCAGAACAATTAAACCTCTAAGCACCTACCTCACCATTTCACCATGTAGCTCAAATGAGAAACTGGGATATGACATACTTTGGAAAACGTAAATAACAGCTTCTGTTATGTATTTTTGTTTTATCCCGTTACCAGACTGTAAAGTCCATGGAGGCAGGGCTATGTCTTCTCAAGCTTTGTTTATTTCTGTGGGAATATCCCATATGGGGTTGCCACCCACAGTTTAAGAAGCGCTGAAGGGATCTCCAGTGGAAAAAGTTTTAACAAGCCCTACCCCAGAACCCAGCAAGATGAATCAAACAAACATTTATTAGGTGCCACATTAGATACATAGCGTGCTGATATAAAAACAAAAATTAAAACAATCCTGGTCCTCAAGGAATTTATATTCTATTGGAAGAGGGGAAACAATACACACATAATAAATGCTGCTGAATAAATGGAAAGGAACACTTTCAATCAGCAACTATTCCCTTGCTCAAAACATCCCTTAATAAACTGTCAAAGGTAACAAGGATGACAAACAAACCTCTGAGTGGCCCCCATACTCTCTAGGCGTCAGTCAAGTCAATAAGTATTTATTCAGAACCTACTATGAAACAGAACACGCTACGGCTTTTTTTTTTTTAAGGCAATTGGGGTTAAACAACTTGCCCAGGGTCACACAGCTGGTAAGTATCCAATGTTTGGTCTAAGGCCGCATTTGAACTCAGGTCCTCCTGACTTCAGGGCCAGTGCTCTGTCCACTGCGCCATCTAGCTGGCCAGACTACGCTAAGTATTGCAGATATAAAGAAAGGCAAAAATGTGATCCCAGTCCTCAAAGAACTCACGGTGTAATCGGGGAGACAATGTAAAAACAAGATAAATACCGGAGAAAGTTGAAAAGACAACATGCAGATAAGTATGTAAAAACAAAATACAAGATAAACTGGGGATCATCTCAGAGGGAAAACACCTAAGATTAAGGAGGGCTGGGAAAGGCTTCTGGCAGAAGGTGGGATGTTAGCTTAGAAGGTAGGAGGTAAAGATGAGGGCGAATATGAGAGTGAGAGAGAGAGGAGAGAGAGTGAGAGTGAGTGAGAGAGAGAGTGAGTGAGTGTGTGTGTGTGTGTGTGTGTTGTGAAGAACAGGCCAGTGTCACCTGACTTCAGAGTACAGGCTGAAAATACAAAGTTAGCATGCAACCTTTTAAGCCTGATATTTTGCAGTCCTAACCATTTGGCCCCAGGATACCTTTATAGCCGTATTTCACATTTCTCTTCTTTATTCCCGCCAAAGTGGACTATAAACTGTCGAGTGGGATGGAGAGAATAGTATTTCATATCCTGCCCGGACTGAGCTCCTCCCATATCCCCCCATCTCCGAATTCCTCCCTCCCTCCGGGCTTAGCCTCTTCCCCGCTCCCAGGGCTACAGCCAGGCACCCGGTAACGGAGCAGGGCAAGCACTCGGCTCACCCCCTGGGGCGCAGGAAGGTCAGGGCACGAGACTGGCAGAGCTAGGGAGGAGATAAAGGAGGGAGGGGGACAGCACTAGAGGAGAGGGGTGGAAGCCCTGAAAGGGAAAGGAGGACGCGGCACCTAGAGGGGAAGGGGGAGCGTGACACATTGGGGCGGGTTGGAGAGGGGGCAGGATGGTCGGGGGGGCGAGTTACATAGGGGCCGTTCGCCCTCTCACCTGGACCGCGTGGCTGAGCCCCTCTCGCACAGCATAGTTGAAAGACTCGATGTGCGGCCGCGTGAGTTCCTGCAAAGCCGGCAGCTGCTGTTCTTTAGGAAGCCCGTAACCCGGCTCGGTCAAGTGTTTCAGGCTGGGCTGGCTGGGTAGGTTCCGCCACTTACAAGCGGGATCCATGCTGGTAGTAGCGTGGGGGAAACCAGCCACAGCTGCTCGAGCTCCCAGAAAGCAGTTCGTCATGAACTCCCGCCGCTCCTGTGGCGTTGTGGGAAATGTAGTCCTAAGAGGAGGAAGCGAAGTATCACATCTGCGCTCGCAAAAGAACCAAAACAAAAAACCCATAACCGGAAAACTGCAAGTCCCAGCAGCCCATGTGAGGAGTATTTTCTGTTTTGCTTTTTTTCCCTCCAAGTCTAGCGCTCACTTGCGGAGGAAAACGGATTATAGCATTGTCAAATACCGGGCACTTGGGCGCCCACAAAACTGCCGTGATCACCCGAACCAGACCAAAATGTAATTAAGAAATATTTAACAGAATAAGTAGATTAATTAAGTATGTGTGTATGTGTATACGTGTGGTTTTCTAAGTCAATATGCGCCTCTCAGGGATCCTTACTTTGGGAGCAGTGGCCCTCAGTGTCTATGTGAATCTGAAAGTACAACTATCTCCTGGTCGCCCACGTGTGCCTATGTGCCCTATCCCGACCCAGCCCCCAGTGTCACGACCAGTTCTTAGGTTCACCCAGGCTTTACCTGAATTGGAACTAGAAGTCTCGTCCCAAGCAGCTCCATATTGTCTACAGAACTCTACATGTATATATATATGAGATTGGCCTGGACATCCTCCTTAAGATGGAGGTATCCTGGAAAGAGCACAAGACAGAAAAGGTCTTGATATCTGTACCAGAGAGACTAAATAAAGGGGAGAGAACCCCAAAACTATAGATCAGTATTGTTGTTATTGTTTAGTCGTTCAGTTGTGTCTGACTCTTTGTGACCCCATGGACTCATAGCATGTTAGGCCTTTCTGTCTTCCACTATCTCTTAAAGTCTGTCGGAATTCATGCTCATTGTTTCCATGACACTCTCCATCTCATCCTCTCCATTTCCTTTTCCTTTTGTCTTCAATTTTTCTCAACATCAGGGTCTTTTCAAATGAGTCCTGATTTCTCATCATGTGACCCAAGTATTTAAGCTTTAGTTTCATTTGACCTTCCAGTATTCATTTCTTCAAGCCTGAATTAATTTCTTTAAGCAGTGACTTGATCTTTTTGCTGGCCAAGGGACTCTCAAGAGTAATTTGAAAGCATTGATTCTGCAGAGCTCAGCTTTCCTTATACTCCAACTCTCATACATTTTCATACATTAGTACTGGAAAAACCATAACTTTGGCTACAGCCCTTTGGTGGCAAGGTGATGTCTCTGCTTTTCAGTGTGCTATCCAGATTTGCCATAGCTTTTCTTCCAAGGAGCAAATACCTTTCAATTTCATGGCTGCTGTCACCATCTGCAGTGATCTTTGAGCCCAAGAATATAAAATCTAACACTGCTTCCATTTCTTCTCCCTCCGTTTGCTTGGAAGTAATGGGACCAGTTGCCAACATCTTAGTTTTTTTATGTTCAGCTTCCAGTCAGCTTTTACACTCTCCTCTTTCACCTGCATCAAGAGGCTTCTTAATGTTTCTTTACTTTCTACCACATCAGTGGTATCATCGGCATATCTGAGATTTTTGATATTTCTCCCAGCAGCCTTAATTCCAGCTTTTGATTCATCTAGCCTGGCATTTTGCATGACATACTTTGTATATAAGTTAAATAAATATATAGCCTTATCATATTCCTTTTGCAATCTTAAACCAATCAGTTGTTCCATATTCAGTTCTAACTATTGCTTCTTAGCCTACTTACAGGTTCCTCAGGACACAAATAAGATGATCTAGTAGTCCCATCTCTTTGAGGACTTGTCACATTTTGTTGTGATCCACACAGTCAAAGGCTTTAGTGTAGCAAATGAAGCAGAAGTAGATTTTTTTTGAGCTCCCTTGCCTTCTTCATAATCCAATGAATGTTGACAATTTGGTCTCTAGTTTCTCTGCCTCTTTGAAAACCAGCCTATTCTGGTAATTCTCAGTTCACTTATTGCTGAAAAATGGGGATAATAATAGTACCTACTTCCCAGAGTTGTAGTGTTGAGGTCTAGGGGTGTTAGGAATCCCAAAATTCAAGGGCAAGTGACACAGGTCCTGCCTTGAATGAATTTGATCCAATCCTTCTTTCAGCCAAAGACAAGATTTATTAGAACACCAGTTGGGGTGAATGAGATTCCTAGTGAGTCTCCATTATTGGCCAGATTTTAAGAATCTGAGTGATTTAATGGGGGCAAGATGGACACTTATATACAGTGGTCAAGGAGTGGCCAGTAGCTTGGGTGACTGGGAGGTAACAGAGAAGGACCTGGAAAGGCCAGGTGCCCCAGGGGAATGCCAGGGACCTCAGCCGTATGAGAAAGTCCAGGGCCTTTTAGGGGTCCATCAGTAGTGCACCATCAGTACTAAGGATCAAATGAAATAATATTTGTAAAGTGCTTTGCAAACTTTAAAGTACTTTATAAATGTTAGCTATTATCACAAGTATAATGTCCTAATCTAGGAAGGTAATAGTTTCACTGTTTTCTGCTTCTGTTTTGGTCACCATACTTTACTATTGGTACTGATGGACAAGAAAAAGAAGACAAGCAGGATTATGAAGAATCTGGAAAAATAACACATAAAACTGGAAGGAGCTAGGGATAGTTAATCTAGAAAAAGGACTTAAGAAATGATAAACATCTTTCAATATTTGAAGGGCTGTCATGTAAAAAAAAATAGTATTCATCCTCCTTGACCCCAATACAGCTTTTAAGACAATTGACCACTTCTTCTTGTACACTCTTCACCCTTGGCTTTCATGACAATACTCTCTCCAGGTTCTCCTCCTACTTGACTCCTTTTTCAGTTTCCTTTGCATGTTCATTATCTATTTATTGCCCGGTAAGTGTGGATGTCCTTCAAAGCTCTGCCTTAGGCCCTCATCAAAGCTCCAGTAGGTTCAGTTATCATACTTAGATGATTTCCAAATGTATATATCTGTCTTGAATCTCTGAAGCCTGTCCTACATGGCCAAATGCCTTTTGGATATCTCCACTTATGTTTCCCACTTCAAATAAATGTTTCAATGCTCAAGGCTACACTTTCTACAAACTTCCCTATCTTTGTTAATAACACTAGAATCCTCTGAATTGTGTAGGTTTATAACCTTGGGGTCATGGTTGACTCTTCACTTTCTCACCTCCTGTATCCAGTTGGTTGCCAAATCTCATCGAATCTTGTACATTTTAATCCTTATCTTTGTTTAAGTTCCAGTTCAGGGTACAACTCCTTCATTAAGCTCCCTCATTCTTCTCCCTTCTGCCCCTAATCCATGTTCTTTCTCCTCCAATTTCCTTGAAAAGCTCCCTAATGGAAGGCAGGGACTTCATCTTCATCTTTGTATCCAAAGCCCCTTTCTTATAGTGGGGACTAAATAAATGTTTGCTGAATCAAACTGAATTAAAACATACTCATTTTTTAATATTTTAAAGATTGTAATATAGTAGACACACTTAGATGACATCTGCTTATTGTAGCAAAACAGAAAAGAATTTAAGGGCAAATTGAGAATTAGAACTGTCCGAAAATGAAATGAATCACCTCATGATAATAATGAGCACTCTGTCACTGCAAGTGTTTAAATAGAAATCAGAGGGCCATCTGGTGGAGGATTCCTGCACTGGATGAGAGGTAGGAACCTGATTTCTGATCTTCCTTCCAACTTTGCCATAATTTTAATATGTCTAACATCATAGTTTCCATTTGCCCTCTTTCTCCCTCTTGCCCCCACTACTGTTAGGAATTCCGGGAAGAATAGGGTTTTTTTTTAACCACGTACTATGTAGTCACAAAATTCCTGTCCGATCCACATGCATACATTCATACTCTAATATATTAGTCAAATACACGAACTCTAAATACTCTGTATGTATGCCAATGATTGTTACAGATGTTTCTTTTTATTGTTGTTTGTTTACCAAACACTGATTTTGTGGATACAATATTATTTCTACATTGATTACACAGTGTTTTTTTCTAGGTAGATAACAGTGTTTGGAGAACCGGCAGGAAATGCATTGAACATAGACATGCATGCAATCTTGCAAAGGCCTTGATTACAATTTCTACAGAGTAGTCTGGTCACTTATAAGGCTGGTTTCATTTCTCTTACATGGCTTGAATGCCACTGTGATTTATTGTTGTAGTCAACCTCTAGGGGCAGAAAATGAGTAAGAGTACAGTAATGATTGAAACATGGCAATTATACTTTGTTTTAAATATGGAATTTGTTTTCTAACATGGATGACTGGCCATATATTGACTGAAAATTGTGACAAGTCAAGTCACACACTTTTGAATAAAACTGATCTAGATATGCTGAATCGGAAAGACCTCACTCTTGCCAATTAGGACAGGAAGGAACAAGGAGCATATTGGACAGTTTGTTGAAAAATGTGTGTACAATGATTTTAAAACTAGCACCCAATTATATGTAGAAGTACACAAACTTATGTTGGATAGGGAATTAGTCAAGTATTATAATCTTGTATTTAAATGATCATGGAAACACTTCAGATTTTACTTCATTACATATTTTAACTTCAATTCAAAATTGTCTACACCTTTTGTTAATTTGGACAAAATACTCTTCCTAGTAATAACATGCTATTATTCCTCACACTAATATTATGGGTTGGTTTTCTGTCAATGTATTATTCTGAGCTCAATACATATTCTTGCTTAAGATGCCTTTATAGAAAAAAGCATTTTCCAGGTAGGCTTTCTCAGTCACTAGCACCTGTTTTCTTTCAAGTTGTAGTATAGGAATCAGTACGATTTATACTTTGTGTGTTTTTGGAAGAGGACTAATGCCAGTGTGACATACAGATCACAAATGAGAAATTTTAGTTTTTAGTGAATTAAATCTCTCTAGCTTTTGAAGTTCATTTCTTCTTTTCTTTTTCTTTCTTTTTTTTTTTTTTTGACTAGGCAATGGGGTTAAGTGACTTGCCCAGAGTCACACAGCTAGTAAGTGTCTGAGATCATATTTGAACTCAGGTCCTCCTGACTCCAGGGCTGGCGTTCTATCCACTGCGCCACCTAGAGGCCCCTGAAGTTAATTTCTAACATTAACGTATTGCTGATTGTTAACTGATGGAATTAGATGCAACGTCATTAGTCAGTCTTCTCTGTTTGCAAGGAGTTAATTTAAGTAGTCTGACATGTAAGAAATCAACTCAGAAAGATACTAAAGGAATTTATAAAGCATTCTGACTTTGGTTCCAACAAGCAGTTCACCAATTCAGAATGCAAGTAATGTGTTTCTCCTATGAGGAGTCCTAGCTTCATAAACCACATACTTGTTCCTACATTCTCTTGAATGTATTACACTCAGTGTGACCAAAAAACATCAGAGACTTCTTTTCTCCTCTTTCAACATCCTTGATAGAAGTTATCTACCCTGTTGCCAGATAATGATCTACCTTGATATTTTCAGGGGCGAACCTCTAAAAAGAGAATGGAAGGACACGCTGCTGCTCAAAGATCACCCTAACCACTGATCACCTTCAGATCTCCCAGAATACATACACAAAATCACTCATCCCAAGGATATCCAATGAGGTAGATAAGGAGGCAAGCCAGGATCTCTTTTCACAGAAAAGGAAACAGGCATAAAAGGCTAATGAGACCTCCCCAGAATCACACCATAAGTTAGTAGCAAAATATGAAGGAAAAATGCAGACTTCCTACAACTCACTCCAGTTCTTAAGGGCATGTCAAGTAGGCCCCCTCACATGACAGACGCAGCACTTCTCTGCTTTATTCTCAGGCCAATCTATCGCTCAGTATTTCTTAAGCACTTACAACGTGCCAGACATTGTGCTAGTTTCAGGGGATACAAAGACAAAAATGAAACAGTCCCTGCCCTCAAGGAGCTTACATTCTATGAAAAATAATCTATCTCCTTTTTCTCTTGGAAAAGTGTTAATCTTGTATTGCTCTGAGTCATAATTTTCCCTGGCTATGTACATTCTACTCTACTGTCCCTAGAACAGGATAGAGTTGACAGTAGAAGACATAGCTTTTCTTTCCTCTCAAATAGTTGCCTTATAAAATCTAGTCTTGTTTTAGATTAACTATATGATCTACATCACCTCTGGAATCAGATGTGGAAGAGACCTTAGGGATCATCTAGTCCACCTCCTCCCCTCACTTTATAGATTATAAAACTGAGACCAAGAGAGCTGAAATGACCTGCCCAAAGTCACCAGGTAATGATTGATGGAGGAGACCCAAAATCGGATCTTCTGATTCCACGTCTAGCATTCTCCCATCTGTCCCATTCCACTTCAGTCTCTAAGGTCTCTCCCAGCTCTAAACTTCTTTGTTCCAGAAATAAAAAGGATCAAAACATTTTACTCCAGTGATAATACTGCGCCTTCAGAACCCTACAATCCCTGGGGTCTTAACAATGGTTTTCACTGCCCTTGCCCAAGTTGATTCATTCCTATAAAACAAGAGGCTTATTGGCTATTTTAAACCCTGAATCTTCTGTCTGGTCCATACTACCCTGAGCACAAACTGAAAGAAAGCCGTATTTGACCAGACCTAGAACCTCACAAAGAGCATTAAACATCAGCTGTATTGAGGTTTTGGAGGGCCTCAGTTCTCCTTCCCCACTCCTACTTCTCTTGTGCCTTCCTGGCTCAAACCACCTTGTATTCTTTTTGTATAGGTTATGTATATGGTTATACATGTATATCTTGCTTCTCTCCCCCCCCCTTTGGAATGTAAGCTCCCCTGGGGACTGGGACTTTTTCTTTTGTCTTTGTATACCTAGTACTTAGCCTTATGCCTGGCACATAGTAAGCACTTGTTTGTTGATTGTATTTGTTGATTGACTGCTGGTTCCTCAATGCCCAGGTCTTTATTCCTCAAAGAGTTGGTATGTAAGACCTAAAAATAACCACTGTGTGAGCTTGGGCAAGTCGCTTCATTCTGGAAGTCAGTTTCCTCATCTGCAAAAAGAGGATTGAACCAAATGACCTCTAAGAGTCCCTTTAACCTCCAAATCTATGATCCTATGGTCTATTGATGTACTAAATTGTCTTCTCTTTAGACATACATATGTAGAGATAAGGAAGCTATTCTCAATTTGTCAAATTAAACTATTTCTAATTCCAATGTCTAGAAAATGATCAATTTATCAAATTGAGCCTCAGATGTAGAAATATATATTTATATTGTTATATATTATTATATATAAAACAGATGATCTATGAGAGATTTAGTTTTACATGACTGGTATTGTATCAAAGGAATCTGTTTTGTTTTGGGTTTTCCCCCCTCCAATGAGGTGGGTTGTGGGAGAGAGAAAATAATCAGTTAAAATCCATTTTCATCACTACTTGTGACCATTCTCTTTACTCTTCTTTGCCCAGCTATGATGGATAGAAATCAGAATATTTGTTATGATAAATCCAGTAGTGTTAGGGTCTCTCCATCACAAAGTGACTGAGTACTTTCTTGGCCAACATTTAGGATAGTTAATGAAAAAACCTGTTGCCACTCCACTGCTACTAAGTAGCTGGCGAAGTTGGCCACTACACCCCTCAAATGCTATCATATGTGATAAATGTGAACATAATTCTTTTAAGGAAATCATAACTAGCAATGCAGTATTATTGTGGGGCAGACTTTAGTATAACATACTCGGAAAGAGGCACTTACAATATGAGCATGGCAGAGAATTCCTACTATTCACACTTAGATTCACCTTTTATATTTGCCACAACTAAAAACTAAAAAGTAATTTCTTAAATTTGCATCTGTATACCCATTATCATGGCTAATCATCTGCTTTTGGTAAGCTATCAATGGCTTCAGGCCATTAATTGCCACAAGTAAATGGAAATAATTTTAATTTCCACAACAGCAGAAACCTAGGCTCAAACTGTTTCCCATGCCGCCACTGGTACTCAGGGCACAGGACCATACTTAAAACAAATCACTATTCTTTATAACAATGGCTTAAATGGAGTCCTAGGCAACAGATTTGTCCTCTTGTTCTTCTCTATTAATGTGTTTGCCTTCTTTATGAGTAATTCAGGGCATTGTTTTTCTTCAGTAAATCTCCCGGAGGTAGATTGAGCCAGGTGACAACCTAATTCACAAGTAGAGAAACTAAGGAACAGAGAAATTGACTCATGCAACCAACATCACCCAGATAAGCACAGAACCAGATCTGGAGCCCAAGGCTCTTGGACCCCCAGTTCAGTGCTCTTTCCGCTAGATTAGGCTACCTCCGGCATTTATAGCTGGGTTATTCAGAATAAGTCTTACTGAGATAGGTGGCTACACCTTTGTTCTACAACTAAGCCTTGGAATACTTGTGTAATCTGAAATATTAGCTATCTTTATAAACTTAAAACCACCTACCGAATTATGTGTGATTTAACAAAACAAAAACACAGAACCCAATTCATTTCTTAGTTATCCATGCTTTTGAATCAGAATCCCTGGGAAGCATCCAAGATGCATGAACATTCTTAGTTTATCTGCATTTTGAGTAAGGTCTGCATTTCTTGTCAGGGCTAAAAAATCCCTAACTGTACTGGAGGCTTGTGTTCAAAGGAGTTTTTTCAATCACCAAAAACAGAATTTTGATAGCACTTTAAAAAATATGCAACGATCACCCATGATTCCAGAGGACCCGGGATGTGCTGGAGCCAGCTCTAAGAGGCTTGAAAAGGCCATTGTTAAATTTTCAGTTTGGGCATTTCCACCAAAGAAATGAGCAATCCTACAAATCAGGGCTTGTGTTATTGTTCTATAGATTGTTTAGACTTAAGGAAGCATAAATAAGGCAGATGAAATCTAAAAGTATGTTTGCATAATTTTTTTTAAACTGGAGAGCCTGGTTGTTAAACATTTACCTATATTGTTTTATAAATATTGCCTGAGCTCAGCAGAAGCGAAGTAGAAGGCTCAGAGAATAAAGTCATCACTTGACTGAAGGCTAATTAACAATAATAATAGTGGCAGTAGTAGCAACTGGCTTTTATATTCATTATCTTATTTAAGTCTCACAATACTCCTACCGAAGAACAATGAGGAATCATGCTATGTACCTCCTGATGACATAAGCAAAGGACTCGGGGTGCAGAATGAGACATATTTTTGGGACATGACCTTTGAGAGAATTAGTTTTCTCTGGCTATGGTATTTTTTTTTAGAAGGAATCTGATTTGTTTTGGGTTTTCCCCTCCAATGGGGTAGGGTGTGGGAGAGAGAGAAGATAATTTGTTAATTATTTATTTTAGAGAACTATATCAATACTTGTTCTGGTTACTACTCTTGTGATGCTGTACTATTCAGGCTTCACCACTATCACCATTTCAAAGAAAGAAAAGTTAAAGATGAAGAGCCAGCTAAGAGACATCTTAGAAGCTGGCCACATTCCCTTCTCCCCAGAAAATGCCTGCTAGTTACCTCAGGTTCAAACGTTTAATCAAACAGCTGCTTTATAGCCTCCAAGATATACTTTTATTAGGACTGATTTTTGTTTCTCTCCAGAATACAACTGTTTCATTATCTTTAAACCAGTGGGTGCCTGATTTCTGAATCCCAAATCCCTGTGAGAATTGACCCAATCAGGCCATATTTCAAGCAATTCAGTAAACATGCCATTGCTGAATGCTGGACATCGCCCCTTCTATCAGATAAGTCTCATTCCTTTTGAATGCAATGTTTCACTATCACGTGTTCAAATTCTGCTACTAAAAAAACCCAACAACTTCCTTGTAGAGTTTGTTTTATTGTGCCAAGAATAAAAGAGAGATACAGCATGCCTCAGACCTAACACTGCACAATGGCTGTGGAAAAAACATTTCATGTTGCTGTAAGAGGAGGGTCATTTTCTTATCAGACCATTTGCAGAAGCCTGACTTTCATTTCCTAAATGCCATCAAAAAGGTCTCTTTGCAAGTCTTTATCCCTATCTGACATTCTAAATGCATGAATGGTGACACATTAAAGACAAATATGATCTCAAAACTTCCAACCTGCTACTCATTTGGTCTCCTGACGTGTCCTCCAAAGGGAGGAAACATAAAAAGGGACAAAGTCAGCTTTATAAATCCAAAATACATCCAACCTAAAAGGGGGAAAAATAGGGTGGGGAGGAGAGACTGGCAGGGGGAAATCCTTTATGTGCCATGTGGACTTTTGAAAGCATGCCCCCTTTTCTTCCCCAAAGGAGACTGCTCCAGTTGGGTGACTTGCCAACCACCACCAGCAGTTCCCACAATGCTCTGCAGCAGCACAGTCAGATAGCCAGGATTGACTGAACAATGCATAGAGCCCAAGGAGAAAGAGACAAAGGAAAGGTCATGGATAGGGGAGCTATGGACCTGGAAATTCAGGGACATTGTAAAAGTAGGAACAAATTTATTGGGAAGAAGGATGTCTACTCTTGAAAGTGCAGAAATGAGAGAGGGGAATTTTTAAAAAATTTCTAAAGAAAATCATTAAAATGGGATCTTGACAATGCACTTCAATGAGTTAGTTTAAAATAAAGATCTTAAGTAGGTTTATAAAACAAACCAGATCTCAACACATCCAACCTGGTAACAAATGAAAAGATACCGTTTTTTGCTTATTACTGGTATTGGTCAGGTGGGGGATAGGGAGAAGGGTACATAATGTAAAAAAAGAATTAGCACAAAGAGTTAAATTACTTTTTCTTAAACCCGTAGGTCAGATTGCAATGATCTCAACACTTTTTCCATCTCCCTGTGATGGAAATTCTAATAGACAACTGATCCTGATCTTACTAGGAAACCTCTTCTTCTCTTAGCTTGGACCTTCTTCCTAAGCTCAGGATTGTTGGTGTTTGCTCCTTCCAGGTTTTCAACAGATTCCAGGAGAGCAGGGCACAAGGAAGGGGGATAAAGGAGGTATAGGAGAGTCAGTAACCAAAAATCAATGTTCTGAGGAGTTCCTAGTTCCCAGAGCAAGACAGGTTTTCTTAATGGAAAAGAATAGAAGGATTACCTATTGGGAACTGAGCTAAGGCACTAAGACTGCAGCAGGTGGAAAGAACTTACATATTAACAAAAGGACCAAGCTTCACTGGGTCCCTGAGGAAGAGAGATGCTGTTCACAAAGTTGCCTTATTAGTAAAAATAAGATTTTTTTTTTTAAAAAAAGGATGAGAACATAAAATTGTTGAATCCTCATTTTTTTAAAGTAATATTTTGCTGTCCTCCCAGAGAGATTTGCTTCAGTTTTCAAAAGTTGTATGAGCTGTGTTTAGAGCAGAGTCTGGTGAAACATTCTGAGCACCTCTGGCTCATCCTGGATTCTTTTTGAAAGTGTTTGTTTTTATTTTCTTCTTCCTTTGCAGATAAAAAAATCCACTTCTCTCCCATTTTTGGCATGATTTCAAACCATCCAATAATCTCTGTCCTCCCACTTCCCCTCCCTCCTGCCCCCCCCAAAAGCCCAACGTGCGGCAGTTCTCTCGTATGTGATGCTTTGATCATCTCTTCATCATAGCTTGATAAATGTAGCCTGTTGGTTCTGCTTTTGCACTGTGTCAGCAAGAGGAAAGACACTGGATATGGCTATATCCACTATACCTTGGCAAAGCTCTGCATAAAGTTTCCTAAAATGAGAGACAGAGACAGAGGTAGAGAGACAGACAGAAACAGAGAGAAATAATTGTTAAATGTGTTCATAAGAAAAACAAATGTACCATGCTTTTTTTGGGGGGGGGTGAGGCAGTTGGGGTTGACTTGCCCAGAGTCACACAGCTAAGTGAGTGTTATGTGTCTGAGGCTGGATTTGAACTCAGGTCCTCCTGACCCCAGGGCTGGTATTCTATCCACTGCGCCACCTAGCTGCCCCTACCATGCGTTTTCTTACCCTTTTGTCCCCCAGCCTGCTTACAAAAATCACTTCCTATCCCTGCTTTGGCAAAAGTAGAGTCACCATGACACATGTGAATTAGGGTGTGGGTAAATCAGCATCTTCTAACTGTGCTCTGATTTGATTCTGGGTACCAGCTTCTAGTGCAAACTCAACACATTTATTCAGTCATCTTCATAAAGTACTTGGGAAATTGGCATTTAGTCTGATCTACTAAGTGAAGGGCTGTTTAGTGCCTGGGACACTAAGTGCGGGACTATAATCTAATCTCTCTGCTCGTCACCTCCCGTGTGCCCATGTGATCATAAGATCTCAGTTTTTGAGCTTTAGAGGTTCTTTAGTTCAATGCTTTCATTTTACATATGAGTAGATCAACATTTTCAACAGGTGCCAAGAAGACAAGGAAGGGTGACGGAAGAGGTACAGGTAGAGGCAGTGACTAAAAACTAATGCTCTGAGGAGGTGCTAGTTGCCAGAGCAAGACAAGTTTTCTTAATGGAAAAGAATAGAAGAGTTACCTATTGGGAACTGAATTAAGGCACTGAGACTGCAGCAGGTGGAAATAGCTTATACATTAACAAGAAGGCATTTAACATTGATAAAGATTTAAACACAATGGTTAAAGGGCTTGCCCAAGGTTATATAGGTGGCATCGGGCAGAGCTTGGGTTCGAACGCAGGTCTTCTGAATTCAAATCCAGTTCTCTTCTTGCGGTACCACGTTAACATCAGGCATAACTTCACAAAACTCTAACGGCTTTGCTTCCGAGGCAGACAAGGCAACAGTAGCAACAGTCAACACGCGATTCCAGGACTTTTACTAAGTCACCAGTACCGCTGGGAAGACCCTGGAAACCCAGCTGTTCCACGATGCGCCAAAATGTTGAAACCTTTTACAATATGAAGACTCTCCGGTGCTCTGAGTTGCTCCTTATGAACCGTATAGCTAAGAAAAAAGCATTTTTCTAGAGATGATGTAACGAGATGATGCAGAATGAGGAAAACTGGGCGAGTACGTCGAGGTAATTTATGGGTGCATGAGAAGGAAATGAATAAGAAATGAACTAATATCTTTAGATCTGCCTTCTCTTCAGAAAAGAACCTGCCTAGGAAGTATAAACTAAAGAGGCATGGCAGTGAGTGACAAGCAGGAAGTCGGGGAAATGGAGCTGGGACTGAAGAGTGTGTCACATCTATACTTCCCCATAGCTCATGGCAACATTAATTATTAGTCCATTACTTTTAACATATTTAATTTTATGTCCTTAATTTTTTGGAGGGCCGGGGAGGCAGATCTGTGATTTCAACATTATAGGAAACTATCTAGTGAAGAAGCTTCCTCTACCAGTGCAGATCAGCAAGTGTTCTGAAACCTAATAACAGTTGTCTGGGACACAGAGAGGTCAAGTAATTTTGTCCAGGCTTGCCTGGCCTGTATGCCTCAGAGGAAGGTCTAGAACCCAGGTGAGGCAAGTCAGTGTGAATCTATCAAGAGGCAATTTTAATAGGGATAAATGGAGAGACTTACAATTGGGTTTAACAAAATCAACTTCACAAATACAAGGACGAGGTATGGCTAGAGGTTCATCTGAAGTAGATCTGTGAGGGTTTTAGTGCATTGCAAGCTCATGTGAGCTGAATGTGATAAAGCAAGCAACAACACTAATATGACTTGAGATTGCATCGAGAGACATGGCATCCATGGAGATGACGGTTCTGTTGTCCTCTAGCCTGGTCAAACCATAGCTGGAGCGTTGTGCTCAGTTCTGAGAAACACATTTTAGGAAGACCAGTGATAAGCTGGAGAAAGTACAGAGGGTAGTTGGGCTGTGGAAGGGTTTCAGGTGCATGTTAAAAGAGGACTGGCTTAAGGAACTGGACAGTTAGTTTGGTGAAAAGAAGACAGAAAGGGAACATGATAGTGGTCTTCAGGTATTTAAAGGGCTGTCATGTAGTAGTAGGATTAGATTTTCTTTGGAAAATGCAGAAGTGAGGTCAGGGTGTAAAAGTTACAAAGACCTAAACTCATGTTTGATGTAAGGAAAAAAAATCCTCCATAATTAGAACTAACCAAAATCAAAATGCACTGCTTTGGGATGTAGCAGAGCGCCCCAGTGGGATTCCTCCTTATAGAAGGTCTCCAGGCAAAAGCTGGGTAATTCCCATGTGTCTCCTCCCATGGAGGAGAAGGAATTTAGGTTTGGGTTGAACTACAGAGGCTCTGAGGGCCCTTCCAAACTTGGGAGTCTGTGATTTTGTTACTTAAAGTTGTGACTTTTTCAAGGTTATCCAAACAAAGGAGGGGCTGATCTATCAGATTTATGAATAAGAGAAGAATTTATTAATAAATAAGAAATAGAGAGCATTGTGAGATATAAAATGAATAATTTTGATTACATTAAATAAAAAAAGTTTTTATACAAATAAAATCAATGTAGCCAAGATTACAAGGGAAGCAGAAAATTGGGGGGAAAATTTTACAGGCAGTTTCTTAGATAGAGGCCTTGTATCTCTAATATATAGAGAACTTTGTCCAATTCATAAGAATATGAGCCGTTCTTCATTTGTTAAATGGTCAGAGGTATGAATAGGCAGCTTTTAGAAGAAATTAAAGCTATACATATGGCCATACCAAATGCTCTAAATCATTATTAATTAGAGAAATTCAAATTAAAACAACTTTGAGATGCCATCTCATACCTATCAGATTAGCTAAAATGACATAAGGGGAAAATGATAAATGTTGGAGGGGAGCTGGTTCACTAATGCACTGTTGGTGGAACTGTGAACTGATCCAACCAGGTCTATTTCCCAAGGTGAACAGGGAAAAAGGAAAAGAACTTACATATTCTAAAATATTTATAGCAGCTGTTTTTGTGGTGGCAAAGAACTGGAAATTGAGGAGATGCCCATTAACTGGGGAAAGGATGAATAAGTTGTGGTATATGACTGTGATGGGACGCAGGTTGATTTTAGAAAAACATGTAAAGATTTGCATGAAATAATGAAGAGTTAAGTGAACCAGAATCAAGAGAACATTGTATACTGGTAACAGCAATATTGTTTGAAGAGTAACTGTGAATGACTAATCTATTCTGAGTAATATGAATATTCAAGTCAACTGCAAAGGACCTATGAAGAAAGATGCTATCTACCTCCAGAGAAAGAACTGATGTATGGAAGTATGTATTGTATGGTTTCACAGTTTGAGGTTGGGAGGGAGGGAAGGAACCACCTTGGAACTCAAAATGTTATAAAAAATATAAAAAAAACAAAACAAATGAGGGGCTGAGTTTCGGCCCCTGATGAAATGGTTTACTTATTACTGTCCTGTTAAAGCACAGCACCATCTCAGAACCCTCTGAGACAAAATTACTTTCTTAAGTTGGGGGAAGGTCCCTCTTTCTGATCCGCCTGACACTGCCAGCAGGTCTTCCTAAAACTATGTTTTTATAATTTCATGCTCTTGTTCAAAAACCTTTAGTGGTTCTCTGCTGCTTACAGGAGAAAAGGGAAATGGCTTCATCTGGCATTCAAGGCCTTCCAACATCTTCCCTACTATTTTCCAGTCCTAAATTCTACCATTTCCATACAACACCAAACAGCAAATAGGTCTACTTATAGTTCTGAGAACAGGCCTAATTCATTCTCAATTTTATACCTTTGGTCATGGTGTGCTATCCTCCTAGAGTTTCCCCTATGATCCTCTTCACTTTTCTGAAACAAATCTAATGTTCCCGACTCTAGCCCAGAGGTCTCACTCCTTCCTCTGAATCCTATGGCATTTACTGTCTGTACCACTTACTGGTGGCATTCTTCCCATTATTATCATGTATTTTTAGTTGATTTTTTTTTTAGTCTGCTCTTTCGCCCCAGCTAGATTATGTACTTAGAATTGGCAGCACGGTAAAAGAGAAGGAAAGTTGGACTTGGAATTTGAAAATTGTTGGTTGTATGACCTCTCTGAGCCTGTTTTCTTATCTGTAAAATAGGGATGATCATAGTCACACTTCCTACCTTGCAGGGTTGTGGTGGGGCGATCATTTTGTAAACCTTAAAGGACTATATAAATGAGACCTACCATAGTTATTATATGCTGCTTTTTTATTCCCCAAAACATCTCACACAGTGCTGAGCACACAGTAGGTGTGTACTAAATACTTGCTGAATGAGGGAGATAATCATACAATAAGAACCTATTATCAGTCTGTCCTAACAAAGGCAAAATGTAGTATCTGGGGCAGGCTTACTGGGCACATGCAGGAGCCCCGTTGACTTCAATGAGCCAGACCTTCAGCTCCTCATCAACCATGAAGTCAAAGCCAAAGAGCTGGAAACTCTGGTAGTGAAGGTGTTTGGTGCTGATTGCAGGCTCTATACACATAAGGCAGCTTCTGTAAAATTGAAAAAAAGAAAGAAATTTAGTAAGGAAGGAAACAAACATTTTTTGGGGGGGCAACTGAGGTTAAGTGACTCGCCCAGGGTCACACAGCTAGTAAGTACCAAGTGTTTGGTTTGAGGCTGGATTTGAACTCAGGTCCTCCTGACTTCAGGGCCAGTGCTGTATCCACTGCGCCGCCTAGCTGCCCCGGAAACAAACATTTACTAAGCATCTACTATGGACTAGGTACTGTGCTAAGCACTTTACAAATATCATTTCATTTGATCCTTACAACAATCTTGGGAGGTAGATGCCATTATTATCCCCATTTTATAGCTTAAGGGAATGGTCACACAGTTAGTAAGTGTTTGCGTTCACATTCGAATTCAGATCTTCCTGAGTTCAGTACTTCATCTACTGTGCCACCTAACTGCTTTTAGGAAAGCTTAAATTTCTGTTGTTGTGTTATTTAGTCATTTCTTTTGTGTCCAACTCTTTGCGACCCCATTTGGGTTTTTCTTGGCAAAGATTTTGGAGCGGTTTGCCATTTCCTTCTCCAGATAATTTCACTGATGAGGAAAATGAGGGTTAAGTGACTTGTCCAGGGTCACACAGCTAGTAAGTGTCTGAGACGGGATTTGAACTCAGGAGAATGTCTTTTTGACTCCAGGGCTGGCTCTTTATCCACCGCGCCACCTAGTTGCCCCAGTAGATTTCAGTAGGTAGGCAAATATTAAGTGTTAAGAGAGGATTTTACATGAAGAGCTCCAGTTTAATAAGAGTTAAGAAGTGGGTAGTTAGTATAAGTCTCATCCTCCTCCTCCTTTGACATCAAGGTTAAGTAAAGAACCAGAGGCCAGATTCAAACCACAATTTTCCTGACTCCAAGTGCAGTACTCTGTCTATTATTTCTTCTCTTCTATTTCCTTTTCCATAGTTAGATACCACCAGATAATGAGAACCAACCAACCAATAATTTTTCCCCCAAATCCTGAAATTGCCAATGTGTTTAACTACGGCCAAAGTGCTATTTCTTCGCCAGTCATTAAAAACCAAAACCAAAACACCAACTTAAGCACACTTTCAAAGCTTCACTCTTCAAGTACTTAGAACTATATATTACTTTATCAAAGAGAATACTTTCTGTGTATTTTCGGCATGAGAAAAAGGAATCTGAACAAAATCCTTTTTGTAAAGCAAAACAAAAACACTGCTCTTTCCCAGTGAATGGACGATATGAAAAAGAAAAGCAGACTCAATCTTCTTTTCCTTCTCTCTCTCTCTTTCCTTCTTTCTTCCTCTTTCTCTCTTTCAATTCTGGAACTGTGATTTCATCAGTTTAGTAAATTCCTGATGAGGAAGCCCAACCAGTGCAGACATAAAACAGCTGTTTAATTTATAATCTTAAGAGAGCTGCCTGAGGCACTGACAAAGATGTGAGATTTCAACCCAGGACTTCTTTGGTCTGAGGCCAGCTCTCTTTCCACTTCACCATGCTGCTTCCAGACTGAATCATGATAATTTATCACCAATTCAAAGTTCACAGGATCTAGAGGTCATATAGTCCAATACCCTCCTTTTTCAAAACCGAGGAAGAGAGATGAAGTGATCTACCAAAGGTCAAACAGGTAGGAAAGCAGTAGAGTTGGCATTTGAATTCAGGTCTTCTAAATCCAATGCCAGCTCTCTTTCCACTATATAATGGTG
Organism: Phascolarctos cinereus; assembly: GCF_003287225.1. Taxonomy (NCBI): domain Eukaryota; kingdom Metazoa; phylum Chordata; class Mammalia; order Diprotodontia; family Phascolarctidae; genus Phascolarctos; species Phascolarctos cinereus. The sequence goes on along the minus strand of NW_027555625.1, from coordinate 150,324,796 downwards.
TTTTGTTTTTTTTTTGGTGGGGGGAGGAGACAATTGAGGTTAAGTGACTTTCCCAGGGTCACACAGCTAGTAAGTGTTTGAGGTCGAATTTGAACTCAGGTCCTCCTGATATTAGGGCCAGTGCTCTATCCACTGTACTACTTACCTGTCCCTATATCATGCTTCTTGGTAAAGATACGTTTTCAAATTTTCTGAGAGTCAGATCCCATTGCACTGCTATATCAATACTGGACTGAAGAATGTAATAAAAAAAAAATCTAAGTGTTATTGCTTAATCTCATTTGGAGATTTGAATGAGTTAACATATAAACATGATCTTGAAAAAAAAGAAACAGGTTTCCATTGGCTAGCTTGAATTTTATTGGATGATGTTCCATAGGTTAACCTCTAACCTCTGAGAACCAAGCTGCACAGAGACCTATAAGTCCAGTACAACTGAATTCTGGAGTCTGATAGTAGAGTGTATGTTTCTTTCTTTTTGTGTGTGTGTGTGTGTGGGGGGGAAGGCAGGCAATAGGGTTAAGTGACTTGCCCAGGGTCACACAGCTATTAAGTGTCAAGTGTCTGAGGCTGGATTTGAACTCAGGTCCTCCTGATTCTAGGGCCAGTGCCCTATCCACCGTGCCACCTAGATGCCCACCAGTAGAGTTTATGTTGACATGTAATATGAGTTGAAAAAGAAAAAGGTAAGAGAATAAGGAAGACTGAATTAACATTTTAAACTGGGCAATTAAAAGACTTATTGGCACTTTAAAACAAATTTATTTCTATGACTATGATTTTGCTGATTGCTCTGATTACAACTAATTCCTCCTATTAGCCCTCTGCAAGAAGGAAGGTAAATTATTTCAAATGTCTGATAACAAAACAAAAGGAGATGAAAGCCCAACTTGTTTGTTTTAAAGATATATATTACTTCTTCTATAATTAGATACCAACAATCAGAGAAACACCTCTAATTTTTTTCTAAAGTCTGAACTCAATAGCATTATGAAGAGACAATAATATGACCTGTCTTCTAACACCCAATCAGTTGCTAAGTCTTATCAGTTTTACCCCCTTAACACCTTGCCCATCAGTCCCTTTTTCTCCATGTACGTGGCTACCACCTTAGTGCAGGCTCATCATCATTTTTCTTCTGTACTATTGTAAAAAGGCCCTCACTCATCCCTGCTTTCAGTCTTCCCCTCTTTCCCATCCAACCTCCACATAACTGTCAAAAGACTCTTCCTAAGTCACAGGTGTGCTAAAAAAAAGTCTTCAGTGGCTCCCAATTTTTGAGTATAAAACATTGAACTTCTCATCATGGCATTAAAAGCTCCAATCTGGCTCCACCCTACATTTTTAAAATGTGTATCACTCCTCACTAGGTACTCTGTATTTCAGTTAAATCGCACCAGTAACTGTTCCATGAATTCAACATTCCATATCTCACCCCCATGTCTTACCATAGGCTATTTCCTATGCCTGGAATTCTCTGCTTCATCTCCACTTCCTCAGAATATTTAGTTCCCTTCAAAGCTCAGCTCAGGTGCCACTATATACATGAAGCCTTTCTTAATCCTTGCTAGTGCTCCCCCCACCCAGTTTGCTTTCTTTAAATTTTTTTTTCAATTATCAAACATTTCTTTCTCCTTTCCAAATTATCTTTTAAAACATTCATGTTATTTTTTTCATATGTCAAGCACTTTTCTTCTTCCTCTCACTTCCCCCATTGGGGAAAAAAAATACAGAACCCCTGTAGCAGATAAGCATATCTGTTTACATGTAAGCCTCAGTGGAATGCAAGCTCCTTGAGGGAACAGACCGTTTCGTTTTTATTTTTACATCCTGTGTATTGTTTGGGATTGCGATAATTACCACATCTTTTATTGCTTGGGATTATGATAGCTGACATTTTTAGAATTTGGATGAAGGTACAGATGGAAAGCTTATCAGATCTGAAGATGACACAATGTTGGGAAGGATACCTAATACAACAGATAACGAAGTCAGAAACCAAAAAGATCTCAACAGACTAAAACACTGGACCAAATTAAATAAGATTACATTTTAATAGGAATAAATGGAAAATCTTATACTTGATTTTTTAATTTATCCCTTTACGAGTTTCCTTCAAGGCTCAACTTAGGAGCTACTTCCTGGAGGAAACCTTTCCTCATACACCCAGTTACTAGCAGTTCCCACTCAAATTGCCTTTTATTTACTTATCTATATACATGCTCCCTTCCTCGCTCCTCCCTCCATCTACTCCTCATCTAAGTTCCTTGAAGGCAAGGACTATTTTGATTTCATCCCCCAAACCTAGCGTAGCTCCCAGCACATACTCAAATGCACCTGTGATCTCATCATTTGGCATAGCCAGAATCTATTTGCTCATTTTCTTCCCCACATAATCTATGAGCTGCTCTGAAGCTGCTTTACAGAACAGTGTCAGCTATGAGTTGCTGTCAACAGCTTAGTCTTAAAGCTCAACATGAGTTCCTTTTAATAATGCAGACAGCGCCCCCTCCATGTCTGCACATCCTGTGTGGCTCTTGTCTGTATCCTATAAGCTGGCCACAGGGGGAATCCACTGCATATGCTAGAAGCCTACCTCCAGACACCTCAAGGATATCACTGCAGGACGTACCCCTTAAGGATATATCGTAATCCCGTTCTTCAGACCTCCTTACTGTTTATATGTTGCTGCTTATTCACATTCATTAGGAACTCTCTCTAATGCCCTTTATGTGGTAATCAGTTTTAATTCTTTAGAAAAAGTTGCATTTTCTAGGTGCCACATAGAAATGCTGGTAGAATGTTGGAATTAAAAATATGGGCATTTGCTTACCTGAGAAGCTTGGGGGCCATTTCCCAAAGGCAAACCAGCCTGCCCTCCCCAAGGCAAACCAGTTCTTGTCCTCCTGTTCAACTCTGGACCCAATTCCTTGACCATCTGCATTGCCTGTCCCAAACATATATTCAACAAATACTTAGTAAGCATCTAATACGTAATAGGCAAGGAAAAGATGTAGTAAGTGCTTAATAAATGTTTGTTGAATTTAATCAAATAAAGGAAAGCTGAACTTGTTTCAGAATTCAGTCAAGATGTCTGAGCATCTTAATCTAATCATCCAGGTCTCCTCTAAGCATGTAGGGAGTAGGTGGGGGAGGGTGGGCAACCTTCTCGCTCCAACTTCACATCATATTTTCAAAGACTTGGTACCATTTATAAATTTGCTTGCACTTTTCTTGTGTTCTTACTATGTGAATATCATGTATTGTTATACATATTTGTGTTATTTTTAAGCTCCATGAAGGCAAGAACTGCATTTTATCTAGATTTTGTATGTTTCCCAAGGTATAAGCACCATGCTTTACATATACTAGCTACTAAATAAATGGTTTTTAATTGAATTGATGCGATTATGCTGCAACTTAAGAACTATTTCTCATATGTCTAGGAATATAAATTCTTCAGTTGTTAGAGAAGGAGGGATGGCAAGGAACAAATTTTAGATCTTTTGTAAAGGCTTTGGGTAGATGACTTATCACTGATAGCATGTGTTATATGTCTGTAACACAGACATGTTAACACATGTCTATGAGGAACCCTCCAGATTAGGTCAAGATAGTATGGCTACCCAGGCCATTTGTTCCCCAGAAAGGTACAACTGGTGAGGGAAACATGCTGTGTTTGTGGAAAAGACTCAGCAATCTATAACAGCAACTTACGTGAACTTAGCAATGAAATTAAACAGGATTTCAATTTGTGCCTAGGGTCCTTAAATCTCAGGATCTCAGTTCACACTGCTGAAGCAGAAGGTCTGCAGTGTGTTTGTAACCAGAGAATTTAAAAAAATTCAACTAAGAAAAGCATACTATCAACTAATGGGTGTAACAGTTACATTTCTGCTAAAAATCTACATCTTAAATGTTTACCACCTGAAAAAGATGGACTTCAATATCAGCAGCTAATGGCTTAATAACAAGCCTCTTTGTATTGTTAAAACCTCCCACAAGAGCATAGCCAAAATCTATTTGCTCATCTTCTTCCCCAATACACATAATCTATAAGCCGCTCTGAAGCTGCTCTACATAACAATGTCAGCTATAAGTTACTGTCAACAGCTTAGTCTTAAGGCTCAACATAAATTCAAATAACAACCCTAACTTATATTCAGAACCTTTGTAAACTAAGAGAAGCCCAAAGCCTGTCAACCAAGCTGTATCGTACGGTGTTGGAGAGGGATGGCTTCATACACTGGATGACAGTCGTGACCTAAAAAAAAAAAACTTGACAAGGCAGACATTTGGGCTGAATTGAGTGGGATGAAATTTTGTTAAGGACATAAGTAAAGGCTTTCACTTGGATTCAAACAATCAACTACAAATACAAGATGGAGAGACATGATTAGAGAATAGATTATCTGAAAAAAGATCTGGAAGCTTTAGTGGACTGAAAGTTTGATATGAGCCAATACTGTGGCAGAGTGGCCACAAAACCTAAGATGATCTTAATCAGGAAGTACCTATGGTACAGTGTCTAGAAATAAGGAAATGACAATCCCGTTGTACTGTTTTGCAATTGTCAGACCATGCTAGGAATCGTTAATCCCTTAGCTTAAATAGTTTCCTAGTTTATTTTCTTTGGTGCTTGTGGTCAATTGGCTTTTTTTTTTTTTTAAGAAAGGTAGCACAGTATTGGAAAGAACTGGAATGCAGTCAGAGAGACCTGGGTTCAAATTCTGTCCCAGCCAGTTTTCAGCTGTATAATCATGGGCAAATTCTTTAAGCTTTTTCAGGTCTATTTCCTTACCAAAGCTGGGAAGCATTATTATACAATGGAAAGAATGCTGAATTTGGAGTTACAAGAATGAGTCTGAATTCCAGCTCTATTACTAACAGTGTGACCTTGGGCAAGTCACTTACCCTGTCTGGGCCTCAGTTTCCTCATTTCTAAAATGAGGGGGTTGGAATAGATGACTTCTAAGGTCCTTTGCAAACTGAAGATCCATGATCCCATTTTTACTATAACTTTGTATTAAACTTTTTTGATTATGATTATACATTATGAACTTACATGCATTTGATATTTGATATTGCTCATATGATTTCAAGTAAGAGTGAATTCTTCAGGCATGAAATACAATTAACTATACTTTTGTAGTAAGTTTTAAGGACCATCATAACTATATTAAGAATAGATGTAATAAATAGCAACAGTGAGAAAGTCATTGTGCTATTCAAGCCTGAGCCCAATGGCAACACCATTCTTTATTTGCAATGCTGGTCAATAATGCTCATCTGGAGTCCCCCTTCCTTAAATGAGAATGAAAATATACTCTGCTCTAAATTAACCTAGAAAATCTCACAGAATAGCTCATCCTCTAGCTAGAACAAGCTAACTTGTTCAGTTTAGCCCCAAAGGGCAAAACTAGGAGCCATGAGGGGAAGTTGCAAAGAGGAAAATTTAGGTTTGAGGTAAGGAAAGAGTTCCTAGTAATTAAAGCTATCTTGAAGTGGAATGGGCTGCTTCAGAAATACTGGAGGTCTTCAAGCAAAAGTGGAGGACCACCAGTAGATTAGGTTGTAAAGAGTGTTCTTTTTCTGGTAGGGGTTGAATTAGACGGTCTTTGATGTCCTTTCCAACTTTGAAATTCTGTGAAAATCTAAATATTCTCAAATGCAAAGAAAATCTAATTTCTAAAACACTGCATTATACTTGACAGGTTAGCTGTGACCAAATGTTAAGGATGCTGCTACAGGAAGAACTCAAGTGTGGGGCATATATTGCCTTACAGGGAAGTTTGGGATTCATGTTCTAGCCAATTTAGTCAATGCACAAAGCCTTTCTTAGACTTAAACTGAAGTCTAATAAGGGTCATCCTCTTTAATATAATAATAGATGATGCTCTAGGAAAATGGTTTTGAAGGCTGGGAGCCAGACATAAGGCTAGAAGGGGAATGAAGACTGGCCTGGACCCCTGCACAAAATGGAGGCTCCAAGAGGAATGCACACCAGGGGTGTGGCTGTCTGGATTTAGTCAAAGGCTTGTCCAAACTTCATAGGACATCTAGTTTGGATTCATCCAAAAGGCCACACTGAGGACCTAGAGGGCCACAGGTTCCCCAGCCCTGGACTAGACAGAGAAACAGGGGATTGGAAAAGGCTGTAATGGCTAATCCTTTAGCATGTATCTTCCCCACTGTCCAAACAGACTGTTTGGATGAAATTAAAAATTCAAAAATTTTCTATCTCCACAGAACGCTGCACAAAGCTGTGTACATAACAGGTTTTTAATAAATGTTTACTGAATCTAATTGGATAGGCAACAAAATGTGAGACACAAAGCCAACAATATGTCTGATCATTAAATGTTCAGAATGAAACAGATTTATAATTCTAAATGACACAGGGAAACTTAGGTTTAACTTGGCTTTTTTTAAGTAGGCACTAATTTGGAATATTTGGCTTCAAGATAATCCTTTCAGTTCCTAGGAATATCATCCAAAGTGGCTGAACACAACTGTTTCAGAAATGTATATTTAAAAAAAATGAGGTCAGGTATAATTTTCACCCTTTTAAAGTTGTGTGAGTTATGACAACAGAAAGGCCTCTTGAGGGCTCAAAATATTTGGAGAAACAAGAAATTTAAAGGGCTTTTAAACAAATTCATGAAACCACCACAGCCACTTTTTGTATTATACTAGAATAGAAAATGTAAAAGGCTCCAATTACTTAGGAATTTTCCTTACATAATTAATTCCTTAAAATGCAAATTACTTGATATTTTAATGTGTGATACTAAAAACTGGTGGGTGGTGAGGGGAGGAGGTTACATAGCATAGCCTAGGTGGCCATTCTACAGCAGGAAGGTTTAGTTAAAACCAGAGAGATTTCAATCTTCCTAGTCACTGGGAAATGAAATTCACTCTTATTCAGGGCTGAATAACAGAACAAAAACTAAGCTCAGACTACTGAATATATTTTATTTATGGTTATGTTCTAATATGATTGCCATATTTAAACATACGACAAATAAAAGCTTTAGAAACATTAATTTTCATCACCAAATATATTTTGGGACTTCACAGTAAGCATTTATTAAATACTTACTAAGAGCCAGGCACTGAGGTAAGAGCTGGAGCTACAAAGATCAAAAATACTGACCCTCCCTTCAGGAGCTACAGGATTGAGTCATCAGAATTGTTCATTAAGAGATCTTTGATGATTTTGGAGAGGGTAATTTCAGTTCAATGATGAGGTCAAAGTCAGATTAAAGAGGGTTTTGAAAGGAGTGAGAGACAAGTGGATGCACCTAGTACAAAATGCTTGAATTTAGATAAGAAAGGGAAGAGAGATATTTGACAATAGCTAGCAAAGACAGTCAAATCAAATGAGGATTGTGGTTTTTTTTTGTTAGGAATTCTTCCCTATAAATTTGACTTCCTTGAGGATGGGTAATCTATAATTTTGTTCTTCCCCTAGAAAAAGATTTTGGTTTTCTGACAGAAAAAAAGAGACTGGATTTAAAAATTCTTATTTAAAGAGATAAAGTATTTCAGATTTTAAGGCATAAAGTGATACTTTTTTTGCTCTTTTTAAAAAAATGCATAGCATCCTTGTATCTTTCTAATGGGGGGGGGAGGGAAAGGCATTTATGCTACACTATTTAAAAAATCCAAACCCAAGAACAATTTACCATGAGCAGCTTGTATATGACCATAAGCCTCCTTTGTTTCACCCAGTATACCATATTCTTAATACTCACATGTCTGTTTTCTTACATTCTCGAATTCAGTGGGATAGCCTCTAATTATGGGAGAGGAAAAACAGGCAAAGGCTAAAAATGTATGTTAGTTTAGCCTGAAAGACAAAGCTGCATTTGGAGGTGTTTTATTTCTATCAAGCCAACCACCTTATTATTTGCTCTTCCCTTAGAATTTAAACATTGAAAAGGACCTTAGAAATCATCTAGCTCAATGTCCTATTTGATGTGTGAATCTTGTCTAAAACTGGTGGTCATCCAGTTTTGGATTAAACTTCTTCAGTCACAGGAATCTTACTATCTCACTTGGCACTTTGTTCCATTTTCCAATATTAGCAAACTTATTTGGAACTGAGCTCACATAGGTACCTGAGCTCTGTTCCCCTGTAATTTCTATCCATTAGTCCTAGTTTTCTCCTATGGAGACACAGGATAAATAGCATTCCTCTTCCAAATGACAACCCTTCATATACCTGAATGTATCCATTACGTTCTTCACCTCATCCATGAATCCCCCAAGTTTTCTTCTCTAGAGTTAATGTCACACCCTGTCCTTTTAAGTATCTTTCATATGTTATAGTTTTGAGTCCCTTCATACTGGCTGATCTCCAGGCACACCATTCTAATTTGACAATGTCCTTCTTAAAACACAGCAGTCAGAACTGAACACAATACACTCAGTGTGTTCAGACCAATACAGAGGGTTTTGTTTTTTTTTTTACCAGTACAGTAGTTTTACCCAGCAAATACTTAATAAATATGTGCAGCTAGGTGGCATAGTGTATAGAGTACCAGTCCTGAGTTTAGGAAGACTCATCTTTCGGAGTTCAAATCTAGGCTCAGACACTTCGTACCTATATGACCCTGGGCAAGTCGCTTAACTCAATTTGCCTCAGTTTTCTTATCTGTAAAATGAGCTGGAAAAGGAAATGGCAAACCATTCCACTCTCTGCCAAGAAAACCTCAAATGGGACATGACTGAGATGACTGAACAGCAACAATATTTGTTAAATTGAGTGGACTGTTACCTCCCTTGTTCTAAATATTACACTTGTTTAAATGAAGCCCAAGATCACATTAGCTTTTTGGTAGTCTGCTAAAACTCCTCAGCATTTTTTATTTCCTTATCTTGTGTCCTGTACTCATAGGATTTCAGACTTTGAAGAAGTTTTGGGGAGCTATAGAGAAAAAAGGAAGTTGGGAAGCAGACTCTCAGCTGATGTGGTAGGGATGTGGGCTCTGCTTTTCTTTCCACAGGAAAGACCTTTTTTCTCAGCTCCATGGTGACAGTGTTTCTAAATTCAAGAGGGTTAGTCCAGTTAGAAGTCCATCTCCACTATGGCCATGTTTTCAATTTGATCATCACCAATAATACTTTTATTTCCCATCAATTCAATTCACTTCCAATCCTTAGTCTGTTGGTCTGTACTAACATGGGTCCTTAGCAAAATGCTATTAAGTTATCCTCAAAGTGGCAAATGTGATAAAAATGACATTAAATAGTAAACACTGGAAAGGTTGTATAATAGACACACTAAGACAATTTTGTTGGAGCTATGAATTACTCTAAGCATTCTGAAAAACAATTTGAAAATTATAAAACATAATTCACCAAACTGTTCATATCCTTTGACCCAGAAATCCTAATCCTGGGCATATATACCCAAGGAGGTCAAAGACAAAAAAAGAAAAGATCCACACATACCAAATACCAAAGTATTCATAGCTGCACTTTTGGGGGTAGCAAAAACTAGATATAAAGTGGCTACCCATCAACTGGAGATCAGATGGAAAAACTGTGATAGATGAATACTATTAGGTTGTAAAACATGACAGATGTGATAAATTCAGAAGAATATTAAAAGACTTGCATGAACTAATATAGAACAAAATGAACAGAAGCAGAACAATGTAGATAATGAATAGAAAAATATTAAATGAAAATGGCACTAGAAGACAGCAAATCTGAGTCCCAGAGAATAGATGGTAGAACATACTTCACTATTTTAAGGAGAAAGGTAGAGATTATGGGTACAGAGTAGGGTAAATTCTATCAGACTGTTTTTCTTTTTTTATGAGAGGGTTCATTTGGGAAGAGCTATGTCTTATGAAATAACCATGGCATGAAAACAAAAGACATCAATAAAATATTGAAATACAGAAAATTTTGAACTCACAATTGAAAAAAAAATGAATGTTAACAATTGTCTTTACATGTAACTGGAGAAAATACTATTAAAAAATTCACAAAGAAAAACTGCCATCAATTTAATTAGACTGGAACTATAAGCTTAAAACTACACTAAGACTTTTGGGACACCCTGTATATTGCTGTTACAGGCTAATTCCCATCTCAGTTGCTTGTACCTTAACAGAAATATTCTATGTTCAAAGTAGCTACAAGGCCATAAGTGAAGAACTCTAGAGGAGTTTTACGAATTCAGTAAACTTAATTTTCCACAAAGAGTGACCTAATTTGGGGGGGAAGGTGAATCAAGTCAGTAGCAGTTTGGCAGACCTTGTCAAAACAGAATCCATAACAAATCCAGGTGCTAAATTTATTTTTTTTGTAATCAATCCTACTTATAAAATAATCAATTGGTTAAAACTTCAGACAGTGGATTAGGATGGATATCTTCCATTAAGCCCACTTTGTTCTGAATGACAAGACCCACAAAAGGACATAAGACAAATAATTTGACCTAAGAATCAGACAAAACTACAACTAATTAGTGAGCAACTGATATGCAAAGGTTTTTTTTTTGTTCCACCCACGGCCACGACTTGTTGGAAAAGTACTGTTTGCTCCCCTTCCTCTATCATCTAATAGTACTGACTGGAATCTCTATTACAAAGTAACTTAAATGGCAACCAGGACTTAATTTTGATTTTCTACCTTCTCAGAACAAAGATGTCCCAAAAGCCTCTTTCTGAATTATCTCAAATAGAAAGTAATTCCCCGCAGGACATACATTCCTTCAGGACAAGGCCAACTAGGAAACTCCTTTGCCCAATTTGTGACCAATAAAAAGAGAGCAAGCATCAATGACCTGTGCTTCTGTTTGCTTACCTGTCATTCGGGGTCACAAAGGATGCCAACGTAGAGGCAATGTAGTAAAAAAAAATAAAACCCAGGATTCTTATTTGAACATATGATAGACACCATGGACTAGTATTAAAGAGTGATTGACTAGGGAGTAGGAGACCTGAATTCTAGTGCTAGTCGTACCATTAACCTGGAGTGAGTCATTTAGCCTCTTTGCGATAGTTTCCACATCAATAAAATCAGACCACCACCTGTCCTTCTTAGATCATATGGTTGTAAGAACCAAATGAGTATAAATATGAAAAAGCATAATATTTTAAACAAGTTTAAGGTGCTGCCATTTTAATACTCCATGGCTCTTAGTTCAGTCACCTTCTCTAAAACCCAACAGTAAGGGAAAAAAAAGGGCCAACACCATTTCATGGGTTCTCTTGAAAGGAAGTGCTAGATTTGGGTTCAGTAGAGACCTGGGTTCAAATCCAGAGGTGGACAACTCTGGTGACCTCTCAAACCTTAGTTTCCGCCTTCTAAAGGGTTGGTACCTATAGTATCTTCCTCACAGAGTTGTCAAAAGGATCAGATGGGATAATGTAGGTCAGAAGTGTCAAATGTGTGGCCTGCAGGATACATGCAGCCCACAACACTGGGAGTACATCTTGAGCCAAATTAAAATGTAATTGGGAAATATTTAACAAATTACGTCAAAATAAAATAAAATACCAATAATATAATATAGGGTTTTCTAAATCAATATGTACCCTGCAAGGATCCTTATATACGATTAATGGCTCCCATTCTGATTTGAGTTTGACACCACTGAGAATGTAGTTGAAACTCTGTGCAAACCTCAATTTTCCATATACACATATCAGTTATCATTATTATTATTATTATTAAGACCATAACAATTGCCTCTCTCAGCTTGATCCATGAAGCAGCCTACATTCTTGGGGAAGGGTGAGTGAGGGGACTCCTTTACATGTAGGGGAAGAAAGCCAAACCTCCACTTGAAATTGCCAGAGATAACGAAAAGATATAAATAAATTACCTTATTATTTGTTTGATTTGTAATAAGATACTATTTTCAAGCGTAATGTTCAAAGCACTTATTAGATACTGATTGAATTCCTCAAAGAACATTTCATTCCCTTCTTCATATTTCCCATAGTTTTTTGAATATTCCTTTTGAATGCAGTGATTGGTCAAATGGCAAGTTTTGTCTTGGAAATTAGTGATATTGTATGGTTCCGAAGAGGTCCGAAGCACGCCCTCTCTGTAGAGGTAGATATTATATTGATGGTCCACTAGGACCCAGCTCCTGCCAAAAAAAAGAAAACAGTCACTTTTCTACCCACACATTTGAAAGACTCAGATATCACAAGAATGTACTGAGGTGATTATTTTCACGATTTGCCATAAATTTTAGCAGGAAAGAAGTGTACTTTCAATTTAAAAGATATAAATGAGTTCTTACAGTGTTTGTGTTGGTAGCTTTAAGACTTAACTACATTGAACAAATGGGTGGCATATTTAGAACATCTTATAGAAAAGCATTCTGGAGCTGGTTTAACCTGGTGAGGAGATTCAAGGAAGGAAAGAGTAAAGCTGAAGCCAGACCCAGGAGTGGGCAAAATGGGCAGCTGCCCAGGTGACATCTTTTTTACTCATGTTTATACATTTATATATTTCTAATACTAGAAAATATCCTTATCCTTCTCCAGCTATTTGTAATGAGTTACATCACATGTTACAATGAAACTCAAAGCCTACAATGGAAAAGGGCACACAATTTTTGAACCTTTCCCAGGGCATAGAAATTCTTTGTTCTAGCTGCATTGAAAGTTACTAAAGAGGCAGCGTGATCATCTAGGGAGAAGAACTTTTCCATAAAAGTAATAGCTCAATGTAAATGGTCTCTTATCAGAAATTTGGTTCTTTATCTTGTATCACCTCATGACAATTAATGACCTGCCTCAATGTAATTTTTTTACATCACTGAAATGAAGTATATTGCACAGGGACTTCCTGAATATAAAACATTAGGCTTATAAGAATCTCCCAGTAAAATGATTTGTTATCCCCAGATAAAAAAGCATTTTGGATTGCCTTTTTAAGAAAAACTAAATAATTACTAACTCAGACAGTAGCAGTTCAGCTTATTCATTAAATAATTTTTTGCTCCATGATCAACAAGATTTGGATAACTGAAATCCTAGTTGATGAGTAATAATCAGTTTAGGGCACATATCCGTCAGGGAAAGACCAAAATACCTGCTGTGAGCTAGTATTAAAGATATCACAGAATATACATTGTTGTCTGATGGTGTCCTTGGATGACCTTAGGGCGGCTTTGGTCGGAAAAGGACATCATACCCTTCTCTTCTCTTCTGTCAATCCTCTTGCCTGGCTCCCTTAAGACTAGGATAAATGAGGCTCTGAACAATAAATCAGATTCTAAAGATAATCTCACAGCCATGAAACTCATACAGGGCTGGATGGAAATGAGACATTGATATTGTGTTACACATATCTGTGGCAGGGAATAGTCTCCTCTTTCCACATCATTTATTTACATTGTGGAATTCTTCTTGATAGTGTCTCAGTTTCTTTTTGAAATTACAAGAAACTAAGTCCCCTAATTTCACTAGGTAAAATCATCTGTAATAAAACAAAGGGTTTTGGTTCTTTTGGAAAAACAAAAGCCTGACTTTAATAGAAATAATTTTTTTGTTTAGACCCAGGATTTCATTGCTGTAGGAAATCCTTTGTTAGAAAACTTCCACGGAAGCACATTCTCAACTTATTTGTCACTTAAAGTCTTAGAGAGCTGCTTAAAGCACCTTAAGAGCAGGACTTTTATTTTTCTTCATATCCTCAGCACTTGGCAAAATGCCTGGCACATGTTGTTGTTCAGTTGTTTTTAGTCGTGCCTGACTCTTCATGACTCCATTTCGGGATTTTTTTGGCAAAGATATCAGAGTGGTTTGCCATTTCCTTCTGTAGCTCATTTTACAGATGAGGCAAATCGGGTTAAGTGACTTGCCCAGGGTCACACAGCTAGTAATTGTCTGAGGCCGAATTTGAACTCATGAAGATGAGTCTTCCTGATTGGCCCAGTGCTCTATCCACTGTGCCACCTAGCTGCCCTTGGCACATATCAGGCACCTTATAAATGCTTACAGGCTGACTGAGTAGGGTCACTCAGTCAGTATAAATCAGAGGCAGAACTTGAACACAGGCCTCCTTTACTTCGAGGCCAGATTCTATCCACTATATTGTGCTACATTTCCTTACATGCATATAATATAATTATTTGAATCTATTAATAATAATGTGAAAGGATTTAACAAACACGCCCTGGACCACCCTTGTCATTTTCATAACTTATTTTTTTGAGCATAAAAAACCCAGAAACATCAATTAAAATATTACCTAATATCAAATTTGCGGTGACCTGGCTCTAAAAGCAAAGGCTTTTCAAGGTATTTCTGAATCACATGCACTTGTCCTTGGTTATCTATGAAATCCAGAAGTTCTGTAGCCTCTGAAGAAATAAGAATGCCTTCACCTAACAGGGGAAAAGAAAGCAAGTCATTTCAATTCACAGAAGGGGGGCGGGAGTGAGAAACCCACACAAAACCAGAACGGGAGTTGGTGTCTTCCAAGAACACCAACCAGCAAGCTACATATGCTTTCCTTCCTCTTTCCATTCGAGAGAGTCTGACCATCAACAGATTTTGTCAGGGTCTGAAAAGATCATTAAAGTTCTCTTGTCCAGCATATGCTTTCCTCAGCATAAATCTAACACAACAGCATGAGTATTATACTGGCAGGCTTCTATTGGAGATGAGATTTCATTACTGTTTCAGCATGAGTAAGTATACTAAATAAATGTCACTCTTGCATTAAGGAAAACAGCAGATTAAAATAAGTAAGATTTATAAGGGGATAACTTGAAATTTATATTTTTAACTTTATAACTCTAGTTTTTATTTTTTTCCAGATGAAATTTTAGTAATTAACAGAGGACTATAGGATGACTATTATCCTACATACACCCTAACTCTAAGTATCCACCAAGGTTCTGCTCTCCCTATAAATATTCAGTCCCTTGGTGAGCTCATCCACACTCATAACTTCTGTTATATCCACGATGATGACACAAAAATATACATCTCTGTCCTCACCTCTCAAATGAACGCAGTCCCAGAGCAAGCTGTTTCATTTCACTTCTTTGAAGAAAGTGGTTTATAAACACTAAATCACTATTTAAGAATGAATTATTATTTTATATATGGTCTCTTCAAAACTTAGCGCTTTCCTTTTTCTTAACAAGGGCAGATCACTAGAATGTTCTCATGCTCACCAGCTAGGTGGCGCAGTCGATAGAGTACCAGAACTAAAATTTAAGAAGACCTGAGTTCAAATTTGTCCTCAGACACTTACCAGCTATGTGACCCCAGGGAAGTCATTCAACCTCTACTTGCCAGTTTTCTCATCTGTGAAATAGGAACAATAATAGCATCTACCTCTCAGGGATGTTGTGAGGACAAATGAGATGATAATTGTAAAGCATTTACCAAAGTGCTATACAAATGTTACCAAGTTGTTGCTTTTTAGGTAAACAGCAGACAGTGTCACCTTGTTCAGATGAAAAGGTCCGGTTGACAAAAAGACTATTTTATGGAGAACTCACATAGGGTAAGGGCTCACATGGTCAGAAGAAGTGATACAAGGCCACTCTCAAGGTCTCTCTTAAGAACTTTGGAATTGATTGTGTGACACGGGAGACACTGGCACAGCACTGCTCAGCATGGCGTACCCACATCAGAGAGGACGCTGTGCTCTATGGGCAAAGCAGAATTGAAGTAGCTCAAAAGAGATGTGAGATGTGCAGATTTAGAGAATCCACCCCAAATGTTCACACGGACTATTTGTGCCCAATCTGTGGGTAGTGCGTTCTGAGCTTGTATTGATCTGATCAGCCGTGGTTAGATGCACTGTAACTTGCCTCTAACATAGTGATGTCATTTTAGTCCGCTTCAAGAACAAAGGACAACAACCAATATAAATGTTAGATGTTATTATTAGTATTAGCCATGAGGATTGTTTTTTAGTTCACAAAAGCACACTGATTTCATTTAGAAGAGCACAAAATTTCCTCAATTCTCAAAGCAAAGTTTCTCTCGTCTGGTTTTGGGTTCTCTAACCTATTAGTAACATTTTACATTCATTCGGTGCTTTAAATAATTCACATTTTCATTACCTCTCATAAGAATCCTGCGAAGTAGCAGTTCCACTTATAGATGAGGAAACTGAGGCTTAGAGATTGTAAGTGCAGTAATTTGGATAAAAGCTTAGGCAGTATGTCTATCAGATTTACAAATGACACAAAACTGGGATAGTTATAATGGTGGACACCAAAGTTAGAAGTCAAAGAGATCTAGATAGGCTGAAGTCATGGGTCAAATCTAGTAAAATTTCATTTAGTTTTATTACATTTCAAGACTTCTCTGTGGAGAGATGGGATTTGAATCTAGGTTTCCTGATTCTAACTTCAGTGCTTTTCCCACCATACCAACATTAGCTCATAGAATTTTAGAGTGTTACATTTTGGAGGAACCTGAGAGGTCATTTCATCTGAGTCCCTCATTTGAGAGTTGAGAAAATAGACCTAAAAGCCCCAGACTTTTTATCCACTATATGGATCAGTTCAAGTCAAAATCATTTGGAGGTTTTAATGGACAACAAACTCAATTTGAATCAACAATGTGACATAGCAGCTCCCAAACCTAACGTAATCTTAGGTTGAATCCAGAGGCATTGAGAGTGTCCAGAACGACAGCTGTGCCTATTTCACTGCACTCAGCTCGGATCAGAGGACAGCTGTAGTGATATGAGCAGTCAGGAGTGGTACAATTTGGGAGGCACATTAATGATCAGAGCAGGTCTAGAGGAGGGTAGTGAGGACGGCGACGGGACTAGGATAAGCTGAAGAAACTGGAGATGGTTCCCCTGGAGAAAAAACTGAGGGTAGACAGAAGAATAACTTTCAAGTATCTGAAGAGTTTTAATAGAGAATTAGGCTGTTTCTGCTTGGATCTAAGAGGAGCAGAAGTAGGAGTAATGAAGTCACGTAACCTTTCTGAGTTTCAAATTTCTTCATCTGTAAAATGAGGTGGAAAGGCCAAAGGTTAAAAGTAGGCTTGATCCAAGGAAAAATTAAAAAAAAAAACCCAACAATGTAGAGCTATCCAAAATTGGAATAAATTGCCTTAGGAAGGAGAGAGGATCTTCAGTGCTGGATGCTGGATGACATTTGTTGCTAATTCTTATTCAGGGATGGTTTAAACTAGGTCCCTTATTATCTCTTGTGCTAATTTGATACACTGCTAATTTTGTTGCTGGTGTTCACTCATTTCAGTTGTGTCTGACTTTTTGTGACCCCATTTGGGGTTTTCTTGGCAAAGATACTGAAGTGGTTTGCCATTTCCTTCTTCAGCTCATTTGACAGATGAAGAAACTGAGGCAAACAGGGTTAAGTGACTTGCCTAGGGTCACACAGCTAGTGTTTGAAGCTAGATTTGAACTCAGGAAGATGAGTCTTCCTGACTCCAGGTCCAGCACTCCATCCACTTCACCACCTAGCTGCCCACTCTGGTAATTAGACTTGTCCAAAAATAGAATAGGCCTCCTTAGGAGGTAGTAGGTCCCTCTCAATTGAAGCTTTTAAAGTAAATGCTAGATGACCACTTTTAGGGAATCATCCTAAATCATCCTCAGGCCACCAGTGAAATTTGAGGACAATGGTGATCTAATTGTGTACACTGCTGGTCAGGTCACAAATCCTAGCAAGTTTTGGGGAAGCTGAATGTGTCATTTCAAGCCTGGGACTCAGAATCTATTAGGAGATTCCCAAAGGTAATCGAATGCTCACTTGGTTGTGGATTACTATGCTTCAGACTTTAGAAATAATAGCCCCCCTCACATCCTAACCCAAAGTAGAAGATCAGAACATAAATGGAACATTTGCAAACACTGAGGAAAACCTAAAGAAGGGCACCACTTCTTTAGAGAAGATTACCATTCAGGTATGAGTTTGACAAGATAACCTCTGTGATCCCTTCCAAATCTCAGATTCTATAACTCTGTGACTTTCCCAAGGTCACACGGCTGATCGAGTGGGAAGTACATTGGCTTTGGAGTGAGAAGACTGGACTTAAAACTCCAACTCCATTATTTACTCCCTCTGGGCCTTTGGGTAAGACATTGAACCTCTCCACTCCTCAGTTTTCTCATCCAATAGGCTAAATGACCTGTAATATATGTTTCAACTGAAAATCTCTGATGCTACAACTTGCTCCACCTGTGGAGAATCCTAGACTAGAAGAATCCTAGAATCTTAGTGCAACATTCTCATCTCACACATGAATTGAGACTCAGAAACCAAGGAACTTGACCAAGATCACACAGGTTTTAAGTTACAGAGCTAAGATTTAAAACTAGGTCTTCTGGATCCAAATCCAGAATCATAGGAATGTGAGAGCTTGAAAGAGACCTGTACCAGATTGATTTCAGTCACCTCATTTAACAGATGAGGAAAGTCAGAGCCAAAAGTATGGCCGTACAGACAACTTGGAGAGAGATAGACTGGATGACGGAACAGTTAGGTGGGTTTAGAACTAGTTGACAGATAACTAGTGGAATGTCACAGGGTTCTGTCTACTAGTGGAATGTCACAGGGTTCTGTCATTGATAGAATGTTGTATCCATTGTTAACATTTTAAACATTTCCTTGGGAAGCAGACTTGGCATAATTATCAAATTTTCAGGTAATGTGAAGTGGGGAGATTTAGCTAGCTAATACCCTAGATGACAGAACTGGGATTCAAAGTGATCTTGACAGGCTCCAGAAATGGGATGAAGCTAACAAGTTGAAATTTAATGGCAATAATTACAAATTCCATCACTTGAATTCTCAATATCAACTGTACAGGTACAGCTCTGAGAATCAGAAACAGTTCATGTCAAAAAGATCTGGGGATTCTAGTGGACTGTAAACTCACTAGAAGCTGACAGTGTGATGTAGGAGCCACCAATAAATGTAATATTAGGGTGCATTAGTAGTAATATAATATCCAGAGTTAGGACAGATATTAGCTCCACTGTGCTCCATCCTTGTCAGATCATATTTGGAATATCATGTCTAGTGCTGGGCAGTAGATCTTGGAAAGGACATTCATAAGATAGATAACGTCTAGAAGAGAGTAATCAGGATGGTAAGGGGAGCTGAAGCCATGCAATACAAGGAACAGCTGAAAGAAAGGGACATTTTTAGCTTAGAGAAGGCACAGAGGGGTACATGATGAGAATAGTGACCTTCAAAGAAATGAAAGAGGAGTCATGTGGATGAAGAGTCAGCTTAACCATTCCAGTTGTATATGACTAATACGATAATATGTTTTGCATGACTGAACATGTATAACTGACATCACATTGCTTACTGTCTCGGAGAGGGAGGAAGTGAGGCAGGGAGAGAGAAAATTCAGAACTTAAAATTTTTTTCAAAATGAATGTTAAAAATTGTCTTTACATGTAACTGGGGAAAAATAAAATGTTATTAAAAAAAACAATTCTAGTTGTATAAGGTGCTCTTTGGGAGTGGAAGGGAGTAGAAGGGGAAAGTTAATAATCACTGTGCAGAGGGCTCAATGATCACTGCTGGAGGCATAATTTGGGTAGGAGCTAGATTGGATGATCTCTGAAGTCCCTTTGAAATCTTCAGTTCCACAAACCTGCAAAGCAACCTACCACAGATCATATAGTTTGTCAGTGACAGAGCCAGATCTAGAAGAACCCAAGTCTCCTGATTTCCAGGATCATACATCCCCATGCTATATGATGGACATGGTTGAGATTAGACACATAAAACCTTTTTCGGAATAACTGCATAGATCACTTTTGCCACAGTCCTTAAGCTGCCCTGATATCATTATGCCCAAGCTTAAAAAAGCAGTTTCCTTAAAGCCCACAAACATCAGTCCCCTCTTTTATTAGGTAAATGGAAGAGAAACAAAGTTATAAGGAGGAACTGTGCTGATTCCCAATAACCCAAAAGGGAGGCTAACTATTCAGTTTCTCTCCTTTAAACATTACTAGCTAGAGCAGTGATTTGGAGATTTGGCAGGTGTATAACATAGGGATGCTTACGAATGGCTACAGTTTCCTCAGAAAAGCTAGAAATGATAAGACTGCCATAATGTTCAATGTGACATCATTCATTTGCAGAGACAGGACTCATCAATTCCACTTTGATCTCATGAACAGAAAACTTGATTTGCCATCAGGAACTATGCAGTTCTACCCCTAGTTCATCTAAAACTTTCACTATTTTATAACTGGTCTTGGAGACAGATTGAATCTTGCTACTCAGGCTAAGATGATCCAGTGCATCATATTTTTAGGGAAGCAAAAAGGTATCACTGAAATAGCAAAGCATCATCTTCAAACACAAAGGCCAATGAGAAAACGGAGGACGAAAAATATTCTTTTGAGTATTGCCATGGCCATGAGACTAACCTTTGGCACCTGCCGAGGATTTGGCTATCCATACGTTGCCCTCCCCACCCTCCTTCCTCCTGTTATAGGAGGCAAGGAAGACTTCCCTTTCATCTGTCCTTGAATTGTTTATCAAATGGCGGATTCCATTCTGCGAGGGTGATGCCGGGGCCACAGGAGTCTTGAGATTAGTCGGATAAATCACATAGGATTCCGGGAACCATGTGCATGATTCTGTCAATTCAGGACTTGTCTTGATTAACCTAATGGATAACAACAGATGGTCAGTCGCCCTTTTTTAATTCCAAAGAATATCTTCTGGGGCAGGGGAGTGGGAGGTAGAAGAAAGTCCCATGGTTCAATAAGTCCAATCTGGCACTCTGATCACTCTTTAAGAAGGCCTGGGCTCCTCAACCTAGGTGACAAGAAGTTACAGGAAGAATAGAATAGCCAAAGACTGGACTCCTTTCTGGCTTAGCTCTTGTTATTGGGCCCTTACATGAGGGAAATCCGATATGCCCCTAGGGCTGAGTCCATTTGCCAAATGGAATGTTAAAAGCATACTCCAGCTCATTCTAACATGGCACTTGGTCCAAAATAACTTTATAGTATCTACAAAGAACTAGAGATATTTCCTATTATCCTTCAGTGTACAACTTCTCAAATCAACATTTCTTGCACAGAGAATACATTTCATGAAAAACTGAGCCAGACCTACACTGGCAAGATGAAAAGTTGAAGTTATTTTGGATAACAGAAGCTAAAAAAAACAAAAAAGCACTTTTGCCTCAATTATCTGGATAATTTATGGGGTGAAAACAGCAGGACTGGTAGTAGAAGGGACCAGAATTATTCAAACAATTTGCTCAATTCTCCAGTTCTCTTTGTTGCAACAGCCTCCTAATTAGCCTCCTTGCCTCAAGCCTTTACCTTCTCTTACATCCTCCACATAGCTGCTAAAATCATATTCCTAAAGTATAGGTTTGATTGTGCTACTCCCTCAAAAAAAAAAAAAGCTCTAGTGCTTCCCTGTTGTCTTTAAGATAGAATACAAACTCCTCTATTTGGTATTTAAAGCCCTTCACGATCTGGCTCCACTCTACCTCTCTAAGCTAATGACACATTGCTTCCCTTCACACACTTGATACGTTCAATTCAAACTGGCCTCACACACAAAACTCCTTCGATCACTTCCACATCCTTGCATAGCCTGCCCCCCCCATCCCATGCCTGGAAAACACTACTTTACTCATCTTTTCTTTTCTGTATCCTTAACTTTCTTCAAACTCAGCTTAAGTAGCACACACACTGCTTGAGGCCTTTTCTCATTCTCTTGGCTGCTCATAAATCCCCCACCCCTCCAAATAATCTTATTTCTATTTTTTATGAATCTCCCATTTACTTATGTATGTAGATATAGGCAACTAGTTAGCACAATGGATAGAGTGTTAGAGTTGGGAGTTAGGAAGTCCTGAGTTCAAATTCTGTCTCAAATACTAGCTGGGTGACCCTGGGCAAGTCTCTTAACCTCTCTATGCCTTAGTCTCTTCATCTGTAAAAGGGGACTGTTAATCACACCTGCTTCAGAGGTTTGTTATGAGGATTAAATGAGGAAAGGTATGTAAAGCATGCTGTAAACCTTAAAGTGCTATATAAATGCTGTTATTATTGTTGTTTTTATTCAATCATTTCAGTCATGTCGGACTCTTCATGACCCCATTTGGGGTTTTCTTGGCAAAGATGCTGGAGTGGTTTGCTATTTCCTTCTCCAGCTCATTTTACAGAGGAGGAACTGAGGCAAACAGGGTTAAGTGACTTGCCTAGGATCACACAGCTTATAAGTGTCTGAGGCCGGATTTGAACTCAGGAAGATGAGTGTTCCTGACTCCAATTTCAATGTTCTATCCACCAGGCCACCCAGCTATCATTTTCATCAATAGATCATATAAGCTCGACAGAAGCAAAGATCACCTCATTTTTTTAATCTTTATATCCCTAGCATCTAGGATAGTCCTTAGAACATTGTGGATGTTGAATAACTGCTTGTTGATTGATTCATTATGTATTCAGACATCAAATAAACAAATATTTGTTGGCTCCTTATTATATTTGAGTTACTAAGTCAGGCCAGTATTCAAGTAGAAATGAAGGAACTTAGTGAACACACAAAACAGACTGAAGACTCAGAGTTAATCTTAGAAATCAAAGGAAAAGACACTCACATCAGGGAGAAGGTTAAGGGAACTAGACTTTTCTTTCTGTGCTTGGGGGAGGGGAGGTGGAAGTTGTTTATCTGGGGACACCTAGGTAACTGATGCTACCTCAGACGGCTGCTGAAATTACAGAATGTAAGGGGCAGTTAATACAGACGACAATGAAGTATAAAGATGTACTTGCACTTTGTTGCCCCTTTACAAGGTGGGAAGAATGGTTTTAATCAAACTTGGTAGAATTAGAGGGCAGCTAAGCCACTGGCTGGGTGGGAGTTCAGCCACACCCCAGGTGGCCCTTCAGAAAGCCAGACAGTTCTCAGGAAAAAAGAAGAGAGGCAGAAGACAGCTCTGAGCAGTGTGGGCTCTCATTGGCTGTCAAGAAGAGAGCCAGTTATGGAGGAAGACCTCAGCTCCAGAGAGGGAATGAATCTCTTTGCCTTGTAGGGGAGAGAGAAGGGATTTGTCACCCTCACCCCCAACCCTTACCCCTCATCCATTGGCCACGGCATCTGTTGGTGGAGGGGAAAGTTTTGCAGCTAATTTGCTCAGGATGTCACCTCAATAAATGCCTTTACTTTGACCTGATTGTGTTCTCTAGGTTGTTCAGTTGTTTTTCAGTCCTGTCCAACTCTTTGTGACCCCATTTGGGGTTTTCTTGACAAGGATACTGGGACGGTTTGCCATTTCCTTCCCCTGCTCATTTGACAGATGAGGAAACTGAGGCAAACAGGGTCAAGTGACTTGCCCAGCATCACACAACTAGTAAGCGTATAAGGCTAGATTTGAATTCAGGTTTTCCTGACTCCCAAGTCCAAGCCTCTATTCGTTGTGCCCTAGTTGCCTTTAAATCAGTACATTTTGGAACCCATTAATAACGAAAAGCTAAATATTTAACAATAAAAAACCGTGACAGTCTAGGATCACAGAAAAGTTAACCACAGCTATGGTTCTAGGAATACTTTGGTATTGCTATAACTCTTACTTGGGTACTAATTATGAATGAATCCTTTCCATCATTCAGAGAATAATCACGAAGAACCCAGAGTAAGCATGATCAGGTATTGTGTGTCGGGGATCTAAGATCCAAGCTTTTCTTAAGCACAAACAGACCATGTTGCCCTTAGGAGATCATTTAAAGACTGATTAGAAATCCGTTCATGGGGAAATACCACTATAGAAAATGACTATACATGTGTATTTGGACTCTAGTGTTTCCTGTAGTGACTTTGGCTTCTCATGGAACACCTAAAAAGGCATAGAAAGACAATTTATGTGGCTATGAAGAGGCCTGTTTTAATAAACATTCTCATTTATCTTTTCAACCCACCTCCTAAAAAAATTTATTTTTTAATTTGGAAAAAAAAATCGGAAAAAAAGGAAAAGTAGCAGATAGAGCATTTTCTTTGAAAAAAATGAGTAAAAAAAAGCCCTTCCAAATTAGAGGAAATCAATCACTATTCCCTAAATTCCGGTAGGATTTATTTTTATGAGAGTTTAATGGATATTTATAATAAAGTATATATTATAAACCTAGGATCCTATGACTTTGGGAAGAAGGATGGGAAGGAATAGTCATTACGTGCTTATAGTGGCTAGCTTGTAAAGACCACTGTGCTAAGTGTTTTATAAATGTCATCTCATTTGAGCTTCACAACAACCCTGGGAGGTAAGTGCTATAATTAGTCATTATTATTCACATTTTACAGTTAAGGAAAGTGAGGAAGACAGGTTAAGTGACTTGCCCAGGGTCACACAATCAGTAAGTGTTTGAGGCTAAATTTGAACTTGGGTCTTCCTGACTCCAAGCCCAACTACCTGTGATGAAAGAATTCAGAAAGACATTCTGATCTTGCCCAGTATGCCTGCAATTTAATCCTGACTCTTTTTTCATGTTAATCTTATTCCTAGCTAGATATTGAAGGACTGTTTATAGTATTTGCTCCCAGGAAGGGCTGGCCACCCCTCCAGGAAGCGAATATTCACAAACAGGAATGCTCTCAAGGATATTTTGAGAACAGCTCCTTTCCCACCAATCACACACTGATTTGGCAAACTGCCTTTTTGTTAGAAGGCATTACTAAAAAGGTGGGTAGTCCTGAACCATCTTTGGAGTCTCCCCTGTGGTACCGACTTTATTGTTGGGACTCTGGAAGCTGAATTTGGAATTCCCCAGCCATGTGATTCAGATATAGATAATTCCCCTGATGGCGATGATTGATTGTGGTAAGACTTGATACCAATTGAGACTTAAGTTGTTACTTATTGAGACCTATGTTATTGTTACCTATTGGGACTTACTAACCCAAACTCTATTCTACTTAGTAACCTTCATCCTATTTTACTATTTTAATAATAAATACTTTTACTTTCTACAAACATACATATATATGTATATATACACATATATGAAAATCAAACCTGAGATCATTTCTAAACCAATCCAAACTGAAACTAAATTAAGCTGCAGTAAATAAGACTACTTCACAATATACTACCTCAGTGCCTCAGTAAATTATTCATGTGTAAATGAACAGAGGACCTCGGCATAAGGCCAGCCCCAAACCATCAGAAGTTAGCTGAGAGGATGAGTCAAAAGAAGTCTGAAATTAGAACCATAAAGGAACAAAGAATACTCTAGGCATGACAACCCAGTAGTCATAATCAAGAAAGCCAGAAAAGGAACATTTTGGGAAGGGCAATCAAGAAGGTACCCATCAGGTTGTAAGAAATGGGCATATTCATTAATTAACATTCACTAATAATAATAGCACTTATATGTTGCTTTAAGGTTTTCAAAGCTCTTTACAAATATTATCTCATTTTATCATTATAACAATGCTGGCAAGTTTTATTATTATTCCCATTACATAGATGAGGATGAAGTGACATGCCCTGGGTCACACAGCTTGTAAGTGTCTGAGGCCAGATTTGTGTTCAGTACTTCTTGCCTCCCGTGCTCTATCCATAGTTCTACCTAGCTGCCTTGACAATTCCCTGGTACTTGTTGATAGTGGGATTATAAACTGATATGATCTTGCTGAGCAATCTGACAGTATGCCACGGAAGTTACAAAGATAATTATACCATTTGATACAATAATTGCATTGCTAGCAATTTACTCTGAAAGATATCAAGAACAAAAAGAGGGCTACCTGTTCACAGATTTTTTTTTCTAGCAGCATAATAGTAATTATGAAAAAGTAGAAGAAACCTAAATGTCCAATAATAAGGAAATAGTTAAAGACAATGTGGCACATCCATGTAATGGAGCCATTTAAGACCAACAAGTCTGAGGAATACAAAGAAATCTGGAAAGTGAAACAATGTAAAGGGGGGGGAAAGAAACAGAACCAAAAGATGAGTATGCAAACTGACTTGGGTCATTTAAGAAAAAAAGTGTAAGAGAACAAATGAGCAAACATAGCACCCTGATACAGATTTAAAGAGACTGACACAAAAGTTTAATTAGGGATTTTCACAAAACCTGTTCCCAGGGTGTGTGAGGATGGGGATACTACTTTATCTGCAGGACTGCCTTACTGAGGGATCCTTTGGGTGTCTAGGAAGCTAAACTCTCATTGTATAGGGTCACAGGGGCAGGTTTGCCTTAACTTGACTTTTAACTTCTTGCCTTAACTTCTACTCTTTTAAAAAAAGCAAATATAATAATAATAATAACTAACATTCATATAGTGCATATTATGGGCAGTGTAGTGGATAGAATACCAGGCCTGGAGTCAGAAGACTCATCTTCCTGAGTTCAAATCTGGCCTCAGACACTAGATGTGTGATCCTAGGCAAGTCCATTAACTTGGTTTGCCTCAGTTTCCTCATCTGTAAAATGAGCTGGAGAAGGAAATGGCAAACTACTCCAGTATCTTTGCCAAGAAACCCCAAAAGAGGTCAGGAAAAGTTGGACATGACTGAAAAACAACTAAACAAAGCGCTTACTGTGTGCTGGGCACTGTGCTAAGTGTTTTATAATTGTTATCACAGTTGATCCTCAGAACAATCCTTTGAGGTAGGCGCTATTATTATCCTCATTTTACAGATGAGGAAACTGAGGCAAACAGATGACATGTCCATGGTCACACCACTAGTAAGTGTCAGTGGCTGGATTTGAACTTAGGTCTTCCTGACACCAGACCCAGCACTCTATCCACCACACCACCTAGCTGTCATAACAGAGTTCTAGTGTGTTACCAAATAAGGATAAAGCAAACTTTTTTCTATTTCTTTAAAAAAATCTTTTTCAACATGAAAAAAATGCATACATAAAAAAAATTAAACAAGGTTTAATGTATACTTACTTAACTAAAGAAGCTTTTCGACAAAGTTTGTCAGCGCCTCTGTAATAATTCACCAACTGTATAAGACCGGGTTCGTGACCTATAAAGGAAAAAAAGCAGTTAAGGCATTAATTTTAATGGTTGAGTAAGACAAGGAAAAAGGATCGGGCAACAGAATACCAAGAGAAACAACTGTATCATCATTATCTAACAATATTACATGGAAAAGGGGGACTATGATACTATAACCAGTTTATGCTTTCCCTGCTTGAGAAGCAGCCAGTTAATATTTACTAAGCATGTACTATGTGTCAGGCATTGAGTGAAGTTGGGGGCTTAAAAGAAATGCCAAAACAGCCCCTGCCCTCAGTCTACCTTCTGATGGGGGAGACAACATGTAAATAACTTAGAATATGTAAGAGAGATAAAAAATAGATTGAAGTCATCTGAAAGGGGAAAATAGTGGCAGCTGGACTGAGGGGATATGTGACTGGGAAAGGCCTCCCAGAATAGGTGGGATTTGAAGCAAATCTTAAAGGAAACCAGTGAAATTAGGAGGAAGGGAAGTGGGGGGAGCATTGCAGGCATGGAGGGCAGCAGAGATGGCAGATGGAGTAGCATTTCAGAGCAACTGCAAATGAAAGAGAGACAGAGACATAGAGAAAAACAGAGACACAGAGGGAGAGGCAGAGAGAGTGCTACAGAGATACACAGAGAAAGAGATTTAGAGATACAGAGGCAGAGAGAGTGAGAGAAAGGGGGGAGGGGGGAAAAGAGAGAGACAGAGATAGAGACAGAGAGATAAATAGGCAGAGATATGCAAAAAAATAGAGACAGAGAGATGGGTAGACTTATAAGCTTTAGAAAAATCATCCTGATGGCTGAGTGAGAGTGGATTGGAGTAGAGATAATTAAGTAAAGCAGAAAGACCAGTTAGAAGGCAATTGTTCAGGTGAGAGGTAATATAGGCCTCATCTAGGGCTGTAGCTGTATGAATACAGAGATGGGGACATAAATGAGAGATGTTGTGAAGGTAGAAACTGTAAGATACAGCAATGGATCAGAGATGAGGGGTGAGAGTGAAGTGTAGAGAATGATGCCTGCAGGTGACTAGGGGGATGGTGGTGCTCTTGACATCAGGGAAGTTCAGAAAGGGGGAAAGTTTTTGGGGAAAGATAATGAGTTCTGTTTTGGATGTGCTGGATACGCTATGCCTGTGGGACATCCAGTCTGAGATGTCCAAAACGCAGGTGGCGATATGTGACTGTAGCTCAGACCCATATAATTCTGGGAATTATTTTTTTCTTTTCTTTTTCTTTTTAGAGGCAATGAAGGTTAAGTGACTTGCCCAAGGTCACACAGCTAATTAGTGTCTAAGGCTGGATTTGAACTCAGGTCCTCCTGACTCCAGGGCTGGTGCTCTATCCACTGCACCCCCCTCTGGGAATTATTTGCATAAAGACTGAGAATTTAATTCATGGGAGGTGATGAAACAATCAAAATGAAATAATATTAGGGAACAGATTTTTAACCTAGGCTCCATGAACTTAAAAAAACAGATAGTTATATTTCAATATAATTAGTTCCCTTTGTAATCTTACATTTTAAAAATTTTGTGCATTTAAAAACATTATTCTGAGAAGGGGTCATAGGCTTCACCAGACCACCAAAGTGGTCCATGACACACAAAAAGGTTAAAGGCTTTTAGCATAGAGGGGAAAGAGAAGAGGCTCAGGATATGTAGCCTTGGGAACACTTATGGTCATCGGACATAACATGGACAAAGAACTAACAGAGGCCTGAGGAGTGATAAGTCAGAAAGGAGGAGAAACATATGTAAGCAAAGTCTCAAAAACCTGGAGAGTACACAGTAATCAGGTGATGTGAACTGACAAGCCAAATGCTACAGAGACCTCAAGGAGGATCAGGATTGAGAAAAGACCATTAGATTTTGCAGTTAAGAGCTTACTGGCAACTTTGGAGAGAGCAGTTTTTGCTGAATGGTTAGGCTGGAAGCCAGAGTGCAGCAGGAGTGAGTGAGAGGAGAGGAAGTGGAGGCACCAATTATAGTCTGTTTTCTCAAGGGGCTTAGCTACTAAAGGGAGGAAAGACATAGGGAAAATGGGATCAAAAGTTTTTTTTTTAAGGATAGGAGAGATGAAGATATGTTTATAGGGTAAGAAATGTCATTTTATACAGAGAGATTGAGGATGATAGCTGGAGTAATTTGCTGGAGAAGCATGGAAGGTATACAATCAAGTGTCAACATTCCCTATCTTATCCCAGTAGGGGGGTTACCTGTTGTAGGGACTTTCCATTAATCAGAGATTCCCTGAAAGGCATTTTAACAGATTGATGCTTACCTCCTCCCTTAACCTCACTAGCTAATTTTTGTTTGTTTGTTTTTCCCAGTCATATACTTCACTATAAGCAAAAACGCAGGCTGCAAAAGACAGGCAGTGTGATTTAGTAGCAAGCACCATACTGGAGTTCAGAGAGGCACAGATTTAGATCTGAAAGGAGTCAGATACTCCAGCCCCTCCCAGACCCCCACGATTTTTACAGATAAGAAACTAAGGCCCTGAGAGATGTCACTTAGCCAAGATTGCACAGGTGTAAGTAGTAGAGATGAGACTGGAATTTAGAAATCTTCTCCAGGGCTGTAGCAAATGAAGATTTAGTAAGAAAGGGAGACAACTAAGTCACTTTTTGAACAAGAAACTCCTGCCTCTAAACAAAATAGAGTGCTTGGCCTGGAGTCAGGAAGACTCACCTTCTTGACTTCAAATCTGGCCTCTGACACTTACGAGCTGTGTGACCCTGGGCAAGTCACTGAACCCTCT
This sequence comes from Phascolarctos cinereus, assembly GCF_003287225.1. Classification (NCBI taxonomy): domain Eukaryota; kingdom Metazoa; phylum Chordata; class Mammalia; order Diprotodontia; family Phascolarctidae; genus Phascolarctos; species Phascolarctos cinereus. The sequence continues at coordinate 150,295,093 of NW_027555625.1, read as the reverse complement.
TTGCCTCAGTTTTCTCATCTGTTAATTGAGCTAGAGAAAGAAGTAGCAAACCACGCCAGTATCTTTGCCAAGAAAACCCCAAATGGGGTCACAAAGAGTTGGACAAGACTGAAAAACAACTCAACAACAGTCTCTGAGTCCAGATTCAGCCCTATTTCCACAGCAAACACAACCATATTCAGGTTTCAGCTCCCAAGTATCACACTGAACAATATTCATGGCAGAGGTGGCCGGGGAGAGGGAGGACAAGGGGAAGGGAATGAAAGGTGCTATTTATATCCTAACGAAAGCATGTTGTTAAAGTCAGCTGGAGAGCAAAGAGTCATCAGTACTTGCCCTGCTTCAAAAACCCTACTTATAGATTTGAGGTTTTACTGGGCTGGCCCTCTAAATTTCATCCTCAACAAATTCTCTCCCTTTTATGTTTCATCTAAAACCAATTATATAAGGGAAAGAGAGTATAAGAGAAAGGAAAGAAAAAGGGAAAGGATTATATGGTGGATAGGAGTAAGAATCAAGATTCACAGAAAAGGAGAATTTCTGAGCTGGAAAGGTCATCAGTGGCTATCTGGTTCATCTCTCATTCCTGAAAAAAAATCCTCATGACAAAATACCTGACAAGTGGTCATGGATGAAAGGCCCTATGCTATTTGAGTGGCCTTCCCTTTGACTATCCATCCACAGCTTATCAAAGTCCTTCCTAAAATGTGCAGCCCATCACTGAACATGATACTCTAGATGTGACCTGACTGAGGCAGAGACCAACAGTTATAGGACCTCCTTATTCTTGGACAATTTCTCTTCTCTTAATGAGCCTAAGAGTGCATTAGCTTTCTTGGCTATCCTACCAACCTTTAAAAAAGTTTTTATCTAAACATTTAAATTGATTTCCTTAATCTCTTCCCCTCCAGGAAGGCAGTTCCTTTGTACATGTTTTTCTAATGGAGCAATTTCCTATTATCTTAAGATGTCTTCTGATTTTAAAAATTTCTGAATGTCAGAAGTATCTATTTCTGTGGCATCATCATTTTAGGTCACCAAACTCCTGCCCCCTCCCCAGACCCCAAATATCAAAATTTCCTTCTTTACTATACAGTTTTTAAAAACCAGGACAATTTCACTTTGCTCTGACCCACAGTGTTTTGTCTCAATTGGAAATTTTTCTGCAAGTAGCTGAACTATCCAGTGAGAAACATTAAGACAGGAAAGTAGGCTGTAGGCTGTCTTCTCCTACAACAACAAAAGGGTTTTCTTTTAGTTCTTTAAGGCCTAAAGGAAGGTGTAGTGCCTACTACAGGGATATCTATCCAGCAGATATTTAATAATGTGTATAAAGAGTGTGATTAGATAAGATAATGTCTTTGAAAGCATTTGGAAACTGTAAAGGGCTATCTGGTATTAGAAAAATGATAATTTACATCTTCATGGGCTATCACTCAACAGCAACACCTTCAACTGTGACACAGCATAGACATATATATATGGTCAACATATAGACAATGGACAAAATGAAAGGTAGTCTTATATGGCAGAAAGAAGCCCTGGCTCTGGAGCCAGAGAATCTGGGACTGAATCCTGGCTCTGATGGATACTAAAAGTGTGACCTTGCCAGGTAACTTTCACTTCTCTAGAACTCAGTTTCCCCCTTTGTAAAATGAGGGAATGGGACTAGATATATAACCCTTTTGGTGTCATAGAGCCTTTGGGTATCCTAACGAAGCCTGTGGATCCCCTTCTCAGAAAAATGCTTTTAAATGCATAAAATACTTATAAGATTACAAAACTAATTCTGCTGAAATAAACAAGTTCATGGACTTCTTCCTAATCTATAAGGTTTCAGGATAAACATCTATGATCCTATAAAAGAAAAAATCAAGTTCTAGGAACCACATGACCATAACAGGATTTGGAACTAGGGAACTTGAAACATCATTCACACAAAACTATACATTTTATAGAGGAGGAAAATGAGCTCCCTCCTCCCAAAGGTAAAATGACTCGCCTAAGATCACACAGGTGATAATGGAACCAGGATTCAATCCAGGTGCTTGAATTCTAAATCCAGGGCTTTTCCTACTCTACTAGGCTGCAGAGCACTTAACCAAAATGTCATTCAACATCTTGAACTAGAAATGCCAGATTGTTTACAGCACATTATCATTTTCATGGTCTGCAAGAGGAGAAGACTAATCTAACCTGCATGTATGAAACTTGAAGCTAGTAAGATAAAGGGGACATTAAGATGAAGTGGAACAGAAATGGATATATGGATGGATGTAACTTCTCCCAGTTCAGTCCAACAGCAAAATCAAGCATTTATTAAGTGGCAGGTATGGTGCCAAGTGTCGGGTAAATAAAAACAAAAGTGAAACAGTCCCTGACATCAATGAGTTTATAATCTAGTGCAGGGAGACGTGTGTATGCACACCTACACATATATGAACATATGGATCTACAAAATACATACAAACTTGGTTTTTTTTGGTGGAAAAGCATTAACAGCTGGGTTGAGGGATCCAGAAAATCTTCACGTAGGAGATGGTGCTTGAGCTGAACTTTGAAGGAAGCTAGAAATTCTAAGAAGTAGAAATGAGGAGAGGATGAAATCCAGGCATGTTACAGACATAGAAATGAAAAATAGCATGCTATGTGAGGAACAGCAAGGAGGCCAGTTTGGATGGAAAGTAGAATGCTTGAAGGTACATAACATGCAATACATTGGAGAGGTAGGGTCGGGGCTGGTCATGAAGGGCTAAGAGTGTCAAACTAGAAGAGTTTGCATTTTATCCTAGAGGCATGAGGCAACCACCGGAGTTCTATTGAGTAGAAGAATGACACAGTGAGACATGCTTTTAGGAAAATCATCCAGGCAAGTTAACAGAGGATGGATTGGAATGTGGAGACAGTTGAGGCAGGGAGATCAAAATAGCAGCTACAGTAATAGTCTAGGTGAGAGAAACTGAAAGCCTGAATTAGAATGACGGCTGAGTGAATGGAGATGAGCTAACGTATACAATGGTTGTTGACATCAAAAAAACAAGATGTGGCAAAAAATTGGATGTGTAGAATGAGAGTGAGGTATCAAGGATGATACTGATATTACAGCAAAGAAAAAAAGGAATATAAAATACTGAATGGGATGTTAAATGTTTACTTATACTCCTAGATTTTTACTCTGCAAGTTAGACCAAGAACTAGGTGGCCATTATATTTGCCAAAAAGAACAGGAAAAGATTGGTGGAAGGGAGGGGCAGAGAAGATGAAATGTTGAAGGCAAATCCCTACAAGTTGAGAACCATCACTTTATAAAAGGATTTTGAAGCCTGAAGGTGACACTATCTTTTGGGGATTATGTTGAGAATCAAAGTATATTACCCACATACAGAGTGATACAGAGTTATCTCTTTCTTGCTATAAAATGGAAAGGATTTTGTATTTGTATCCCCAGTACCTAGCACAGTGTCTGGTTTAAAGTAAGTAGTTAATAAATGTTTGTTGATTGCCTGAAAACATGGGAATCATGTAGACTAGGGATGGGGAGCCTGTGTGCGGCCCTCTAGGTCCTCAAGTGCAGCCCTTTGACTGAATGACAACTTCCAGAACAAATTTCCTTAATACAAGGATTTGTTCAGTAAAACTTGGACTCAGTCTAAAAGCCACAGTCAAGAACCTGGAAGGCCACATGTGGCTTCTAGGTGGCAGGTTCCCCATCCCTCATGTAGACATTTGAATGATGGAAGGATTACAGAGTTCTATTTTATTCAAATTTTAGAGCTAGAAGAGACTGTAGGGTTCATCTATTCCAATCCTCCCATTTTATAAATGAGAAACCTGAGGTATAGGCAGGAAGTAACTTGTAAGTCACAATGTGATTTAATAGCAGAGCCAAGACTAGGACACCCTACATCACACTCCTAGGTCAGTGCTCTTTCTACTACATTGACAATTAGACAAGAAAGAAAACTGGTGTTTAGAACACTGAGCACATATACACTTAATTATGATACTGAATTAGTCTGTCACCAAGCTGCCACACATCCATGCATTTGCTGCTGAAACACTAGTCTGCAGGTCATATTTACATTATAGACCTGTTTTCTTCACACTTCTCTAGGCCTCACCTCCAAAACCCCTAACAGCTGTTACTGGAATGCCTGCTAGCCAAGACAATCGGGAGATAGAAAATTAATGGGACTTTTTAAGCCTGACCTGCTTCCAGGCTCCCGGCTGGCTGTGGTCTGCGTTAAGCCTAGGAATTCTGCAGTTGGTCCTCTAGCTGGCCACAGGCATTGGGCACATTGGACACCTGTCAGATGAACAGTCGGATAGGTTCCCACGAGCCAAGGGAGCAGTGTGATTTGCAAGGCAGAGCACATGGCAAAGTACCACAAGGCTGTTAATTGCTAAATTGCACACGTGCTATGTTAAGCAGCAGGAGTTATTAACCAATATGTTCTACCACCAACGGCTTCTTGCTCATCCTCAGTCCGGGGCTGGGCTGCAGGAATAATTATTTTGTTCAGGTCGCTAGCATAGATCATGCCCTTGGGAGACAAGGCTTTCCAAAAAGCAGCTACTTGTTCTTCCTCCTCCTCTCCGTAAACTCTCATTTGCTGCAGTGCTGGGGAAACCTCCAAATCTAAGCTCTGCTACTCACTACCTATTGTTCCTTGGACAAGTGACATCACCTTGAAGGGCCAGGTTCCTTTTCTATAAAATGAGAAGGCTGGATTAGATGACCTCTATAGTCTCTTCTGGTTCTAAATCTAAGCTCCTGTGAATGAAGATGGCTATTCTCAATTCTAGCCCCAGTCAGAATAATCTTCAAGGTCAGAGGGATTCCACAAACCTTTCACATGGCAGTATCTTAAATTATCCTCTGATTTGGATAACAAGTAGCAAGGAAATTATCTAACAGATACAACCTCTCTTTCATTGGCTTTCAAGGTAGCTGGTGGGTCAGTGGATAGAGCCCTGGGCCCGGAGTCAGGACGACCTGAGTTCAAATCCAGCCTCAGATACTTGCTTTGTGACTTGTGGCAACTTCTGCTTGCCTCTGTTAAAATGGGGATTATAACAGCACCTACCTCATAAAGTTGTTGTGAGGATCAAATGACATAATGTTTGTAAAAACCACTTAGCACATAGCAGGTGCTACAGAGATGTATATTCCCTTCCTCTCTTACCTCTCTTCCTCTTCACAGCAAAGGTGTCAAACTTGTACCCATTCCCAGGGGCAGCCTGAACCAGATTAAAATGTAATTGGGAAATGTTTAGCAAGATAAATAAAAATAAAACACAATGTTTATGTGTAGTTTTCTAAGTCAATACGCGGCCTTCAAGGATCCCTTTCTAATTGAGTTTGATACCACTGCTTTAAAGGACAGAAAGAATTAACCAGAATCCAGACAAGGCTTTTCTTTTCCTCTTCTCACTTCCTTAATTCTCTATGAGAAGAGTAACTAGCTTATCACTGCCTTCCTTGTGTGTAAGTGAAATTGAAAAGAAAAGAAAAATAAACCTAAGAAAATACCCATATTATGTAAGTTTGAATTTCTTTTACCACTGATGAGGCAAAGCAAAGCAGAAACCAATCTGGTCATATTCAGGGAAAGCTGATACAGCATTGCTAATCTCTTGATTTGGGATTTAAATGAGCAATCTTATAAAAACTAACTTATCTTTGGCATAGTGGCTAGAATGGTAGACTTGGAATTCAGAAGGTCTGGCTTTGAAACCTGCTTTTGACCCTAACTATGATCTTGAAAAGTCACTTAAACATTCAGAGCTTTGATTTCTACATCTGTAATAGGAAGATAATAGCACCTGATTTAGATTGCTGTTGTGAGGATCAAATAGGGATGTCTGTAAAGTGCTTTGGAAACCTAAAAGCACCATATAAATGTGAAATATTATAATTTAAGATAATATCTTTTAAAAGCCTCCTCAGAAAAGAAAAAAAGTTAATAGGATTATTGGATCATAGCTTTGGAGATGGAAGGACATGAGAGTTCATCTAACTTAACTCTCCTAGTTTACAGATGAAGAAACAGGGCTCAAAACTTGTAAGGCTTTAAATATATCACTGGTAAGATCTTTGCTCATTGAATTTCTAATGTTTATGAGTTATTCTTTTCCCATTAACCACAATCTCATTCTCATTCTTTCTCTATTTTTTTTTTTTGCTTTTTGGTGAGGCAGTCGGGGTTAAGCGACTTGCCCAATGTCACATGGCTAGTGAGTGTCAAGTGTCTGAGGCTGCATTTGAACTCAGGTCCTTCTGACTCCAAGGCCTGAGTCTATCCACTGCGCCAGCTAGCTGCCCCTTCTTTCTCTATTTCCCTCTGATTTCTGTACAAGCTTACCTTTTGCACAAAGTCATCCTTGATCCTCTCCTCTACATGTCTTGGGTGAACTTCAGAACTTACTTTCATAAGTATCGGTGGTGTTCTGATTTCAATATTTTCTGTTATGTTCTTATACTTTCCGTATATTGTCCAACACTATGCTGTTCTTGATTCCTCAATTTCAATGGTAACCTGAAGTGCTGGGTCTGATTGTTTTATCTTCATAGCTGTAAACCTAGTGTGCACTCCAAAAAATTGGCACTGTAAGGCACAAGTCCAACTTGAGTAAGAGAGGATCAGCAACTGCTATTTGTATAAGTATGTTATATTCCTGAGCCACTTGCACAAAGGGCAAATGCATATTAGTTCAATTTCTTAATTAAGAAGGGACTAGTAGGCACTTCAAAAGAAAAGATGTCTAGGAAAGGCTGTCATGTGAAAGAGGCAGTTAGGTGGTACATTGGATAGAGTGCCAGGCCTGGAGTCAGGAAGACTCATCTTCAGAAGTTCAAATCTGGCTTCAGACACTTATTAGCTGTGTGACCCTGGGCAAGTCACTCAACCCTGCTTGCCTCACTTTCCTCATCTATAAAAGTAGCTGGAGAAGGAAATGGCAAACCATTCCAATAGCTTTCCCAAGAAAACCCCAAACGAGGTCATGCAGAGTTGAACATGACTGAAACGACTTAGGAATCAGCTGGAATCAGAATCAAGAGTAACAGGTGGAATTTGAAGAAGAAAATTTAGGCTTGACATGTAGAAAAATTTCTTAACAATCAGTGCTATCCCAAAGTGGAATGGGCTGTCTCAGGAAGTGGATTCCACCACACTAGAAATCTTCAAGCAAAGGCTAGCTGACCACCTATCTGGTTCCCTCCAACACTGGAGGGGGACTCTTTTTCAGATATGGGCTGAGCTAAACAGCTGCTGAGACCCTACCAACTCAGAAATTCTCAATTCTGTGAAACTATTATTGATTTCAATTTCAGTAATTAAAACATCAATTATTGTTTCAAAATAACACGCATTTGGGTAACACATCCTACTGGACCAATAGTCATATCTTCTTGTTGGATTCAGTGTATACACCTATTTTCATTTTCTCTCTTAGGGTGATAAACTTTTGAGAAAATAACCCTCTTTTTTTCCCCTCCAAAATGCACAATCATGCTTTCTTCCCCCATAATAATGGCAATTGCATATATGTATACAGTGTGCTCATGATTTACAAAGTGTTTTGTAATTTATTTCACTTGACTCTTACATCCCTCTAAGGAGGTGAGGCAACAGCTATTATCCCCATAAGAATCAGAAGTCATGTCCCCAAGGTCACACAGCTAATATTCCCCTAGCAGACTCCAAGCTCCTTGAGGGCAGGGACTGTTTTTCATCTGTCTTTGTACTCTTAGAACCTACCAAGGTGCCTTGCACACACTACATGCTTAATAAATGTTTGTTGGAGTGAAACAGCATTGCCAGGGCCCCAGCCTGGGTCCTCAGGCACCAACTCTTTTGCTGTCTACTAGTCCATGCTGCCTTCTATCCAGTGCTATGGACCCAATGGAGATTTAATAATCACTGAAAACTCAGGCCAGACCCAAATCCAGTTATTTCTCTAATTAGATGTAAATTTTTTTTTTCCTTGTTTCCCACCAGCCTCTTATCTAATTGCATCCTGTTTATCTTCAGCAGACATGAGGTCATCCAAGCCCCACTGGGGATACTGAAAGAGCTGACAAGAAGCTCTAACTTGGAGAAGTTACTTTTCACTTCATTTGACTCCAAGTAGAGGTTTATGTTTTCATCTGGGTTTAAAGGGCCTGAATTAAAAACGTGTTAGCTAACTTCAGAACCACTTCTTCTAGGTCATTCAAAACTGTGTTGATGGCCTCTCAGTTTCTATAAGGAAAAACAACTTTCTTTATAGCTATTTTATCTTTATGGCTATATTAGTGCTAATAGGTAGGTACTTAAAATGATCCCTCAAAAGATAGTTGCAGGCAATGATAAGATTGTAGATTTAGAACTACCCAGAACCTTAGAAGTCACCTAGTTCAACATCTTCATTTTACAGATGAACAACTGAGGCATCAAAATATTAAGTGACTTTCCCAAAGTCATACAAGTAATTGGTGGCAGATTCAAAACAAGATCCTCTGACTCAAACCCAATGCTCTATCCACCACAGTATGCTGCCATAGCCTTCTCTCTGTACTCCTACTGTTACCATCCTAGGACAGGCCTTCATTTCTACCCACATGAACTACTTCAACAGCCTCCTAACAGATCTTTCTGCCTGCACTTTCCTCCCCTCCTCCAGTCCATCTGTCATACTTCTTCTGCTGGACTTATATTCCTTAAGAAGACAGGAAGTATTGGCACCACTAAACTTGAGTACCAGGAGAATAAATGAAGCATCTATGATTTCATCAGCAGAAGGAACTGCCACACAATCTATGACTTAGTAAGTGAGTTGCCTTAGGTACACAGAGGTTAAGTGAATTGCCCAGGACCACATAGCTAGTAATTTTGAGAGGCAGGATTTGAACTGACTCCAAGTTCAGCACTGTGGTCATGCTGCCTCTTCAGCATCACTGTAAGCAAAATAAAATACAAAAATTTGGGAGCCCTACAAGTATCAGTAAGTGCATTTTAATTTGAAAACTGTCTGAGAAGATATGGAAAAATCTATGCCATGCTTTATGCCATACATCTGGATAGGTACATTGGGAAATATCTTGGCTTAAATTAATTAAACATTTCCTGTCTAATCACTTAATATTACTCTGTTATGATTTTATCAGTGTAAATGACATTAAAAAAGAGTCATTAACCTCTGCTTTTGCTGTTGCCCCCCAAGGACCGGGGAGCAGTTCCATCTACTTGCAGCTGAAACTTTCCATGTTTTGTCCCCTCAGTCAGAATGTGAGCTCCTTGAGAACAGAGCCCATCTTACTTTTTTATTTGTATTCCCAGCATTTAGCACAACACTTTGCACATAATAAACGCCTAATAAATGCTTCATTCATTCACTTAAATTTGTTCAGGGTAAATTTTTGAGCTTCCAAGACACTGGAAGATGAATCAGATGTCTTGACGCATCTTTTCCATCCCCTGCCAAAGGTTTCTGAGGCTGAGGGATTTGATAAAAGGATTTTTCCTTTGCTTTAAGCATGGCAATTGCTATTACCTATGTCAGCTAGATTTCTAAACTGAAAATATGTCTATCCAGCTCCCTGCTTTTTTTTTTTTAACTATGAAAACACAAAACAGATTAGAGCAGATCTAAGCAAAGAATGTGGATGTGGTTCTATAAAACAGAATGAAATTACTTGCCTCCTACCTCATTTCACAGGAATACTGACAATAAAGAACAGACATAAGCTAAGTAAAGAACAACATCCTTCCCACTCAGCCTATGTAGACTCCTTTAAATGACATCTGGCTTAGATCTGTCATTCCCATCAGGTATTAAACACATGGTCATTTTACTTCTCCAAATTCTGTTAGCAACCACCTAGGACAACACACAAGAGCAAAATGTTGGTCACCAGGCTAACAAAGTCATCTTGGCTCATTCAAAAGCTAACACTCCCATTTGTCTCTCAGAGGGAATGTGACAATGAGCCAAATCAGACGGAGAGTTTTGCAGTAACACTGATAACTCAGTTCTTTGGAACTTGGGCTAATTTTGATATATATTCCGATATACAAAATTGAACCTCTATCTCTAAGTTCTTTTTCACTTAGATCTCAAATTCTAAAAGGTTCTAAGTTTATCTTGTATTAATTTTTTTAAAATGACCTGTAATTTGAAGACTCCATTTCCCTCCTTTCAAAGAATAATGATACAATTTCATTCTTTATAAAATAAGAACCTGTAATACTTAAGATATATATATAAATGATACATTGCAACCTGATTCTATTACATGGGCTATTTTCATCCTTAAAATTACCTTTCACTCACATGGCAGTGACCTATTGTTTAATACTACAAGAAACTGTGAACATTGAAAGAAATGGACGATGCTATAGTCACATAAGCTAAACATGAAATACCAAAATTATTAACAGGCATGCTGATAAAGAGTTTTTAAAAAAAATATATCATTGAATATAGTCCATGCCCAAGTCTTCAGAAAAGATGAATGGATGGATTACACTGACTCAGCCTAAGCACTCAAAAGGAAGAAGGAACATATGTTATACAAGTTATATGACTGCTTTGTTCAAAGTGTTCAGAGAACGAAAAGAAAAGATTAAGTACTAAGCCTACAGTAATCATTTTGGGTCTTGTTGCATTTTGGGGTCAGAGCTGTCCTAGATCTTAACTTCATATACGATCTGCTTTCATTGAATAATTGGTAAATATATTTTTAAAAAAGGAAAAAATTTAAATCTAATACCCTGTCCAACTATACACTCTTTTTGCTAGGTTGGTTCATTAGTCTCATTTTTTGAGTCCAGCTGTTACTTTCCTGTCTCATTACAATTTAACCAAGTCTTCCATTGCTGGATTTTTCAGTCTTAAAGAGGCAATCCTAAATAAACTACTCCCCTAGGAATTCAAGAAAAGGGAATCACTCAGCAGAATATTTCAAAGAGCTGAAGGGTGAATGAAGTACCAGGTCCAAGTTGAAAGGCGGTTTGTCGGTGTTGCAGAATGACTGCCCGTTTTGTTGCCAACCATGGATGACTATTAGAACTAATTCTTTTTCTCTTTAAAGCCAAGAAAAATAAAACTATCTTTTTAAGAAACAAAGCCTAGAGATATAATTTATTACCTTGGATACTGGGTAAAATCCCTGTTCGGGGCTTCTAACTGGCGAATACCAGATTTGAGTCCCTCCCTTGTTGCAGCAGGCAACACCCAAGACGCAAAGCGGCTGCTGTTCGGGACCCTACACTGTGCCAATACTTCCCCTTCTCCTAGGGCAGCTCAATCGTCTTCCACCCCACTATGCAGGGTTTCCCAAAATGAAAATTTCTGAGGCGGCCCATTGTTCGGGCCCCAGAGAGAAATCTGGGGAAAAAAGCGTCAGCTCAAAACCCACCCTAAGTCTGGTTTGGGTGAAGGGGTGAGGGATTAAACCTAATGGGCTCTCAGACCTTATGTGATCATTTCACCTTCGTGGACGGGAAAAGATATATTGTCCTTTATTTCTCCAGGATGGGAGGAGAGCATGCATTAAAAAAGCAGTAGGAGGGAGGTGGGCAGGGGAAGAAGTGGGAAGTCTCTCACCCAGTCTCCCAAAGGGCAGCCTGTTCCTCTCTCCTAGCATCAGGTTAAACCTGGGGTTGTCTTTCTTCAGCCGTTTCCATTGTCCAGTCGAAAGGAGCAGCTTGGAGACTTCGGCATAGACGCTACTGTTCTCGTCGCGCACCACGAAGGTGTACATGATGTCAGAGGAGGGCTGCCCCGGCCCAGGTCTCAGCGGCGGCGGCAGCTGCAAGAACAAGCCTGGCCCTGGCGGGCGACAGCCAAGGATGCGACGCGCAAGCTAATGAAGGGGCTGCCTTCCCGGCTCTGCATCGGATCCCGCCCCAGCAGCCCGGGGCCCGGGCACCGACCTCGGCCACTGTCGGACTGGGTCCGCTCTGCCTAGGACAGCCCCTGACCCCCCCGCTTCGGGGCTCCCACCGGCGGCCGCCTTCCCCCTCTTCCTCCGGGCAATGTGGGGATTCTCCCCGGCAGCAGCGGCGTGCTCAGAGCCAACCTCTTCGGTACTCCCTCCCCACCCTTCAGTGGCGGCGCCGCCTACCTGCTGGGGACCCCCAGTGCCCGCAGCCCACCGAGCCCCGAGTTCTGCTTAGCAGCCTTGCCTTCCATGGGCTCTTGGGGCGTCAGCAGCCCCCGGCCAGCCTTCCGATCCCAGCTAGCCGGGCTCCCGGGCGTCTGAGGCTGCAGCCACCCCTCGGGCTCTTTCTCAGTCCAGCCTCAGCCCCAGCCCCGGCCCCAGCCCCAGCCCTGGCTAACGCCACTGCCTCAGCAGCTGCTCCTCCTCTTTCATGCCAGCTCCTCCTCCTTCCCCTGTGATTCCGCGCTGAGCTCACGGGTCAAGGAGGAGGAGCTACGTGGACGTCGCCAGTCCTCTTCCACTCTTCTCCTCGACTCTCTAATTCTCCGGTTAGTAATCATCTCTTCTACAGTTCTCCGCTTGCCTCCCCTTCTGCAGACTCTCTAACTATCTAGAGCTTCTCACGGCTGGGCTAGAGGTCCCCAGGGGGATTCGCGTGGGCCCACTTTCCTGGATTTTAGTAGTGGCAGCTGGAAAATGCAAGGGGGAACATTCGGAAGATGGGCAGAGGGAAAGAGTTCTCCACGGAGATGAAGCGGGGAAGAGGGTTAGGGACAGATCAGTGAGGAAGGCAGAGCGAAAGGACAGTCTGCATCCATCTCTCTGTTTTAGTTTTTTGGTCATATTCACGTTTTTTGTTTAAATGGTCAAAAAAGAGTTATGTGCCCATCTTGCACCCCCAACACCTCTCTTCTTCTGTGGGATTACCCACACTCAGTCAGAAAGCAAACAAAAAAACTAACCCAGCACTGTTGGAGTTGAGGGTAAGGAAAAAGTCTGGTACTTCATTACATCTTCTGAGACAACCTGCGCCCCTAAAATGTAACAGAGTAGTTAGGACCCTTAATGAAGGTTTTAGAAGAAACCTGTTTATACTACATGAAGTGAGACTGGTTAGAAGGGATGGGTCAGAGAAGAGAGGGAGAATAAAGGTAGAAAAAGACCACGTTGGGTGAGTAATGGATACAGACCGGAATGTTAATGATGACTATCAGGTAGTCATGTGTTTGGCTTAGTCCTGGACATTGCAGAATTTGGACTTCATGCTTCACGTTTATATAGTGCTTTAAGGTTTGCAAAGTTTCCCTTATAATATCTCTGTGAAGGAGGTAGTGCTGGCAGTATTATTCCCATTTTACAGATGGGAAACTGAAGCTCCAAGAGGTTGTGACTTGCCTCTAGTCAAGCAGCTAGTTAGTATCTGAAGTGCGAATTGAACTCCAAATGCCAACTATGCTATTTCTCTTGACAATGTCCTTTTTTTTTTTAAACATTCTTGGCCTTTATTGTCTTACCTCTTCCTTATTTCTTCCTTACCCTCTTTCCTCTTCCTTTCTGCCTTTGCTCAACAGGAATCACATGCTATACGCATCCCTTACATTTCCTATATTTCCAGCTCATTTGGCTGGTTTCCTCAATTGCCTATTGCCATGAACTTTTTTTTAACTCAACGGTCCAGCTCCGTTATCCCTAACCTTCCTACCAAGTCTTCAGTTTTAGACATACTCCTCTTTTTTTCTGCAGTATCAGAGCTGAAATATTTGACTTCATTTTATAGAACAGGCACTTTAGTCACCTCCAAGTTTACCTATCTAAAATTGAGTTCATAACCTTCCCCATCATCCCCTAAGACTCCTCCTCCAAAGTTTTCTTTCTCAAATTCCCACTTCTTTTACCCCTAGTTCAATCCCTCATCACTTCTTGCCTAGACTATTGTTAAATGCCTCTTTTTAAAAGTCTGACTTAACCCTACCCTCCCAAAGAACATTCCCATAAATCCAGCAGAATACAAAATGAGGATTCCATGTGAAACTACAAATCTCCACTTCAAATGCTTTGGAGTGTTAAAAAGCATATAATAGATTTTACACTTTTAAAACTGTCCCCTACTTCTCTGTGCCTCCTTCTGAACTTTCTTCTGTTCTTTTTTGGACATTATAGTCCCATACCTCACCACCCCCTTTTGCATCAGTATTGTTAACTCTATGTCCTCCCTATCCAGGTATAAATCAAGAGAAAGAGAAAGGAAAAATTAAAAGAAATCCTTTGTAATAAATAAAGAAAGACAAGCCAAACCAATATACAGTGGCCAAGTCTAAAACTATGTGTCTTGGAACCCTGTGTCTATCATTTCTCCGTCAGGAGGTGGTAACATGCTTCATTTTAGGTCATCTATAGATATGGTTGGTCAGTGCTTTGAACAGAGTTCTTAAGCCTTTCAAAGTTGTTTTTCTTTACATTTTTGCTGCACTTACATAAACTGTTGTCCTAGTTCTGATCACTTCCCTCTGTGTCAGTTCATACTACCCAGGATTCTCTGAAATCATCTCTTTTATCATTTCAGAATTAGAGCACAATAATATTCTGTTACATTCATACATCATAATTTGTTCCGCTATTTCCCAGTTGTCTGAGGCACACTCTTACTTCTATCCCCTACGTTATCCTTCCTTTTAACTCCTATCTCCATGTTTCCCTGTCGAGTTTAATGTATTTCTACAACAAACTGTGTGTGTTCAACCCTCCTTTGTCCATTTCAGATAAGAGTGAGGTTCATGTGGTGCTCACTTCCTCTATCTCTTCCTTTGTGTTTAAATATTCTTTTCAGGTAACCCAATTATTCTTTCTTTTTTTCTTTTTCGGCAATTGGGGTTAAGTGACTTGCCAGGGTCACATAACTAATAAGTGCCAAGTGTTTGGTCTAAAGCCAGATTTGAACTCAGGTCCTCCTGACTTTAGGGCTGGTCCTCTATCTACTACACCACCTAGCTGCCCTCCCCCCAATTATTCTTAAATAGCAAGTTCTACCCCCTTCTTTTTTTTTTATTTTTAGGTAATTGGGGTTAAGTGACTTGCCCACGGTTACACAGCTAGTAAGTGTCAAGTGTTTGGTCTGAGGCCGGATGTGAATTCAGGTACTCCTGACTTTAGGGCTGGTGCTCTATCCACTGCGCCATCTAGCTGCCCCTTACCCTTTCTTTTCTACACAAGTATATTCTTCTTTTTTATTTTCCCTTCCCTTCCCCTTCTTCAAACCCTTAGAATAAAACCAGTCCTACTTCACCCAGCACCTCTGCTTTTTCTTCTTTAACTCCTTCAGTACTGTTTGAAGACAATGAGGTTCTGAAGGGACACTTGTTTCTTCTCCCACTACTTAGAATGTTATCACTACATCATCATAAAACCTCTTTCATTTTACTCAGATAAATATCCCTTTCTTGGTTTCTGTTGATTCTTAATGTTTACATTTCAAAGTTCCTATGCAGCTCTGGTCTTTTCATCAGAAATGCTTAAAAGTGTTCCATTTCATTAAAGGTCCATTCCCCTTCCTCTCCCCACAAGGGATTATATTCAGCTTTGCAGGATAAGTTACTTTTGGTTGTAAGCCTATATAGTTTTCCTTTTGGAATAGTATTCAAGAATCTCCTCTTATAGAAGAAACTACCATGTCTTCTGTGATCTTGACTCTGGTTCCTTGGTACTTGAACTCCTTTCTGGATGCTCACAGTATTTTTTCTTTGATGTGGAAACTCTGGATTTTGGGTATGGCATTTCAGGGACTTGTTCTTTTGGAGTTTTCTTTATGAGGTGATTGGTGGAATTAGCTTCAGTTTGTCCTCTCATTCTAATAGATCTAGGCAGTTTTTATTTATGATTTGTTGAAACACACTGGTCCAGGGTTTTTTGTTTGTTTGGTCGTGGTTTGCCGGAAATGTACTGATTCTTAAATTATTTCTCCTTGTTCATATTTTTCTAGTCAGTTGTTTTTGATATAAAATATTTTACATTTTACTCCATTTTTCATTCTTTTGATTTGTTTTTAATATTTCTTGCTGTGTTGTGGAGTCATTGGTTTCTGTTTTGTCCGTTCTAGTTTTCAGGGATTCCCTTTCTTAGGAAAGAATTACTTTCTCTCACAAGCTACTTATTTTTTTCCAGTTCTTTATTCCAGAGCTTTTATTTCACTTTTTTTATCTCTTGCTTCATTTCTTTTAGTCATTTATGTATTCCTTGTAGAAAATAAATTTTTTTCTTTGAGTCTCTGCTTGTAGTTGTTATGAAGTTAGATTTTCAATCATTTTTAATATTCATCTCCCCAGTTTTAGTTTCTGAATTGGAGCTTTGTGCTACCCTCTGCTACATTCTTGACCTTGATTGGGCTCACCTCAACCATTCTGGGTGTGCTGATTTCTGTCCCTTAGGGTTATACTGTTGTCTCCATCTTTGAGGTTCAGAGCAATGGATCTTCCAATACTTCTCTTTTGTCTCAGGACACGTTAGGGACCTTAGAGTCCCTAGTCCTGGGCTGTCTAGTCCAAGTGGTGCTGGGGTCTGAGAGCTGAAGTGCTGTGCTGGTCATACTGGTCACTGATCACTTCTGCTCCCTGGAGCTTCCAAGACCTGAATCCTCTTCTGGAACTTTCTGACCACCCTAGGCTTTTTTCAGGGGAACCCTCTGCTCTTGATGCTGCTAGACATAGTGTTGCAAGCTGCAGGGGCCCTAGATTTCTTTCATTGCACTGGTTGATAATCTTGCCTGGTGTTAGCTTGAGAAGTGGGGTGGTGACCAGGGTTGGGATAAGTCTGATTTTTTTTTCTTTTTGCAGTTCTGGAGTGGAAGAAATGATTTTAGTTTCCCATTGGGTATCTTGATTGTTACTCATCTTGGTGCAAAGGGTTTTTTGGGTACTGGGTCACAATTGCTGCTTAGTTTCTCCCCTTTCCTATCCATCTTACATACAGCCAAATTAATTTCTTTTTTTGTTTGTTGGTTTGTTTTTGCTTTTTGGTGAGGCATTAGAGGTTAAGTGACTTGTCCAGGGTCACACAGCTAGTCAAGTGTTTGAGGCTGGATTTGAACTCAGGTCCTCTTGACTCCAAGGCCAGAGCTTTATCCACTGTGCCACCTAACTGTCCCCAAATTAATATTCTTAAAAGATAAGTCTGATCGTGTTACTTCCCTGCTGTTGCTTCTGGGAGAAAATACAGTTTAACATTTTAAGTTTTTCACAATCAGACCCTACCCTCTCTTTACAGATTATTTTATACTATTTCCCCTCAGGTACTCTCCTTTCCAACCAGACTGGCCTACTGGTTTAATCTCTTGCATCCATGCCATTGAACAGGCTTTTCCCACATGTCTGGAATGCTTTCCCTTCTCACTTCTGCCTCTTGGAATCTCTGGCTCAAGTGAGACTCTTCCTTATCTCTGTAGTTGTGAGGATCAAAATGAGATAATGTAAACCACAAAGTACTACATAAATGCTATTATTGTTGTTGTTAGAGGTTAGTGTTCTCACTCTAACCAAATTACTAATATTTATCTTTTACAAGAGTGAGAGTCAATTGAGTAAATTACTCAAATCACACGCCCATTTAAAGTGCCAAGCTCCTAAGTCCTGATACATTTATCAGGGAAGAATATCTCAATTATTCTTTAAGTGTAAACATGGGCCAGATAGCTTTTTGAATCAATCAAAGTACGTCTGTGTGCAACAGGAAATCTGTTTTGTTGGTTGTGGGTCTTGGTTATACCCTTTGGGGTCTAAAACCAGGAAGCTAGTTTAGAATCAGAGAAATATGAGTGAATGTGGAACCAGGAGGGAGACTCAACCCTGAGAGCCTTGGCTTGGCTGGTAGAGGAGGGCACCTCAGTCACAATCTGGGTCTCTCCCCATTTCCCCATTGTTGGGAGGAGGACCTTTTGATCTTTGGAAGGTCTGGAAAATTATAGACTTTTCATCAACATCCTAGCAGCCTCTTTGGAACAGCTGATGATAGTGTCTGCTTTGGGAGCCATGAATAGATTGGATGCAGATTCAGGATTCTACAAAGAACCCAGCAGAAATGCTTCACCAGGTCTAAGGGGAATGTATTAAGAACTCCAGCAAAAGGACTTCTAGAATCTGTGAATTACCACTTTGCTATAATGTACTTGAGACTACTTTCCCCAGGACTTTGTGTGTACTGGTGGGAGAGTTTCTGGGGGGATATTATGTATCAACCACTATGCTTTGTACCAATATTCTTACCCTACTACCTTAGTAAATACCCCAAGGTCATACAATTAGTGAGTGATAAAGTCAGAATCAGAGCCCAGGTCCTCTGTCTCCAAATCCATTACTCTGCTTCTTAAGAAACTCTACCTTAAGACCCCTAGTAATTGGTTTTACCTGAGTTAGCTTCTACTTTTGGACAGCTCTAAATATTGGATCAGGTATTGATCTGAAAAGAGTAATTAATGTCTAATGTAACTTAGTAGCATCAAAAGCATTTATTGGAGTGCTCTTTCCTTAAATATAAAAAGTGAGATTGGAATAAGTGATTTCCAAAATGCTATGATTCTAGGTACAAAAGATCCCATGTTTTAGAATTCTGTTCTAAAATATAATCAATATCTATTGATTAAAAGAGGTAATTGAATAGAATCCTTAGTCTCTGAATTAGGATGGTAATTCTTTAACTATATTTACCTTTTTTTCCCCTTTTTTCTGTTATCTCTATCCTCTTCTGCTCTTCCTTATTTTCTCCTTTCTTTCTCTATGACTTAGATTTAGCTAAAGGAGTTGTTGGACAATTCTCAAGACTGTCAGAAAGAACATTTTTTTCTTTACCCATCTATGCAAAGCCCACTCATTCATTAACCTCCAATATCACCACATTTATGAAATCTTACCTTACTGAGTGAGCCCACAAAGTGTACTTTTAGCCTTTTCTGAGCCCCTGTCCTACAATTAGGCACTAATTAGATCATGGACTTTTTGAATTGTTCTCTAGTAACTCTCTCTTTGTCTCTTTCTCTGTCTCTCTCTCTGTCTCTCTGTCTCTGTCTCTGTCTCTCTCCTTTCCTATCTCCAGTTGGACTCTTAAGTTTCCTGAGAATAGCAACCTATCTTCAATTTTGTCTGCATCTCCCGAAACACATTGCAGCAGAGAACTGAGAGACCCATCATAGTAGAAAGAGTCTTGGAGTAGGGAGAGTAGTGGGTTTGAGTCACAACTCAGTTAGTTGGGTGACCTCACTGAAACTTAATTTCCTCATTTATCAACTGGAGATAATAATTGCATCTCCAAAGATGGTTGTAAGGAAGGCACTTTAAAAGTGCTGTTATTTTAGTGGCTGATCAGTAAATACTTTTAAATTTGTAATTAGTGGCCCTGAAGTCAGGAGGACCTGAGTTTAAATCCTGCCTCAGACCAAATACTTGACCCTTACTAGCTGTGTGACCCTGGGCAAGTCACTTAACCCCAACTGCCTAAAAAAGAAAAAAAAATGTAAATCTGTAATTAGCATTTGCCTATAGCAAACAAACAAACACGCAAAAAACCAAGAAGATTGCCTAAATAAAATACATTGAACTTGCTCTTTTTTTCATCCCTGACATATTCATTTTCCCCTATGAAACTATGAGAGGACGCCTCATTTAATTTCTGGAGAGCACTATTGAGAGTACTTTTCTTCCCTTCTGATGTTGCCTGGGATCACAAATCCATAAAAGAATCAGAGTACTATCAAGTAAGATGAGATTTTTCTTCCTTGGGTATGTTAAAAAGTGTCTTGATAGCCCCAACAGTATTGTGAAAAGAACTGGGTTTGGAGTCAAAACACTTGGGTTTAAATTTGACTCTGCTTGGCAAGTGATTCAATATCCGTGTAAGATTCCTCACCAAAGAGGATTGGAAAGAATTGGCCACTTAGCAAGAAGACTCCCACTCTTCTGTTAAAGGGGAGATACCACTTCTCTCAATTTCTTCTTCCTCTCTTCTGGACATATGATAATGTGCTCTACTTTGGATTTCCTGTAAAGGGGAATGAGATTTTCCTCTTCCCCTCCAGCTGTGATAGTTGCTTTCTTAAAGCAGCCAAAAACAAATATTTAGCTAGGTGAATCTGAGTTTGAATCTTAAAGCCCTGCCTGCCTCTTCTGCTTTGTGCCCCTCTCCCGCCGCCCCCACCCAAGGATAGGTGACAATAGCAATGCTGATATGGATGCTTCTAGGCTTGAGAATAACATGATAAATTCAAGAAGTTGGGAGCTCCTAGGTCTGGTGCTGGTTGCCCAGTAGGGGATGATCTCTGAAACAAATTTTTTAAAAGAATATATTATTTATTTATTTTTTACATTAAATTTTTTTGGAGTTTTGAATTTTCCCTCTCTCTTCCTATCCATTGAGAAGACAAGAAATGTGTTATCAATTATACATGTGAAATCTTACAAAACATATTTCCATATTAGCTGTGTTGCAAAAAAAGCAAGAAAGTGGAAAAATCATATTTCAGTCTCTACTCAGACTTCATCAGTTATCTCTCTAGAGGTGGATAGCATTTTTTATCATAATTCCTTTAGAATTATCTTGGATCATTGTATTGTTCAGAGTAGCTAGTCATTTACAGTTGATCATCATACAATATTGCTGTTACTATATATGATGATCTTTTGGTTCTGCTCACTTCACTTTACATCAATTCATATGTCTTCCCAGGTTTTTCTGAAACTGTCCTGCCCATTATTTCTTATAGCACAATAGTATTCCATAACAATCATATACCACACTTGTTCAGCCATTCCCTAATTAATGGGCATCCCCTTAATTTCCAATTCCTTGCCACCACAAAAAGAGCTGCTACAAATATTTTTGTACATATAGCTCCTTTTCCTTTTTCTTTGATCTCTTTGGGATATAGACTTAGTAGTGGCATTTCTGGATCAAAGGGTATGCACATTTTTATAGCCTTTTAGTCATAGTTTTGAAACAGATTTTTAGAGGAGAAGATGACTACTAGGGTCATATCCTGATTTGACAAAAAAAGATGTACGTTTTGTTCATTGCTTGGACAGTTCAGATCCAAGGTGAAAGAGAAAAGCCTGTTAGCAATCCACCAAAGTGTTTCATGTTTTCATGTTTTAAGTGTCAGTCTCCCAGGAGAACATAATAGGACCTAGAGGTTACAAGATCATGTTTTAAGTGCTTATTAATGCATTCTTATGAATCTTTTGTGTTTTAATCATTTCCTTTATGCTGGAGAAAATAAATAGCTGACCTATACCTGATTTACTTTGTAAATCAAATAGCTTTCTAGAAGGGGTCCTGTTAATCCATTTTGAGGAAGCCAAAATAAACCTTTTCCAAGCTTTATTTTAAACATTTTCTCTGGGTGCTCTGGTAATGAGCCAGTGAGTATGAAAAAAGCCTTACTCTATTTCATTTATAAATCAGACTTCACCAGGATTGAACTCAATCCCACATTAATTCCAGAGATGAAGCTCCTTTGGAAAAGAGACCACCTGCCACCATGGGTCCATAGGTCTTCATATCTATATGGAAGAATATATATTCTGGCAGCAAATGAAAAGACCAGCTTAAACAATCACATTTTTTTTCATTTAAAATAGGACATTTATCAGAGTCATAGTGATAGGAATGGAAAAGACAATAGTTTGAATAAAGATATTTCCTCAAATATAGTATTCTTGCATTTAATGGACATTCTATTAGCTTCATTCACTCTGAGCTGACATGTCTGCAAATCTGCAGTACCATCATAACTGATGTTCATAGTCATGTCACAGGTGTACTGAAAGAGTCAGAAGCTCCTGAAACTTTAAAGACAGAATGAATTGTGTTCAATCTAATTTTTGTGAGGTCTGGTGCATTGTCTTCTTCTTCCTCCTCTCCTTTTCTTCTTCTCCTTCTTTGCCTTCTTCTCCTCCCTTCTTCTCTTCCTTTTCCTCTTCCTCTTCCTCTTTGCATCAGTATATAAGTATTATAAGTCTTTACATCAGTATGTAAGTCATATAAGTCTTCCCTTCCCTTCCCTTCCCTTCCCTTCCCTTCCCTTCCCTTCCCTTCCCTTCCCTTCCCTTCCCTTCCCTTCCCTTCCCTTCCCTTCCCTTCCCTTCCCTTCCCTTCCCTCCCCTCCCCTCCCCTCCCCTTCCCTTCCCTCTTTTCTTTCTTTTTTTAATTTTTGGTGAATGCTCATCATTTTTTTCTTTTTTTAAATTTTATTAATTTATTTTAATTTATCAACAATCACTTCCATATGCTTTTGAGTTGAAAATTTTTCTCCCCTTTCCTCCCCCCCACCCTCCTCAAGATGGCGCACAATCTGCTATAGGCTTTACATTTACATTCCTATTAAACACATTTTCACATTAGTGAAGTTGTAAGTAAAAATTAAAACCAATAGGAGGAACCATCAGAAAGATGAAACAAAACTCAACAGAAGGTAAAAATAAATGATAGCGATTCGACTTCCATAGTTCTTTCTTTGGATGTGGACAGCATTTTCCATCCTGAGGCCTCTGGAGATGTCTGAGATCCTTGTAAGGCTGAGAAGGGTTCAGTTTAACAATATTAGTCGTCGCATAACATGTCTGTTATTGTGTACAAAGTCCTCTTGGTTCTGCTCACTTCACTCAGCATCAGACCATATAAGTCTTTCCAGGTTTTTCTGAAGTCAGCCTGTTCATCATTTCTTATAGCATAGAAGTATTCCATTACATTCATATACTACAACTTGCTCAGCCATTCCCCAATTGATAGGCATCCTCTCAATTTCCAATTCTTTGCCACCACAAAAGAAGCTGATAAAAATATTTTTGTACATATAGGTCCTTTTCCTCCTCTTTCTTCTCCTCTTCCTCCTCCTCCTCCTCCTTTTTCTCCTCCTCTTCCTCCTTTTCCTCCTCCTCTTCCTCTTCTTCTTCCTCTTTCTTTCAAAGATAGCTCATTTTAGAGGGAACAAGAAAGCCTTTAGGACTTGATTTCAAAAGACTGTGACTGTTTTGTGATTCAGAATTTTCCTTGTCCCCTATCCCATCTTGTATCTTTGGAATGGTTTCTGTGTGTCCACAACACAGATATTCCCCCCTTTATCCCTAATCAGATAGAATTTTCTTACCCTGTTGAGATTGGCCATGATTAGTCACTTTAGAATGCTTAATTTCCATTGATCTCTTCCTTGGTTCCGTTAGGATTTATGCTGATTCATTCCGCTTGAAACTATATAAAACCTACTCCCGTAGCTGACTATTGGGTCAGCTTAGTTATGGTTGCTGGTTTTAAGCTGTGCCTCGCTGGTGAATGTTTTGATGACATCTTTCTTTCTGGATATTCCAGAGTTGAGGAAGCCTGGGATCTGGAGATGACTATATGATTGAAGGATATAAGCATGAAAGGAACCTTGGAAGTTATGTAGGCTGATGACCTTATAGATCATGAATCCCTGCTATGATTTCTGCAACAAATGGTCTTACAACTTTAGCTTGAACCACAACCTTCTATTCCTGTACAATGCTGAACAGTAGAGCATTGAGTGTATTTGGAATGCGAGATGTTAGTTTTGTGTAGTTGTGTGTGTGTGTGTGTGTGTTTGTTTAGATCACTTTGGAAGTAGAAATATGATCTCTAAAGGCTTAGCTGGCTTTTGTTGATATTAGTGTTTATGCCAACATGAATAATTGATAGGGAAATGGGCTATTGATGTCTCCACTTGAAAAGGTAACTGAGATCATTACAAAATCTTACATCAGGAGAAAAAGTGTTTGGTTTAATATGCTGCTAATATTCTTTGCTTAATCTGTTATTTTCAGTAAATTTTCTTTTTACATGACACTGGAAACATCTGTGAACAACATCCTTATTTTAGGTTTTGGAAAATTTGGACAGGAGCCTTTTCTGATCTCTCTGGGTACCACTGTAGTGATTATGGATATAGACATGACCACTCTTAAAGCCACCCTTGACGAACAGGAAGGAAGATATTTCTTGTTAAGTGGCAAAAGGGGCATTCCCATCACGTGGTTTTCTTTGGTAATCAGAATTTAAGCAATATATAGTGGACAGTGTATTGGACTGGAAGTCAGGAAGGCCTGGGTCCAAACCCCATTTCTGAATATTATTAAATGTGTGACCACATCTTAATCTCTCTGAGCCTCAATTTCCTTATCTGCTTAAAAAAAGGGGGGGGGAATTAGAGAAACATAAGAACTCCTGTATTACCAACTTAACAGAGTTACTATTACATTCAAAACGAGATGAATGTTAGCTGCTTTGAAAATTTTAAAGCAATACATAAATGTCAGTTATTACTATTGGCTTAAAGTGAAGTGGCACAAAATCCTACATGCCCGTTAGGATTGTTGTCCCTTTCCTTTCTTGGTGCTCAGCAAAGACCAGCAGTAGACAGAATTCAAAATAGGTAGAGTTTGTCTTTACTGTTTTTAAAAATCTGCTTTCCCAAAATCTAAGGTTCACAACACACTAGGTCAAGTTTTTCCTCTCCCATGAACTCCAAGGTCAGGGAGTCACTTCCTGCCACTATCACTTATCAGTGAGCACATAGTACCTTCATTCTGGGCCTAGGGTACAGTGCTCTGTTCTGGCCTGCTGTGGAAGTAGGCCTTTAGGCTCTAGATTAGCAAGGTATAATGGAAAGCTCAATAAATTTAGAGTCAGGGGACCTAGGTTCTAGTCCTAACTTTTTCATTATTGAGCTTTATTCTCAGAAAATCTTTTAGCCACCTTGGCCTTAGTTTCCTCATCTGTAAAATAAGGGGTTGGGCTAGAAGGCCCATTTCAATTCTCACATCCACCTTCATATCAATAAAAGTGCATTTGTCACATAGAAAGCAATCTTAGATAATTTAACTAGATTGTAAGCTCCTGGAGGACAAGAATCCATCTCAACACATCTTTGCTTTCCTTATAAAGCTTACCGTAGTGCCTTGCTCATAGGAGACTCAGTAACTTTAAATGAATGAACTAATTCATTCTATTCTATCATTGACTTAACATGCAACCATACCTGTGAGTATTAGCTCTTTCTCTGCATTGATGTCTTGTTTTTAATATCATTTCTAAAGATAGCATTCCGGATTCCTCCATGAAACACTCCCTCCCAACATAAAGCCAGCCCTTGGAACAAATGAAAAATCAAGCAAAACCAATACAGTGACCATGTTTGAGAGTATTTTTTTTTGAGAGTATTTATAATACAGCACCTGTAGTCTCCTACTTCTTTGCCCAGAGAATGGAAGTATATACTATTATTTATTCTCTGGGACCAAGATTGTACATCATAATTGCTTGGAGTTTGGCTTTCTTTTGGCATTTTCTTTTTTATTACATTATGTAAATTATGTATGTTTTCATTACATTATGTAGCTATTGTGTATATTGTTCTGGTATATATCTGGTTCTGCTTACTGTATTCTGGTAGCATTTAAAAAATTTTTTTTTCTCTTTTAGTGAGGCAATCAGGGTTAAGTGACTTGCCCAGGGTCACACAGCTAGTAAGTGTCATGTGTCTGAGGTCGGATTTGAACTCAGGTCTTCCTGACTCCAAGGCTGGAGCTCTATCTGCTACATCACCCGGCTGCCCTGGTATTAGAACTTCACAGAGAATTCTTGAAGAATAGCAGTGATTTAATCCAAAAGAATCAATCTCTAATGGTATAATTTCAGACTGAAAGGGGTGGTATTTTGGGGCAGGCAAACTTTCTTGTGGGCCCTCAAATTACACTGTGTAGGCAGCCACCTACTCTAATTACTTATTTGTATGGTTTCGTCTCCCACCTTGAATCATTTTCTCCTCCCCTCTCTTGCCCCTTCTAGGGTTACTGAATAGAAGAATATGATGATGAACCGCCCATAAAGAGAAAAGGGACGGGGAGAAAAAGCACCAGCCAGACATCTTTGTGCCCCAAATAGCTTAGCAGGGTGTATCAATAGTCTCTTTTCCAACCTCTTTAGCAACAAAGGCACTACCCCACTATTAACAAAGCCACTTTGGCACACCCCACTCCTTTTTGTCATGGTAAGCTGCCTATGACTCATGCTCTGGCTACCCACCCACATTTATATGCAGTGTAACTATCCTGTGAATAAACCGAGTTAATTATGAATTTGTAGCATCTTTTCAAACATGGAAACCACTCAGAATGTTAGCCACTAGAACAAGGCATTCTCTTCATTTATATGTGGTACCATCATTTTCTAAGCCTGGAATATAAGTTCATAGAATTTATAGCAAGTCAGAACTGGAAGACACCTCACAGATCATCTAGGCCAGGGGTTCTCAACCTTTTTGGGGTATGTCATGGACCCCTCTGGCAGTCTTTAGTCCAGTGACATTGGCCTCCTCGATGCTCCACCTATAAGACACTCCATCACTCAACTCCAGGAATTTTCTCTGGCTATCCCCAATGCCTGGAATATTTGTCAGCTTACACTCTGACTACTGACCTCGCTGGCTTACTTTAAACCTTAAATAAAATCCTACTTTCTACAGGAACCCTTCCCTCACTCCTCTTAATTTCAGTGTTTTCTCTCTTTTAATTATTTATTTATCCTGCTTCATATAGTTTACTTTGTATATATTTATTTGCATGTTGTCTTCCCCCATAAGCTTCTTCTTTTTCTTTTCTTTTTTTTTTTAGGCAATTGGGGATAAGTGACTTGTCCAGGGTCAGATAGCTAGTATGTGTCAAGTATTTGGTCTGAGGCTGGGTTTGAACTCCTGCCTGACTTCAGGGGCAGTGCTCTATCCACTTCGCCACCTAGCTGCCCTCCCCCTAAACTTCTTGAGGGCAGGGACTGTCTTTTGCCTCTTTTTGTATCCCTAGCCCTTAGCATAGTGCCTGGAACATAGTAGGTGCTTAATAAATGTTTTTTGAATTGAAATGAAATTGAATTGGTAAAGCCTATGGATCCCTTTTCAGAACAGTGTTTTTAAATGCATAAAAGAAAATATATAGGATTACAAAGGAAACCAATTATATTGGAATATGGTTATCAAAATATAAAATAAATAAGTTCATGGATCCCAGGTCAAGAACTCTTGATCCAGTGTAACCCTCTCATTTTATAGGTGAGGAAACAGGCCCAGAGAAGTGACTTGCCTGAGGTCACATAGCTAGCTGTAACATAAATACAGAGTCCGAGCAGAATATATAAAACAATCCTTAGGATTCATGAGAAAGCTAGATCTATTTCTTTCAACTAACTCTTCCTTTTTCTGAGAAGAAGTTGGGCACACAGCCAGAGAGCAAAGGAGGGGCATAAAGGGAAAAGAAGCAAATTTAGGACAGTAGACTTACCAGCAGCCCCAAACAGTCGATTTTCACGGGGGTATTTTCAGTGCTTGTGATCACTTTGAATTGCCGAGGCAGAGATCACAGCAGACAGGATAGCTGGCCTCCCGTCTTTTGGCCCAGGTCTTGGTTCCATTGGTTAGGCCAGACCTCCTCAGGATATCCTGGCCACCCTCTGAAACATCCTTCTAGGACAGATTGGGCTATGAAGATGGAGAAGTCACTCCTGAATTTCTGCCCACACTCCCTGTGTCATTCCTTAGCTCCTACCACCCACCAGTAAGAAGGAACAGAAGGCCCTACCTGTCAAACTCTGAAGGATGAAATAACACGCTTTCTAGAGCGTCAGGGATGTGAGAAAACGCTCCCTCTTATCAACTCTTTGCTTAAACCAAACTCGCCCAGGAAAATTCATCAAGTTCACTCTTCTCTGTCCTCTCCTCTCTACTCACAGCCTAGTTCAAGCCTTTGTCACCTTTCCCCTGAACTATTGCAAATGCCTCCTAATTGGTTTTCCTGACTCTCTCCTCTCTAATCCATCTTCCATAAAGCTGCCAAAATGATTTCCCTAAAGCACCAGTCAGATCATGTCACTATACTGCTTAAGACTCCAACATCTCTACATTGCCTCAAATACAAATACAAACCTCTCTGGCATTAAAACCCTTCCTGACCTTTTCCAGGCTTATTACGTTACCATCTTTTTAATGTACTCTGAACCAAACAAACCAGATAATATTCTATCTTCCATCTCCATGCCTTTTTTTTTTTTTTTTGCTTTTTGGCAAGGCAATTGGGGTTAAGTGACTTGCCCAGGGTCACACAGCTAGTAAATATCAAGTGTCTGAAGCCAGATTTGAACTTAGGTCCTCCTGACTCCAAGACCAAAGCTCTATCCACTGAGACACTTAGCTGCCCCTCCATGCCTTTACATATACTGTTTTCCATGCCTAGAATATTCTTCCTCCTCCCCTCCACCTCTTTGAATGCCTCATTTCCTTCAAAGATCACCTGAAGCACTACCTCCTATGTGATACTCTTCTCAATGCCCACCCTCTTCTATTATCTCTCCCCAATCAAAATTACAATATATGTACTTTGTTTATACTTATGCGTATAAATGCTATTTCCCCTGTTAGAATGTAACTTAACAGATGTTTAATTGACAGCTTATTGAACTATTCAGTTTGGGGTCATTGGGTTGATGAATAAATATTTTTAAGCACTTACTATGTGCAAGAAACGGCTAGTTTTGGGGATACAGAGAAAAACAAAGTTAAGGCTCTCACATTTTTAATGGGGAACACCACATATAAATACTTTGGTCACATGCAAATTGTGTACAGAGGAGATGGAAGGTGCTGAAGGGAAGGCGTGAGCAGCTGGGGTGGGGAGTGGGCAGGATAGGGAAGGAAAAGCCTTTGGCATTTGAGCAGAGTATTGAAGGTAGCCAGGGAAGTTAGGAGGCAAAGGCCCAGAGGGAGAGTATTTCAGGAATGGAGATGGAATGTCCTGGACAAGGAATAACAAGGAGGCCATCGTAGCTGGATGGCAGAGGTTGTGGAAGGGAATGAAGTGTGAGAAGGCTGGAAAGGTAGGAAGGAGTCAAGTTATGAAGAATTTTATCTTCATTGGTTTCCCACTGTTCTATGGCAATACATCATGACAAACCTTTCAGATATCACCTTTCAACACATCAACATAATTTCTTCCAGTTCATAAGATTAGAAAATTGAGAATTGGAAGAAACCTTAGTAATCACCTTTTCTAATCCCTTCGTTTTTATAAATAAAGATAATGAGATCATATAGCTGAAATTACTTTGCCATGATCACCCAAGCTGTAAATATTTGAAATGGGATTCAAATCCCAGGTTCATAGATTCCAGCTTCTCTGCTCTTTACTTTGAACCACACTGCCTCTCTATTAGTACCAGAATCTTACCTGTTTGAATAGCTTTTCCTTTTTATCTTTATATGATTTCTTCTTTGGTCCTTGCTTATAACAGCAGTGCTTAATATCGACACTGTGGTGTACTTGTAGCCCAGCCTCTTAACAAACCTAAATGATGAAGCAGATAGAACTGAAGGAAACCTGTTCTAGTTAAAAAAAAGGCACCTCTCAATTCCCATATTTTACTAGTGAAAGAAAAAAAAGTGTTGCTCCTATTTTGCTAACTGGCTTATTAGCTAATTTTCATTTATTTACGGATATCTTTACATATCTTACATTTATTCACTTAGTAGCTCATATGCCTAATCGTTTAATAGTATCTATAAAATGAGAGGCAACATGGCATAGTGGATAGAGAGGGCTGCAGAATCTCTGAGTCAGAGACACCTGGGTTTAAGTCCTGCCTCTGACATACAACTAGTTGTGACCCTGGGTAAGCCACTCAATCTCTCAACATCTCAAACAATTCCAAGATTATGAATTGTAGAACTGTTGTTTATCTGCTTTGGTAGAGGGAGTTCACAGGTATGGAATAACAAAAAAAGTATAGGATAGAGAGACAATCTGCATATAATATAGGACGCTAGCCTTGGAGTCAGGAAGGCTTGGGTTCAAGTGCTGTCTCTGACACACATTAGCTGAGTGACCCTGGGCAAGTCATTAACATAACTTTTTTGGGGAGGGCAATCTGGGTTAAGTGGTTTGCCCAGAGTCACATAGCTAGTAAATGTCTGAAGTGGGATTCGAACTCAGGTCCTCCTGATTTCAGGAGGTGCTCTATCCACTGCACCATCTAGCTGCCCCCCACTCCCTCACTCCCCCACAACTTTTTAAGACTAAGTCCCAGGGAAGTCATTGATCTGCTTTAGCAGAGAGAGTTTTGACACCTGGAGCTCCTTACATGAGTCTTGACCAAAAATTAAAATGTATGGGATGATATGTGAGGCAAGGACCACCTTCTCCTAGCTAGGTTAATAAACATTGCTCTAGATTTAATGAAAAAATGATTTAAAAATTTTTAATTAACCTAAAGATGGTTTTCAAGGGCAAGTATTATATGGATCCTTTAATAGGACTTTCACTGTATGTTTTTTCTCGGATCTATTTGGTATGAAAGATTGATCTTCCTGTGAGGTCAAATGGAGATTAATATTACCTGCAGCAGACTGTAGTTCCTAAGCTATTCTTCATCATTGCCAAGTAGCAAAATATTGATTAAGATCCTATATCTACATTCTTTGCTGTTAGATATCACTATATTCATTCTTGAAGCCTGTAAAGGGCTAACCCTGAGATGTAAAGATTTTAATAAAATTAAACTTCATTAGTATGTAATTAGCCCCTGCTACATGTCCATGACTACGTTAGGTGCTTTTGGAGAGACAGAAAAAAAATGTGAGATATGATACATATTCTCAAGAAGCATTCAGTCCAAATAGGGACAGAATTTGAACTTGATGAAAGAAACAAACGGAAGTCATATAGATACTTGAGCAGGGAAGTGTCATCATCCCCTAGGATGTTCAGGGAATATTAAAGGGGTAGGACAAATTGGAAGGGGGAGAAACTAGATGGGGAAATGTACAATACAATAATCCAGACATGTGGTGATAAGGGCCTGTAAAGAATATGGATGTTGTTGTCCATTGTAGTGAAGGATGCTGATTTTATCTGTATGGGGGCTCCATGTGTGGTCAATCATTAGGAAAGGAGCTGTAGCCTTTTAAAAAAAATTAATTATTTTTCGAATTGTTAACAATCACTTCCATAAGCTTTTGAGTTTAAAATTTTTCTCCCCCTCCCTCCCCACCTCCCTCCCCAAGAAGGTGTGCAATCTGCCATAGGCTATACACATATGTTCCTATTAAACATATTTTCATATTAGTGATATTGTAAGGAAGAATTAGAACCAATAGGAGGAACCACCAGAAAGATGAAACAAAACACAACAAAGAAAAAAAAATAACAAACAGTATGCTTTGATCTGCATTCAAACTTCATAGTTCTTTCTTCTTTATGGATAGCATTTTCCATCATGAGGCCTTTGTAGGTGTCTTAGATCCTTGTATTGGCCGTAGCCTTTTTTGCAGAGCCTGTTCTGTTGTATGACTCTGCCCTTTTATACTATCTTGGTCCAGCCCATACTTTTGGTGCTCACCAAGTTGATTAATCTGGTGTTATTACTCTGCATTCTACACTGCTTAGGGGAATTTTTTTTTTTTTGGCTAGGCAATGGGGTTAAGTGACTTGCCCAGGGTCACACATCTAGTAAGTGTTATGTATCTGAGGCTGGATTTGAACTCAGGTCTTCCTGAATCCAGGGCTGGTGCTCTATCCACTGTGCCACCTAGCTGCCCCCAGGGAATTCTTTTCCAACAGAATCTTAGAGTTGAAATGTACTTCAGAGGTTTATATGATCAAAGGATGTCAGAGGCCATCTAGTCAGTGGTATGCTGGTAAATGTTTAACAACTGGCTCTCCCAAAAAGAAACGTCTGTCCTTTAAAATTAAATCTTCATTATTAACATTTTCTCCATCACTTTCTTAAATCTGGACAATCAGCAGTACAGTAAATCAAGCCCTGATCTGTACCATTTGCTGATTTCTGAGGCGTAAATGCTCCACCTGAAAAATTTACCTCCTGCTTCTTGTGAGCCATTTTGAGCTGGTTTCAGTACATCCCTGCACTTAGTCCAATGTCCTAATTTTACAGATGATAAAACTGAGGCCTAGATTGGTGAACTGACCTACTCAAAGTCATACAGGTAGCAGGTGGAAGAGCAGGGATTCAAACCTAGTTCTTCTGATTCAAAATCCAGTTTTTTTCCCCATTGTCCTGCTTTGCTTCCTTGAAGATCATTTAATTGAACTTATAACTGAATAACAATTATGTCTGCATACCTTTGCTTAAAGTTAGTCTAGTGAGAAGAAACTGGCTACCCCCCAAGAAGACCCTCCCCACTTCTGTACGGCTTTCATTGTTATGAAGTTTTTCTTTACATCACAATTAAATTAGCATTTTTCATCTTTCATGTATTGCTCTTACTTCTGACCTCTGGAACTCAACAGAGAGTCCTTCAAATACTTGACAACTGTCATGTCCCTCTTCCCCAGGCTAAGCGTCTCAAGCTCCCCTAACCAGATCCCGTGTTGCATGAACTCAGAACCCTTGACCACACCGATTGTCATCTTCTGGATTTCTCCAGCTTGCCCATGTTCTTTTTAAACTTTGGTGCTTAGAACTGAACATGAGCCAGATGAGGTGTGACTGGGGCAGGGCACAGGACTATGATCACTTCCATATTCTTGGAAGCTCTGCCTTTCCATGCAGCCAAAAGTGCGTTAGCTGTCTTGGCTACCATATCATACTGTTGACTCATATTAAGTTTGTAGTCCTCTAAAATACCCATATCTTTTTCCAAATGATTTTTTTTCTAGCCATTTCCAATTTTTTTTGTCTAGCCACACCTCCCTATTTTATCTTTGTTATTAACAAAACAAAAGACCCACAAACTTCATTGCATCAAGCTATCCCTTACTGGTGATGCCTTCCTCCATCTGATGAGGGCGGGGCCCAAGCCAAGATCTTCACCCTTTGCCTCAAAGGGAATCTGACTCACAGGCCCCAGACCCTCATCTCCCTTTGAAAGCCTTAGGCTCCCTCTTGTCTATAGGCCCCAGAAAGGCCTCCCTTTATCTCCTTTTGAAAGTCCTAGCCCCACCTTGATTTTGTGCAGATGCCTTTCAAACTTCTGCCTTCCTGTTCCCTCCATTATCTATTCCCATTGTCTATTCAATCTCTCTGACCTCCCCAATTAGAATTCTTACCTAGACCCTTTCCCCAACCCCCTTCTCTGGCCACCCAAAGTCACTTTAGTATTTAAGATCCACCTTGGCCCTCATTCAGATGCTGAGAATCTCATGCTGAAAAGGCTGAGAACCTCTCATGCCCGCTCTTTACTGGCGTCACCTGGTCAATGTGATTTATCACTAATAAACTTTTCCTCTGGCTGAAGAAGATTTGAGTTGAATTCATTCAGCAGGGCCCGGTACCGCGATCTTGGAGTCCCAGCACCCCAAAACCCCTAGACCTCTTCACGTCCACCAAAAAGTTATTTATTTATTTTAATTTCATGGACCTTATTGGGGAAATGCTAGGCAGCCAGAATTAGATAGTTCAACTTGAGAGATACTGGAGGTGGGGGAGCAGGAATTAAGTTTGAAGCTCTTTTCACATTGTTCCTGTTAGCTAAAGGGCAAATAGCAACTATTTCTGTTTTGGCCAGACACTCTGAGGGTCTTCCCCTCCCAGAATGATTCTTTTAAGAAGGCAAACTAGGCCATCTTTTGCCTCAATTCTTACCTAGCCTTTAATTATTGAACAGGTTTTGCCTCAGATAAACTCAGACTTGGGGAAAACCTTACCTTAAAATGACCAAGGTTTCCACTGCATCCTGGGCCACTGCCAATCAACTTGACCTATGTCTTGCCACCAGACTCTGATGACTCTGGAGGAGAAAGTGAGACTGATGACTTTGCACAGTTCTGCCTCACTTAAATCCAATTCACTTGTGAGTCAAGACATCACCTTCCTGATGTCATTGTTTTCTTTGAGAAAGAAAGATGAACAACAAACCATCTTGGTTAAGGAATCAAGAACAAAGCATACCATTTTTTCCCTGGAAGAGCTTTTTAAAGATTAGCTGCAAATAGTGCTAATTAGAAAGACAAAAACCAGATGCTTGACAAAAGGCTGGTAAGATTATTGTGAGTATTGGGGAAATGACCTCATTGGTGGATTGCAAATGAGAAATAAATAGAAAAGGCACATGAATAAACATCTAAAATAGCCATTCCTAATTCACAATTGCTGGTCAGATTGAATTTCAGAAAAGTGTTGGCAGAGGGAGAAAACCTGAATATCACAGTGAGATGTGTCTGTGCAAGATCTTTTCCAGGCACTTCCAATTGTCCTGCCATTTCAAGGCTCCATTTGATTGTTTTGCTGATGTCAATATCTGTCCTCTTCTTTCCTTAGGAACCTGTCTTTCTTTGCCATCTGGTCCTTCAAGCTGCTGTCGAGATAAGAAATGCTTCCTTGATACTCCTGTCTTCTACCTTGGGAAACAATTGTGTGCAGTGACCTTATTCTTCTATAGACTGTTCAGTCCATTAATCTGTACATTTGAAAAGTTCTTGCTGTGCATGCCAGGAATGTACTGTTTCTTTGTCTCTGTCCCTCAGATTTCATATCTACCTTCAAGAATCACAGTGGGTACCACCTCTTCTTCCAGGCATTTCCTGACCTGTGCACTTGATAGTATTCATACCTTCTTCAAATTACTTCTTATTTACTAATTTGTATAAAGTCAATTGTCAATAACCATTTATGAAAAGCTTACTATGTGCCAGGTACTATGCTAAGTGCTGGAGATTCAAGGAAAGACAAAAACCAGTTTTGGTTCACGCTGAAATCCCTTAGTAGAATATAATCTCCTTGAGAGCAGGAACAACTTCATTTCTATTTCTGTTTCCCATCCCACCTAGCACTGTGCATGCTTCCATGGGATCTGTGATTTCAGTGCTATGTATACTCTCTCCAACTCAATTAGCAATTCCTGCCTATCTTGTGCAATTATTGTCTATGTACTCCAATACATTTTCCTTTTTAATTAAGTTAAAGTTTTTTCAATCAACAAAAGTCTATTTTCTTTACCTCCTCCCATCCTCTTCCATTAGAAAAAAGGTAAAGGAAAACAAAACCCATGTAACAAATATGCATAGTCAGACAAAATAAATTTCCACATTGGCTGTATTCCAAAAATTTATGTCCCACTTTGTACCCTGATTTCATCACCTCTCTGTCAGGTGGTAAGCAGCATGCTTCATCACTGGTCCTCTGGAATTATGGTTGGTCATTGTATTGGTCAGAGTTCTTAAGTCTTTTAAAGTTGTTTCTATTTTTAATGCTATTTCATACTTGTCCTCCTGGTACTGCTCACCTCACTTTGTATCAGCTCATACAAATCTTTCTGTCTTTTTCATCAATCAGCCATCCTTTTCACTATTTCTTTCAGCACAATAATATTCAATTACATTCATGTACTATGATTTGTTCAGCCATTCTCCAAATGATGAGCACTTCTGTATTTTCTAGTTGTTTGCCACCACAAATAGACATGTCATAAATATTTTTGAACATATGAATCCTTTTCACCTTTCCCTGATTTCTTTTGGAGTACAGGCCTAATAATGGTATTTCTATGTCAAAGGGAAGGTACAATTTGGTAACTTTTTGGACACAGTTCCAAATTGCTTTCCAGAATGAATTTTCCATACATTTTTCAGAGAGAGTCCATTTGATGGACTTGGGCCCTTTCTCTAATTCAGGGGTACTTGTTCTGGAGTCTGTGAACTTGTTTTTTAAAAAATTTGATAACTGTATTCCAATACAATTGGTTTCCTTTTTATCCTGTATATTTTATTCGATTCATTTAAAAACATTATTCCGAGAAGAGATCGGTGTGTTTCACCTGACTGCCAAAGGAGTCCAAGACACAAAAATATTAATAACCCTTGATCTTTTGACATTGTCTGTATACATTGTCTGAATACACAAGCTGTCAGTGATCTCTTGCTTTTGCCAAATGACCTTCCCATCTCTGTGATGACATCTATTATGCTACCTTTCCTGTCTATTTCTTGGTTGGTAATGTGTTACAATCTACCCGTGTCTGTCCTATACTTCCCCATTACATATTGGATGACCCTCAGATTTGGAGGCTGTGGTATTCCATTTTCCTTGAATGTTAGGTAGCAATAGGGTTTGGAAGTGTAATTGCAGTGGTATAAACGACTCCTGGACTCAGTCCAATCCATCTAACAATGCAGATCAACACCCTCTCTATGACTAATAGTCTTAGAGAGTTGGTTAGAGCACTGAGAGGTTAAGTTACCTGCCCAGTTACCTGCCACATAGCCAATATGTGTCAAAGGGAGAACTTGAATCCAGCTCTTCCTGCTCCAAGGTCTTGAATTGAATTACCAAAATTCCTTGAAATACAAGTGTAATGGGAGGTTATACACAGAGCCCTAGGGAGAGATACTTGGATTTTCTTTCCTTTCCCCCTTAATGCTATAATACTCAAGGAGGACCCCAGGCAATATAGCCTCTTCTCTCTTTCATTGGTGATCTCCCTCCTCCCCATTTCCATTTCAAGTCCAGAGTACTCTCATTATCCCAGACAAAACTGTCCCCTCTCCCTCTCAGTTTCAATAGTATTATGTCATGGGAAGTTTGCTCAGGTTTAACCTAAAGGCTTTCTATTGCAGCTGCAGTATATTTTATCCCATTAGGTAATTGATTCATGAGGCAAGTCTTACATGGAGATGTAGAATATGTTTGCCTGTGTAGTATGATTTCCTTGTGGAAGGCCATTGTCCATCGTCCTTCACATTGAGGTGCTAAAGGACTTGGAATTCCACTATTATGGAATCATTCCTTTTGGTTGAACAGCTTTTTCTGGGGTCCTCTTTTAAAATGCCATGGAGTCAGCAATGGTTAACTCCTTAAGTTATAATGACTTACAAGTCAAGACATAAGCCTCCTCATGCCATTGGTCCTTTTGGAAGGATGAACAAGTTACTAAAACCTTTATGCTAATTAGTTTGTAATGCTCCTTTCCTAGCAAAAAGAGGTAGGGAGGAAAGTTGAGAGGGAAAGAATCTTTTTTAGTAATACACATTTTGTTTACTTTACAATTTTGCCTAGGGTGTGGACCTTGCTTTTGGAAATGACATTATTGGTCAGTTATTTTGTGAACAATCTAGAAAGATTCAGAGCCAGAAGTTCTATAAATGAGTCTTTGTTGTGACACTTCTTAGCAGTATAACCTTGGGCAGTCTCTTTGTTACTTTGTGCCTCCATTTCCTTATTTGTAAAATGGCAATAAATAATTTTTCTGCTACCTGGATCACAGCATTGTATGGAGAATCAAATGAAAAAAAAAAGTTACGTGAAACACTATATAAATACACATTATTATACACTTTCAATCTTCTTCATAGGAGTTTCTGATTATGAGAGAAGAAAAGTTAGAAACTTCTGGCCAAGATGGCACTCTAGCTCCAATCATACCTGGTCCAATAAAAACTTGAAATTTGAACCAGAATGATTTATGATCAAGAAATGTAATAAAAACTTCAGTAAGTGACTACTTCTGTTCCAGAACTGCAAAAAAAAAAAAAGCCAGAAGCTCATAGTCAATTGGAAATTGGGCTACCAGCAAAGTTAGCTCCAGTTCAGGCATACAAGCTCACACCCTCTGAGTCCCACTTGATCCTAGCCAGAGGCAAGGGTAGCCTGTAAGGCTCTCTGTCTGGAGGCCGCTCAAGGATCCCCCAAGAAAGCCCCAGGGTAGTGGAAAAAAAGCCCCAGGATGGAGAATTTGGAAATCTCAGAGAGCTGTAGTGACTAGCTAGTGATGTGCCAGCACTCAAATCTAGACATCCTAGCCTCATGGGCACAAACGTTTCCAAGTACTCTGTTCTGAGATGCTATAGAGGACCCTAAAGATCTAACACACTGAACCTTTAAGATCCAGGGAGACCTGGCATTGGGGGAAAGAGGTCAGCACAGAAACCTAAGTGACTCAGGATGAAACTAAGCAGAGCTGTTAAAAAAACCCGGCAGGTAGGGAACCTGGTCCTGGCTCCATTTTAGGAGCTAAAGCTGGAGAGATGAGGAAATAAAGGAAAACACTGACCAGCATTAAAACACACACACACACACACACACACACACACACACACACACACACACACACACACACACACACACATGCAGAGTTCTAGAAGTGCCAAAAAATTACTGCCTAGAAGGATGAAATAACCCCAATAATGCCTGCAAGCCCTGACTAAAAGGGAAAAATGATTTTTCTACATGTACAACATGAATACCTAGAAGAAACAAAGTGAGAAACTTAAAAAGAAAGAAAGAAAAGCTCTGGAGGAAGAACTGGATGGAGAATAAATATTTAGAAGAGAAAATAATAAATCTTACCCAATTAACTGACTCCCTAAAAACTAGAGTATACCAAACAGAAATGAATGACTCCACAGGACAATAAGAGATATTAGAACAAAATCTAAAGAATTGAAAAATAGGAGAAATTGTAATAGATATCTGATATGAAAAAGATCAGAAGAGATAATTTTTGCACTTAATATTATTTTATTTTTTCCAATTACATGCAAAGATAGTTTTCAACATTCATTTTTTGGTAAGATTTTGAATTCCAAATTTTTCTCCCTCCCTTCCTTCCCTCTCCTCTCCCCAAGACAGCAAGCAATCTGATATAGGTTGTACATATACACAGAAGAGATAACTTAAGAATCATTGGACTTCC
Source organism: Phascolarctos cinereus (assembly GCF_003287225.1). Lineage (NCBI taxonomy): Eukaryota > Metazoa > Chordata > Mammalia > Diprotodontia > Phascolarctidae > Phascolarctos > Phascolarctos cinereus. The sequence goes on along the minus strand of NW_027555625.1, from coordinate 150,256,490 downwards.
TGAAAACCTTGATTAAAAAAAAAAGGCCTAGACACTATAGCTCAGGAAATTATAAACAAGAACTTTCCAGAACTATTTGAACCAGAGAGCAAGATGAAAATAGAATCAACTAATGACCTCCTGAAAGAAACTCCGAAAGAAAAAATCCCAGGAATGCCATAACCCAAATCCAAAACTTCCATATTAAAAAAAAAATCCTGCTAGAACCCAGGGAAAAAAAATTCAAGTACCAAGGAGCCATAGTCAATATCCCACAAAACCTAGCAGCTTCTATGACTTTTGATAAGAGATCTTGGAATATAATATTCTAAAAGGCAAAAGAGAGAGGCTTATAACCAAGAGTGACTTATCCTCAGAGGACATTTATGCATTGATGAAAAGACCAGAGTGGAGTAGGACCTTTGAATACAAATACAAGAATCAAGAGAAGCTTAGAGAGAGGCATTTATTAGAGGTGGTGTTAACATTTTAGGAGGGGGAGAAGAAACAAGTATCCTTTCAAAACATTAGTGTCTTCAAAGGGCATTGAGGGAGTTAAATAAGAAAAATAGAAGATCTAGGGGTGAATTGGTTTCATTCTGAGAGTTTTAAGAGTAAAAAGAGAAAGGATGGTAAAAAGACTAGACCACAGTAGAAATGGGGAAAAAGGGAAGGGCACTTACTATTTCTCATAATTGATGCTTCAGAGGAAAAAATGGAGGAAAGAATGTGGAGAATCACAGTCAGATGAACCCTACTTTTATTTGAAATGGACAAAAAAGAATTTAACACATTTATATACACAAATTGGAAACAAGTAGAGATGGAGGGGAAGGATTAAGAGGAAGGATAATACTGAGAAAGAATCACTGTAAGCAAAACATATTTTATGATTCTTAAGGGGGGGAATTAAAAGGAGAGGGGAAAAGCAATGAAGTAAGTGAGTATCAGTTATGGAATGGTTGAATGAAGCATGGCATATTAATAAAATACAATATTATTTTGCTGTAAGAAATGATGAAATGATGGTTTCAGAGAATCCTGAAAGTATGAACTAACATATAGGCAAATGAGCAGAATCTAGAGAACAATTTACAGAAGGACAACAACATTGTAAAAAAAGACAGTTTTCAAAGACAAAGAACACTGATCAGTGAAATGACCAACCACATCTCCAGAAGACCTGTGATGCAGTATGTTACCTTCCCCCCTGACAGAGAGGCAAGATAGGTGCAGAAAGACGTTTTTGGCTAAGGCCTCTGTTTGGATTTGTCTTGTTTGACTACATTTATTTGTCAGAAGGGTTCTTTCCCCCATTTCTCAGTTATTAAGGGAGAAGAGATAATATTAGGAGAGAGAGGTGAGATTAACAACAGTCATGGTGGGGGGAGGGGGGGAGAGAGAGAGAACCATGTGTTTTCAAAAAGTGCCTGAGAGAAAAGAAAAAAACTCAGAAGGAAACCAAGATAAACAGGACAGTTTTGAAAGTATCATATGAAATTTATTATACACTTTTTAAAAAGCAAGAGGCATGAAATAGAGATTCATGGTTTCGTATAAGATCCTCTTTTTGTGTTCAACTGTTTTAAGGAAATGCTAATTTCTTTGTGGGTTTTTTAGTGTTTAAGTTCAAGTTCAAAATTAAAAAATAAAATTAATTTTAAAAAAGAACAGCTATTTAAATCCCTTTTCTTACGTCTCTTCATATTCCCCCATCTGCTCCTTATATTTCTAGGTGACTGGTTTTTTTCCTCTCTAGATTTCTCCCGTTTCAGTTTTTCTTATTGGTTGATGACCCTTGAAGGAACCAGATGGACTATTTGATTATATGATCTGTAGCCAGATGAAGGGACAGCTGTAGGACTCGGGGATGTTCTTTCCAGGGCCTGGTTCCAGCCTGCCCATGAAGGTCCTGTGGGGAGCTGTTGTCTTGCCCCATTAGGACTTTTGGCTGCAGTATTGGCAAGGCTTCCCAATCCTGCGTTTTAACTCCTTTCCTGCTCTGCAACTAATTTTCATCATCACAGCCTTCAGATTAATCCTCATCCCCCATAATCAACAACAACAACAACAAGAAACATTTATATAGCACTTTAAGCACCTTGGAAAGTACTTTACAAATATCTCTTTTTATCCTTACAACAACCCTGGGAGGTAGGTACTAATATTATCCCCATTTTACAGATTAAGAAAATGAGGCTGAGAGATTAAATGTGGCCCAGGATCACACAATCAGCTAGTGAATGTCTGAAACAATATTTGAACTCATGTCTTCCTAACCACAAGCACAGCACTCCATGTCCTTTGCCACCTAGAGGACTTACTTCTCTTATGTAGAGTCTGAGAATTGAACCATCGTCCAGAAGAATAAAACCAAGAGCAGCCAGGGTTCCCATCTCTTAAGTCCAGTACAGTTCCTGTCTTCTACATTGACATCCTGGACTCTTGAAGAGAATGCCTTCCTTGTATACAACAATATCCCCTTTGTAAAGGGCTGTTCTCGATAGTGAAATGATTCAAGAGCAGTAGTGAAGGCAATCTTGTAGAGTATTAGTCTGTAATTGGCTTGGCAGCTCCTCCACCATCAGCTGCCCTCAGTGCCTTGGCAGGGGTGCCTGCATCATCTAAGAAAAAAGCAGAAACAAAAGGAAATGATCATCTTGTCAATAGGAAAATGTATTTTTATTTATTATTGGCTTAGAAGATCAAAGAAAGAGTACAAGAATGTAGAAGAGATTCTGTGGTGAAATAACAAAGATGGTAGTAGTGATGATGATAAAAAATGCTGGAGTCAGGGTCCAGAGAGACTTCTATTTGAGATCTACCTCTGATACATACTGGCAATATAACTGAGCAAATCCCTTCGGTGTTCTAAGCCTTAGTTTTCTCAGCTGTAAAATGGGGATAGGAATGCCTGTATCTACTTTAAGGATTATTGTGAGGTTCAAAACATTTGTGACTCTGCAATCATTCAAGTGCTGTGCGTAAATGTTAGCTGGTATCACAAGATAATAATGATGCATCTACATAGTATTTTAAGGTTTCAAAGAATTGTTCTCACAAGCTTGTGAGTAGACAATACAGGGATCATTATTTCATTTTATAGAGACTCAGAAAGATTAAGTGATTTCCTCAAGGAGTTCTGCCTTGAAGTTCAAGGGTCTTTCTGAAATGCTAGAAAAATTCATTTTGTTGTCCTGGAGTTGATAATGTGCCTAGGCCATCTGGACAGTTAGATTTTTTTTTCAAAAGCTACACTTTTGGAGAGTTTAGTGTACTGTTTGTGAGATTGTTTTGTTGTTTAGTCTTTTTTCAGTTGTGTCTGACTCTTCATAATCCTTTTTGGAGTTTTCTTGGCAAAGATCCTGGAGTGGTTTGCCATTTTCTTCTCTAGCTCATTTTGCAAATGAGGAAACTGAGGCAAACAGGGTTAAGTGACTTGCCCACGGTCACACAGCTAGTAAGTGTCTGAATTCAAATTTGAACTCAGGTCTTCCTGATTTCAGGCCCAGCACTCTTTCCATTCCACCACCTACCTGCCCCAATGTGTAAATGCTCACCCTGAAAATTTAAGTATTAGTTCTCAGGATCTGATTCTAGCTGACTTCAGTACACTCCCCAAAAGGACAGTCTCCTTAATTGAGCTATGATTTACACCTGTCAAACTTTGAAACTACAACAGAAAGAAAAAACCCCAAACAAACAACTAGCTTTTTATGATGTCCACAAAAGGACACCATGCTGTCTAGCACCTGGCTCAGTATTTGTATAAGACATTGGCTAACAAAGTGTGGTCTATGGACCCTTGGACATCCCTGGAACCTTTTCAAGGGATTCATGGGGCCAAAACTATTTTCATAATAATACCAAGACATTATTTGTCTACTAATACTCCTTCCCTTTTCAGCTAGATATGTATGTGAGACCAGATTTTCTTCACGTACTTCAACCAAACCCACAGTTTGCAACAGATTGAAGGCAAAAGCAGATATGAGAATCCAACTGTCTTCTTTCATGCCAGCCACTAAAGAGATTTCAAAGAAAATTATGTAAAGCAATGACACTCTTCTCAGTAATTTTTTTGGAAAATATATTTTCCACAAAACATATTATTTTTGTTAACATGTAATGGGTTCATTTTTGTTATTTTAAAATAAATTAGCAAATATTTCTAATCCAGTAAGTATCGATAAATAGAACCCAAACAAACAACAAACAAAAGAACAAATGCAACAGATGCTCATCCTCAAAAATGTTTAAGAGTGGAAAGTTGTCCTGAGACTAAAAAGTATGAGAACTACTCTACATCCCTGGGGAGAGGGGATGCATGTGGAGACAGACAATGCCACTGGCTGGCTTCTTTCTAAATAAAAACCATCTATAGTTCAGACTTTTATCATTTCTAATACGCCTTGCTGTTAGGCATGGAGGTTTCATGGAAAAAGAAAACCTGCTCAGACTATCAACAAGCTGTCAGCCTCCAGGGGGGCTTCTCTCCCTTTTGTCTCCCCACCATTACCCCTTCACAGGAACAGACTCTTGGTTATACTGCTCTTTATACCAAGTTGGAAAGCCAGTTTCCTTTCCATCATTAGTTGACTGAGATGGAGCTACTGAGATAGAACTAGATAAGGATTCTGAGTCTTAGAGACCAAGAAAGAAGGATTCTGAGTCTTAGAGACTAGGAAAGAAGGATTCTGAGTCTTAAGAGACCAGGAAATAAAGATTCTGAATGTCAGTGCCCCTGACCCTCTGAATAGGACAGTTTTATCTTGGTGGTTTATGGGACCTGATTGGGCTTTAAGTGTCTAATCTGAAGAAACATGATAATCAGCTTTTCTCTTGAACTTAAACTTTAGTTTTTCTCTTAGGCTTTGTGTGGAAACACAGAAGGTATGTGTAAATCTGTGGTTTAGGTGGAGGTGAGGGAAAAGAGCAGAGTATGAATGAGGGGTAAATCAGTGGATGCCGCAGAAAGACTGCTCTGGAGGCAGAGTTGGATAGCTTAGGTTTGAATCATGACTCTATTGCTTACAACCTGTCTCACCTTGGGAAAATCATCGCACCCCAGTTTCCTCATATGCAAAATGAAAGGTTTGTACCAGATCTTCCTTTCTAGCTGTCAATCTATAAACCTAGATCCAAACTGGATTATACTTGATTGTTTATCCAATTAAGTGGTACAATGGATAGAGTGTTGGGCCTGGAGTCAGGAAGACCCAGGTTCAAATCCAGCCTCAGACACTTAATAGCTGAGTGACTTGGACTAATCACCTAATGCACCAGTTTCCTCAGCTGTAAAATGGGGGTGATAAAAGCTCCTACCTCACAGAGTTATCGTAAGGATCAAATGAGCTAATATTGGTAAAGTGCTTAATACAGTACCTGGCACATAATAAACATGTTTTCTTCCTTTCTTCCTCTGGACGTTTATACCTGGAATGTAGCCTCTACTCTTCTTTGCATTTCAGAATTCATATTCATTCAAGGCTCAGCTCAGGTGCTACCTCCTTTGTGAAGCCTTGTTTGACCCTCCCTAAATTCTAGTGCCCTCTTTCTTCTGGATTTTCTTAGCATACTTACTCCAGTCTCTCCTTTACCCCTTTTAACACTGCATCTTTTACTATACCTATCTCTACACATGTTTTATTCTTGTTTGGAATGTAAGTTTCTTGAGGGCAAGGCCATTTTGTTTTTTTGTCTTTATATCCCTAATGGGCAGCTAGGTGGCTCAGTGGATAGGGCAATGGGCTTGGAATCAAGAAGACTCATCTTCCTGAGTTCAAATCTGGCTTCAGATACTAGCTGTGTGAGCCTGGGCAAGTCACTTTAGCCCTGCTTGCCTGTATCTACTGGAGAAGGAAGTGGCAAACCACTCCGGTATCTTTGCCAAGAAAACCCAATAGACGGTAGGTTATATTGGGCCACAAAGAGTCAGATATGACAACAAGAAGAAGGTAAGACTATCCATGGGCCCTCACACCTTGACAGCCCTAGGTAATTTGTTGACAGGCAATTCCTATATATGATTTTTGGAAGGGTGCAGGTTGGTACAGTAATTAGAATGGAGGATGAAAGGTACTTTTTAACTCTAAATCTAATTGACTTAAGTTTGAGACAGATGCTGTTCATATTAAGCAGGAGGAAGGAGGCTAAAAGACAAATCAAATGTCTGTCGGTTCTACTTAGCTGTCTGGCTCTTCTGTGAAGCTCCAAAAGAACTCGAGCCTTGAATGTGAAGACTTCCCTTATAAAGAGAAAAGCAACATGCACAGTTACAAGACTCTGGGAATGGACAGATTCTCCTCCTTACGAAGAGAAAAAAATTTAAGGATTTTTTCCTAATGCGATGACTAGGTACAACAGAGCCTACATACCCCCTACAAAAATCTGAAGCTAAAGCCTCTGGAGTCTAAGCTAAAAGAGAGATGTTGGAGCCACATTAAGAGGGAAGGGTCAGAACATCAGCTGAGGAAAGCAGCTGAGTTCAGAAGCTCCACAACAACGTGGCCACTGGAGGAACATTTGGCACCAACTTTGTACCCAGTAGAGGAATGCCCATTAGTGACCATGAGAACTACAGAGCAGATTGCACACCACAGAAACCAAGGGAGTAGGTGCAAAGGGCACAATAACAGCAGACTTTGGTGGCCTTGTAGTGTTAGACAGAGGTGTGAATTGTCCCTCCACGTGTGGGCCTTACATGTGCATCCATCTGTGAGCCCTGGACACGGTTTCCCTAGATTGCGCGCTGATCACGTGTTCCCCACATGTGAGCCCTGACAACATGTTACACATATGTATATTCCCCTCTATATAGTTTCCCTAGGCAGTCCACTCTTTCCAATGATAATTTGTATATTTATGAGTGTGCCCAGGTTTACAAAGGAAATATTCTATTGTTATATTTCTTATGATGCCATTTTATTACATGCCTTTGCTTTGACCTAAATGTGTCCTCTTACTGAATAGTAAAAAATAAACCCATTGGTGGATATCCTTGACTTGTTTTTTTTTTTTAAGTACCCTCAACCTGGGTTCCTATGTTTAATATGGATGGTGCTGTAGATGCTCAAAACCAAAATGGTCACAGCAAAGTTAGTACTTGAATCCAAGTTGACTGACTCCCAGTCCAATGCTCTTTCCATTTTAAGAGTCTAGTGTTGGGTTCTTACTAAAATATAACAATGGCCAGCAGGAAAAATAAAAATTGAAGATCCCTTAATTCATTTAAAAAAATTTGTTTTTAAATTTTTAGGCAATTGGGGTTAAGTGACTTGCCCAGAGTCACTTAGTACATGTCAAGTGTTTGGTCTGAGGCTGGATTTGAACTCAGGTCCTCCTGACTTCAGGGCTGGTGCTGTATCTACTGCGCCACCTAGCTGCCCCCCCTTAATTCATTTTTCTAGCACATCTGACTAGAATGTTTCAGATTCTTGTAGATTTATAGAGTTAGAAGGAAGCAATCCCTTTCAGTTGCTACTTGGAGCATGAATCTGCTCTAGAACTTCCCATACAAGTGATCATTCAGTTCCACTTGAAGAGATCCAGTTCTAGGGAACTAGGCACCTCCTTAGGGAGCTCTGTTATCTCAGGCTATCAGGCCCTTTTCAGAGTTTTCGATATGACTTTGAAAGAGCTTGGTGCCTAAGTCTTTGGAAGTTTCTAAAGGCTTGAGACAGGGTAAATGCCCCAAGTTTATGAATATGAGAATATTTTTTATTGTAGTATCAATTAAAGAAGTCTTTGAGAGAGAGCTTCTCTACGACTGTTACTGTTACTGCTACCTAAAATAATAACAGCTAATAATAATACTCCAATGAATCTGAGATCTTGGTGATGTGGATATGTCCTTAAAAAAATGCAAATCCCAATCACCTTTGCTTTCCCATTCTGTGAGACTCTTATCAATCAGTTTGCTGTAACAGAATCTTTCCGATATGATGGGAACTTCATTCAAATTCTTCAAGTTCCTTTTGGAACCTGAGGACTATTCATCCATTGTTGTTGTTGTTCAGTCATATCTCAATCTTTGTGACCTCATCTGAGGTTTTCTTGCAAAGACAGTAGAGTAGTTTGCCATTTTAAGATGAGGAAACTGAAGCAAACAGCGTTAAGTGTCTGCCCAGGGTCATACAACTAGTAAATGTCTGAAGCCAGATTTGAACTCGGGAAAATGAATCATCTTGACTTTAGACTCAGCACTCTATCCACTATACTACCTAGCTACCTGTTCAGTCATTAGCCCTCCCTTTTGCAAGATGACCAGTTCATTTTATTTTCGGATCATACATATCTTTGATGATATCCTTTATCCTACTTCTTCAAAATCCTAAGTTTTCAATAGCCTGCTTGTGCTCACCATGCATCTGTCATCATCATCATCATCATTATATATGCAAACCAATAATAATAATATTATGTAGCACTTTAGAATATGCAAACTAATTTACATTTATTAGCTTATTTGATCTTCATAGCAACCATGTGAGGTAGATATCATTATTATTCCCATTTTATGCCTGGGGAAACAGAGGCTCAGAGAGATGAAATTACTTGCTCGGGGTCACATAACTAGTAATTTAGTAAGTAATAGCAATGGGATTTGAACCTAATTTCTCCTGGCTACAAGTCCAGTGCCCTTTCCCTATTACTCTGCATGTCCTTTGTCATTTTAAATAAGTTTATTGATACATTTTGCATGGATGCTTCACATCTATTTCAGTATGTTAGGCAATCTATTGGCAGTTAGGCAAAATTATCCATAGTATATAGCAGACATCCTCATCTCCTGGATTATGGCAACAATCTCTTTGCTAGTATCCAAATTTCCTGGCTCCTTTTGCTCTGATCGATGTTGCATAGACCATTGCTAGGAAGATCACAAGAGCAGAAACTGAGAGCAGGAAGGAAGCCTACCGATCTTTCTCGAATATTGCTTTTTACCACATTACCCTCTCATTTAAGAAACAGAAGTAACTTTTTATCACTACTTGTCAGATCAAAAGAAATATAAATCCTTGAAGGAACTATAAATTCTGGAAAGCAGTTTGGAATTATGTTAAGAAAGTGACTAAAATGCCAATCCACTTTGATGCAGAGATCCAGGGATCCAAGGCACTTCCTCCACAGAGGTCAAGGAGAGAGAGATCCTATGTACACCATAATATTCACAGGAGCATTTTGTTTTTGTGATAGCAAAGAAATAAAAAAATCTGCCCATTTTTTTGAGAAACGGTTAAAATTATGATATATGAATGTAATGGCATATTACTATACTGTAAGAAGGGCAGTTAGATGGCTCAGTGCATAGAGTGCTGGCTTGGAGTCAGGAAGACCTGATTTCAAATCTGGACTCAGGCACTTATTAGCTGTGTGACCCAGGGCAAGTCATTTAATCCTTGTTTGTCTTAATCCATTGGAGAAGGTAATGGCAAACCACTTCAGCATCATTTGCCAAGAAAACCCCATGGACAGTATTGGCGTGCTATGGTCCATGGGGTCACAAAGAGTCACAACTGAACAACAAAAGTATTGAAAGAAACAATGAATATGAAAAGCTCAATGATGCCTGGGAACACTAACATGAACTAATGAAGAATGAAGTAAGCGGACCTAAGAAAGCAATATATATGACCATAACAATTTATGTGAATGGAACAAAGAATTTTCCCATTAAGAAACTGAATGCTAACCCTCCCCCTAAGAAACTGCTGTATACTTCTGAAGAGGTCTAGGGGTTTTGGGGTGCTGGGACCCCAAGATTGCGGTACCAGGCCCTGCTGAATGAATTCAACTCAAATCTTCTTCAGCCAGAGGAAAAGTTTATTAGTGATAAATCACAGAGGCCAGGTGACGCCCATAAGGACAGGCGGGCATGAGAAAGGCTCAGCCTTTGGGGCACGACAGATTCTCAGCTAGGTGACTCCCGTAAAGACGAGTGGGCATGAGAGGTTCTCAGCCTTGTGGGCCTGAGATTCTCAGCATCTGAATGAGGGCCAAGGTGGATCTTAAATACTAAAGTAACTTTGGGTGGCCAGAGAAGGGGGTTGGGTAAAGGGTGTAGGTAACAATTCTAATTGGGGAGGTCGGCGAGATTGAATAGACAATGGGAATAGATAATGGAGGAACAGGAAGGCAGAAGTTTGAAAGGCATCTGCACAAAATCAAGGTGGGGCTAGGACTTTCAAAAGGAGATAAAGGAAGGCCTTTCTGGGGCCTATAGACAAGAGGGAGCCTAAGGCTTTTAGGGCGCATCTGAATAAAGATTAAAAGGTAAAGTTAAGGCTTTCAAAGGGAGATGAGGGTCTGGGGCCTGTGAGTCAGATTCCCTTTGAGGCAAAGGGTGAAGATCTTGGCTTGGGCCCCGCCCTCATCACTTCTAATGACCAACCTTGTCACCCCAAAGAAATGAGACTTCTCTCAGGATTCTCCAATATGGTCCTTCTACTTCAATTATTTCTGTTTTCTTACCATCTACTGACTATATCTTGCTTCTTCCTTTCTTTGTACCTTTGCTCATAATCTATCTCTACCTGCCTTTCACCTGCTTATTCCAAATTTATTTCCATCACTTTTTTAAAAACCTGGCTCTAGGCCAACATCCTCCAAAATTTTTTTCCTAATGTATTGCTGAAGAACAGAAAGCAAGGAAATGATCAGCATGGAGAATAATCAATAAGCTGTTTTAAATTTGCTCCTGTTTTCCAGTTGTAAAATGAAACATACAAGAAACAGCTATGTTGTAACATTCTTCAGAACACTTTTTCCCTCTTTTCTATTTTTGCCTCTCATAGTGCTAACACGGAGATGTTTGTTGTTTTTAGATGAAAATCACCTTAATGATCTTAGTTCTTTTATTTTATTATTTTAAATAAATTTGCTGATGCTTTTTGTTTTTATATCACAATCATTTCTGGAAATCACCCATTCCACTCCCCTATTCCAAATTGAACAAAGAAAAGTTAAGTAAAAACAATTGACCTAGTGAGCCTTTTTGTTAATGTATTCAGTACTCTGACCCTGCAGTTGTTCACCTCTGCTGAATACCATTAACTTTCTAGGATGTTAGGTCTTGTTTAGCACTAATATCATGTAGCCTCTAAGATCCCTTCTAACTCGGAGATTCTGTGATTCTGTGAACGTCACCTTAATGTTCCTAGTGCCTTTCAGCACTAGAATCAGGACAGTGAAGAGGGAAGATGAACCTACTTTCTATCACATTGGTTTTTATTACTCTGTTCAATAAAAATAATTAAGTTAGTATATTCTACTTGTGAAATAATTATTCAGGTTGTGGATTATTCAGGACCTTCATTTCTTATCTTCCCTTTGACTCCCTGGCTTTTGGTTGCATGTATTGTGAGGAAGAAGGGCAGATACAATCCTGAAAGTGTTCCAGACTTGGAATCAGGAGACCTGAATTTGAATCTTGGCTAAACTCTAGCTGTGTGACCCTGGGGAAGTCAATTTCCTTCTCTGATAATTGAAGAGAATACTTACTCTCCTCACAAAGTTACTGTGAAGAGAACTCTTTGTAAACTATATAGTACAATGCAAATGTTAAGTGAACTTTAAAGTGCCATCCAAATGAGAAGTACTAGGTAGTTCACTGATCTTTATTTACCTCCCTGCTAACAGTTAGCTCTTCATCAAGTTGAAGATGTTGTCTCATATCATAAGCCCTGATGTGTCAGAGTTCTATTGGGTTACTGACCATAATGATGACAGGATAAGCTGAGTCAAAAATCAATTGTTTTCTATATTGCTCATTGATTGCTATTTTGAACTCTGTTATTACATGATTTATTTGTTGTATAAAAGGCTACATTATGGGTGTGAGCTCAGAGGTTCCAAGACAAATACTTTCTTATAAAAAGGCCAATCCATTTGAGTATCCACATATAGCAAACCCAAATATCTTAGCTTTAGTTGAAAAAAGATTTCACTTTGCTTTTGCCTTGAAACATTGATCAGTTGCTTTATTTATGTAATCAAACTACTTTCTGAGCATAGGCTTGGGCACATTTACATAATGTGATGTCATCAAAAAAGCCTCAGGACTTTAACCAGCCTAATTCTATTCCATAGAATCAAAGGATGTCAGTGCTAAAAGGGTCCTTAGATATCATCTAATCCAGGGATTCCTGGTATGTGTGATTTTGTGTTTTTAACTGTATTCCAATATATGTGGTTTCCTTTGTATTCCTGTGAGCCTTATTCTGAGGAAGGGTTCATAGGTTTCATCAGAGGGCCTCCCCGCAAATATTAGGAATCTCTGCTCTAGTACAACTGCCTCATTTTGCAGATGAAAAAACTTTTTTTGACACTTTTGCCATTATTGGTAGGGCTCATTCACTTGTTAATTCATGTATTTAGTGAACACTTAATAGCATCCTAGAACCTAAGAAGATGGTAGAAATAAAAGGAAGTAAAAGACAATGTCTGCCCTTGAAGAGCTTACAGGCTAAAGGTGCAAAAGCACTTAGAAAGTAACTTCACATAGAGCATCCTTATGTGGAGACACATCCCTTTTCCCTCCCTTTTGGATAGGGGTGGGGGAATCATGGTGTTGAACACTGCCTATATAATAAAACTTTTTTTTAATCACAAAACTTTTAAAAAACACGTTGGCTAGTTTTGTTGAATTTTTTCTCTCTTCTTTATCATAAGGGTCTTCCTCTCCCAGACTGATTGTTTTGGGAAGGCAAACTAGGCCATCTTTTGTCGCACTTTTAACCTAGCCTTTAATCACTGAATGGGCATTGCCTCAAACAAGCTAAGATCTGGGAAACACATTAGCTTAAAAAGGCCAAGGTCTCCCACTGCACCTTGGACCATTGCCAGTTGTCTTGACTTACGTCTTGCGGCTGGATTCTGATGGCTCAGGAGGAGAGAATGAGGCTGATGACTTTGCACAACTCTGTTCACTTAAATCCAATTCACTTGCAAGTCAAGACCACCCTTGTGATGTCATGGGTCCTCTTTGAGAACCAAGGACAAACAACAACAATATTATAAGGGATTTATTATAATATTATAAGGGATGAGTCTCTGGGAAGGGATGAAGAGAGGAATATGGTGAGAAATGTAGGTGATATAAAACAAAAGATATCAATGAAATTAATTTAATACAATAAAAAATGTTAAACAATAGTATGTAGAATTTTGGAATTTCAAATTATCATAAAAATAGAGTACCCCTCCATTCTATCAGCAGGTACAAGAACCTGTGCAAGTCTATATTCTGTTGCTCGTGTCATATTCTATTGTTCATATCCCTCTGAACCTTGACCAGATGGAGTCAAATGATGCTGTAATAATTGAAATAATTGAAAAAGACATTTATTTAAAATACTGCAAGGAATCAAAGCCAGGCAGTAGGAACATCATCATATGTGTCCCAAAGTTACTTCTTCCAAGAACCTCAAGGACAAAAGTATATTCCACCTGTAGTGCTCCCCCCCAAATCTCACACATAATTACAGAAAGACACATGTGGTTTCACTACCTCCCAATTAACCCTTATGTCTCCCAGACATTTTTTGTTGAGTCATTTCAGTTATGTCTGACTCTTTGTGACACCATTTAGAGTTTTCTTGGCAAAAGTACTTGAGAGGTTCACCATTTCCTTTTCCAGCTCATTTTATAGATTAGAAACTAAGTCAAACAGGGTAAAGTGACTTGCCCAGGGTCACACAGCTAGTGTCTGAGGCCAGATTTGAACTCAGGCAGTTGAGTCTTCCTGATTTCCAGCCTAGTATTCTACCCACTACACCAACTAGCTGTCCCTCTCCCCAAACACAGTGTGTGTATTTGGGGTGTGTGTGTGTGTGTGTGTGTGTGTGTGTGTGTGTGTGTGTGTGTATGCTTCAGTCAAGGTACCTACCTTTCAGAGCACATGCTTTACGCATGGTTTGTGGTACTTGCCCGAAGTGTGAAAATTCTTAGTTATGGCTCTATTAATTTATCCGAATATAAATGGAAAAAGAGTAGAAAATTCACTCACAAGATCCCTATCAACCATCTGAGTATTTATTAAATACCTATTCTGTGCCAGACATTGTTCTAGGCTCTGGGAATATGAATATAAGCAATGAAACAATCCCTACCCATAAGAAGCTTACATTATATCCTAATGGGGGAAACAACAAGTATAAACAGCATAAATGTAAAGTGAATTATCACAAATATATACAAAGTTGTTAAGTACAAGGTAGTGGGTACTAATTGTTGAGGGGATCTGAAAAGATTTTATGTAGGAAATGAAAACTTAAGGGAAGTATAAAGAAGAGGAAGAATCAGCTAGATTTCTCAATAAGCCCATTAATTGCCTAATTTCCATTAGACCCTCTGACTAGTTTTCTTTTCAGCTTATTCTTCCTTATTTCTATAAGAACTATGGATAAGACTTTATCTTTTTAACTGGTTCAAAGTTCCTTCCAAACGGTTGACACTCCAATTCTATTACACTAAATACTCTTGCTAGCAACAGACCATTCTCAGCTTAATGTATAAATCATCATGTGCCTGTTACTGATACTGACTGTGATAGTAATACCAGAGTTAGCCGACAGATAGTTGCTATGAGATACCACTGCTTCAAACCATCCTTGAATTCTTATTGCCAGTAAACAACACCAAGTTCTGCCATTTGTACTAGATCCCATAAACCGCTTTTGGACCCAGACACAGGAAGGTTACCTCTTGACAAGGTAAGGGAAGCATTTCTACTTAACTTGTCAATTCTTCATTCTGAAGGCAATAGGCTGGATAGGATGTTTGCATTTTGTATCTTGAATCAAGAGGCCCTTGGCCCCATTATTTTCGTGGCTTGGCCTGAGCCAAAGGCATCTACAGCACTCTACAACAACAGGAAAAAAAATTCCCCATCCATAACAGATGACAGTGTTTCTTGAAGGAGAACTGAGTGAACCAAATATCCTAGTTAGTAGAGAGTTGCTATACATGGGTAATCAATTAAATTTTTGGAAAAAACCCTTAGAATGCAATAAAATTCATTGGACACTAAAACTGCACTGAACAAAAGGTAGTTCTTAAGGGCTTGTGATATATAATATTTCATATGTTACATATAAAATAAGTAGTAGGAATTCTTCTTTGGATTTAAATTGGACCAGATAGTTCCTAGAGTCCCTTCCAAATCTGACATTCTGTGATTTTTTTTTCTTTGAGGATTCAGATAGCACTTTAAGATTCTGTTGGGTTTCAGGCTTATCATTATGGGTATAAATGATCAGTGCTCTTTAAATGTTCTGAAGTGTTGAATTAATGGAGAGTTCCTGTTAATGGAATGCTGGATTACAAAGAGTTTGCAAGCATATTTTCTTGCATTGAAATGTCAATACAATGTGGCCAATATATTATAAACAATTTTTCCAAATGCATAGTATATAACTGTATTACACAAAATGATATGGTTGGAGAGGCAAGACAACCTACATACATACATACATACATACATACATACATATACATATATATGGGAAACAATTGATCATATTGTAGCTATAGCCTGGGGTCCTTTGATGTGGCACTCATGGTACTGTTTGAATACTTTTCTATTCAAATTGACAGTCAGTGAAAAAGTATTTATTAAGTACCTACTATTTGCCAGGCACCATGCTAAGTGTTGGGAACATGAAGGAAAGTTTCTGCTCTAAAGGAGCTCACAGTCTAATGGAGGAGACATCATGCCAAGAACTAGGTATAAACAAGTTAGGTACAGGATAAATTGGAGATAATCAACAGAGGAAAACAACAGAATTAAGGGGATTGGGAAAGACTTCTTGTAGAAGGTGGGAGTTTAGCTGGGACCTGAAGGAAGCCAGGGAAGCCAGGAGGCAGAGATGAGGAGGGAGATTGTTCCAGGCATGGGCCACAGTCACTGAAAATGCCCAGAGTCGGGACATGGAGTGTCGGCAGGGAGGGCAGTATCCCTGGATCAAAGAATACGTGGTGGGAAGTGGGAGGAGCAGTGTAAGGTATAAAAAGAATTGAAACAGTAAGAGGGGCTTTTAATGCCAAACAGAAGGTTTTATATTTGATCCTGGGAGAGATAGGGAGCCCCTGGAATTTATTGAGGGTAGGGACATGACATGGTCAGATCTATGTTTTAGGAAGCTCACTTTCACAGCTAAGGGAGGATTGCCTGGAATTGAAAGAGATTTGAGGCATCTCTGAACCCTCACTGATGAATCTCTATACTAGACTAAGCTGTATGACACATGCATTTCAAAGCAAAGACATTTAATTAAAATAGAATGACAAGATAATTACAAAGATATGCATCAAGTTTCAATTACCCTTGGCCCCCATTCCCAAATGACTGGTCTCCAAATGTCTCTTATATGTGCTAGGTGACTCCCAGTTATCCGACCCTGTTATTTCTCCAATATAGCAAGAGAGGGCTGTCTCGCAGAAAAGTGTTAGAGACCAGCATGGATGACAGATTTAGTTGCTTCGCTTTCCATTTCACCACAGTTACAGCCTTGGGAGCAATGAATCTGTGGCATTGCAGTTAGAAGCTATGTTTCTCTGTCACAGTAACAGTCTTGGGAGTGCTTGTGATTTTTCTTGGGAAACACTGGGGAAGCCTCCTGCTGTGTTTCTCCATGTCCCGGTCATTCTACTCTCCTTGCTAGCTCCATTCTACAACCTGCATTCACTTTCTCAGCATGGTCTAGACTTAATTGTTATTTCTTTTGATTTTCCCCTACTTCCCGTAAATGTGCCAACAGATCAGTTGTCAAAATCCTGTGTCATCCTACACCTGAAACATTTCTATTCTCTTTTTAAACGGTGTATGCTGAAAGAGTGTTTCCTGAATCAGGATGTACTGGGTTATATCATCAAGCTATGTATACCATGCATAGGCTATTGGAAGTATAGTCCAAAGGTAATGTTCTCAATGAATGAAGGTTTCTCAGTGTCACACACTATGGGATCATGGGCTCTGTTCCCAGGTACACATTCTTGCATTTGTGTCTTTCAGATTACATTGTGATGAAAATGCTATAAAAATTCAGAGACAAAGGGAAACCATGTGGGCTGAAGACTGCCAAAAATGGTAGGCAGGGATTTCTCTTGGCCCTTAAAGATAAGTAGGATTTGGAAAGGCAGGAGGTAAGAAAGGACCATTGTAAGTAAAATCTTAGAGTTAGGGGCTCAATTTGGTTCAACATTTATCACACACCAACAATGTGTAAGAAATTATGTTTAACATTGGAGAAATAAAGACAAAATGAAATCAGTCTCTGCTACCAAGAAGTCTGTGGACTATTGAGGACAGCGGATGTTCAGGATACAGTGAAGAAATCAGTTTGTTTGGTGTTGTTTGTTGGGAAGAAGTGGGATATTAGGTTAGAAAAGTGGAATGGAACTAGATTGGGGGAAGACCTTGAGTGCTAGGCTAAAGGGTCTAGACTTAATTCCTTAAAAAATCTGGAGCTTTTGGAAGTTCTTGAGAAATGATTTGACATGAAAAGATTGATGTTTTAGAAAGATTCCTTTGATGGTGGTGTGCCAGATGGACTGGAGGTAGAAGAGACTGAAGGTGGGGAGGCCAGCTACATGGCTGGTACAGTTATCTAGATGTGAAAAGATGAAAGCAGAACTAGGGCATTGGCAGGGAGAAGAAAGTGATGGGGGCACAGTGGACAGAGCACCAGCCCTGGAGTCAGGAGGACCTGAGTTCAAATCCGGCTTCAGACACATAACACTCTGGGCAAGTCACTTAACCCCAATTTCCCTCACCAAGAACAAACAAAAAGAAAGTGGCAAATATCAGACATGTTTCAAAGGAAGAGTCCATAGATGTTATGTTGGTGACTACTTAGTCATGGGAAATGAAAGCGAAGAAAAGTCAAAGATGACTTTAAAGTTTGAGCCTCAAAGACAAGGAATAAAGAGTTGTAATAAACTGGCACCTACAAATGCCAGATACTCCGTTAATTGCTGTAATATGGAGAAAAGAAAGAAGTCAATCTGCTCTCAAGGAGGAGAGCACTCTAATGGAGGAGATAACATGTAAACAATTATATGCAAACAAGCTATATACAGGTTTTATGTGTATGTGGCTTGTCCTTTGTTCTCGAAGAGGACCATGACATTAGCAAGATGATGACATGACTTGCACCTGAATTTGATTTGAGTGAGGGAGGGCTGTGCAAAGTCATCAGCCTCACTTTCTCCTCCAGAGCCATCTGGGTCCAGTGGCCAGATATCGATCAGGATGAGGTAGACATGGCCCAGGATATATTTGGATAAACTGGAGATAATAGATAGGAGGAAGGGGCAGCTAGGTGGCACAATGGATAGAATACCAGGCTGGGGGTCAGGAAGACCTGCGTTCAACACTTACTAGCTATGTCGCCCTGGGCAAGTCACTTAACCCTATTTGTGTCAGCTTCTGCCACATCTGCAAAATGAGCTGGAGAAGAAAATGGCAAATCACTCCAGTATCTTTGCCAAGACAACCCCAAATGGGGTCAGGAAGGGTCAGGCATGAGTAACTGACTAAACAACAACAACCACCACAAGCAGAGAGAAGGCATGAGAGTTAAAGGAGATTGGGAAAGGCTTCTTGTAGAAAGCAATGTATTAGCTGAGACTTGAAGCCGGGGAAGTCAGGTGCCAGAGCTAAGGAGGGAGAGAGTTCTGGGAAGGGCAGACAGCCAGTGAAAATGCCCAGAGTCGATATATGGAGTATTATGTATGAGGAAAAATGAGGAAGCCAGTGTCAGTGGGTCATTGAGTACAACAGGGTGTGTGTGAGCTGTAAGAATAGAAGCGGGGGAGGCCAGGTTATGAAGGGCTTTGAACTCCAAACAAGAGATCTGATCCTGGAGATGACAGGGAGCCAGTGGAGAAAATAGTGTCATTAATTAAAATAAGGAAGTTTAGAGAGGTGGCTCTGTGTGTGTGTGTGTGTGTGTGTGTGTGTGTGTGTGAAATATGATGAATTCAGATCTGTATTTATTGAGGTGATAGGAAGACATTCATGTGGAAATATCCTCTGAATGGTTAGAGAGGCCAAGCAGGCATGTAGTATTACATAAACTACTTAACTTTAACACCATTATTAATGTAGTTCCTTTAAGTGTAAAATCTTTCCAAAGAGGAGTTAACTTTCCCTGAATTTCTCAGAAGTAAAGACTTATGTTAGGGAGATAACTTATGTTATGCCATTCTATTTTAATTAAATGTCTTTGCTTTGAAATTTTGAAATAAAACTGAATATTCTGGAAATTACCTGAAGGTAAAGCCGAAGAGAAATACAAGTGAATTCAAAATTGCTTGTTTATTTATCTTTATTATGGGCTTAACAAATAGCAAATAAAATGGGCATTTCTTTATGCATAGTAGAACAGAAAAAGAAGATTGTACATGAAACTGTTAAACTATATGTTCAATTTATTACATATTTAAAAAGAAAGGCTGTACATAATATAGTTTAACAGTTGCATGTGCAATTTTCTTTGTGTGTGTGTATATGTATATGTATACACACACACACACACACACACACACACACACACACACACACAGTTTTTTTTCTGGTAAGGCAATTGGGGTTGAGTGACTTGCCCAGAGTCACATAGCTAGTGTTATGTGTCTGAGGCAGGATTTGAACTCAGGTCCTCCTGATTCCAAGATCAGAGCTCAATCCACTCTGCCACCTAGCTGCCCCTGAACATATAATTTAAAAAGGTATCCTATTTGTCTGTGATTCTTTCTGGCCTTCCTTTTGCTCCTGTTCATTAAGAAGTACTTCAATTCCTGTTTTCTTTCTTCTCTTTTTCTTTTTTTGGGTGAACTCTCTTATTTTCAACCCCCTCTCTCTTTTATTCATCAATTGAAAAGAAACAAAAGAAAAACAAAACTGTTATAACAAAGTCAGACAAAACTAAGTCTCACAGCAACTGTGTCTGAAAATATGTATCTTATTCTACATCTTCAGTGCACCCTGCTCTCTCAGAAGGTGGACAACATGCTTCATCATTGGCCCTCTTGAATGGTGGCTGGTCATTGCATTGATCAGAGTTCAAGTTTTTTCAGTTGTTTTTCTTTGCAATGTTCTCCTGGCTCTTCTCATTTCAATCTTCACCAGTTTATAAAAGTCTTCAAAATTGTTCATTTTTGTAACATTGATGTTATAGTATAAATTGTTCTCCTGGTTCTGCTCCTTCACTGCACTAGCTTATACAAATTTTTAAAAAACACAGATTAAAAAAAATGTTTTAGGGAAAAAGATTGGGAGGTGTTTTTCCCTTTTTAAAGCAGATATATTTTTTACTCATTTTTTAGTCAATGAACCTAACAGTCACATCTATGACATTGCCCCAAAAGAACTTAGAAATAGCTAAAACTTGAAAAAATTTATTGTCTGATTCTTAGCATTATGGAGTATAGAAACCAATAAAATAAATTAAAATAAAATTAGGAATATATGAAATTTTGTAATGCTTCATCATGACTGAACTGAATATTCTGGAAATTACCTGAAGGTAAAGCCAAAGAGAAATACAAGTAAATTCATTTAATTGACAGGTAGAATGACCAAATCTAAGTTTAAAACAATAGCAACAACTCAAAAGATCTACACTTGAATTGATAATTATTTAGGAAATCATGAAATAGGGGCAGGCATGCCTAGTTCTTATGGTACAGGGAAAGACCATGATTGACAGTAGGAAATGGGTGGCCATCACACTAATACTTCAAAGGGTATAAGGGTGAACAGCATGGAAAATACAGAGACAAGTGACAAAGAGTAGGGATCCTGAGACAAATGCCATGGGGATGGGAGAATGGGATGGGAAGTGAGGCAGGCAGCATGAGGAGGAGGATTGGAGAGAGGATGAGTGAGTTGGGAGCATGGACCCTTGGGAGATGGAAGAGTGCTGGGGGGAGGGGGAGGAGTTTGAGATTTCATTTTTATGGAGTTTTCCCATGAAACATACCAACTCCTATCTATGCCAACACCTATCTAGCTCATTATGTGACTATAGACGAGTCCTTTACTTTGTTAGTGACTCAGGCAACCATGTCAGATGATAAATTACAGACAAGTTGCTGGAGGGAGTTTCCCACACAAATGAGGATCATAGCCCTGGAGCTGGAAAGGCCCTCAAAGGCCAGCTAGTCCAAGCTCTTCTTTTTACAGATGAGGAAACTGAGACCAAAAGAGTTTAAATGGCTTGGACAAGCTCCTAACAGGTAGTCATTGTCGGAGGCAGATTTGAACCCTGGTTCTCCATTTCTAGAGCCAGTATTCTTTCCACTATACGTCACTGCCTTCTTATCCTAGCCCAGGACAAAAGCAAAGGACCAGCCACAGCTTAGCATCCATCAGCATAACCATTGGCAGTCTGAGCCACCTCTGTGCTATGTTGAGGCATCGGAGGAGGACTTGAACTGAAGGTTCATTCCTTGTAGGGCATACTTGTCATCAAAAAGGCAGATGAACAATGCTTCATAATTGTTTTATTACACTGTAACCTGAATCTTTACTCATCTTTCAATTCTCTAAGACTCAGAAGTATAAATACAGTATATAAGATAGTATCTAATTTGGATACAATTCAGTTAGTTACTGGGTTACAGGATTGCCAGTTCACACGGAGCACTGGGCTCGGAGTCCAGAAGATCTGAGTTCAAATCCAACATTGGCTACTAACTGTGTGACCCTGGACAAGTCACTTAATCTCTGTTTGCCTCAGTTTTCTCAGCCATAGAAATTGGGATAATAACAGCACCTACCTTTCAGGGTTATTGTGGGAACAAAGAGATATTTGTACAATGCTTAGCATGGTCCCTGGCACATAGTAGGCACTATTTCATTGCTTATTCCCTTTTCCCCCTCTCCCCTGTACAAACACTTAGCTTATGTTCTGGGGAAATCCATGCTTTTTCTTGTTCAGAATTCAGTCCAATTCCACCTTGTACATGAAGCCTTTCATGGTGTCCACCCAGCTTCTATCACCCTCCTTCTGTAAGTACTTTGAATTTATCTTATATATACTTTGTGTACAGTTATGTTGTATAGATTGCATTTGAAAGCAGGGACTGTTTTTTGTCATTGTATCCTTAGTGTCTTGCATAGTACTTGGCACTATGTAGTAGTTACTTAATAAATGTTTGGTTGATTGTTAACTGCTATTCAATATGAAGGGCTGCTGCCTGCCCTGGGAGTCCCTACTTGTCTATCTCGAGGTGAGTGGGAAGAGAGTGGTGAGGGTGAATTCCTTCATATTCCTGGGGGTGGGATATGGAGAGGGAACTAAAAGGTTCCTCTCTAAAGATTAGGGATGCAAGGAGACAACAATTTAGTTAAAAAAATATGCTGGATTTGGAATCAGGAGATATTAATTCTGTTCCTGGCCCTACCACTTACTAGCTGCATGAACACGGACAAGTCATTTATCCTCTCCTAGCTTCAGTTTCATCATCTGTAAAATGGAGATAATAATAATTTCACTACTCATTTCTCAGGATTGTTAGGGGGAAAATGTTTTGTAAACTTTAAAGAGATTTAGCATTTGTGCATACAGAATCATAAGATCACAGAATTTAAGAGTTGGTTACCTCAGTGCCCAAACCATACAGAAAAACAACTCCCACCATAACACATTTGAAAAATGGTCATCTAGACTCTGCTTGAAAACCTCCAAAGAGGAAAAAACCCACCATTTCTTGAGGTGGCTTATTCTTCTTTTGACAACTCTGATTGTTAAGTAATTTCTACTGATATTAAGTCTGAGTTTGCCCCTTTGTAACTTCTACCCATTCTCCTAACTCTGCTTTGTGGGGCCAAACAGAAGAAGTTTAATCCCTCTTTCATATGACAGCTCTTCAAATACTTGAAGAAAGCTATCATGTCCTCTGAGGCTTAATTTTCTGGGCTAAACATGATCAATTCCTTCAGCTGCTCCTCCTATGACATAGATTCAAGACACTCACATTCTTGCTTTCCTTCCTATTCATTGTCTCCAACTTATCAATATCTTCCTTAAACTGTGGCACCCAAAAATAAACATGATGCTGCAGATGGTCTGATGAGGGCAGAAAACAAAGGAGCCTCCCTCTTCCAGGAAGTTGTACTTTTAATGAGGCATTCGATCACATGAGCCTTTCTAGTTGCCACTTCACACTTATTGACTCATTTTGAGATGGCAGATTGAGACCATTTTCTTTTTTTTCGGCTAGGCAATGGGGTTACGTGACTTGCCTAGGGTCACACAGCTAGTAAGTGTTATGTGTCTGAGGCTGGTTTGAACTCAGGTCCTCCTGAATCCAGGGCCAGTGCTCTGTCCACTGTGCTACCTAGCTACCCCCTCTCAGACCATTTTCAGAAAGACTCTTGTCTAACTCTGCCTCTCACATTTTATACTTTTGAAGCTTTTTTTAAATCCGACTTTAAGATGCTTTTATTCCTATTGAATTTCATCTTGTTAGATTTAGTCCAATGCTTTAGCCTGTCAAGATCCTTTTGGAGCCTGATTCTGTCAACCACTGTGTTAACTATCCCTCTTAGCTTTAACCAAGTTATTGATAAAAAATTTTAAAATCATAGGCTCAAGCATTGATCCCTGAGGTCCTCTACTGGAGATCTCCTGTCATGTTGTTGACATTGAACCAGTAACAACTACTCTTTGAGTCTGGCCATCCAATCAGTTCTGAATCCACCTAATTGTATTATCATTTAAACCATATCTCTCCATCTTCACAAGAAGAGTATGTGATAATTTATTAAAAAAAACTTTGCTAAAAACTATATCCAGAGCATTTTCTTCATGTGTTAGTTTGCTATTTCTGACAAAAAGGAAATGATTTTAGATTGGAATGACCTGTTCTTGAAGCTATATTGTCCCTTTGTAATCACCACTTCCTCTTTTAGATGTTAACTATCTTTTTTAAAAATCAGTCTTAGAATTTTCTCAAGAAAATGTTGAGCTCATGGGCCTATAGTTTGTAGACTATTCTCTTTCCTTTTTTGAAAATCAGGACATTTGTTGAGCATGGTGGCACATGACTCCAATCCCAGTTTTCCCTTATATTTCTAAAGCTCAAGAGTTCTGTGGACTAGGCCAATGGTGTGTCTTCACTAAGTTTGACATTATTATTGTGAGTCCTTGGGAGAGGAGGGTATACCAGGCTTCCCAGGTAAGAAATCTCATGCTAATTAATAATAAGATTGGTCTGTGAGTAGCACCTGTACTTCTAGCCTAAGTGAGATACAGAGACCCATTCCTTAAGAAAGAAAAGAAGGAAGGAAGAAGGAAGAAGGAAAGAAAGAAAAATCAAGAAATCCAGTCTTGCAGTACCTTTCTTGTTTTCCATGATTTTTTAAAGTTGGCTCAACAATCATATCTATAGGTTCTTTCATTGCCTCCAGGCATAGTTCATTTGGACCAGAAGATCTGAATTTAATGAGGGCAGGTAGGTTCTCTCTTACCAGCGCTTATGTTAGATATCAATTTCCTGTTAGGCAATGTTGTCCTGTCATTTCCTGTGCAAAGCTCATTCTCCTTGTTTTTTCCTCAGAGAAAATAAAAACAAAATAAGATTGGAGCAGTTCTCCCTCTCGCTGTTGTATCTTTATCCCAAGCAAAGATACTTCTTTAATCTTTGTTTTCTACCAGTTTAAAAACCATCTCTTATTGTTGTCCTTGGTTTCTCTCCTTCCCTCTCCAGTCACAGCTCGTTCTGAGCATTAGCAGTCCTGACACTATTTTTGCAGAGCCATGCCATGTTCTTCTCTTCATTCTGTGTTACCTGTACTTACTTCTCTCTTTTGCAAATTTATTTTTCAATGTAAAGTAGTTGGTGAGTTCCCTGTGAAGCCACATTGGGCTCTTCAGATATATCCCATTTGTCCCTCTCACTGGAATTGTTCAATTTTTAAAAATGGAATTCAACTATTGTTTTCAAATGAGTTTCTGTGTGTAGATCCTATGATAATCTTTCCCTACAAATTTTAGTTTCCCTTAAACCACTTGGGAACATCTTTCTATGGTTCCATGCTCTTTTGGGGGTATCCATAGGTTCCTCTCCTCATGAGATGCTGATTCATTTTTCTCTTGTCTTACAATATTTATTCATAGATGTCTGGAGGCCCCTTCTATTAATAATATCTTCACATTGATTTATCTGTTTGTGCTTAAAGTTTTTAATTGTTTTCTTCCTCCTGAGATCTTTGATAATTTCAGTCTTCCCCTCTTATATTCCTCTATCCCTTACTTTCTGACTCTTTTCCCTTGGGGCTGGTCCTTGAAGCTGTTTCAGCCCCCTTCCATGTTAGACAATTCATGTTTCATTGGCCTCAGTCCCTGCTTCAAGTGACTTGGGTGGGGAAGAGGGGGAGAACTGACCACAGATCAATGCTAGTCTCCCTTGTTTTCAAGCTTGTGAAGTCAAACTTACATTGGAGTCTTGCCCTACCCAGTTCCTTCTGTTTCTCAGTTGTCCAGCTGAGCATCATTGCAGCACAGCATGATGTCTCTGTCAGAACAAACTTCTGGCTTTCGACTTTCTGAAGTGATACAGAGAGAGGGAGGAGTTGAGTTCCATTGCAAGCCCAAAGGACTGCCAGAGTATGGTGGCCAGTGGGAGAGTGGGGTACTGAATGAGTACATTAGGGATCTGGTATGATCTTTCTTTACTATTAGTTAACTTATTAGGATTCTTAGTTTCTTGGACCTTGGATTCAACTGAAATTGCTTTATCTCTTTGTGCATAATTCCTTTTCTTTTCTTTTCTTTCTTTCTTTTTTTTGAGAAGTTTAAAGGATCATGAATGAGGATTGGAGAAAGTGTCTAGTCCTCCATCTTATTGGTCACACGACCCAGAAATCAGCCTACCTATTATTTTAATGAAAGTTGAAGAGATTTTTTTCTATTAATGCTTAATCATTATTTCTTTCTTTTCAACTTTTATTTTATTTTTTCAATTAATAAGCATTTATTTTTCTGTCCCTCCTACCTTTTCCTTCATTGAAAAAAAATAGAAGAAAAACAAAACCCTTGTTAAAAAAAATATGCACAATGAAGCAAAACAAAATTATTGGCCACATCTCAATATTTTGTTTCATTCTACATCTTGAGTCTATCACCTTTCTGTCAGGCAATGAGTAGTGACATCCTTCCTTTTCAGTTTTCTAGAATTGGGATTGGTCATTGAATCAATCAGAGTCCTTAAGTCTTTCAAAGTTGTTTCTATTTACAATGTTATTATTGCATAAATTGTTTCCTAATTCTGCTGATTTCACTCACTATCAGTTCATACAAGTCTTCCCAGATGTCTCCAGAACTTTCATAATTTCTTATAGCAATAGGAATCAATGATTAATATACATAATTGATCTAGGATCTCATCAGTAAAAATGAACTTAAATTTAATTTAATTTTCTTTTTAGAAAAAATACACTTAAACTGTTCCACTCATCAGCTTTTCAAATAAAGAGCAGAGAGCTTAAAATGGTATTCAACAAATTAATAAAATCATGAAACTATGGACTTCTAAATGATTGCAAATTAAAGAAGAGTGACAGAGTGCCAAGGAAGAAGGAAGGAAAGAAAGAAGTAAGGTAACAAGAGAGAGAGATGACTTAAGAAAAAAAACAAAACTAAAATGCCTTTGGGTCCTATCCCTTGCAGGGGTGTCAACATATTTACTAGGGCCAAGGGAAAATGTTCATTTGTGGAAAGGAAGGAAAACATCCATATGGGCAACTAAGCCACTATAAATTAAAGGCCAGGTAAAATCAGAAATCATTATTTCTTGGGAGTACCAAAATCCAGGGAGCTGAGATGAGAGTAGGAATCCATGCACCAGAACAATGATTAACACTCAGGGAGGTCTTCATAGGATCATGAGGCAAACTACTAGGGGAATGCTGGTGAAGTGACCATTGGACACAGCTAGGCTCCTCAACATTTTGGCTTTTTATGGCCACAGCATGTGTTCTTTGCTGAGTCAATGTCATGATTATAGGTTGGTCTTTACCTTGATACTGTCTCCCTGCATAGATCATGCACTTGGACTCTGAGAGGCAAAGATATAGCCAATTTACTATTACAACTCTTTTTTTTTGGGGGGGGAAGAAATCCCCAATATTAAAAAAAACAAAAAGATAGAATTTGAGAGTTCAAAGGGATCTCAGTAGCTGTTTGGTCCAGTTCGTAATGGAAAAGTATTTTCCACTATAACATACTTGAAAAATAGTTATCTGGCCTTTGCTTAAAGACCTCCAAAGAAAGGGAGCTCATTACCTCCCAAAGTATGTCATTCATTTCATTGGTGAACTGTTTTAATTTTTAAGAAGTTTATCCTGACAAAAGACCTGAATTTGCCTCTGAAATTTTCACCTATTGCTCCTTTGTTCCCATACACAAATTACAAAAATGTTCTAATTACTACTGAAAGCCTGGAAGCACCAGAATGCTTGAAATTCTTATTGCCCCTCATTTTTAGTGGAGAAAAAGATAAATTTCTAATAAACATGAGATATCTTATGTTGTTGGCAAAAAAAGCCTTCCTTTCTTGACATATATAAAACTAGGAGCAATGGGCAGAACTTCCAAAAAGATAAATTTAGGATTTTTGTCAGGAAAAACTCCCTAATGATTAGAGCCCCCCAAATGTTGAATGAGCTGCCTCAGGAGGTAGTGTGTTCCCCCTTGGAGGTCTTTAAGCAAAAGCTAGATGAACATTTACTTGGAATGTAGTAGACGGGATTCTTGGTCAGGTATGGGTTAAACTAGATGGCCTCTGAGTTCCCTTCCAGCTCTGAAATCCTGTGAACCTTGAGGCTTTTTCAGATATCACTACCCAACCCTTTTAAAGCTACATTATGTTTTTGTAACTGTAGACATAACTGAAATTGTTTCTTGGTACTTGCTAAATGAAATTGATCCAGAGCCAGATCCAAAATTGGACTAATTTTTTTCTTTTCCCCATCCTTCTCCCTGATTTTTCCACTTCTGTCGAGGCCACCATACTCCTGAGTCACCTAAGTCAGAAACCTTTGAGTCATCTTTGATTCTGCCCCCTAACCCTTTCTTCCCCCTCGACCCCCCTCTTCTCCCCCCCCTTCTCCCTCCCCCACTGCCTCCAAATCTAATCAGTTGTTAAATCCTGTCATTTCCACTGCCAAAATATTTCTTGTATCTCTCGCCTCTTTTCAATTCCCAATGCAACCCATCCTGTCCAGGGGCTCATTTTATCTGACTAGATGACTATAATTGCTTTCTCCCTAGTCTCTCCACTTCCAGTCTATTCCATTTCCAATCCATCCTTCACTCTGCTGCCTGAGTAATTTTCCTAATGCACCCACTGTGATCATATCACTCCTCTACTCGGAAAATTTTAGTTGTTCTTTGTTACCACTAGAACAAGGAGTTTATAAAGTATTAACATTCAAGTCTGGAATTTAAGTTCCTCCATAATCTGGTTCCAACCTACTTTATTCCCACCCTACGTACCTTCATGTATTCTTTGTTCCAGCCAAAGTGGATTACTTACCAATCTTCACTCTCATCTTCTACCTTCTCTTACCTTGTGCCTTTGTTCATGTCATTTCCAAATCCTGGAATGGACTCTTTCCATCTCTAATTCCATATCTCCATTTCTTCAAGACATAATTCAGATGCTACTCCTCTAGGAAGCCTTCCCTGAAACAACAATGGTAAAACCCCTCCTGACACTTCTTATAGTACTTTGCCTGGATTTACCCATTATAACACATCTCATCTTTCCTTGTATCATAGCTTTGCTTGTATATGGTTTCCTCCCTTATTTAACTGAAATCTGTTTGCAAGTAGGTTCTGTGTCATCTCTATTCTTCTATCTACAATGCCTGACACTACACTATACTGGCTCTATAATTTTATTGGCATAGGGGACTCCTAATGAAAAATGTTTTTCTACTAGTGTAGATCACTATCTGTTCTGCAGCTTATATTTTTAGAGTTAGTTGGGGCACTGAGTTTTAGTGACTTGTTCAAGGTTACACAATCAATTATGTGTCAGAGGAGGGACTTGAAATCAGGTCTTCCTAACTCTGAGAGCAGCTTTCTGTCCAATAGCACCACATTACCCTGAACATAGTAGATGCTTAAGCAATGCTTGCTAGATTGAACTGAATCAGCCTACAAGCCAAATGTTGCTTGCTTCTTGTCTAAACAAATCAGCGTTTTGATCTACCTCCTGCTGTTAGTTTGAAGGAATCCTTGTGTTAAGGCCAAAATTTTGATCATTTTCTCTAACTGTAATGAGGATCTAACTAAATGTAAAATGGGGGGAAGAAGGGGAAGGTGACAAGTACTGACTTTGTGTATTATTGGGTGGCATCTCTACAGGTAGGAGTATTTGGCAGGCAGCTAGGAGGCACAGTGGATAGAGTACTGAGCCTGGAGTAAGGAAGACCTGAGTTCAAATCCAGCTTCAGACACTTACTAGTTGTGTGACCCTGGGCAAGCCATTTAACCATTGTTTGCCTCAGTTTCCTCAATTGTAAAAGGGTATAATAAACGCACCTACCTCTCAGAGTTGTTGTGAGGATCAAATGAGATACTGTGTGTAAAGCATTTAGCACAGTCCTTGGCACATAGTAGGCACTTAATAAATTGTTATTATTATTATTGTTACTGCCAATGTGGAGTAGAGTCATCTTGGCAACTTTGTGCCACTGTTAGCCCAAATTCATATTAAAACAGAGCAGCAGATGAAGTAGTTTTTATTTGGCTAGACAAACACTAATAAAATACAAGTTTTTTTCAATTAACATGGACATGCTCATAAATCACAGATTTTTTTTTCAGGTAATATGTACGAACAAATGAATGAAAGCCTCTCTAGGCTCTACTCCATATTCTGTACTTTCTCCAACATGCTGCAAGAGCCTAGAAACTCCTCAAAGCTCACTCCATCACAGCCTTATCACTTTTGCCTTTTTGACTCCTTCCTCTAATCAGTTTTTCTTGGAGCCACAATTTAAGGGAAGTGCCCATTACAGCCTTGTCATCATTCTTCTCTGCCCTCCACTCCTGACTCTCCAGACTTACTCTACCAGGCCCTAACTAGGGTATCTTCTCCTTCCCACCCCACCTCCAATTCCTTTTCAACTCTATTTATATGTATTGTGTTGTCTTATTAGAATGTAAACTCCTTGAGGGCAGGGACTATCTTTTTTTCTGCTTGTATTTGTATCCTTAGAATTTAGCACAGTGACTGGTAGATAGTAGACACTTAATGCTTGTTGATTTGACTTGTAGAGGGTGCTAGGCTTGGAAGTAGGAAGACCTGGGTTCAGATTTTACCTCTGACATTTATTAGCTGTGTTACCATGGATTAGTCACTTAATCTCTGAGCCTTGGGCGTCTACCTAGGACTTATTTACTGAGTCATAAATGGTTTCTAGATGGTTATGTTCTGCACTGATGGAGGCAGTTCCCATACAGCCATTCCATATGATGATGAAATCAAAGACTTTGTGAATTTTCATGATAAAGAAACAACTTCTTTGCCAAGGCAATATCGAGCAGATCCTTTTGAACTGTTTCCATCCCTCCAGAGGTATAGAGTAAAACATTCATTTTCAGGGAGGCCAAAGTATGGATTTGTTTAGATTAACTACACTTATTTGTTCTGAGGGAGACCTTTGATTTTAGGGGTGGGGTGGGGTGGGAGTGGGGGAAGCATTTATAGAGGGAAGAGCAGAGATAGTGATGCTGAAAAAGAAGACAAGAGTATTGATGGAACATTTTCATAATACTAAGAAGAAAGCAGAAGGAAATTCAGGAAGAGATACAGACCAGCAGGGCAGTTTTGGAACCAGCCTTTTTAATTTTTATATATACTAAAACAAGCAAACAAAAAAACCCCTAATGATATATATAGATATATATAGATATATATATATATATAGATATATCTATATATATATATATCTATATATATGATAGGTTTTAATTTCATATTCAACCCTTTTTCTGTTCCTTGTGTGTGGAAATGATCATGTTTGTCAAGTTAGTAAAATAAAAAAAGAAATTTAAAAAAGAAATATTTCCACTCCTCAGTATTTTATTTATGATGCTTCTCTAAAATGTGCCTCAGTCTAAGAGGATACAATACTGTGGCATTGGCAAGTAAATGATGGCTGAGTGCAGTCTCATTAAAAAAAAAGACAAGTTAGAAACAGTTCTGTTATTTCAGATATTATCACATAAGATCAAAAGGAATATTGATCAGAAACTTTACTGCTGATGCTATTAGGGAGGTGGTGGTTAGTAGAGCACACGTGTTCCAAGGAGTACCACTGATCATTGGAGGAGGTCCAAGAGGTGACTCTAGGAGAGAAAAATAAAGAATAACCAGCAGGGATTACTTCTAGCTAGTCTTTGTCTTAAAGAGACTGGCCTTTCAGCTAGGTTACTCCTCAGGAATGTGGTGGAGTCAGATTGGACAGCTTTTGAGAACATGTTAAAGTTGAACATTTACACCTTTGTAACAAATGCTACAAATCAGGGCTTGATTTATTATTTTGAATGTCTAGACTTAAGAATATGATGGAGAAAATGTTAACAATTCAGATTAAACTTGAAAGCATACCCTCCATTTTTTTTTGAAAACCAATTGTTAGACATTTATCAGAACACTCCGATTACTCTCCAATGTGCTGTATAGATTACGGATGGCGTTTGTGTACCCTTTGACTGGCTTCCTTCCTTTCAAGTTGGGTGCCTTCTCTTCTTGATATGCTCGACCTGTTTAGGGCTGGAGTCATTGGACCATGACTCAGAGATGGATTGTACAATAAATGCTCTTTTTGGGGTGGAGGGGCAATCAGGGATTTTAAATATCTATTTATAATGGGAGGTAAGACAAATCAACTTGGTAGTGGAATGGATTACTTTGGGTTACCCACAAAGAGAGTGTTTGATAGGACAGGAATTAATTGGACATCCTCTCAGGGCCTCAGTTTCCTCATCTGTAAAAGGAGAGGCCATGACTACATGATCCCTAAGATCTCTTCCAACTCTAAATTCTATGACCTTGTGAACTTTCACCATCCCACAAGAAGGGAGAAAGGGAATTCTTTCTTCTCTTCTACAGGCTAGAAGCATGATTTGTGGTACCTTCCTGACTGACCTTGAATGATAGATTCAAAATGAATGAAATGTGTCACAAGCATAGACTTGCTGCCCATTCAGCTGTACTTCTAAGAGAAATAATTGCAGTTGAGAATGTTTATAAATGTATTCTCCATTTTATCTGCAGGTCAAGCACAATGGAGGCTTTCCACTTGTATGACATAAGCTCAATCACCTATAACAAAAACATTGAGAGAATTATCTCTCCAATGGTCACCCAGCTTTGTTATTTAATTATCTCAATGGAGAGGAGTGATGGGGAGAATGAAGTATTTGCTGGCTTAGGGCCAATGGCAGAGGAGTTGGCAAAAGCCAGTGAACGACTGGCATATTTTGCAAGAAGGTAATAATTTCCCAAATCCAAACTCATTTATGTGTGTCATTTGTCAAAACATGTGGTGGCATCATTGGTGAATTTTTAATTTAATTAAGACCTTTGTTTAAGGTCTAATTTGACCTCAATATGTCATGACTCTATTTTGGTTTTAGTGGTAGGAATTCTCTCTACTGGCAATGATTATATTCTGTCCATAATAATAATTGATAATAGTTGACATTCGTAAAGAACCTTAAAATTCTCAGTACACTTTACATATATTATTCCATTTGATTCTCACAATAAACCCTGCGAAGTAGATCATCTCCATTTTATGGTTAAGGGAACTGAGGTCAAAGAAGTTAAAGACTTTACTATAGGTACATAGCTAGTAAGTATGAGAGGTAGGATTTGAACCCAGGTCACGGGTTCATGGTTAGAAGAAGACCCAAATTCAAATCCTGCCATAGATACTTACTGTGTGACCCTGGAAAAATCACTTCATATCTCTCAGACTCAATTTCCTTGTCTATACAGGGGAGATACTAGTACCTACCTCACAGGATTGAGCAAATGAGATGATATGTGTGAAGCATTTTAAAAACACTAAAGGGCTATATAAATGTTAGCTATTCTTTTTCTTAATCCTGAATCCAAGTAGAGCACTCTATGTACTGTGCCACATTGACTCTCTAAGGTGAGGGTGCTTGACCTTTTTTATGTCAGGGACTCCTTTGGCAATCTTTGAAGCCTATGGACCCCCTGTTCATATTAATGTTGTTAAATGCAAAAAATACATAGAATTACAAGGAAAATAAATTACATTAATATGCAGTTCTTAAGAATATTTTAAAATGATGAACAATAATAATAGCAAGCATTTACATAAATAGTGCATTAAGAGTCACAAGGCACTTTACAAATATCTCATTTTATCCTCACAAAAACCCTCAAAGGTAGGTGCTAATATCTTCACTTTACAGAGAAGAAAATGTAGCCAAGTAGTAGTTAAGTGATTTGCCCAGGGTCACATAGTTGTTATGTATCTAGGGTTGTATAAACTCAGATCTTCCTGTTTCCAGGGTCCTGTCTCCAGCCTACAGTCTCCACTGTAGCTGCCTCAGTTTGAGCAGGAGTTGTTTCCTGCTCAGATAACCTAGTTATGATATAATATTTTATGTAAGTAGTTTTTGTCCTTTTTCACTGTGAATTGTTCAAGGAAAAGATAATCTAAAGGTTTATTGCCAGGGCTCATCCTCCAAGTAGACAAATTCTAGATAGGTACCTAGGAAGACTTTTAAAAGTTCACTCTGTTTCATCTCCTTAATTTTATAGATTAGGAAACTGAGACTTAGAAAGTTTAAGTGACTTCAACAACAATTCAGCTTAACAAATATATAATGAGTGGAAGGTTCCTAGCCCTTCCCCCTTTTGATGAGTGAAACACCTGTGGAGAATTTAGGGGAGGATATGAGATCCTGTGAATGGGTTGCAACCTGTATCATTGAAGGAAATTACAGATCTCTCAAAATATGGAATTATGTGCAAAGTGCTGTGTAAGAATTGAAAAACTACAGTCCTTGTTCACAAATATTTTACAATTTAGTTGGGGGATTAATACTTATACAAATGAGACTGTGATTAGTACAAAGGAAAGGTCAAGCAGAGAGATATGAGAGATTCTAAGAGGGAGGGATAATTTTTGTTCTGAGGGACAGGGAAGGCCTCTTAGAGGAAAGGGCACCTGAAAGGCCTTGAAGGAAGAAAAAACTTTCAATAATGGAGATGTGAAGAGGGCCAGTGCCTGGCATAGGGGGTGGTATGAGCACCTGTACAGAAATAGGAAAGGGTAGGACAACATCAGAGAATGGCTACTAGTCTAAGTTTCGTTGGGATATGAAGGGAGTATTTGAGATAAAACTGGAAAGTAGGTTGGATCCAGACTGTAGAGGACCTTGAATGCCAGAGGAAGGGGTTTATATTGTATCCTTTATTGATAATGAGGTCTGAATGAAGGTGGACTAGGTAATTATGTGATCAGACTTGTGTCTTGGAAGGATGTTTTGACAATAGTGTGAAGATTGGCCCTGAGAGAAGAAAGACTGGAGCCAGGGAGACCCATTAGGAGTCTAAGCTAGTATTGATAAGAAGTAATGAGAGAGTGGAGGTGGGAGGAGAAAGGAGGATATACATGTGAGTAGTGAGCGACTGGCAGAATTGATTAAATTTGGCAGTAACCATTACCACAGGGTAATGGTTAGGGGAGAGTCAAAGATGATGCAGAGGTTTCAAGCCTGTGTGACTGGGAGAATGAATGGTAGTGCTGGCAACAAGAATAGAGTAATTGAAAGAGGCAGGTTTTGTGGAGAAGATGCCTTCACCTTTGGATGTATTGAATTTGAGGTATTCAGCAAAACTCCCAGGTGCAGAGATCCAACAGGCAGTGGAAAATTCCAGATTGGGGAGAAGGGAATGGAGATGTAGATTTGGAAGCCATTTTTCTATATGTCATGGATCATGGATCTATAGCTAGAAGGGACCTCAGATGCAATCAAATCTAAGGCTCTCATTTTATGGAGGAGAATACTCAGGTCCAGAGAAGTTAAGTCATTTACCCAAGGTCACACAATTATTAAGTATCAAAGATATAGGAACACAGGTGCTTTGAGTCCAGAGCCAATTTTCTTAGACTACAATCATAGTAAGACTGGATAATATGGCCAAGGGAAGGAGTAGAAATACAGGAGAGAAGGCTGAGGACAAAATCTTCCTGGATGCCCAGATTTGGGTGGAAGAGGAAGAGGAGAAAGAGAAACCAGTGAAGGAAACTGAAGAGCAGTCAGATAGGTAGGAAAACCAGGAGAGACCAGTATTGTGGAAACCAGAAGATAAAGAATAGCAAGAATGACATGATCAACTGTCGAATGTTGCAACAGCTCAAAGAGGGTGAGGACAGGAAAAAGCCATATGAGTTGGATGGGGCCTCAAAGATGATCACTTTCTTATTAAATGGGAGGAACAGAGAGTTTCCTTAATGCTAGAACCCAGACAAAGTCAATCAATGAACATATGTCTATAATGTGAGTAACAGCACAAAGAACTCTGGATTAGATCATTGGTGACCTTGGAAAGAGTGTTTTGAGTAGCTAAAGGCAGTCACTAACTCTGTGATCTTAAGGAAATCATTTAAACTCTCCAGAACTCAGTTATTTCATCTATAAAGTGAGACAGATGACCTCTAAGGGGCCTTCCAGTTCTAGGCATTCATGATTCAATCACTAGATAACCCCTAAGGTCCCTTCAGCTACAATATTCTATGGTCTATGATTCTGTAATTAATTTCACCAAAGTTCTTACTTTGAGGAAGGGGCTGTTTAAAGATCATTTGTATGTCCCTAAGCGCATTAGACACTGCTAACCTCAGCTGAAATTCCTTACAGATTAACTTTGTGATATAAAATTAATGCTGGGGAAGTTTAACCTTATGTGACTTCCTCTCCAGCCATTTCAATACAAACTGACTGTTCTGTTGCACTGTGAACTGCTGGTACATTAATTATGAAGGGAATTATCCATCTTCCAGTCCATGGTGAAACCATAAAACCTGCATCTCAGGATACAATTACAAATAATTACTATTCTACATTGGGTTCAAGCTCCATTAGGCTTTTAGAGAAGCTCTTCAGAGAGTTTCCAGGGGCCAAATGGTAACAATCAGCACAGAGAAAAAGGGATTAAGTGCCAAGGAGCAGCCCAGGGAACTCTTTGTCATGACTTTTCCTGTGCTTCAGGTACTAGAAAGAATTTGCAATTTCAGCATCTCAGGATTGGCTGATTGGCACTGGCCTGGTTTCCTGGTAGCTGGCCTGGGCTGCATTCTCACTCTCTTTTATTCTGAGATGGGTCAACTGCAGGGAAGATGTCTACTAGCTATCACTTTGCAAAGCACCAATTAGCCCTATAAGAGCTTTTAATCTCACCAAGTGAAATTTTGTTTAAGGGTTTCCCTGCACTGTCTTAGTAAGGGTGGTGTAGTATAAAGAGAAGAGCCCTTGGAGTCAGAAGACATGGATTCTAGACCAGGTTCTAATACTGTCTAGCCATGTGACTATACATAGGCAAATCATGTCATCTTTCTCAGACTCAATTTCCTCATCTATCAGTTGTGATATATATGCTCATAGGTTTGCTATGAGGAATTTTGTTTTGTAAATCTTAAAGCACCATGTAAATATGAAATATTATTATTGTTAGGGGTATAGAAAATGTCAAGAAAACATTTGTCTGGGATCTTTCCTGCAGGCCGAGGTCCTTGCAAGAGGATCTGCCTATGTAATGAGTATTGTATGGGAAGGATATAGTATACATCTCTAGTTGAAGGATTCTCCTTTCATTTTTTCTCAATTACATGTAAAAAAAATTTTAACATTTGTTTTTTAAAATTTTGAGTTCCAAATTCTCTCCGTCCCTCTCTTCCAGGCAGATTATACATGTGCAGTCATGCAAAAAAAATTTCCGTATTAGCCATGTTGTGAAAGAAAACAGACAAACAAAAGAAAAATAAAGAAAGTGAAAAAGAGCATGCTTTGATCTGCATTTAGAATCCATCAGTTACCTGAAGGATTCTTAACTTTTTTTTGCATGTTACAGATGCCGTTGGCAGTCTCGTGGATCCCACTCAGAATAATGTGTTTTTTAAAAAATGTATAAAATAAAATACATAGTATTAAAAGGAAACCAAAGGTTAGTGAAAATGAAGATGTAATTTTTTTTTCTACGCCAAGTTTACAAACCCCCTAAAAGGCATCTATGGACCCCAGGTTCAGAAGCTCTTCTCTAGTTACATTTTATTTTTTT
The DNA here is from genome assembly GCF_003287225.1 of Phascolarctos cinereus. NCBI lineage: Eukaryota > Metazoa > Chordata > Mammalia > Diprotodontia > Phascolarctidae > Phascolarctos > Phascolarctos cinereus. The sequence goes on along the minus strand of NW_027555625.1, from coordinate 150,219,164 downwards.
TGCTATGCTTCTTTATCACCTAGTCTGGCCTTAATCAGTACATGGCCTAGACGAGAGGTTCTTAACCTAGGGTCCATGGACTCCTCTGTGGATAAATTTCAGCAGGTCTATGAACTTGGATAGGAAAAATGACATCTTTATTTTCACTAACTTCTAACTGAAATTTAGCATTCCATAATTATTTTGAAAACACATTATTTTGAGGAGTCCATAGGTTTTGCCAGACTTTGCCAAAGGGCCAGACTTTGCCAAAGGTATCCATGATACAAAAATGGTTAAGAACTCCTGGCCTAGGCAAAAGTGTGAAGCTGACATGCATTTTCTTAGGTCTCCAGCCTTGTACATCCATCTTTCACTCTATTCTTCCCTCCTTTTCTCAATTTCTCCTTGACCTCCAAGCATCCAGTCTTCTCATGCTGAAGGAGGTCTGCCCCATCTGAACAAGGCCCTACCCATCACCCTCCAAATGATTCCTGCCTCTCAGATATACTAGTTCTCTGTCCTACTTCTTCAGGGCTTGTTTATGTGATGTCAGGACTTCTTGTAGATATTGCTTCAAAGTATTTAATAGCAACTCTCAAGTTCTGTCATGAGCTAACAACATGGTCTTTCTCCATGCCTACCACAGTATTTTGCAAACAGTAGGTGCTTAATAAATTTTTGTTGAATTTAATTGAGCTCAATAGTATATTGCCTTTATTTGAATATAGTACATGCTTCATAATGGTTGGCCCAAATATTTCCAAAGATCTTGTTGTGCATCTCATTTAAGTTCTTAGGTTTAGCAACAAAAAGTGCTGGGGTTTTTTCCCCATTGGAATGTGAGGTTCTTGAAGGCAAGTGTTTTGTCTTTCTTGGTATCTTTAGTACTTGGGATATAGGGGCTGTTCAGGGAGGACTACCACCTCTGGTGTGAGGGCTTGCCTAGTCCTTTTTTTTTTTTTGCTTAGGCAGTTGGGGTTAAGTGACTTGCCCAGGGTCACACAGCTAGTGAGTGTCAAATGTTTGGTCTGAGGCCGGATTTGAACTCAGGTCCTTCTGACTTCAGGGCTGGTGCTCTATCCACTGCACCACCTAGCTGTCCCTTTGCCTAACCCTTTTCAGGATTGCTCATCTGCCCTTGGTGTCTACCTGGCATTAAACTCTTATCTGTGGCTTCAGGAAACTGTAGCATAAGCAGTGGCCACACCCCAACAAACCATCATGGCAGATGGGCCTCAAACCTATCGGTGGATTGGGGGGGTGTCTATCCCAAGCATGTGAAGACTTCCCCTGGCAGAATGGGCAGATAGAACAATTTGTTCCAGGGGCCATTGTCCCTGAGCTAGCTGCTACAGGTATTATCTCTATTTTACAGATGAGGAAACTGAAGTTGAGAGAGGTAGTAAAACTACTAAAAGTTAGAGTTAAGATTTGAACCCAGGTCTCTATTGACTCCAAGTTTAATGTGTAGAAACTCTCTGAGTTTCAGTTTCTTCTTCTATAAAATGAGGGAGTTATATCAAATAAGGTAAAGCATGCTATAAACCTTAAGGTATCATATAAGTCATATAAATGTGACATATTATTATTGTTGTGATTATTTAATTAGAATCCTTGAAGATCAAGAATCACTTCAGACTCAAAGAAAGAAAGTTAGAAAAAGTAGAATGACAGGGAGTGGTGGAGTTGGGGATCAGTAGGTCTTGTCCCTTATGTTTTCAAATCATACGTATAGATATCCATCCACCTCTTTTGGCTCCTTATCAGACCACTCCTATTTCCTACTCATTAACCTTCTGTGGATACATCTGGCCTATTTCCAATCACTTCATAATCATTTATTAAGCACTTAAGTGTAGCAGAGTATTATGGGTACTTTGGGGTACAGTTTTAAAATGTAATGCTTTCATATGATGGTGAGGAAGGAGAGCTTAAACCACCTTTAAGGAAAATTGATAAAATGGAAAAAAAAAAGCTGGTAGACTAAATGAAGCTGGGAAACTTAATTTGTTTCTGTCCTACCTGAGATCATATAAAGTAGGTAGAGAGAGGTTGGCAGTGGAAGGAAAGGGTTGAAGTTTACCTCAGGGCTGGTTTAGCCAGCTGTGAAAAGAATAAGCATCTAGTTCTGGGACCATGAGGCCTGAGTATCTTTTTATTTTTTAAAAGTAAGTTTTTACTTTGGGTGCCAAGATGACGGAGTAAGGAAGGGACCCTCTGAAGCCCTCCCAAATTTCCCTTCAAACAACTAGAAAACTGCCTTAGAATTGATCTAGGAAGCAGCTTACCAGCACAGCAGGAAAGGTCCATCTCCCTGGGATGTGAGGGGAGCCAGGTCCAAGAGCAGCAGCAGCAGCAGCCAGCCTCACAGCAGGGGGTCTGCAGCAAGGCTCCAAGCCCAGGGCAATCCAGCAAACTAGAGCCCTCCAGGCAAGTGAGCAATCTGCACTGCAGGGCAGCTAGGCCCCACCCCAGCCACCCTGCCCCCAGCACAAGCCACCAGCAAGGTCTTGACCCCATCACTGACCAGTGGTGAAGCCCCTCCCAGGGCTGGCTAGACCTACCAGCAACAAGATCCCTCCTGCAGGGCCAACAACCAGAAAGACTTTGTTATCATAGCAACCCAGTGGCAAGACCCCATCCCTGGAGCAGGCCAGCAGCTAAACCTCATACCCAGGGGAGGATAACAGGGAGGTCAATACAAGCCAGAAGGGAAGTCTACCCTCCAGAGAAAGCAAGCAGCTAAGCCCTGAAGCCCAGTGAAAGCCAGCAGTAAGACCCAGAGCCTCAACACCAAAAGCTTGGGACAGTGTAGGACCAGAGACCAACTCTCACATGAAAACACCAAGTCACAAAAAAAGGGCAGAAAAAATGAGCAAAACAACAACAACAACAACAACAACAACAACAACAACAACAAAAGAGCTTGAGTATAGAAAGTTACTATGGTGATAAGGAGAATCAAGGCATAAACTTGGAAGAGGACAATAGTATCACAATGGCTACATGTAAAGCCTCAAACAAAAATGTAATTTGGTCTCAGGCCCTAAAAGAATTCTTGAGGGAGATTAAAAAGGATTTTAAAAAGCAAATTAGAGAAGTAGAGGAAAAATTGGGAAAATAAATGAGAGTAACGTAAAAGAATCATGAAAATATGGGAGTATGAAAATGTAGGGTTTGGAAAACCCCATATTTTGGTTCCCAAAATAACTCCCTAAAAGGCAGTTTGGCCAAATGGAAAAGGAAGTACAAAAGCTCACTGGAGAAGACAATTCCTTAAAAATTAGAACTGAACAAGTGAAAACTCTATGAAACATCAAGATATGATAAAACAAAATAAAATCTAAAAAAAAAAAGAAGACTGTGTGAAATTTCTCAGTGGAAAAACAACTGACCTAAAAAATAGATCCAGGAGAGATAATTTGGAATTATAGGACTACCTGAAAGCCATGAAAAAAAAAAGTTTGACCAGCGTCTTTCAAGAAATTATCAAAGAAAACTGCCCTGACATATTAGAACCAGAGGGCAAAATAGGAACTTAGGAACTGACAGAATCCACCAATCACCACCTGAGAGAACCCAAAATGAACTCTCCAAGGAACATCATAGCCAAATTCCAGAGCTCACAGATCAAGGAGGAAGTATTGCAGGCAGCCAAAAAGAAACAATTCAAATATCATGGAACTACAATCGGAATTTGGCAGCTTCTACGTTAAAGAACTGGAGGGCTTAGAATATGATATACCAGAAGACAAAGGAGTTAGCATTACAACCAGGAATCACCTACCCATTAAAATTGAATGCAATCTTTCAGGGCAAAATGGACATTTAATGAAATAGAGGACTTTCAAGCATTTCTAATTAAAAGATCAGAGCTAAATAAAAAAAAATTTTGACCTCCAAATGCAAGACTCAAGGGAAACATAAAAAGGTAAAAAAGAAACAAGAAAGAGAAAACATAAGAAATCCAATAAGGTTAAAGTGTTTATATTTCTGTATAGCAAGATAATATTTGTAACCCTTAACAATTTTATTACTATAAGAGAAATTAGAAGTAGTATATGTAGACAGAGGGTGTGGACATAAGGTGACTCTGATGGGATGATACCTCCAAAAACAAAATAAAGGGGTGAGAAAGAAAATTTCATTGGAAGAAGGGAGGAGATTGAATGGGGTAAATTATCCCACCATAAGACAGGCATGAAAGAATTATTATAATGGATTGGAAGATGGGAGGGAGTAGCAGGCAAAGCTTAAACCTTACTATTATCAAAATTGGCTCAAAGAGGGAATAACATAAACATTCAGTTGGATCTAGAAATCTACCTTACCCTATAAGGAAGTAAAAAGAGATGGGGATAAAAGAAAGGGGAGGGGAGACTGATAAAAGAGAGGGTATAAGGGAAAAGCAGTGATCAGAAGTAAAACGTTTGTGAGGAGGAAAAAGGTGTGGGGCTATGGGGGGATAAACAAATGAAAAATAGCATAAAGGGAAATACACAGTTAATTATCATAACCATAAACAGAAGCAGATAGAGTGGATTAAAAATCTGAGTCCTACAATATGTTGTTTGTAAGAAACACATTTGAAGCAGAGAGATATACACAGGGTAAAGGTAAGGGGCTGGAGCAGAATCTATTATGCTTCAGATGAACCAAAGAAAGCAGGGGTAGCAATCATGATCTCAGACAAAGCGAAAGCAAAAATAGATCTAATTAAAAGAGATAAAGAAGGAAACTGTATCTTGCTGAAAGGTACCATAGACAATGAAATCATATAAATTCTAGACATATATGCACAGAATGCTGTAGCATCTAAATTTTTGAAGGAGAAATTGAATGAGTTACAGGAGGAAATAGATAATAAAACTATACTAGTGTGGGACCTCAACTTTCCCTCCTCAGAATTAGGTTAAATCTAACCAAAAAATAAACAAGTTAAGGAGGTGAATAAAATTCTGGTAAAGTTAGATATGATAGATGTCTGGAGAAAATTAAATGGGAATAGAAAGGAATATACCTTTTTCTCAGCAGTACATGGCACCTACACAAAATTTGACCATGTATTAGGACATAAAATCCTTACAACCAAATGCAGAAAAGCAGAAATAGTAAATACATCCTTTTCAGATCATTGCAATAAAAACTACATTCAACAATGGACAATAGAAGGAGAGATTAAAATTAATTGGAAATTAAATAACCTAATTCTAAAAACAAGTGGGTCAAAGAACAAATCATAGAAACAACCAATACTTTCATTAAAAAATGACAACAATGAGACAACATACCAAAATTTATGGGATGCAGCCAAAGCAGTACTTAGGGGAAAATATATATATCTCTAATTGCTTACATCAATAAAGTAGAGAAAAAGCAGATCAATAAATCAGGCATATAACTAAAAAAAAACTGGAATAAGAACAAATTAAAAATCCACAATTACACACCATATTAGAAATCCTGAAAAATCAAAAGAGAGATTAATAAAATTGAAAGTAAGAAAACCATTGAACTAATAAATAAAACTAGAATCTGGTTTTATGAAAAAACTAATAAAATAGATAAACCATTGGTTAATTTGATTTAAAAAAAGGAAAGAAATTCATATCCTTTGACCATTTATCAATTTATCAAAAGGCTATGAACAGGCAGTTCTCAGATATAGTCATCTATAGTCATATGAAAAAATGCTCTAAATCGCTATTGATTAGAGAAATGCAAATCAAAACAACTTTGAGGTGCCACATCACACCTATCAGATTGGCCAACATGACAAAACAGGAAAATGATAAATGTTAGAGAAGGTGTGGGAAAATTGGAACACTAATGCATTGTTGGTGGAATTGTGAAATGATCCAACCATTTTGGAGAGCAATTTGGAACTATGCCCAAAGGGCTATAAAAATGTGCATACCCTTTGATCCAGCAATAGCACTTCTCAGGCTGTATCCCAAAAAAGATAAAAAAATGGGAAAAGGACCCACATGCACAAAAATATTTATAGCAGCTCTTTTGTGGTGGTAAAGAATTGGAAATTGAGGGGATGCTCATCAGTTGGGGAATGGCTGAATGAGTTGTGGCATATGAATGTAATGGAATTCTATTGTGCTATAAGAAATGATGAGCAGACTGACTTCAGAAAAACCTGGAAAGACTTGTATGGACTGATGCTGAGTGAAGTGAGCAGAACCAGAAGAACATTGTACACAGGAACAGCCACGTTGTAGGACAACTAACATTGATAGACTTAGTTAGCCCTTCTCAGCAATGCAAGGATCTGAGATATCTCCAAAGATCTCATGATGGAAAACACTATCCACATCCAAAGAAAGAACTATGGAGTTTGAATGCAGATCGAAGCATACTATTTGCTATTTTTTTCTTCTGTTTTGTTTTGTTTTCTCTTTCTTGTGGTTCCTCCTGTTGGTTCTAATTCTTCTTTACAACATCACTAATGTGAAAATATGTTTGATAGGAATGTATATGTATAGCCTATATAAGATTTACGTGCCATCTTGGGGAGGGAGGTGGGAAAGGAGGGGGAGAAAAATTTAAAACTCAAAAGCTTATGGAAGTGATTGTTGATAAATTAAAATAAATTAATAAATAATGATTGGAACTTGAAAAAAAAAAGGAAAGAAGAATACCAAATTACTAGTATCAAAAATAAAAGGATTGAATTCACCACCAATGAAGAGGAAATTAAGACAATTGTTTGGAGATATTTTGCCCAATTATGTGCCCATAAATTCAACAACCTAAATGAAATAGATGAATATATACAAAAATATAAATTACCCAGAATAACAGAAGAAGAAATGAAATACTTGAATAATCTAATCTTAGAAAAAGAAGTTGAACAAGCCAAAAATTGAACTTCCTAAGAAAAAATTCCCAGGACCGGATAGACTCACAAGCAAATTCTATGAAACATTTAAAGAACAATTAATCCCAATACTATATAAACTTTTTGGAAAAACAGGTGGAAAAGGTGCAAATATGGTGCTGATACCCAAATCAAGAGCCAAAACAGAGAAAGAAAATTATAGACCAATTTCCCTAATGAATATTGATGCAAAAATTTTAAATAAAATGCTACCAAAGAGATTACAGCAACATATCATAAGGATCATACACTATGACCAGGTGGGATTTATACCAGCAATGCAGGGTTGGTTCAATATTAGGAAAACTATCAGCATAATTGACCATATCAATAACAAAGCCAACAGAAATAATATGATTATTTCAATAGATGCAGAAAAAGCCTATGACAAAATACAACACCAATTCCTATTAAAACACTAGAGAGCATAAGAATAAATGGAGCTTACCTTAAAATGCTAAGCAATATTTATCCAAAATCATCGGCAAGCTTATCTATAATGGGGATAAGCTAGAAGCCATCCCAATACAATCATGGGTGAAGCAAGAATGCCCATTATCACCTCTATTGCTTAATATTGTACTAGAAATGTTAGCTGTAACAATAAGAGAAGAAATAGAAATTAAAGGAATTTGAATGGGCAATGAAGAAACAAAACTATCAGATGATACAATATTATACTTAGAGAATCCTACAGAATCAACTAAAAAACTACTTGAAATTATTACCAACTTTAGCGAAGTTGCAGGATTCAAAATAAACACACATAAATCATCAGCATTTCTATATGTTACTAACAAAGTCCAGCAGCAAGTGATAGAAAGAGAAATTCCACTTAAAACAGCTGTAGATAATACAAAATACTTGGGAGTCTACCTGCCAAGACAAACCCAGGAACTATATGAATACAGCCACAAAACACTTTTCACACACAATAAGTCAGATCTAAACAATTGGAAAAATATTAATTGCTTATGGGTAGGCCAAGCCAATATAATAAAAATGACAATGCTACCTAAATTAGGCTATTTATTCAGTGCCATACCAATCAAACCGTCAAAACATTATTTTACAGAGCTAGAAAAATAATAGCAAAATTCATCTGGAAGAACAAAAGCTCAAGGATATCAAGGGAATTAATGAAAAAAAAGTGAAGGAAAGTGGTCTAGCTGTACCAGATCAAAACAATCTGGTACTGGCTAAGAAACAGAGTGGTGGATCAGTGGAATAGATCAGGTACAAATTACATTATAGTAAATGACCATAGTAATCTAGTATGTTATAAACCCAAAGATCCAAGCTTTTGGAACAAAAACATTATTTGACAAAAAAATGCTGGCAAAACTGGAAAACACTATTTCAGAAACTAGGTATAGACCAACATCGCACACTGTATATACCAAGATAAGGTCAAAATGTGTACATGATTTACACATAAAGGGGTGATACCATAAGCAAATTAAGAGAGCATGAAATAGTTTATCTGTCAGATTTATAGATAACAGAAGTATTTAGGACCAAAGAAAATATAGAGAGCATTGCAAAATATAAAATAGATAATTTTGGTTATATAAGATTTGAAAGTTTTTGCACAAACAAAAACCAATGCAACCAAAATTATAAGGAAAGCAGAGAACTGGGAAATTTTTTTCTGCAACAAGTATCTCTGATAAAAGCCTAATTTCTCAAATATATAGAGAACTGAGTAAATTTACAAAAATAAAGTCAAGGAATATAAACAGGCAGTTTTCAGACAAAGAAACCAAAGCTATCTGTAGTCATATGAAAAAATAATCTAAATCACTATTGATCAAAGAAATGCAAATCAAAATGACTCTGAAGTGCCACTTCACCACACCTGTCAGAAAGGCAAAAAAAAAAAAAAGAAAAGAAAAGAAAAGAAAAAGAAATGTTGGTTGTTGGAGAGGTTGTAAGAAAACTGGGATACTAATACACTGTTGGTGGAGTTGTGAACTAATCCAATCATTCTGGAGATCAATTTGGAACTATGCCCAAAGGGCTGTAAAACTGTGCGTATCCTTTGATCCAGCAATGCCATTGCTAGGTCTATATCCCAAAGACATCCAAAAAAAAAAAAAAGGGGGAAAGGGCCTATTTGTACAAAAGTATTTATAGCAGCTCTTTTTTGCGGTAGCTAGTAATTGGAAATCAAAGGGTTGCCTATCATTTGGGGAAGGGCTAAACAAAATGTGGTATGTGATTCTAATAGAATATTATTGTGCTATAAGAAATGACAAGCAAGATGATTTCTGAAAATCTGGGAAAGACTTACATGAACTGATGCATACTGAAGTGAACAGAACCAGGAGAACATTATACATAGTAAAAGCAATATTGTTCGATGAAGAACTGTGAATGACTTAGCTATTTTCAGCTATACAATGATCCAAAACAATTCCAAAGGACTAATGAAGTATATATATCTCCAGATAAAGAATTGATATTGATTGAATACAGACTGAAGCATGCTATTTTTCACTTTCTTTCATTTTTTCTTTTATTTGAGTCATCTTATACAAAATGACTAATATGGAAATGTTTTACATAATTGCACATGTATAACCTATAAATGATTGCTTACCATCTTAGAGAGGGGGGAAGGGGAAGGATGGATAGAATAAATCAAAATGTTAAAAAAATTGAAAAAAATAAACCTTATAAATTTTCTACATAAAAAACCAAAAAGAATAATTATAAATCAAAAAAGTTTCATTGACATATTTTGAAAAACATTACCAGTATCATTTCCCCTCTGCCTCTTTGAGAGCCATCTTATCTAATAATTAATATTTTAAAGAAAAAAATAAAGAGAAAATCCTATAAATATATCAAAAAGTTGAAAATATATGCAATGCACCCCACTTGTGGAATTTCCATTTTTGTAAAGGAGTAGGGCAGGGATATATTCTCATATTTCTTCTTTGAGGCCATGCTTGTTTTTCGTAATTTTGCAACATTCACTTTCCCTTGTATGGGGGTTGTTCTTTCTATTTACATTGTTGTTTTATTTATGCATATTGTTTTCTTGGCTCTGCTTGCTTCACTCAGCATCAGTTGTATAAACCTTTTCTATACTCATCATATTTATCATATCATATCATATCACTTATAGCATAGTAATATTCCATTCCATTCGTGTGTACTACTTTGTTTAGCCATGCCCTATTTGATGGGCATCTACTTTGTTTCTAATTCTTTGCTACTACAAAAAATGCCATGGGGACTTTTTTCTTACCAATAATTTCATTGGGTTATAAGCCTAGTAGGGGAATTTCTGGGTCTAAAAGTATGGATGGTTTAGTCACTTAATTTGTATAATTACAAATTGTTTTCCAAAGTAGTTGGATTGATTCTCAGCTCTACCAATGATGCAATCATATGCCTACCTTTCTACAACCCCTCCAGTATTGACTATTCCTCTCTTTTGTCATCTTTGCCAATTTGTAAGGTGAAACCTCAGGGTTATTTTGATTTTCATTTCTCTTTTTATTAGTAATTTGGAGCACCCTTTTATGTGATTGTTAATACTTTGTTATTCTTTTGAGAACTGCTTGTTCATATCTTTTGATTACTTATCTATTGGGAGGAATGGCTTTTGGTCATATCATATCATATTCCATACTATATTATGCTATATCATATCATATCACATCGTATATATTATATTAAATTATACTATATCATATCATATCATATCATATTGTATGATATCATTATTGTCTATTGTATTAACATATGATTAATATATATGTATGCATATATGTGGAAAGTTACTATGGACCACCTGCAAATATAAAAAAAAATCATAGTTTTTGTTATATAGAATGCTTCTTTGTAATGGAATTTATGGAAATTGGGTTCCCCTTATATTTCTCTTTGATAACCACCTGAATAAAGATATGGGCAAAGTTAGATTTAAAATAATATACTTTGTCCAGGTTGGCAGGAGAGTCTGATGAAGAGATGTTGAAAGTGGAAATGGTACCAGCAGCTGAATTTCTACTCTTGTCTGGGAAGAACATATTACTAGTAGCTCAGGAGCTCCATATTCACCCAGATAATCAGTGCCACAAGGAAGAGCTAATTATCACAGCTCAGAAGATCTTGGTGGGAACAGTAAAGGTGAGGCTGATGGAGGAAGGATGCCCTTCCATCTGTTTAGACATGGAATTACAAAAATCGATCAGCAGGGACTTATTAAATACCTACTATATACCTGGTACCATGCTAGGTGTTGAATAATGGCTCATTTCTACGTCGAATTACAGTTTTCAATGGACATTCTTTAAAGAATCATAGGAGGCAGATAATATGTTATTATCTATATGTTATAGGTAAAGAAACTGAGTCTGAAGTTACATGGCTAGAAAGTGGCGGAGGAAGCATTCAAATCCAGGTCTTCTGACTATCAAGTTTAGAGCTTTTTCTATTCTGTCACTTTGTCTTAGAGCTGACTTTGAGATCATTTAGTCTAATTTTACAGATAAGAAAGCCAGTACTCAGAATGGTTACATGATCTGTCTCTGGTTAATAAAGAGGATGGCCTAGAATGTATTCAGACATCATAACACTTGTCGTATTCACACTGAATGGCAAGGTAGAATTATGCCTGCACTAGCCACCATTATGAATCAATGCATGCTTGGTTCCTCCCCCTTACCTATGTATAGACTAATCCCAATCCATAATTATGGGATATAGCTGCAAGGGGATCTTGTGGGAAGGGAAAGGCGAAAGGAAATAAGCATTTATATAGAACCTTCTGTGTTCCAGGCACTGTAGTAAGTGCTTCTGCAAGGTAGATACTATTATTATCCCCATTTTACAGTTGAAGAAACTGAGGAAAACAGAGATTAAAATGACTTGCCCAGGTTATACAGCTAGGATTAAGGAGGATTAGGAAAGGCTGCTTATACATGATGGGACTTCAGCTGAGATGTAAAGGAAGCCAGGGAAGGCAGGAGGCGAAGATGACGGGGGAGAACATTCTGGCTCTGGTGGGCAGCCTGTGAAAATGCCTAGGACACAGTAAGGAGGCCAGTGTCACTCTATGGCAGAGTCTGTTGAGGGGAGTAAGCTGTTAGAAAACTGAAAAGGTAGGAAGGGGTCAGGTTATGAAGGACTTTAAATGCCAAACTGGATTTTTATGTCTGAGCCTGGAAGTAATAGGGAGCCACTGGAATTTACTGAACGAGGATGATGGTGATATGGTCACATCTGTACTTTAGGAAGATCATCTTCATGAATTTGAGGGGAGAGAGACTTGAAAGGCAAGGAGTCTGACTAGAAGGTTGTTATGAATTTACAGGGATGAGAATATAAATAGAATACGTTAAAATATCAACAATTACCAGCCTATATGCACCAGGGTAGAGGCAGTGTTAGGAGAGAGAAGGGGGTATAGAAGAGAGATGTTCCAAAAGTAAAAATTGACAGGCTTTGGCAACAGATTGGATATGGGAGTGGTGGTGGTAAGAGTGAGTGAGGAGTTGAGGATGACACCTAGGTTAAAACACTGGGAGGATGGCAGTACCCTCAATAGTAATAGGGAAATTGGGAAAGGAATGTGATTAGGAGAAAAATAATGATCTCAGTTTTAGGCATGATGAGTCTAAAATGTCTATGGGATATACAGCTCAAGATGTCCAGTAGGCAGTTGGAGTTGTGAGACTGGAAGTCAAGAGAGAGGTTAGGGCCAGAGAAGTAGATCTGAGAGTCATCTGCCCAGAGATGATCATCGAAATCATGTGAACTGAGATCACCAAGTGAAATAGTACAGAGGGAGAAGAGTCCTAGAGGATACCCACAATTAGCAGAGAGAGAGCTATAATAGTAGAGCTATTATAGTTGGACTGAAGTACCAAAGTCTCTGATATACCACATGGAGCAATAGAAATAGCACTAAAGAAAGTAAGATAGGATGAAAAACTATAGGAGATCAAATATAAACAGAAGAGGTTCATGCTGAAGGCAGTAACACAATTTGGGGCCATTGAGAGATTAATTTTGATGGTATCTGAAAGAGGAGAGGATATTAAAGACTTGGAAACAAATCACGGACCTTATTATTGCTAAAAAAAGTGATTAAAAATATTAACAACTACCAGCCATTATGTTTATTTTCATATATCTACACAATTTTATGAGAATAATCTACACATGTATCAAGTGAATCCTTGATTTGAGAAGGGAACAAGCAGGCCTCCACAAGTGACATGCTAGAACAGACAACATCTTTATAGTCACACAATTGACTAAATGGTGCAGAGATTAAGGTGCAGAGATTGCACTGAGATTCATTTTATTGAGTATGAAACATTTATTCAGTGGAGCCAAAATTTCATATTAAAGGCTTTCCTCTAATAAAGTGTCTTCCTTTCAATTGTAAAAATCACGACTACCTGAAAGATGAACCCCAACAGAGAAAACTTTGATGATTCTCTAACTTAATGTCTATCAAGGCTCACATTGTGATGATTACATAAAGCCCTAGAGCACTGTAAAGCCTCCTTCATGATATCCCTTTTTACTTTAAAATATTTGGTCTAACTAGTCAGAAAGGAAAAACCAAATGGATGAAGGATGCCCATTGTCCAGACTATGATATGAAGTTCAATGGAAAACCCAGAGTTGCTCTATCAGTACATATAACTTGGACAGACACTGCAGATGAACAGCAAACTTGTCCCAGAATTAAACAGGACATAGAGAGTAGGCTAGATTACATTTGGAAATTGCAGTAGTTTTAATGACTCCAAGCTTTTCCTGAAATGTATATTTCAACAATTTATTTTAACAGGATTTCTGGGAAGAAATGGACAAGAGTTGAGAAGGCATGGATGGATTGTGATCTGTCTCATTGCAGGGAGTACCCACATCCCTGATATTAGAGATCCATCCAAATAAGTATGTCCCTCATCAAAGTGCTATTGGAAGGATCCAATGAATTAACCTAAAAGCACTTTGCAAACTTTTAGGTATTTTATAATTGTTACCTATACTGAGAAGGTATGGATTTGCATTGGTAGAGAGAATTTCCTTGTCCAGAAATTTTCTGAATACTAATAAAATCACTATCCCTATTGTTGTTAAAAATATTTAAACATCTCAAAGATCTTTCTCTCCCTCCTTCCTTTCTTGCCTTGGTGCCATATTGAACAGATCCTTCTCACTGAGGATGATGCAATGCTGAGGAAGATCATTCAAGCAGCTTGCTGTTGTCTGAACTACCTTGAGGACCTAGAGGCTGCTGGAGATGTCTCTACTGTGCTAGCTTTCTTTCAGAATTTCTCTGAAGGTCTGCTTTTTCTGAACACTCTGACTGAACACCGCCTGCTGGAACTGAAGTGGTCAGTTCATCGTGACTGTCTGGCCCGGTGCTTGCAGTTCTTGAAGAAGTGTATCCCTCTGCTCTACACAGCTACAAGTGGCCATCTCAGTCATCCCCAGAACCAGCAGGTGAGAGAGTGTAAGAGCTACATTTTTGATCTGACCAAGAAAATCCTTAAAGAACTGATTGCCCTGTTAAATGCAGAACATGAACCACACAAGGACCCACAGGAAAGAAGTGGGGTGTTTGCTCAGCACTTGGAGCAGTTCTTGATACTACTGGCTGAGCCAATACAAGAAACTCTCCTTCAGGGGGACTTAGATTCCCTGTTAGGAGTGGTGGTATTTCACAGCATGCTCCTAGCCGAATCTTCCAGACCCCACATGAAGCTGAAGCTAGTCCAATGCTGCCACTGTCTATTGGAGCTTAGAAACATGGTTGTCCAGTGCCCAAGCAGGATGGAGATCCTGTCTTCAGTGGACTGCTCAGATCAGGATCTCAGGGAGAAATGGGCCATGCTGAGGTGTGAGGTGCAGATTCTTGACCAAACCATGAAGACTGGGCTCCTCTACCAGATCCTGGACACTTTCACAGATGTTCAAGGACCTTTGAAAAAACTGATTCAAGCTGCCTGGGGGACTGCAGTGCTTGGCTCTCCCTGGGACAGTGAAGGGTTTGCCAAAAGCTTCCAGCCTTTCATTGATGCTTTCTGCATGCATTCTGAAAAGATGTTCAAAGTGGCTCATTTGGTCTTGGTCCGTTGTACTCAGCATCAAATTGGTAAAGAAATAGAGGAAACTATGTCTATCCTGCAAAAGCTTATGGTCAGAGTGCTTCCCCTTTTCACCAAGAGTCAAGGGCTGGATCTGGCCTTGCTTTCTGATACCTTCCAGGATGTGTATCAAGCATGGGTCTGGGCAGCAGAAGGCTTGCTGGCATGTTTTGATAATATTTTCGATATCCCCGAATTCTTGACTGTGTCCATTGAGGAAATGGCAAAACATATGGGTTTCTCTAAATGGGCTTTGAATAATGGAAATTCCAAGAAATTTTCCTGGCATGTAGCTTATCTTCAGGGTCGAGCTAAGCACATAGTGCAAGTGATGAACAGATATGTGGACCAAAACCGAGATCCCATTTTTCGGAATGGTTTGAGGGTTTTGATTCAGCAACTGGAAAACTCTATTCCTGTGGTGACAGCAGCTGCTGAGCACTGCTTAGAAAATAGGCATGATATCCAAGCCATGGATGTGTTCCTCAACAAGGCCATGCTTCTTATTGACTCTACTCATGGTGTCCAAGATGGTCTGGATGGGACCAACCATCCAGATATCTTAAGCCCACTCCGAGATCAAGTCCATAAATTCATCACTCCCAAAGGACAACTATGCCTTACTCCTCACAGTCTCCTGGAGTTGAGCAGCCTAGAACCGATGGGCAAACTCGTTGGAGGGCCTAGGATAGTAGAAGAATTCTCAAACACCTCATATGATCCTGAGGAATGGCATTCTAGGGACATCCCCACTCTCAGCCTCATGGTTCCTAAGGTCATTTCACAGGGGATACTGCTACCTGTCATTAGCAAACTTGTCCTGGCTGTAGAGAACCATGACCTCTCAGTGGTCAGTTCTGCTTGCACAGAATTGCTGGATCTTGCCAATTGTACTGATGCTGCTCAAGAGGCCTTGGTTGGGGAAAAGTCATCGGAGTCAGAGGGGATAGTACAAACACAAGATGCCATCTTCTTAACACCTTATACAATTGGCTTAGCTAAAGAAATTGGAAATGAGCCAGCCTCTAGCACAGGACGACTGCTTGAAGCAGCTCTCCAGCTGTCTGAAAAGATTGCTGAAATCCACCAAAATTTAGCAGCTATTACTGGTGACTGGTACCATTTCTCTCAGCAGTTGTTTTGTGACATACAGATTGCTGACCTTCCAAGAAATGTGCAGATTTTCAGTGAAGTCAGGCAGAACATAATGGATGTGGCTCAGCTAGCAGACAAAGCTGGACAGATACATTTGAATGAAGAGCCCCCTTTGCCAATCCAGAATTTGGAACAATTGTTGCAGATTCGAGCTAAACTCCAGAAAGTGGAGACTCATGCCCGGTTCTTACTGGACAAGGTGTTAGACTCAAATGGTATGCACTGTCCTAAGACCGAGGAAATGAGTATCAAGGGGAGCTGCCTCCTGTGGTCTGTGGCTGTCCATGCCTTGCTAAGGGGCATTGATGACTTCATTGGGAGAGATATCCTGTTCCTAACTGAGTTGAGGCAGGGGGTGAAGGACAAGCTGAGTTTTCAGGGTGGGCTGGCCCCACTGGCTACCACTTCTCTGAGGTTACAGGAAGCTGCGAGATTGTCTGCTCTGTTGTGTGGTGATGAGAGAGTAAAGGGGGAGGTGGTCTTGCTGCAGGGGGAGGTCCACGTGCTGACAGAAGCTCTGCTAGAAGTGGCCCAGATCCTTGCCCTTTCTCCTCCTTTGGTGCCCAACTTGTCCATTCGTTTTGAACTTCTCCAACGGGAGCTTGCCCTTCAAGCCAAGGTCCTGGCAGGCTATCTCAGCAGCATCAACAAAGACTATGAAAGGACCATACAGGATACTATTCAGCTAGTGCTTTCTGCTTCCAGTGCTTCCAAAGATGACAAGACAAAGTTAAAAGTTGCTCTGGGAAAGAATATGATCCAGATCACCTCTGGCATCCAGACAGTTCAGAAAATTGTGGAGGAGTTTGGACCTGGCCAGGAAAGCCTCCTCAGAGTAATGGAGCACCTCATCTTCCTTACTGCTGAGGTTGGACAGAAAGCCCACATGCTCCTGGACCACCCCCAGGACAAGGTAGCTGAAATGCTGGAAAGTCTTCAGTGGCAGTGGGCAGCTGAGGCTCATTATGTGGCAGCCCAGCTCCAGATGTGGAGAGGCAGCCATGCCTCAGCCCTGCAGCTCCTAGCCCAGGACTTGAAGACCAGTGGTGCGTCTGTTGGGATTCCAAGTGAGGATCCTGACTTGACTCTGCCCAGTCAGGGAGAGGGGTTCATAGCAGCAGAAGTGGACAATATGGCATGTCAGGCCACATCTTCAAGAAAAATCTCAGACCCAGCTGGTTCAGAGGAGTCTTGCCCTCATCAGAAAGATGCAGCTGCTATGACAGTTTCCAGGAAGAACCTGAACAAGGTATGGTAGTTATAATCTTTAATTATCCCATTTCTATCCTTCCTAAATCCCATCCCTTAGCAGCAGCTTAGTAACTGAGGCTAATAAGTGAGTTCCAGGAAAATCCTATCTCCTGTGATGAAAGCTCCACTCATCCCAGTCTATAGTGTTCTCTCTCCCCTGAACTCCTGTAGAACTCATTTATGTCCTTCATCTCTGGCACTTAACATATACTGCCTTTGTGTACATATATCTATGATGACAGAATGTTCATTTCTCAAGACAGACACCATTCCTGATATGTCTTTCTTTCTCATGAAGTACCTAGAATTGTGTCTTCATGGATATTTAATTCCAGTTGCTAAGTGGAAGGAGGGAGGGGAACAGGAAAGAAGAGAAGAAAGGAAGATAGGATGAAGGAAGGGAAGGAAAAGGGGAGGAAGGGAAAAGAAGGCAGGAAAGGAAGAAGGAATGAATGAAGCATCTTATGTACCTTGGGTGGGTAGGGGGAGTAACACAAATTTTTGGAGCCCATATGAGAAGCTGCTTTCTGTGATTACTAGTGTTAGGAAAAGGGAATGGAGCTATGATTTTCATTGATAATAGGGAACTTCTGGGTGAGGAAACTCCCTCTACCAATGCAGATGGGCAATTCTGCAACTTGGCCTTGAGCAGTGAGAAATTCAGTGCCTTGTCCGGTATGTGTTGGAGGTGGGACTTGAATCCAGGTCTTTCCTATCATAGGGCCTGGCATATAGTAGGTGCTTAATAGTTTTTTCATTCATTCATTCATTCATTCATTCATTCATTCATTCCTGGCTCTGAGGCTGGCCCTTTACCTAACTGTTGTGTCTTTCCCAGTATCTAGTCAAGATAGTCTTTATAATATACTGCCTTTTGGTAAACAGTGTTACTATGAGTAATACTATTTCAGTATAACTCAGTCTTAGGAGTCATTCTGTGAAATTGCCTTATACCAAGGTCCTTTTTTCATGAACAATCCTCATTGGATGGAGTCCATGATGTATCTGCCTTAAATTTCATGATGTTTTAGTACTTGAAATAACATGCTGGGGTCTTGTTATGATTTCTCCAGAAGGATTTTTATAAATCAGTGTTGATCATTATATTTCAACTTGTTGCTTTTTCTTTCACTAAAACTGGATCCCAGCTCTTTCAGTGCTGGGTCTGTGCTTTTTCTAAACTTTGCATCTTTCGCAGTGTCTGTTTTAGTGGTCTACATACATTAGGTCATATTAAATGGTGGTTGGTGTTGTTAATAGAAAAAGAATAAAATAAACTTTTTGGTGGTATGTCTCTGCACATACCCTTCCTTCCCTCTATCATTCTAAGGCTCTAAATTTTTCTTATTTCCAATGAGGTAAATCTCTGAAGTGTACATTTCTAGGTTTCTTCTTCTTCTTCTTCTTCTTCTTCTTCTTCTTCTTCTTCTTCTTCTTCTTCTTCTTCTTCTTCTTCTTCTTCTTCTTCTTCTTCTCCTTCTCCTTCTCCTTCTCCCCCTCCTCCTCTTCTTCTTCTTCTTTCTTCTCCTCCTCCTTTCTTTCTTTCTCCTCCTTCTCCTCCTCCTCCTCCTCCTCCTCCTTCTTCTTTACCAATAAAGAATCAAGATACAAATACTGGCTTTGAACCTTTGGATCCTTTTTAAATTAATACTGGGATGGTTTGGATACAGTATTTTCTGGAGGCAGAGCTGTTAATATTCAGAAAAATCCTCCCTTCAACTTATTGTTCCAGTTCAATTAATCACTTATTGAGCACTTATTGAATGGACATAACTAGGTGCTAAGGGAGGGAGAGAGAGAAGAGAGGTAAAATAAATTGAAAATCTAGTTCCAATCCTTGGTGACTACACAAACATATATAGAACAATTACAGAATTCAACTTTATTCAATACTCTCTCTGTATAATACTATCAGGCATTTTCAGGCTAAGTATTGCTCTGAATACTTGATATCAGACTATATACTTCCTTGTAAATGCTGAGGACATTTGGAGTAAGATAAAGAACATAGTGCATTCAGGGTAGTCAGGAAGGTTCCCTAGGGAAGATGACTTTAAAGAGAATCTCAAAGAAAGCATAGGAAACAGGAAGAGAGGAACGGGAAGGGCAGTCAGGTATGGGAATAGAGTGTAGAAGCCACTGTCCATAAGTGACTAGTACCACAGGGTAAAATTCCTTTGTTGGATAGGTACTTTGCTCTTGATGTAGGAATGATTATTCTACAATTACCAAGAAAACAGCCTGTAATTATATCTTCACTGTGAAGTCTCTTATCTTGTCCCAGCTACTGTTCAGGCTGGTAATCATTGGTAGCCATCTGGATTACCCACTAAATAGCTCAGATTTCTATGTTTCTTTAAGACTAATAAGCCTTTGTCCTTATGACAACCCTGTGGGATAAGCAATGCAAATAATATTATCCCCACTTTCAGATGAGGTCTGAGGGAATCTGACCAATGTCAACAATAGAAAACAGACTAAGAAATCACTTAGGTTTACAAGGAACACTAGTTTTCTAGGTTCTGGGGTTATATCTGTGCCATAAGTGGAAGAAGAGAAAAGGGGGAGAGAGAGAGAGAGAGAAGAGAGAGAGAGAGAGAGAGAGAGAGAGAGAGAGAGAGAGAGAGACAGAGACAGAGAGAGAGAGACAGAGAGACAGAGAGAGAGAGGCAGAAAGAGAGAGAGAGAGACAAAGAGAGACAGAGACAGATAGACAGAGACAGAGGGAAAGAGAGGCAGAGACACAGAGAGAGAGAGAGAGAGACAGAGACAGAGGCAGAGAGGGAGTTTTTATATATCTGTTGGGGGTGATCCTTGGGGAAACCAACCATTTATAAAGAGTCTACTATGGCAGGCATTGTGCTAAGCACTAAGATAACAAAGAAAGGCAAAACTAAGCCAGAACAAAATATAATACCACCATCATCAACAACAGAACAATTCTTGTTTTTAAGGAGCTCACAATCTGATAGAGGATGCATGCAAATGACTATGTACAAACAAGATATATACAAGATAAAGTGGAGATAATTTCCTAGGGAAGGCACTAAGATTAAGGAAGATTGGGAAAGGCTTCTGGGAGGAGGTGTGGACTTGGAAGGAAGCCAGCAGTTGGAGCTGAAGAAGGAGAGTTCCAAGCATTGGGACAGCCAGTAAAAATGGCTAGAGTAGAGAGATGGAATGTTATTCGGGAGGAATAACAAAGAAGCCAATGTCCCTGGATCTTAGAGTTTAAAGAGTTGAATGAAGTATAAGAAAACTGGCTAGGTAGGAAAGGCCTAGTTTATGAAGGGATTTAAAAGCCAAACAGAACCAGACTAATTTTGTCTGACCTTGAAATGCAGTAAATGTTATCAATTACTTTAAAAAATAATATTAGTATTTTAAGTATGAGCCTACATTTGTATAGTGCTTTACAAGTGCTTTTTACAAGTTTTCTTATTTGCAAAACTCTTTTTTGATCCTTACAACAACTCTGAAAGGTAGGCATTGCAGATGAGGAAACTAAGTCTCCAAGGAAGTGAGTGATCTGTCCTAGGTTGCAGAGCTGGAGGCAGCTGGCGGCTCAATGGATAGAATACTGGGTCTGGAGTCAAGAAGACAAGTTTGATTCCAACTGTAGGCACTTATTAGCTCTGTGACCCTGGGCAAGTCACTTAATTTACATTTGCCTCAGTTTCTTCAGCTATAAAATGGGGATAACAATAGCACCTGCCTCAAAGCATTTTTGTTAGGATCAAATGAGGTGAAAGGAAATGCAAAAGAAGGAAACTGTCTTCTCCACAGAGGTGAAAAACCTAGATATTGGAAAAAAAACCACCCCAAATATTGGGTATTTTATTAATTCCTCCAACGTTCAGTATAAAGCATGCTGGAATGGGATGTAGAGGACCTGTGTTTATCTGCTATTGACTACTTTTGTGTCCCCAGGCAAGGTCACGACATCTTGGTTTCTTCATTTTCTCAGCTGAAAAGTGTGTTTGTGTATGGGGTGGTGGTGGTGGTGGTGGTGGTAGTAGTAGAGGGGGATTACATGACTTCTGAGGTTCCTTCTAGTTCTATATGGCCCTATTATCCTTTCATTCCTTATTTTGACAGCTAGCTAGCAAGTCCCATGATGCCTCTCCTTGTTGTCCAGCTGAGTCGACCCCTGACCTAGGACATCCATTCCTGAGGGATGATTCCATGGATAAGTGGAGGGACAGTAGCAACAGAATTGAACAGCTCACCAGAGAAATGGCCACAGAAGTGTTTCACATGGCCCAGAGTCTGAAGAGGAAAGGGCCCATAAAGGTACCTCTTAGCAAAAAGCTGCCTTCTGGTTCAAAAGACCACCTAAATATTCCTAGAAACTGAGTCATAGAAGCAAAAATGGGTTAGCATTCAGGGAATATCCCTCCTTGATGTGTTCATTCCTCAATTCTAGAGACAGCACTGGGGTGGATCTGCTAGGAAACTGTGTCAAAAGACACAAAGTTCTCCCCCACTTCTAGATCAACTGTTCCCTCTCTATACTCAGGAACAATCATTTCACTTCCCTGTCTCCCTTTTCCCATTCTGGGCTCATCTCCTACAATAACAACAACAACAACAACAACTCCTTCCTCCTCTCCTCCTCCTCCTCCTCCTCCTCCTCCTCCTCCTCCTCCTCCTCCTCCTCCTCCCCCTCTTCTTCAATTTCCCCCTCAGAGACAGCATCTTACTCAAATCAAGATGGAGTGACAATGAACCTTCTGCATTATTGCTCTAGGTGGTTTCCAAAATCAGAGCTGATGACAATAGACACTTTTCTGTGCTTTCGATAGCTGACAACCAGGACTAGCTTAATCGAAATAGAAAGTTGCCTAGGAAGTATGATTCAAGGAAATTAAAAAAAAAGAAATGTTCCTCAACAAACACTTTCCCCCTTTGCTCCATCACAATGCCTGAAATATAAGTTGAATTCTTCTTTTGGTGTAAAGCCCTGAAATGTTTTAATATGTTAAAAGAGCTTTCATTTTTTTCAAGTAGGTATTCATGCCCTTCACTGATACAGGTTGCAACCCCTCCATCCAGCAGATGCTTTAATGGTTGCTGGGATTAAAGGAATTCATCACATGGTGGGTGGTCCATCTTCTGGTGATGGATGACTCTCTTCATACTTTGCTAGACTGGTCCTTGAATGAGGTCCTTGAATGATAGATACTGAGTCTTTGGCTAGTCCAATACTTTCAGTGCTTTATAGCTTGGCAGGACCTTCTAAAGCTTGTACTCTCTTGGCATAGTTAATGTTAAAATGCAAATGTTATGTGTTAACATTACCAGGTAAGACCAGCTCAAATTAGTTTATTATATTAATACATCACCAGGCAAGGTGGAAGCAGCAAATAAATATTGAATAGATTCCTGGACTTGGAGTCAGAAAGACTTGGGTTCAAATCCCACTTCAGACACTAGCTGAGTGATCTTGAACTCTTCCTCATCTGTAAAATGAGGGGATTGGACTCTAAATTTATGATCACATTGTACAATGAGGACCCAGGACAGGTAAGTTTTAGTGGAGAACAGAGAAGGAAAGGTCTTGAACACAGGAAGTACATCTGACTTTCCTTCTAATTCTATTTCTATGACCCTATGATCCTTTCATTCTTTATTTTAACAGCTAACTACAGAGTCCCATGGTGCCTCTCCTCTCTGTTCAGCTGAGCCAGCCCGAGACCTACTAAATATGTCCTACATAAGACCCTGTCCAGGGGCTCTGGGAGGAGGAGCTCAGCAATTCCCTTCATCTTTGAATATCTCAGTTGTCTCAACTGTAAAGTGAGGGGAGGCAGTACACTTGATCAAGAATCCTATGAATTCCCTATCTTCTTAGTATTCCTGGGGTCAGATGTGCTGACAGCATTGTCTTGTCTGACTTACTCTCCATCCTCTGGCTTTCCACGGTCTCCTTTTCTTTTTAAAGCAGAGAATCAATGATTCAGAAGTCACTTTGAATTCATATCTATTACAAGAGAACAAGCAGAATTAGAGCTTCCCTAGAAAGCAGTGTTGTTAAAAAGGGGAAGACAGTAAATGTTTGAAAACAAAGAGCCAAATGAGGAAGATATTCTTTGGAGCAGATGCTCAAATGAGGGGAAGTTAACATCCTCCTTCATTAGTCCATACACTGATGGTGCTGCCTTGGATATTTGACATTAGCTACTGCTTGTGACTGTCTTGTCACACCAAAGTAAAAGGGGAATGCCGTCTGGTGGGGGTAGGGTTCCTCTCTGGAGTTCTAATTCTGTATTCAAGGGAATAATTAGTGGAAGATCTCTCTCTCTACCAATGCAGATTGGCTATTTTCCTGCAATTTATCTTCTTACAGAGTTGCTAGGGGTGCAGAGAGGTTAAATAATTTGCCCAAGGTGACCCGGCCAATACATGTCAATGGTGCACCTTGAACCCAAGTATTCCCCACCATGAGGATGACTCTTTATCCACTATGCCTTGCTTCCTCTCTGCGGGTTGTAATGTGACAGATGGTGAGGGTACAGGCTGGCCTATTAATTATTTGGTGCCTTCAAATTTTATAACTTCACTGAAAATTTTTTAAAGAAGCTTTACATGGCTTCTTCATCTTGTGAAAACATTCACCAACAATAGCAAGATGTCATTTGGACTTGCTAAGTATAAAAATCTTAATGGGTACCAAGGAGATGAATAAAGACTGAAGGATTTGAATTTGAATCTGAAGGTCAAGTTAAACCAATAGATGAAGGTGATACTCACAGATACATTGGTGTTCTCCAGACAAGATACACTGAATATAAGGCTATGAAGGAAAAAAATGTTTAAGCTGTGTGTTTTACAAGACTGATGGGCATCCTATGTTTAAAGCTTATCAGGAAGAACACATTTAGAGCAATTAATACCTATACAACATCAGTCTACACATAGTTTTGGCATGTAAAATGGATTATGGATCTATAAGGTGCAATATTAATGAAATACTGTGTTTAGCACCCAAGGCAGCTGTAGAAAGATTAATGCTTCCTGGCCAAAAAGGAGGAAACACAACACAATATATCATAACAGGTTATCAAATGTAATGACTTTATGACACCTAGAAAGACATGAATAGATGGCCAGATGTATACATTAGAAGTTCATAATTATAGACTGACCAATGATAAATCCCCCATGATAAATAAATAAATACAAACCCCAAAATAACCTTGAGAATTCCACAAACTATTGGAGTAGGAGCATCATTATAGACTAAACTGTTATACAGAAACACTTAAATATAACATTGATATGCAAAAATCTAAGAGCAATGTTTTCAATAGATGTCACTATCCAATATCCAATAATATCCAAACTAAATGGAATAAAAAGTGTTCAAAATATAGAGACCTGGAAATTGAAAGCATGCTGGAAAAGAACAAAGTGCACAACAGTCTTGACCATTCGCCTTCTACTGCAGTTGTACTGGAGATATTTTCAGTGAATTTATAGAAGGTGAGCGTATACTCCTAAAATCTTATTAAATCATGAAAAGTGGTCATTTTATCCACCTAGTGAATAACTCACTGAACATTAAATATATTTTTAAGAAGCAGGGTAGTGACTTGTCCTTGGAACATTTCTATCTAAATTCTACCAAAAATGAGAAGTGGTGTCAATGGTAATGTAGATAGCATATTGGATAGAGCCCCGAACCTGGACTTGGAAAGGTCAGAGTTCAAATCTAGCCTCAAAGACTCACTAGCCATGTGACCCTGGGCAATTCACTTAACCTCTGGCATCCTCAGTTTCCTTATTTGTAAAATGGAGATAACAACATTTACCTCCCAGAGTTGTTTTGAGGATCAAATGAGATATTTGTAAAATGCTTTTCAAATCTTAAAGTGTTATGTAAATGCTGGCTTATTATTATGTTAACAACACAAAGTTACAAAACAATGTATTTCCAATCAGAAGAGGGCAATAATAAGAAATAACTTTATCCCTAAGCCTGGTTTTAATGTAATCAAGGAAGTATTCCTATCTGAAGAGGGAAAAGTTGAAAAACCTGAGGTCATTGAAAGTCTTCACTTGACACAAAATCTAATAATTATACCTAGTAACAAAATGGATGAGAAAAAGGTACTGATGTTTGAAATTATTTTGAAAAGGAGATAGGTATATGCAGATTGGAATTTCAACCCCCATCCCTCTTTATTTAGCTTGACAACATGAATCCAACTAAGATAACAATTATTCCAAAGCAGCATAATTTTTAAATTAAAAAAAAATATTCATGGGGGTTAAGTGACTTGCCCAGGGTCACACAGCTAGCTAAAAGTATCTGAGGTCAGATTTGAACTCAGATCTTCCTGACTCCAGAGCCAGTACTCTATCCACTGCACCACTTAGCTGCCCCATTTATTTTGTGAGGCAATTGGGGTTAAGTAACTTGCTCAGAGTCACACAGCTAGAGAGTACTATGTGTCTGAGGTCAGATTTGAACTCAGGTCCTCCTGACTGCAGAGCCCGGTGCTCCATACACTGTGCTACCTAGCTGCCCCCAAAGAAGCATAATTTTAAAAAGTTCATATTTGCTATAACTGTCATGAATGTACATATTTTCTCACTGTATTTGACAGAAAGCATAAAAATACTTTAGGACACAGTAGTATATGTGGTGGCTGTTGCCATGGTCAGAACCATAGGAAGAAAGGTAGAATTATCAAAGAATACCCCTAAAAAAAGGTATCAAATGCTATCATGGTAGAAGTGGTTGAGAGAGCTATTGAAGATCTATAGTAAATCATTAGAATTTAAATCAATGTCTATGGAACAGAAAATTTGAATGTCGTATCATCCAATTAAAGGCAATGAAAAAGAAACAGAAAATGGAATCTGGAAAATAAAATTATACCAGAAAAAGTATACCAGAAATTCTAGATTCTCTTAATCAGCAATTGAAAGCAAAACCAAAAATGTTAAGGTGATACAAGGAGTCAAAGCAGCACAAAGAACAAAATAAACAATTCAATGTCAACTTCAAAACTTTGCTACAGAGCCCTTAAATGAGAGAAAGAGGAAAAAGAAAACCCTCAAAAGAAGAGGTGGAAAATTTCTGACTGTCTATGTTGGAAAATGTAAATGGCATCAAATGAGAAATAGAAAAGATGCATACAGTTTATATAATTAAGGACAGAACAGTTATATCAAGGAAAATGATGAAAACCTGAACTTTTTTTTTATTATAGAATTAAAAAGTGAAGAGATCTATTATTATTGGCCCAACTCTTTCACAATGGCAAGCAAGTATATGTACTTATTATGTACTTAATACAAAAATATTCATAGTTTGTATGGCTTTTTAAAAAATCTATAAACACATAAGAAAGGAATGTGTTGATGGAGAAGGAAAAATGGTGTGGCAAAGAGTCTCTGGGGTGTCAAGAGCAACTTATCCATTCAATAATTATTGAACAAGTTGATTTTATTAAAAGTGCAATAATGTTTGTACTGCCTTTATTATCACAAGTATTTTGACTCACTTTAACACTCATGGCTTAGTCTGCAAAAACATAAAAGCATAAGTATAGTGAGAACATTGAGATATTCAATGTCCACATGAAAACTGTTCTCTAAAACACAAAGCCAATATAATAATATAAAGAACAATTGATTTGAAACATGGCATTTTTCAGGGAGACAGTTAAAGCCCATCATGAATCTGGCTAACCTTAAATCCATTATCTTCTCTCATAAATCAAACCACATATGGCTTACAAATTAAAAAGGGAGCTTAAACCCACACCTCTTATTAATTACTTAAGTAATTACTTAATTAGTTATTAATTGCTTAAAATATGGATGATATCAAGCTATATGGCTCCACAGAAAAATGCATTTAACAGCTTTTTCATCTTGTGGAATCTTTCTTCAATAATATCAAATGTCATTTGGACCCAAGAAGTATAAAACTTAAAACACACAAAGGAAAAATTAAGACTGAAGGTTTTAAGCTTG
The DNA here is from genome assembly GCF_003287225.1 of Phascolarctos cinereus. NCBI lineage: Eukaryota > Metazoa > Chordata > Mammalia > Diprotodontia > Phascolarctidae > Phascolarctos > Phascolarctos cinereus. The sequence continues at coordinate 150,191,774 of NW_027555625.1, read as the reverse complement.
AATCTAGAGGTTAAACTGAATCAATGAATGCAGGTGATACTTATAAATGTTTTGGTTTTCTTCCAGGCACCGCACATTGAGTAGAAAGCTATCAAAGGAAGAGCTGTGGCTGAATATTTTAAGAGACTTACTGGCACTCTGGAATTAAAACTTAATGGGAAGAATACATTTAAATCAATTAAGAGCTACATAGTACCATTCTTAATGTACATACAATACAATTCTTAATGTACATATTTAGCACCACAAGAATGGACCATAAGAGATTTGGAAAGGATCCTAATAAAAACTGATATGATATTAATGAAATATACCCTAAAGCAGCCATAGGAAGATGAACACTGCCTTATCAAAAAGGAGGAAGAATATTAACAGATATTCTTAGATCATAAGTTTAGCAAGTAAAAAACAAACAGAAATACTTTAGGAATAAGACATCACTTTTCTAAGCAATACAAAGGGATGATATAGAATCAAAGTTTGTGGACTGTAACCAAAAGTGATTTACATCTGAATGAAGATTATAAAATGGCTAAGATTCAAGAGTAGAATCAAAAGGTCCTCAGTGAGTGACATCTGAATGAATTCAGTAATACGTTGTCAAAACAGTATTGAACAAATGGTTGAGTTATATAGATGTATTTATAGAAATGGAGGGGTTCATGATGGCAGTTCAGGACCAGGTTATTGCCACCAGGAACTACAGAAGGGATATCTTTAAGGCATGTAGATGTAATGATCAATGCAGATTGTGCAAGGAAACAGTGGAAACTGAATAACATCCCTGCAAAAATTTGCCACCTATTGAATACTTAACAAGACATAATCTGGTGACTAGAATTATAAATAAGATGCCTCCTATCTTTTATGGACTAATAAATAAAATTCCCTCCTACAGATACAGACCTCAAAATATCCTTGAGAATTCAACCAATAAACTGTACTAGAACCAGACCATTATAGACTGTTGCTCACAGTCACTGAGATATAATCTTGATCCGTAAAAAAGTCAAGAACAATGTTTTAGAAAGATGTTTCCATACTACATGCTCATAATCTCTAAGATGTGTAGGACAAAAAAACTTCCAAAATTTAGAGACTTAATATTGATGCAAAAGTTTTAAATAAAATACTAACAAAGAGATTATAGCAATATATCACAAGGATACTACAACAAGGTGGGATTTATAGCAGGAATGCAGGGCTGGTTCAAGATTAGGAAAACTAGAAGCCTAACTGACCATATCAATAATAAAACCAACAGGAAGCATATGATTATCTCAATAGATGCAGAAAAAGCCTTTGACAAAATATAACACCCATTCCTATTAAAAACACTAGAGAGCACACAGGAATCAATGGAGTTTTTAAAACACTAGAGAGCATAGGAATAAGTGGAGCTTACCTTAAAATGGTAAGTAATATTTATCTAAAGCCATCAGCAAACATTATCTGTAATGGGGATAAGCTAGAAGACTTCCCAATACAATTATGGGTGAAGCAAGGATACCCACTATCACCTCTATTATTCAGTGTTGCACTAGAGCAATGACTAGCTTTGATAGACTTACCTCTTCTTAGCAATGCAAGGATCTAAGACATCTCTAAAAGACTCCTGATGGAAAATGTCCACATCCAGAAAAAGAACTATGGAGTCTGAATGCTGATTGAAGCATACTATTTGCTCACTCTCGTTTGCTCTCTTTCTCTTTTTGTTTCTTCTTTCTTGTGGTTCCTCTCTCTGTTGGTTCTAATTTTTCTTTACAACATGAATAACGTGAAAATATGCTAATATGAAAAATGTAACAAATACGTAATAGCCTATAATAGATTGCACGCCATCGTAGGTTAGGGGTAGGGGAAAGAGGGGGAGAAAATTTGGAACTCAAAATCTTATGGAAGTGAATGTTGAAGACTAAAGCTAAATAAATTAATAAAAAATATTGCAGTAGAAATGTTAGCTATAGCAATAAGAGAAGAAAAAGAAATCAAAGGAATTAAAATAGGCAATGAGGAAACAAAACTATCACTCTTTGCAGATGATATGATTTATACTTAGAGAATCCTAGAGAAGCAACTAAAAAACTACTACTATTAACAACTTTAGCAAAGTTGCAGGATACAAAATAAACCCACATAAATCATCAGCATTTCTATATATTACCAACAAAGTTCAGCAGCAAGAGATAGAGAAATTCCATTTAGAATAACTGTATACAATATAAAATACTTAGGAATTTACTTGCCAAGACAAATCAGGAACTATATGAACAGAACTACAAAACACTTTTCATATAAATAAAGTCAGATATAAACAATGGGAAAATATTAATTGCTCATGGGTAGGCTGAGCCAATATAGTAAATCTATTTATTCAATACCACAGCAATCAAACTATCTAAAATTATTTTATATAGATAGAAATAATAGCAACAAAATTTATCTGGAAGAATGAAAGGTCAAGGATATCAAGAGAAGTAATGGGGAAAAAAATGTGAAGGAAGATGGTCTAGCCATATTAGAGCTCAAACTGTATTATAAAGCAATAATTATCAAAACAACCTGGTACTAGGTAAGAAATAGAGTGGTGGATCAGTGAAATAGATTAGGTAGAAATTACATTATAGTAAATGGCCATAGTAACCTAGCACGTGATAAACCCAAAGATCCAAGCTTTTGGAACAAAAACATTATTTGACAAAAACTGCTGGGAAAACTTGAAAACAGTATGGCAGAAATTAGGTATAGACCAACATCTCACACTATATGCAGAGAAAAAAAAAAACAAAATACAGGGACTTACTATAGCAGAAATAAAAATCACGAGGGAATGAACAGGGTGAAGTAGCTATCATCCTTTCTAGTACTAGAATTGTACCAAAGATGCTTTCAGTGAATTTACAGAAGATGACTTTATGTTCTAATGATTTCATTCAGCTATTAAAAACAGTCATTTTAGCTACCTGTGCAGTACCTACAGAAGATTAAATATAAAAGAATAATAATAGGATAGAAATTTGGTCTAGGACTCTTTCTATTTGAACCAGTGAAAAATATAAGGTCAATTTTTCTAAAAATAAGATAGATTAGTTTTAACCTATCTTAATAAATAATCTGTCTTCTCTACTTAAGAAGATTAATTTTCTCATATATTAAATTAGGAAGAAGTTGTTTCCTGAGATCTTTCTATTATTTTCTCCTAGAGGTGGATAGGTCAAGTAAGCCTCATTGGAAGGAGTGCTTACTTTTTTTTTGTCTTAAGCATAAAAAAACCACTGGAGGATTGAGAAATGGGTCTTTTTCTATTGACTTAGAATCATAGACTCAGGTTTACAGCTGGAAGGACCTTAGAGGTCACCTTATCCAACATGCTCACTTTAAAGATGAAGAAACTGACGACAGAGGTTAAGTCACTTGTCGAAGGTCACATAGGAAGTGAGAGCAAGAGCTGGAATTTTAATTCAGGTCCTCTGATTCCAAATTCAGGGCTTCCCTCATTCTACCACACTGCCTCCTCGTCAAGACCTTATCTCTTTTTACTTGATTTTGGCCCTTTTACTTCTGGTTAGCACATCCAAGGAAATGAATTTCAGATCAGTTGATTTGAATCCCCTTGAGGAACTATCCTTCTCTATAATCCTTATTACTGAGCAGACAGTAATTTCTCACGTTAAATGTTCAGATCTTCTGTGGATTTCAATTGTTCTTCTTACTCTTGTCTGTTATTAGTGCCAATGAAACAGAATTGGTAATATAGAGTGTCCCAACAATCTGGGACATATATTTAAGGATGATTACCTGACCATTGGTGGTGGTCTCACAGAGGAATAAAGGAGGCATGGCCATGAGGCAGGTGATATATGATGAAAATCTAATCTTGTTCCCTGGGCAGCTTGACCACCTCCGAACCCTAGATGAAATATTGGATTTCACACTCTCTTTATAAGAATAATGCTGTGCCTTCAGCCATTTCACCGGGCTAGGTAGTTGTCTGCAATCTTCAATTGTGTGTTTGTGAGTTTTGGTATGATGTTTGTTTTCCTATTAATGTCCAGGCAGTAGAATTTGACTTTCCCTAAACATTCCCTCCTTTTCTCTGTCTACTTCCACCAAACACACCCGAGGATTATACTGATGAACAATGAACAAGACTATTGCTTTTGAAAGGGTTTAAGTTTCTACAAGTCCTCAAACTTTATTTAGAATTGGTTCGAAATTTCAAAAAAGAGAACAGGTCCTGGATTCAGGAAGACCTGAGTTCAAATCTGGCCTCAGACACTTGACACTTACTGGCTGTGTGACCCTGGGCAAGCTACTTCACCCTGATTGCCTTGCCAAAAAGAAGAAAAATTTTGAAAAAGTAAATACAAGATCATAAAGATAAAGTCTTAGTATGTCTCAGTATAGTTTCTTCAGGGGAAAACAGCAGCCTTGTGTCCCTCTCCCAGTTGATTTTTGGAAGGGTGGCTTTCTTTTTAACCATAGGCCTTGAATGCCAGCCAGAAGGTTGTTCCTTAGGCCTTCTGAGGCTACTGCTTTAGGGGAGACTCTCCTCAGGAAAGCCTGTGTTGAAGGACAAAGCAGAATTTCCCTTGTAATTCTGCAGTTGAGGAAAGTCTAGCAAAAGAGGCTTTTGAAAGGCTTCAAGACTGGCCAGCCTGGCTTGTAGAAAACACCTGTGGTGGATATCTGTTTTACCTGGGTCTGCTCATTGTAACAGCTTCACTTTCTTTGATGTAGACCAAAGACCAGTTAATTGCCTCTGCAAAGAAAACAGCCACTTCTGGACACATATTTGTTAAATTCATCCGTCTTGTTGCTAAGAACTGCCTGGATCAGAGATGTGCAGATGAACTCTTGCGTGTGTTGGAGCAAATTCAGACAATTAGTAGCCAGCTTAACATCATTTCCAGGTAAAGAGCAGTTGTGAAAAACTGAAGTGTGCTATTATTTTCTCAAGCTTCTTTCCACTGGAAAAAGTGCTTTAAAAAGATGCCTGACTCCTTGTTCTTTTCTTCCCTGGGTTGTTTTAATGTGTTATTTCATTTCATTTGACAATCATGAATTATCTTGGCCTTGTTTACTGCCATATTCAAAGGAAACACTTGGTTCATATTTTGTCTTACTCAATGTAGTGCGAGATTAAAAACAACAACCACAAAATCCCAACCCCACCATTTAAAGCTTTCACCAGAATTGTAAATATATTGGACCAAAATATATAAATATATCAGCTCTTCCACTTGTCTTTTCTCAGGATTTGGCAAACCAGAGTTTTCATGTATAACATGGAAGCATGAGGTTGATTGAACAGTTTGTAACTTACTTTAAGTGGGGTACATCCCACCCTTACACATTCACTTATTCATTCATTCAACAGGCTAGTAATATGTTGGCAAAATGTTCAACAATATGCTGGTAGGGAACACCGTGACTTTTGTTGCTGGTAGAAAGTAGGACAAAGCTCGCCTGATCCACTTCTGTCTTTTCAGTCTTGCTCCTAAATTGATTTTATGTTAACAAAGGGCCTTCTGAAGGGGGAGGTTGAAAGGATTCTCTTTACCCCAACTCCACCAAGATCCCTTGAAGTTTTGCTAAATGGATTTCCCTGAGAATTTGAAGGGCACTCAGAGAGGAGATCAAGGGATATGATAGAAGTTAAAGTTCTATTTGTATTATAACAGTTAACAGTTTAAATGGGCTCTAAGCACCAGCAGGAGAAAAAAAAGTATTGAAAAGAAAGACAATCTAAGCCTGAGGGTTTCTGTCAGGCAAGCGGTGATAGCTCTAGGCAATAGTATATGTTTATTAATAAAAGAGCTCTGTTCTCCACCTGCTTAGCACACAGAGGCCAGCAGATGGTAGTAGAGAGCAGTAGACAATCTGAAAAGCTTTAGATTAGTTTTTTTTTTTTTAACAATTATTTTTCTTATGCTTTCCTTGCATGATAAATTAACGCTGGTGGGGGATGGGATGGGATGGGGAGTTGCAGTACTAAACATTTACATTGTGTACATGAAAATGCACGCTGGCAGCAAGGTAGAACCAAGAACAGAGCACCTGCCTGAAGTCAGGAAGACCTGAATTCCAACCCAAACTCAAACACTAACTAGCTGTGTGACCTGGGCAAGTTACTTAACCTGTGTTTACCTCAGTTTCCTCACCTGTAAAATAGAGATAATAATAGCACCTGCTTCCCAGACTTGTGAGGATCAAGTGAGATGATATTTGCAAAGTGCTTAGCAGAGTACTACCTAACACCTAAAAGTAGGCCCTATATAGATGCCATTATTAATTATTATTATTATTCTAAATGAGGTTCTTTAAAAAATCCTAAAATAAACATGATCTTTCTAGATTTAAATATAGAAATCATTCCAAAGGAAGTTTTTCTTTATGTTATAAATAGGCTTAACTAGGAAATATTTTTCATCCAAGTCACTACTGTCCTTTTAAAGTAATTGTGTGGAAGGGTGGTGTGGTGTGTTACAGTATGGACCAACTTACCCAAACTAGCAGAGAATCCTCAAATCTTAGAATCTGAAGAAACTTTGAAAGCTATCTGACCCAAAGCTTGCCCCCCTCACCTGACTATGAATCCTCCCTAACCCTTGACATCTTCAATAAGTGATTGATGATCTAGTTCTTGTCTGAAGACTTCTAATTATGAGGAAGCAGCCAGGTGGCACAGTGGATAGAGCAGTGGGCCTGGAATCAGGAAGACTCATCTTCCTGAGTTCAAATCCAGACTCAGACACTGACTAGCTGTGTGACCCTGGACAAGTCACTTAACCCTGTCTGCCTCAGTTTCCTCATCTGTAAAATGAGCTGGAGAAGGAAATGGCAAACTATTCCAGTATCTTTGCCAAGAAAGTCCCCAAATGGGGTCACAAAGAGTTGTATGCAACTGAAAACGACTGAACAACAACAAATTATGAGGAACTCACCATCTCCCAAGGCATCTCATTCTGTTTTTGGATTGCTCTAATTTTTAGGAAGTCTTTCCTTATGCTGAGCCAAAATTAGGTCTCCTTGTAATTTCTACACATGCTTCTTTCTCCCTCTGAGGCCACAGCAGAATGTGTCTAATCTTTAAATACAAAAACAACCCTTTGAATGTTTGAAGGTCATGATTTCCACCACCCTCTCCCCACTTGAAAAATCTTTTCTCTTTACATCTGTGACATAGTTCCATGTTCCTACATCATCCTAGCTTTCCTCTTTTAAACATACCTCAGTTCGTCAATGTCCTTTCTGCGGTGGAGCATTGTTAAACTGGACACAAAAGTCCAGATGTAGTCTGACAAAAATAGAAGCCTATGTTCTTATGATCCCCCTCATTCTGGATCCTGGGCTTCTCTTAGCATATAGTTAGATCACGTTGATATTAGAGAATTAAAATATAAATCATGTAGATTTTTTTGCAGGGGGGAGCTGATACATTCAGCTTGAGGCCTATTCTAGTTCATGGGATCACAGGATCTAAAACTGAACAGGACCTTTGGAATCCTGCAGCCCAACTGCCTTATTTTAACACATGAAGAGACTGATACCTAGTGAGGTTAAATGAGTGGTCTTAGTCAAGTTAGGTACTAAGGAGGACTGACTCCAGCTCCAGTAGTCTTTCAGTTATATTATGACATACACATATGATAGCTGCCAAGTCATATCTTCTTTAAATTTCACCTTGGAGAGGTAATATGGCACAGTGGATAGAGAACTGTCCAACTTTCTGTTCCCCACACATGACATTCCAGTTCCCTATATGACATTCCATCTTCTGCCACCGTGCTGGAACACTTTCTGTTCTCAGCTCAGCCTCTTGGATTTCCATCAAGGACCAATTCAAGTGTTATTTTCTGCATGAACTCTTTCCTGATCCCTCCTCACTCTATCCTCTCCACTCCCCAATTTCTCAACATTCCACTCTTCTAATCTGTGTACATTTTGTATTGACTTTTCTGTACTCATATTGTTTCTCCTCAGTAAAATGTAAGCTTCTTGAGGCAGAGGTTGTTATTGTTTTTGTCTCTATGGTACTTAGCACAGTGGCTGGCTCATAGTAGGCACTTCATGCTCAGTATTGTATTGAATACCCCTGCTCTACCAGCTTTTTGGCTGAATTACCTATTCACATGTATTTAGTGTTTTAAGGTTTACAAAGTGTTGTTACCTTGTGAGACACAGGCATTATTAGTGTTAAAATCCTCATTTTTATAGATAGGGAAATCAAGACCTAGAAGGATAAAATGCTTTGCTCAAGATTACACTCCTAGTGAGTGCTTAACTCATGTCTTCAGAATCTTAGTCCAATACTCTTATCACTCTACCATACTGTCAAAAAAATGAAATGATATAAATCTTCCATGGATTGTTCTCAATGAATTTATGCTGGTTTATAGTGATTATCATCTTCCTTTCTAAGTGCTCACCTATCTTACCCTTAATAAACAATTATAGGGGCAGCTAGATGACGCAGTGCATAGAGCTTGGAGTCAAGAGGACCTGAGTTCAAATGTGACCTCAGACACTTGACACTTACTAGCTATGTGACCTTGAGCAGGTCCCTTAACCCCAATTGTCTCACCAAAAAAGCCAAAAAATAAATAATCAGTTAGAAAATTTTTTTTCCAGGACTTGATGTCAAACTGAGTGACATATAATTAGATGAGTCCAGTTAAGACAATGTTTGCCAGGCATCAATCAGTTCCAAGAAACTACTGCTGTTTTCCATGATTCTGCAAAGATCATTGATGTGGTTCACCTATCACATCCACAAGTTCTTATAGTATTCTATGATATAATTTGTCTGGGCCAAGTGGTATGAACCCCAGAGAGCATCTAAATTTTTAATACCATACTTAACGGGTTTTAATTCCACCTTGTCAACTTGTGTTCTATCCGTCTCAACCTGAAGATCATTCTCCCTGATAGAGAGAACAGAAGCAAAATTGGAATCAAGTAGTTCTGCCTTCTTTCCATTGTTCATTATTGTCAGTCTCTGTCCAAAGCAGTGTTTTAATCCCTGCCTTAGAATTACAGGGTTATAAGATTTAGAACCAAAAGATGCCTTGGAGATAATATAACTTTCTTCTTGTGCCAATATAGCTTAACCTCTCTCCCCTTAAAAAAAAACCCCAATCCTCTTTGGGGAGTTAAGAAAATCTCCTTTAATCATCAGCTAACGCTTGGGGAATTATGACCCCACTCTTTTGAAGTATGTTTTTGAAAAATACTTTATTAGTGCTTTTTGTCTTTTACACTATGGTCATTTTCATATATACTAATAACCCTCCATAAACTCTCCCTTGTACTGAAGGAAAACAGTTTGGCAAAATTGAAACAACTGTATCAATGCCTGGCACATGATAGGTGATTAATAAATTCTTATTGATTAACACCATAAGCACTCTGTGGGTATTGTTTTTTGGGACCAAGGCTGATTAATGCATAAATCCAAATTTAGCTACCATTTAGAGCAGAGCTAGGTGGTTTGGAAAGCTAGGTGGTGCACTGGTTATGACACTGAACCTGAAGTCAGAAAGACTCATCTTCCCAAGTTCAAATCTTACCACAAAACCTTTTACTGGCTGTGTGACCCTGGGCAAGGCATTTAAGCCTATTTGTCTTAGTTTCTTCATCTGTAAAATGAGCTGGAAAAGGAAATGGCAAACCACTCCAGTTCTTTGCCAAGAAAACCTCAAACAGGGTCATGAAGAGTTGCATACAATTGAACAACAGCAACAAAAGAGTTATTTTAATTTATGTATATGATTATATTATATAGGATCATAGCTTTAGAACAGAAAGGATCTCAGAAGTCATCTAGATTAACCCCTTCATGGGGCAGAGCCAAGATGGCAGAGTGAAAGCAGTGACTTGCTTGAGCTCTCCTCCAAACCCTTCCAAATACTCATAAAAAATGGCTCTAGATTAACCCCTTCATTTTGTGGATAAAGAAATAGTCACAAAGAACTTACATGATTTGTCCAAGGGCACACAAGTAGCAGAACTGAAATCTGAACCTAGGTCTTCTGATCCCAAATCCAGTACTGTTTTCATTTTACTTTGCTATTTTAATTGCTTCCTATTGTTCACTTGCTTCTGGCTTTTTTGTTTGTTTGTTTGGCTGTTTCTCTGAATTCCTAATAATTATCATTTCTTATAACAAAAGAACATCCATTATGTTCATATATCACAATTTCTTTAGCTGCTAAACAATTGATGGGCACCCATTTCTTACTAGTTTTATTTCCCCCCACAAAAAAAGATTGCTACACATATTTTTATATACATTGGCTCTTTCTGTAATCTGCTTCCTTGGGGTATACACTGAGTAGTGGGATCATCTGGTCAAAGAGTGTGAACAGTTTGACAACTTTTTTCCAAATAATTCCAAATTGTTTGGATCAACCCACAGTGCTATGGACATTGCACCTGTTTTTCCACAATCCTTCCATCATGGACCATTTCTGTCTTTTATCATCTTTTCCAATTTGATGGTTATAAGGTAGAAACTTCAGAGTTGTTTTAATATGTATTTCTCTTTTATGAGTAATTTTGAACATTTTATCATATGGTTACTTATGGATTGCATTTCTTCTTTTGAAACTAATTTATCATTTGACAATTTATCTATTGGAGAATAGCTCCAAAAAGTTTCCTTGTCCTTAACATTACTTGGAAAGTTCAGTACATTCTGGTGTTTAAGTAACTTGGTCAAGGTCACACAACTAGGAAGTATCCGAGGTATCTATCTATCTGTCTGTCTATCTATCTATCTATCTATCTGTCTATCTATCTATCTATCTATCTATCTATCTGTTTATTTCTAGGCAACTGGGGTTAAGTGACTTGCCCAGGGTCACACAGCTAAGTATCTGAGGTTTTAAAGAAGTCTTTAAAAGCCCAAGGTCACACATAGTGAGCTAGAGTTGAACTCAGGTCTTCCACCTCCACATCCAGCCCCTTTTCTACTGTACCTCACCTAATCTCAATGCCAAAAAAAAATGCAGCTATAAATCTCCCAACTCATGAAAAATAAATCAGTTGTAATTTCTTTTCCTGCTTGGTTCCTGTAATATCTTCCTAGTAGCCAGGAAATAAATTTTTCTTACCTTTGGTAAAGACTGTTTATTGCAGCATGTCTTCTCTTTTATTTGGTCTGAACAATATTTTATCACTTAAATATGCCACAGCATTTTTCTCTTTTCTCAAGTGTAAAAGCAGCTCTAGCAAGCAGCAAGTCCTCTGAAGAGCTCCTTGTGAACAATGCCCAGAACCTCCTCCAGGGTGTTTTGCAGACTTTAAAGGCAGCAGAAGCAGCATGTCTTCGTGTAAGTATGAATAGTGAGCTTTTTTTTTTTTTTGACAACAGTCACATCACTGGCTCCAGCCCACGAAATGCACCCAGATCTTTGGATAACCTGAGGCATGGGAGGATGGATCATGGGTGGCATGGCTCACTAAAACCTACTGAACATTCCCAGACTTCATTGTAGCCAATTATGCTGATTTCATCTCCTATTGAACCTTTCACTGGAGCTGTCAACTTGGAATATGATGGATAAAGTTGAGTTTCAGATCCTCTGAGTTCCCTCGGACATCCATTGGTGGAGGCCTTCAAGGAAGTGAACTATGATACTTAGGATGCCTTCCCAGATTCCTTCCTTTTCAACAAACCTTGAAATTACATACATGTGTCTGTCTCTCACCTTACCTATTCACTAGCAGAGTTTAAGTCTCTTAAAGTCAGAGACTTTCAATTTTTGGCTTTGTATCCATATTGTGTTGCATAGCATCTTGTTGCACATAGTTAGACACTTAATAAAAGCTTTTTTATCTGAATAATTAATTACCCCATTTATTTAAAAAACAAAACAAAACAAGCAGTGTGTTGCTTAGGAAAGGAGTTGGAGTCAGAGGTTCTGGGTTTGATTTCTGGCTTTGCTAGTTAGAACTATAAGTAACACTTCTGATATTCCGAGAAGCAGGATGAAATGTCCCCTCAAAAAAACACTATAATTTGTGATGTGAAAGTAATATAAGTAATTAGTGCAAATTCAGTAGAGTAGGAAGGGAGATCCTAGGACATGGATGATTGGGGAAGTGGCTGCCTAATGTGGGAGTTGGATTTCACTTGTACAGTGGCTGGGAGGAGGATGGAGTTTATCTGATAGCTTCTTATTTCAATACATTATTTTTGCTAACTAGTTGCTAAGTTTAGTTGTTAGAGTGCAATGTAACTTGAATATATTTAATAATCGAATGGTCTTTATATTTAAACAAAAAGAAAAAATAAAAATTAGAAAAAGATATGACTTGTAATTAAAACAACTTAACCCCGACCTTTTAAAAAAAGTTATTGATGCTGAAAAATGGGAGATGGATGGAGGAAAGGACATCAACTACATTTTCACAAATGTTATATTGATGTACATCAATTGCCATAATAAGGAAACCAAAAGAGTATGATTGAGCCATCAATTTGGAATGGTGAACCAGGTAACCTGGTAGGTCCAAACTTTCATAGACTTTGGGTGCCATTTCTCATAAAAGCAGAATCTAATTCTGTGTGTGTCTCACCCCCAGGGCTTAAGGGAGCCTCTCCTAGATGCAGATGAACTGGAGGCAGCAGCCTTCTGCATGCAGTGGAGAAGAGAGTTGCTAAAGCACAGATCCCAAGAAGCATCAAATGCGGACCGAGATGACTCTGGACTACGCAAGACAAAGGCAAAGGAGGCTCCCACACTTGTGTCCATAGTTCAAGAACCATGGACCACTTAAACCTAAGATCCAACTATTTTCCTAGTGACACCATTACCTACAGAGATCCAGCACCTAATGCAAGGCATAGAGCTGACTGTGTTCCTTCCCTGATCAAAAACCTGAAGTAGCTCCCTGTAGAATAGGTTCCCTATAGAACAAAACACAAATCCTCAGCCTGGAATGTCAGATTATCTACAATTTGGCTCCTCCCTGTATTTCCAACCTTATTTCATACAGTCTTTTGAAGACTCTTTCTATTTCAACTAAATTGGACTGCTGGCTACTGTCTAAACATGACAATTGGTCTCTCACATCCACATTTGCTAAATGCTTACTATGTGTCAGGTACTGTGTTTAGCACTGGGCACTCAGTAGACAAACACAAAAGCAGTATCTGGCCTCAAGGAGCTTGCTGGGAGAATGTAACACATAATAACATTTGTGAAAATGTAGCTGATGTTCTTTCTTCCACTCATCTCCCATTTTTCAGCATCAATAACTTTTCCCCCCCAAAAAGTCAGGTGTAAGTTGTTTTAATTACAAGTCATATTTTTTCTAATTTTTTTCTTTTAGTTTAGACTTAAAGACCATTTGGTTATTAAATATATTCAAGTTACATTGCATTCTAACAACTAACCTTAGCAACTAGTTAGCAAAAAAGTAGATATGTAATATATACAAATTAACTAAAATGTAAATTATGGGGTATGTGTGTGGGGGGGGTAAGTGGGGTGGGTGGTTAGGGATGGGAACACTAACAAACTGGGAGATCAAAAAGACTTCAGACCATTGAAACCTGAACTGAGGTGTGAGTTGAGCACTGGATTCCAGGAGGTGGAGGGGAGGAAGAATAACACAGCAGCCATAGGAGACAGCCCATTGTATAGGCATAGAGGTTTGAGAAGAAATGCGTATGATAAGAAATGCCAAGAAACAAAAGGGAGCCATTGAAGCTACTTGAGCAGGGGATTCCAAGGTTAGAACCACGACTAAAGAGCACGATCATGGTCCTTATAGTCACATAAGTTGTTTCCCATGCTGAGAATGAACTTTTCTCCTCATCTCTGCTTCTCATTATCCTTGTCTCACTTCAATGCTTGACTCAGGGGCACCCTCTCGTAGGGATACCCTCTGTATCCAAGCAGTTCTCAAATCCTCTCATTTTTGCCTTCATAATGTCTCTAACATATACCCCCTTTTGTCCTCTGACACTGCTACCAACCAAGGTCCAGACCTTCAGCAGTTCACACCTGGACTATTGCAATAGCCCATCCTCAAGTCCACTCTATTCACTCGGCTGTCAAATTGATCTTTCTAAAGTGCAAATCTGATCATGTCATTCCCCGATTCCCTATCCCCTCACCCCCAATCAGTCAACTCCAGTGAGTCTCTATCACTTCCAGGTTCAATTATAAAATCCTCTGTTTGGCTTTTAAAGACCTTCATAGCATGGCCCCTTCCTACCTTTCCACTCCTCTTACTCCTTTTTATCCCCACCATGTCCTTTGAGATTCAGTGATACTGGCTTACTTTTTGTCCCTCACTCACTGTTTCCTGACTCCAGGCATTTTCACTTGCAATTCCCCATTCCTGGATTTCTCTCCCTTCTCATCTCTGCTTCCTGATTTTCCTGGCTTCCTTCAAGTCCCGGCTAAAGTCCTATATTTTGCAAGAAGCTTTTCCTGATCTCACCCTCCCTGCCTTAATGCTGGTGTTATCTGGTGATTATCTCCAATTTATGCTGTATATAATTTGCATATTGTCTCCCGCATTAGATTGTGAACTCTTGAGAGTAGGGACTATCTTTTTGCCTTTTCATATCTAGCCCTTAGCACAGTGCCTGGCACATAATAAGCACTTTATAAATGCTTTGATTGACACCTTTCCTGACCCCCTTCCCAACCTCTTAGTATGTTATCCCTTTTGTTTTCCGTGAACTATATTTGTCTACATGTTGTACCCTCCCCTCCCAGTACAATGGAAGAAAACCTCCCCCTCTTGTAAAGGTAGAGATTGTTCCATTTTTGTGTGTCTCCCTAGCACTTAGCACTAGCACATAGTAGGTGCTTTGTTAAATTGCTGAATTGAATTAGTGCAGACTTTGTACCCCATTCTGTTGGGTGCTGATCCCAACCAATCACTGGCTCACTTCATCATTATGGGGCAGAACCCATGAATGGGAGCTGGTTCTACCATCTTTGTAAGGTTGGATGCAACCCCAGTTAAAGGATAAGAATTTACTTACAAGGCACCGAAGAAAAGAGGAATAAAACAAATGACAATGATAGTAATGATAGCTAGTATTTATATTATACTTTAAGGTTTACAAAGCATTTAATAAATATTTCACTTTATCCTCACAACAACCCTAGGAAGGAGGTGCTATTATTATTATTTTAAATTAAGTTACATTTTATTATCTGTTTGAGATTCTCTCCCTCCCCCAAATGCTGTCTCCACCTATTGTGAAGGCAAGAAATGCAAAACCCATTACAAATATGAAGTTATGCAAAAAACATTTCCATATTAGCTATATGCTGAAAAAAAAAGAAAGAGAAAAATTTTGTTTTCAATCTGTATTCTGAATTCATTAGTCTGCTATCTGGAGGTGGACAGCATTTTTCATCATGAATTCTTTGGAATTATAGAGGGTCATTGTGTTGATCAGAGTTACTAGTCTTTTTATGTTGATTATCTTTTCAATATCGCTGTGACTGTGCAAACTGTTCTTCCGGTTCTGCTTACTTCACTCTATATCAGTTCATATAAGTCTCTCCATTTCTTTCTGAAACCATTCCCTTCATCATTCTTTTTAAAAATAGCACAATGGTATTCCATTACATTCACATACTGTAATTTGTTCAGCCATTCCCCAATTGATGGGCATGCCTTCAGTTTCCAATTCTTTGCCACCACAAAAAGAACTGCTATAAATATTTTTCTACATAGGGGTCATTTTCATTTTTCTTTGATCTTTTAGGATATAGACCTCCTAGTGGTATTGCTAGGTTAAAGGGTATGCACAGTTAAATAGCTATTTGAGCATAGTTCCAAATTGCTTTCCAGAATGATTAACTAGTTAGTTGACAGCTCCACCAAGACTGCATTAATGTACTTATTTTTCCACATCCTCTCCAGCATTTTTAATTTTTCTTATCTTAGTCAATCTGATGAGCATGAGGTGCTACCTAAGGACTGTAATTTGCATTTCTCTAATTATTAGTGATTTAGAGAATTTTTATATGACTATTTATAGTTTTGATTTCTTTCTCTGAATATTGCCTGTTCATCTCTTTGACCATTCATCAATTTCTCATGATCTGTTTCTTTTTTCACATGACTAATATTGAAATATGTTTTACATGATTGTACATATATAACCTATAACAATTATTTTTATGGGTAATTGGGAAAAAATAAAATAGTATTAAAAATTTCCAACCACTGGAGTTTAGAGAGGATGTTAGTCTACCTTATGATAACCTGGTATAACTTGTGGTTAATAACCATGGCACTGATCACCCAGAAGTGAAATAGTAACTTTGTTACTATCTATTTGATGTCACTGTCTACTTTTGGATTCCTCTGTATGACTGTAAAAGATCTCTCTGGACTGTCAGATGGTTCCTTGGTTACTGAGGAGCCTTAGGCCCCATTTATTGGCAAGTATAAGCTTTGCTAATAAGTTGATCAAACTTAGAATTTTGCTGCTTCACTCTACCTTTATTTCAATCATGACAGTACAACCCATCTGCATCAATGAATCTTGCTGTCTGGGAATTCTGACTCTGGAACCTGGGGGGCATGTCTTATTAAAGAGCACTGGACTTAGGGGTGGGGGGGTCTGGGTCTGAATCCAGTCTCTGGCACTTACTGTTGTTGCTTAATGATTCTGGGTAAATCAGGGCTGCAGTTACCTTCTGTGTAAGATGGTGCCAAATTAACTCTAACTTCTGACATTCTGGGATTATGTAGATGCAGATGGTAGAAAAGAAAAAAATAAGAAAATGCAGGATCTGAGGGGTCTCTCATGTCACACCTTCATTTACTAATATAAATCCCCTACATGGAAAGATGATATTTATAACTCATGAGACCTTTGTCAGTATTAGGGTAGTTGAAGGAAAAAAATTATATGTATGTACATATATAAAGATAGATAGAGGGCACAGAATGAGTTGAAGATTAAGGGGTCATAGCTGGAGAATAAAATTAAGGGATGAGAGAGGATGATACTCAGAGAAGAAGAAAGGGAGAGGTAGAATGGGGTAAATTATCTCACAAAAGAAAACCCAGAAAAGTCTCTTACGGTGGAGGGGAAGCAGGGGAAGGTGAGAGGGAATGAGTGAATCTTATTCTCATAGGATTTGGCTTAAGGAGGGAATAACATACACATTCAATTGGGTATGGAACTCTGTCTTACCCTACAGGAAAATAGGGGGAGAAGGGGACAAGAGAGCAAGGGGATGATAAAGAGGAGGGCAGATTGGGAAAGGGAGTAATCAGAAGGAAATACTTCTGAGGAGGGACAGGGTCAAAAGAAAGAATAGAATAAATGTGAGGGCAGGATAGGATTAAGGGAAACAGAGTTAGTTTTTCACAACATGTCTACTATGGAAGTCTTTTGCATAACTGCACATGTACAACCTATATTGAGTTGTTTGCCTTTTCAATGAGGGTGGATGGGGAGGGAGGAAGAGAGAAAATTTGAAACCTAAAGTTTTAAAAACATATGTTTAAAAAACCAATGTTTTCACATGCTACTGGGAAATAAGAAATACAGCAGATGGGGTATAGAAGTCTATCCTGCCCTACAGGAAAATAGAAGGGGAAGGGGATAAGAGAAGGGAGGGGGGAGAGATAGAAGAGAAGACAGACTAGGAGAAGGGATATTCAGAATGCATGCCATCTTGGGGTGGAGGGAGGGGTGAGATGGGGCAAAAATTTGGAACTCAAAAACTTGTGGAAGTGAATGTTGAAAACTAAAAATAAATAAATGTATATTTAAAAAAACATTAAAAAATAAATAAATTTAAAAAAATATATAAATCCCCTACCTTGACCCTACTTCAACGCAAATAATTGGACCTAACATGCCAAATTCCCTGAGATCCTCTTTTAAAGAGTCACTGTGTGCTATCTTGCAGGGAAAAGTGATTTTCCCCCCATGGTTGTATTTTGTCAAGAGTAACAACAAGTATGAAAACATGGCCAGGTTTTGATAAAAGCCAAGAGAAGGTTGGCACTGCCAGAGGATAAGCAGGAGGAGGCCAACTGAGCAATTATGAGGGATGTCGATTCAAGTGCTATGGTTGCCAAACTGATCTTAGGCCAGGAAATGGGACTCCACAAGGTGAGATGTAGAAAAATGCCCCAGGCTGAATGTTCAAGTACACACTGTCCACTGAACCCATCCAGCCCTGCTGTGGGCTGTGAAGAAATGTGTGTCTGGGCCATCAGGAGCTGCGGACAAAGAAGTATCTGCCTCCAGCAAAGTCTTCTGAAGCCTGGGAGCCAGTGCCATTGCAGGCATTCCATTGCAGGTATCACCCCAGGACTATCACTGTGCCTCACGCTCCTGCCACAGTTGCTAAGGGTGAATGGAATTATTCTCTTTCTAGGAAGTTGTCCAGACTGCTCCCTACATTGGGAAGCTGCTGAGGATCTTGGATAAAACTCATGTTTGAAGAGTTACGCCTAAACTCAGTCTGTGGTTTCTATTTTTCAGGGAAGAATAACTGACATTTATGTAGCATCATAGATCTGAAGTTGGAAGGGGCCTCCCAGGTCACTGAGTCTGCCCCCACTTCCTCATTTTACAGATGAGAAAACTGAGGTTGAGAGGTTAAGTGACTCGCCTGAGGTCGTACAGGCAGTAAATATCAGGGGGAGGATTTTAACTCAAGCCCTCGGATTCCAAAGCCAGTTGTCTTTCCACTGTACCACATTCCCTCTTCCTATGAGGTTATTGTGTGCAAAACATTTTACATACATTATCTCTTTTGAACCCCATACCAATCTTATGAAGTAGGTACTACAGGTGAGGGTGAAAGGAATGAGGTGATTTGGCTATTGTAATATCACTAATATGCGTTGGAACATGTGACTCAGTGATCCTTCCTTTTTAAGTTGGGTGATTAAGTTTGGCAAAGTATTTTAATGCATTATATGTATATAGTTAGGTGGCATAGTGGATAGAATGCTGGTCCTACAGCTTGAGTTAAGATTTGGCTTCTGACACTTACTAGCTGTGTGACCCTGGGCAAATCACTTAACTTGTTTGCCTGTTTCCTTATTTGTAAAATGAGCTGGAGAAATAAATAGCAAACCAATCCAATATCCAAATTGGATTCAGTCAAACGGCCACACTTGAGGACCAAGAGGGCCACATGTGGTTTCAAGGCTGCAGGTCCTCCATCCCTGCTTTGTACTATGCTCTAGGTGGCACAGTGGATAGAGTGCTGGGCCTTAAGTCAGGAAAACTCCACTCCCTGAGTTCAAATATGGCCTCAGATATTTACTGGGTGTGTCACCCTGGGCAAATCACTTAACCTGTTTGCCTCAGTTTACTTATTTGTAAAATGAGCTGGGGAAGGAAATGACTAGACACTCCAGGATCTCTGTCACAAAAACCCCAAAAGGGGTCACAAAGAGTTGGACATGACTGAAAAACAACTCAGCAACAAAATGCTGCCTAAGATTTAAAAAGGCACTAAACCTCTGCATTTCCCTCATTACTCTCCTACTTATCATTAGAATAGTCGTTCATTTATAACTGGCTATGCGTACTGGTATAGTGAAAAGAGCACTAGAGTGAGTCAGAAGACTTGGGTTTGAGCTCCCATTATGAGATTTCCTGCCTGTGTGACCCTGGGAAAAGAATTTAACCTGATGTTTTTTCACTAGTTTGGATGAAGGGGGATGGCACATGACATGTTTTTTTCCCCCTTTTCTTATGTTATATTTAAGTTTATAATGTTTCTTTTTCTTTTTTTTTATTATGTATTTAAGTTTTAGTATGTCTAAAATTTTTAAAAAAGAGAAAAAAAAAAGAAAAAAATTGTTGACCCATGGCATCATTGAATCAGATGGAATCAGAGGTTGAAGAGAGCTTGAGGCCAGCCAGTCCAATCTCATTTTATAGATGAGGAAATTTAGCCCCAAAAAGGTGGTGACTTTTCTAGGCTCAAGAGCCTTGTTTGGGTGTGGGCAACACAGCTGCAGACTTGTCCCCGGGTGGAGCTCCAGTATGACTGTTCTATGCCTTTCGCTGATGTGAGCTAACTAGAAGATTTTAAAAGTTCAGAGTGACAGAGTTCCCAGGGAGCTGAATCTGAGATCCCAATTTTCTTTCAGAAGGACAGTTTCAAGCTAGCCCTGGTTTCAGCCTAGGGGTAGGGAGCTGAGTCTGCTCCCCTTGCTAGGACATGTTCTATTTTCTCTTTCCACTCCTCTCTTCTCTTCTCCTTGTCTCACTTTTGATTGCAGTGCTCATTTTTTCCTTTAAATTCTCTCTTCACACACACCCCTTCCAATTATTTTATGATTGAACCCTCACCTATACTGTTCTGTCTCCTTGCCTGCTCCCGCCCCAGCATCTCTTCTTCCCTATTTCTACTAATTAACTTCCACAATACACTTTGTGTGTGCATGCATGCTTGTGTTCCATTTTCCTGTGTACAATTCAGGTAATGGTATCATGGAATGCCTGGTTCATTGTGCCTATATACTCTTCACCTCTTGTAACACCATTTATGTGAGATAGTTGAAATCTTTCCCTTTATCCTCCTTTCCTGCCCAGTATACTTACTTATCTCTCCTATTTCCCTCTTTGCTTAAAGACATCAAAAAAGAATAAAACTACCCCCAGTGCAATCTATCACTCTATGACATTAGGGTTCTGAGAGGATACTTGTTTCTTCTTCCTTTATCAGCATGCAATCCTCACATAGCCCCTTTCCAATTAATCAGATGCATTTCTTTACATTTCTCTTTACATATGTAATATGTACCTGATATGTAATAGGTGCTATATAAATGTTCATTTCTTCCTGTGTTTCCATTTCAAAGTATTTATTCAAATTTGGTCTTTACATCAGGAATGCTTGAAAATCCACTATTTCATTACTGTGACTCCTTGGCATTTAAACTCTGTTTTTTAGTGATTTGCTTCATTTTTTTAAACCTGGAAGCTCTGGATTTTGGCCATCATGTTCCTGGGAATTTTCATTTTGAGGTTTCTTGGAGGAGTAACCACTGTATTCTTTCTATGTTCACTTTGTTCTCTGGTTCTAAGAGATATGGGGAGTTTTCAGTTATGATTTCTTGAAATATAGTATCAAAGGTTTTTTAGGGGTAGAGAAGAGGGAGGGTCAGCCTTTTCAGGTAGTCTAATGATTCTTATCTTGTGGTCTTTTTTTCAGGTCAGTTCTTTTTGATATATACCTCATATTTGCATGTCAACCTTTTAATTGTAATATTCCTTGTTGGCTCATGGACTTGCTTTTTCTTCAGCCCATTTTAATTTTCAGGGAGTTCAATTCTTGGGCAAGGTTTACCACCATCTATTTGTGGCATTATTTTCCTTGCCATTCTATCCTTCCTAGCTCTGCCATTTTGTATATTTTGTATTATAATCCTTGTGGCCAGGACATTCTTTTCTCTGAGGCTCTACTTAGACTCATAGAGTTACTCCTCTTTGGGATTTTGGGTTGGGCACAGGTTTCTTGGACATTAGTCTAGACCTATATCTTTTCATGGCTGATGTACCTAAGTGACCATGGGCCAGCTGCTGCTCTGTCCCTGTCTACTGTTATGGGACTGGGCTGTTTTGTACTTTATCTTCCATCTACCTTAGCTTGCCTCTTCTCTGTACTTCCACAGAATTCTGGCAGATCTTTTTGAGCTGTTCTGCATTGGATAGAGGAATTTATAGCCAATTCTCTTTGATTTTATCATTTTTTCTATGTTGTGAAGTTTTAAAACTTTAGTGGGATGTACGGACTTCTCTAGGTTCCAGAATGCTGCAAACTTCCCACAATTCTCAGCAGAATGGTTTTCCAAGAAATGCTTCTTTGAGTACCAGTGGATCAATCTGGAGAATGGGTATAAGAACAGTTAGGATAGATTAGAGGCTATAGTGATCATCAGCAGATCTATGGTATTACCTGTACTAAAAGCTGCTAAAACATGTTTTTGCCTTATGTTTTCCCTGATTTTAAATGTATTGCTATTGTCAATCCACAGTACAGGTATTTTTCATGTCTTTTTTTTTGTGTGCATATACTCATCCAAGAGGGCCTAAATACCATCTTTATTTCACTTGTGGGCTTGATGGAAGGAAGCTAGGGTATAATAAAAAGAGCACGAGGTTTAGATACAGAAAAGCTGAGTTGTAGTCTAAATATTTTTTTTTTCAAATAGATAAATAGGTCCAAGGGGAATTACCCAAGTTTACAGGTAATAAGTAGCAGAGCTGGGATTTGAACCAAGGTATTCTGACTTCAATTCTGATGTTTTTTTTTTCACTATACTACAGTATTTAACCTTTGGAAAATCAATGTGGTACTGAGAAATTCCACTGTGAATAGTTCTACCTCTACTCATAGGAGGGACTGGGCTAAGGTATATTCATTTCCTGGCAATGAACCTAGACACTTGTCTGCTTATTACCCATTAATATTAACTATGTGGAGAACTTGTTAGTGTAGCCAGAAAAAAATTGCCCAGATATTATTTTTCTTTTTCTTTTTTTTGATGAGGCAATTGGGGTTAAGTGACTTGCCAAGGGTCACAGAGCTAATAAGTGTCATATGTCTGCTGTGAGGCTGGATTTGAACTCAGGTCCTCCTGACTCCAGGCCTGGTGCTCCATACACTGCACCACCTAGCTGCCCCCCAAAATGTTTCTTTTTTTTTTTTGGTTGGGCAATGGGGTTAAGTGACTTGCCCAGGGTCACACAGCTAGTTAAGTGTTATGTATCTGAAGGCTGGATTTGAACTCAGGTCCTCCTGAATCCAGGGCCAGTGCTCTATCCACTGTGCCACCTAGCTGTCCCTCCAGGTACTATTTCTAAAACAGATTCCCAACCCTGGTTTTTAAAATCTCCATGTCTCCTATTACCTCAAAGAACACTGCAAGATTCTCAAAATATTGAAAAAATCAATTCATTTTAATACTATTAAACATATGCCATGGAGTACTTGGTAGCAGAACACAGCAGAGGGAGTTCTGGGCTTGGATTCAAGAGAGCTGGGTTAAAATTTTGCTTCAGATACTTTATCTTTGTGATTATGAGCAAATCACAACCTTTACATGGTACAGCTTCCTTATCTGTTGAATGGAGATAAGTATTTACACTGCCAACTTTACAGGAATGTGAGGAAAACATTTTTGCAAACCTAAAAGTGCTATACATGTTTGCTCAAAGTTGAAAGAATCTGACTTGATCACTAATGTAAAAGAAGTCATGCCATTATTTATATTGTAAGCATTTACAATTCTTAATAATTTGATATAACATGTATAGTATGGAACAGACTTTTGTGCCATTCCAAAGGGTAGAGCTGGTACCAACAGACAGAAATGATCAGTTAGCACATTTTATTTCAAGGAAGGGAACAAACATTTATTAAGCATCTACTACTACGCGCCAGGAACTGTGTTAAGTGCTTTATAAATACATCTCATTTGAGCTTCACAGCTGCGTTACCTGCGAGGTAGATTCTATTATTATCTCCATTTTACAGTTGAGAAAACTGAGGCAGACAGAGGTTAAGTGACTTGCCTAGAGTTACCTAGATAGTAAATGTCTGAGGCCATATTTGAACTTTGGTTTTCCTGACTACAGAGCCATATTCTATCCACGGTGCCACCTAGCTGCTGCTATTTTTTAAGAAAAAAGAAAACTTTAAAAACTGGAGCTGTTTTATCACTTGGGTAGGGGGTGGTATTTGAGGAGAAACTAAGGGCCAAATCTTAATGATGCTATAGATACTAGAGTGAAGGTAATCTAAGGTCTCTTCCTAAGAATCAGTATGAACTCTGAGCCAAGCATGGCTTCTGCCCTTCTTCAAAATGGTTACTTTACCAGCAGCAAGAAAATTTATATCCAAGGAATATTTTTAAAGGATTATTTTTTGCTTTTTTTTTAGCTTATATTGATAACGGCTATCAAGAAAACAGCTTTAAATACTGTTATTAGACAAAGCACAATTAGGAAAAGAAATCGAATAAGCTCCAAGAAATATGGTTAACAAGTAGAAGCTGAATTGCTGATTACCTTCTGATTGTGATCTAAAGGAAGTGGAGGAGGTGACTTTATAGCTTTATTGATGACAAACAACAGAGTACTAGGAGAGAGGTTAGAAATAACTTTATTTCAAGTTAGACAACGGAAAGTGTTACAGGAAGAAATTACAGAAACTTGGAACAGAACAAGAAGCAATCTGGAAACAGTGAATGAGGAGAAAACAGGAAGTTTTTCCTGATATAGTCAAATGAATATGCCTTCAGTTAGGTCAGAAGTAGCAGAATGGCCTGTTACCAATGTCAACAAGGGTCAAAACCAAATGATAACTGATTCTGAACACCCAGAAGTTATCAGTTCACAAAGATGCAATCAATAAAAACCCCTAAAGAGAAATGTTTTCATGACATGGGTCCAGCATGTGATAGTTTGGGGAACCCAAATAATGATAGTAGAATGTCAGGAATACCTAATACTGAATTGGAGCAACTTGGGTTTGCATAGCAAAAAATAATGCTTATGAAACTGGCAGAGAAGCAGCCTATCATAAACAAGCCCACTATATCCCAACCAGGAAATGACATTAATACATTTGGATCCTGGAAAAGTTGACAGCTCAAAACAAGAAAAACAATAACAGCCCACTATTGTGGAATTCTATATCTGAGCCCTTTCAGAGTTTTTGGAGGAATAAAAATATTAACAACTAGGGCAATTTGGCATACTGAATGACTTTTTTGATTGTCACTCTTAAAAGGGAATGGCATTCCATTACTTGAAGAAATCTCAAGTCAAGTGACTTCCCTCTTAAGCATTTGAAGTGCAAATGCTAATAAAATTAAGGATGGATGAAAACTCTGGTAAGAATACTTATCTTGTATTTAGCTTATTTTCATGTGTGTCCTGTGTTTTCTCCCCCTGCCCCCCCAAAAACCCTTCAACTTACTACACAACCAACTCTCAAATATTGCTGGTAGTGAAGGTACATGGACAATGCAAAATACTAATTTTGGCTTACTTCTAACTATATTATAGTAAACTTTGTATCTACTGACAATGCAGTTAAAAAAAAAAGCAAATTTCACCTCCTCTCAAGATTTTACCAGGGTAGCGTGTTAACCGTTAATGAAATGCCTAAATGGTGAGCACAAAGGGGGCTGATAATCAACTTAACTGCTGCTAACATGCCAAGCTTGTTAGTTTTTCCTTAAAAACTCAAAGTTGAATGCCTACTGACTAAAAGGTAAATAATGTTATAATATGCTATTCCAAGAAATGACAATGCAGTTTGAGGCCAAGAAGAAAATCAACACTTTTTTCATATATACCTCTGATACAATAAACATCCCACTAAAAATAGTAATGATGGTCAGGTGTTTCAAGCTGTTGAATTAGCATAATGTGATATTGAATTTTATAATTTCAAAGGGAGAATTACTATTCCTTGTGAATGGTGATTGTTGTTATTCTGCGCAATAACCTACCTATCAAGGTGTTAATCCACACAGTGTTTACTTTCAGGAAAATAGGAATTTAAAGGGATGCTGGCTTAAGTCCTTGAGAAAATCTGGGGGAACTACCCAAGAAAGGCAAGAGATATTTTTATCATAAATACTGATCTATGATTACAGTTGTTTCTTTTTCATATATATCAAGAACCCCTCAAAGACCAATGGGAAAAAGTCATTTTTATCTACTTGATTTGCCTGATCATCCAGAGGTTATTTTAGTGCATTCCAGTACTCTCTGAGGTATATGGTACCATAAAGTAGAATATAGGGGAAACTGAATTACCCCTATGACCTACACTATTCAAGCTATTTATTTTGGGAAAGTAGGGATGGAGAAGGTGCCCTGTGTTTACTGGAGAAGAGATTTCACAAAGTAACTTGCCCTTGAACATAATCAAGAATATATAGCTGCCATAAAATAATTTTGTCCCTACTACTCTGATAAAATATCAACATTAACCCTTGGGTTTAATGCATTAAGAAACCAATCAATTAAGCATTTATAAAACACCTACAATATGGCCAGTATTAAGCTTGTTCCTGTGGGGGTATATAAAAAGTATAGCAGATGTATTTCCTGTCCTTGAGCCACATACAAACTAATTCCAAATGTGCTTTTTATTTATTCTTATTTAAAAACATAGATTATCCTACATAAGCATCAAAAGGAGAGGAAAGATGAAAAGCCCTTTCTTAGCTTTGTACCCCTTTAAGGAGAAAGTGCCCAAAGGGATAAATTAGGCTATGGTGCAACAAGTTAAGTACTGTAAATCTAACTAAGAAGCATAATGTTCATTACTGGAGTTTTGTGAACATCAGGATCCATTCAGACTGGTTCTGCAAAGCATATTAAGCTACCTGTAGGAAAGTATAGTAGATCCTCCACTAAAGTCCTACCCTGATGATTCACTGTGGCATGGAGTTGACCCTGAGTTCTCAAAGGCTATTCCAGTAAAGCACATGCTCTAGCAGGTCTTACCAAGCTAGAAAGGCTTTAAGTATGGGCCTGGCAGTTGACTGAATTTCTGTCACCTGAGTATCAGGCTGTCTAAATGTAGAAAGGCTCATCATCAGAAAAGTGTCCACCACGTAATGAAATTTTCAGCTACAGAATTTCATGAAATGTGGTGGAGTTGGATCTGCTTCAGGGGAGGGAGAATCCACACTGATGAAATTAGAAATCTTTCAAAAGATTAAGGTATTCTAATGACATTGGCTCTCATTAGAGAAGTAATTTTAAAATATTCAATTAAAGGCCTTCTTTGCTACACATGGATTATGTTTACTACACAAAGATTTCTCTGAACTGATGTCAGTTTACTAGTGGCCTAGAAATTCAACAGATAAAACTTTAGGCTCATTTCCAGCAAGCTGATTATAAAAAGCAGCCAAAAACATGGAAAACCTACATTTCAGCAATGTTCACAAAAGCAGACTACCAGAGGAAGCACAGAGACTTGATAGTTTGAAGACCACTTGAATAATGAGCCTGTCCTTGCATTTCCAACAAGATAACAAGAATGGAGTAAGTTCACTAACTAGGTGCAAGGAAAAGAGACAAGCTTTGCCAACAGAGTCCTGTGTCAAACATAGAGAGACCTTTTCTCACTGTATCTAAGACCTCAAGGTCACAGGCCCAAGAAATTTCCCACCTTTTAAGCAATCTATGGCTTTCACTGTATTTGACAGAGACAATAATACTTGGCTTGATCAAATGGTCATTCTGATATAAGTGACATTACCTTTCTGAAATACTTATAGCACTATCACAAGCTTCACATAAACACAGAAAGTAATGTACTGCACAGAATGGGACAAGCTGGTTACTAAGAGCCATAGGCAAATTTACAATGATTGAGCTTGTTACCTCAGACGAACTTTGTATTACCAAGTACACCACACAGAAGCAGCCTTTTATAACAATTAAAAAACTCCACCACTCAGTATCATGCTTTGTAAATTGTATAAATGTCCCGCTTTTAATACACACACACACACACACCCCAAGTCAATGAAAACCCTGGAGCAAGGATTTTTTTCTGTTTATAAATTATACAAACTATAATTTAGGAAACTGGTACTTGTTGAAATTATTGAAGTAAATTATTAGGCAATTATGACTTTAAGAAATATGAATGAAGGCTCTATGATAACTTCAGCATACACCATTGAAACTTCACAAGTTGCTTTCCAAATTGCACAACTTAATTCATCCCAGCAGGTATAGATGGATCGTTTTCATGATGCTTTATAAAAGCATTTTTCTATTTACAAAATACTTTACAATAATCATTATTTCTTTCAAAATCTGTGAGCAGCCATATTATCCTTATTTCATAAATGAGGAAATAGAAAGTCAATTCTTTTGTTTTAGGGCATTTAGAACCAATATATGAATTTATAATTTTTAAACTCTCAGCCTGATGTGCCACACTACCACCCCACTTTAAAAAAAATATACAGGTGGTTTAAATGAATCTTTCTTTTCCAATCAACCTTTTTTTTACTGTCAAATACAGAGGACTGACAGTAAGAAAAGCTGGAAATACTAAAAAAGATGAAATGCAAGGAAGCATTGGGAAAACTTGACATCATTACTTCTTATCCATGAAATTTGGTCTCATTCTACATTTTAAATAAAATATTAAAAACTTTGGGGTTTGGAATCGGTGAATCTAGGGGTGTGAAACGTTTAAGCTTACAGCTTGAGGAAACCTATACCCTTAGGGTAAGACTTGAGACTAGTTCAAAGTTGGGTAATTTTCCAAAGATAGAAGAAGTCTGAGGCTATATGTAATAGCCAAATCAGATTTGAGAAAGAGCAGTCGCCAAATAAATTATGATCTTTTGTACCTCAGTTCAAAATCCTGATCGTAACAGGTAACTAACTATATCCATCTAAGAACTAAAGCACAAAAGTGTGCAACTATGAAAAGAACCATTATGCCATAAAGTAGTATAGGTAGAGAAACTTAGGAATCAAACACTCCTCAAGGCCATAACCTATTCCTCGTTGCCTCTGGAATCTTCATGGATGCTGAGGAAAAAGGGTATAATTTGCTTTATGGGACACTAATGGCTTAAACATTCAACTCGACCCTATAGAGTGGCTTATACATCAGAGAATATCGCTCCATATGAAGTTTTGGTGAGGAAAAAAGGTTAAAGTAGTCATCACATCTTGTAAGTTCTGCTTTCCTAAGGGAACTTAATTATTAATAAAAAACATTCAAAAAGAGTATAAAATGAAAAAAATAAGAATAGTAAATTTTCTTTTCTGGTAGCTGATTTTATCCACAATCCCTATTATAAGATTAGTTCAGGTATCATCTATTTTACCAGTGTTGTAAATAAAAAAATACAGTACCTGTTCTTTTAGAACATTTTCAGTGTAACAGTCATTAATAGACTTCCTGATTTTTTTTTATAATTTTGTTTAAAATGTCCCAAACACAATGAATGAACGATAGTTATATTAATATCAAAAATACATTAAAATTATCTATGTTGGCCAGTGCATTTGACATGCCAGTGTGAGAAAGCAATTTCTTAGCCAGATACATCTCAATAAAACTGTAATTATAAGTGAAATAATGTATTTTAAAACTTACAGCATCCTTTATATAATGTATTCACTTACATTTTAAACTGTAACCAAAATCTGACCTATGCAATATGTCCAAATAACCATCACTTGAGCAACCTTATTTACATTCACGAATGTTAATCCTTACTGCTGATAACTTTTTAGTAGAAGAAAGGTTCAAAAGGGTGGAATCAAAACCACTGGCTTAGATCCTATCTTACATATCAACAGATATTATCTTTTTA
Organism: Phascolarctos cinereus; assembly: GCF_003287225.1. NCBI lineage: Eukaryota > Metazoa > Chordata > Mammalia > Diprotodontia > Phascolarctidae > Phascolarctos > Phascolarctos cinereus. Next base: position 150,162,416 of record NW_027555625.1, on the reverse strand, counting down.
TATATTATTAAAATGTGCGCAGTATTTAAATATATTATGAGAAGTCGAGATACATGGATGAGCTAATTATCGCTATTAAGTAATTTAAAAGTTTCAAAAATGCAGCGATGCTCTTCATGAAGCTCAATATAGCAAAACTAGTATTCAATTTTAACCACGCAAAAATAAATGTTTTATATATATATATATATATATATATATATATATATATATATATATATATATATTTAAAATATATGTGACTTAAATCTTACACTCTCTTTTCAGTGTTTTTTATTAGACAATTATTTCCTTAGTTAGGAAAGCAGAATTTGTAATATGATGACTACTGTCACAGTGGCTTAAAGACTGAGTTTTTTTTTTAAACCAAAAAGAGCTTGTCCATGGCTATCAAGCAATCAAAAGAGAATCAGTAGACAATCACATTTACATCTTAATAATATAGCACTTCTCCCATTAAAAAAAATTCTTATCATGGAATAGACATACATTTGTTATTGTAACTGCAACTCAGTTTCAGTATAAAACGTAATCAGGTCAAACAATAATAAACAATGAACAAAAAGTAAGGAGTGTACATGCATTAATATTAACCCTTATGCTACTATCTGAGTACCAAGGTACAAAGGTGACAGGTTCCCACAGAAATAATTAGCCATGTAATTTTAAAATTACTTAGCAAAAGTGGTGGTTTTCATTTGAGGACCAATTTCTAGGCTAAGTTTAAAAATCTTAACTTTTACTTTCATTATGTTTTATAATGAAATGCTCCTCTCAAAGTTACCTACTGAATTTGCTACCAGCAAACACTATCATATATCTTTAGTTTAGGATATATGAGTATCAATGTAATACTTATTTTTCAGTTCTAAACAGTATGTGCATGACAAAGTTTGAAACAAATAGGCTAGTCATTATTTGTACACTATAATAAATACACAAGAATACAAGGTTTTATAAAAATACAATTTCTAATCAATTTAGGTGATTTACAAACCATGAGCACATTAAATACTCAAACACAAGATAGTCCCTTTTACGGTAGAATACCCATTGGGCTAAATTTAAAAGAGGTTCTTCTCTGGTAGTTGTGTACAGTTGATTATATCAGTAATCTCTGTATAAGATCGGTTCAGGTAGTTTCTATTTTCCAAGAATTATAAGTAAAAATACGGTACCTGGTCATTTAGAACATTATCAGTTTAATAGTCACTAATAGACTCCCACTATATCTTTTTAAAATTTTGTTAAAAATGCTGAAGACACGATGAATACAAGTACTGCAGTAACATCAATACAAAAAAAGCAATACAAATTAAGCTGCTGAATACAAAAATACATTGAAATACATAAACACCACAATGTAACCTACAGCACTAATTCAGAACTATTTTATGTGAAAAATTAAATAAAAGGTTTTGTATTAGACAACTTAAGTATTCTCACCTTTTAACAACATTTTAGTTACATACTTCACAATTTTTTATATACAGCATAGAAGAAAATACTTTGAAAAGATATGACATTTTAAATGCTTTAGTAGATGACATAGTTATCATTCACACAAAAAATATTGACAATGAATAAAAGTGATATCTTTAACATCAATTGCTCTAAAAAATGAGGATTAAGATTTTTTTTTACTTCATTTGTTTATATTTCAGTCAGCCTGATAAATTCAGAAGATCTTAGTCTGAAATATTTATTTCAAAGTAATGTACACTGTATTGCTCAAAACTATACATCATACAAAAGTGGCAATTATTTGTCTAAACATTGATTATGAAAGACAGCTTGCACATATACAGGTTGAGTGCTGAGTTCTTCATGATGTTTTATTTACAATGAAAAGTGCTTTCATCAGCTCTAACGTGATACATCTGTTTCTATGTGTCAATTATTACAGTCTCCCTGAAGTTGAAAAAATATGTAGAAAATACCACATCTCTGCAAACACTAGAGCATATAACTGCATGTGGTTCTGGAATTAGCAGCTGAAAAAGTGTTGATAATTATAATTTAAAAATAAATAAAGCATAGAGGTAAACCAGTTACAAAACAGCAGAGAACTGCAATAGTCGCAACAGTAAAAAGAATTTTTTAATAAAGCATTGCTAACAAAATGGTGAAGCTGTTGGATCAAAAGTCTTAAAAACATCCTTCAGGGATTTATCATCCGATTCTCCACTTGGATCATTATCTGGCATTTGATTCACCTGTCCTGGCTGTCTTGTCTGTCGTGGATCACTGTACTGTGGTCTTATTAATCCTGTTAAAGCCTGGATTGGAAGGTTGTGCACTGCTGGTGCAGTACTGGAGTGTGGGGGCTCAGGTTTAATCTGAGTCTTAACAGTATTATTCTGTTTATCTGACTGTGGGTCAATTGGCCCATCTGTAGTCTTTTCCAAATTTGGAGTGGTCTTCTGCAAAGCTTCTGAAGGAGAAGGCTCATTTTTGCCATTATTTTGTAAGCCACTGATTTTTTTCTGGTTCTCTCCATTCTCTCCTAAAGAAAGTGGTGCTGGATCTGATAAAGACAATGAACCATGTTCCCTTGGATCATACAAACTAATGCCACTAAGAATAGAACTTGGTGTTCCCAGTCTAACACCAGTTGAAGCTGACAGTTTAGGAGCATATGGAGGAAGAGAATCAGATTCAGATTTATTAGTTAATGCCCCTGAGATCTGTGATGAACCAGGACTAGGTCTGGCCAAACGTGGATCAAATTTTGATGGATGAGGATCCTTTGCAATCCCATGATGAGAGTCTGTATTGGACAGCCTATGAAGTCTAGGATCAACATTTTTTTGCAACCTAGGATCCCCTAATTTATTTCCTGGACTGTGGGTTTCTCCAGGTTGGTCCAAGTATCCACTTCTCGTAGTATTATTTTTGGCTTTTGCTGCTAATCTTGGATCAGCTGGCATTGTACTTTGATGAAGATCACTATTTATATTACGTAATTTATTTAGCCTCTGGTCAGCTATAAGTGGGGGAAGAGGTAAGTTGATTGATGAAACTGGGTCAGGTTTAGGTAAGGGTACTGGAAGTAAATCTTCAGGAGCCCATACAATGTGTTTTGCAAAGTTTGGTTTGGTCAGGATAATATCCATTTTAATATGGCTGAATTGTCTAAGCTGTGACCTTGGATCTTGTAGTGTTACACCAGGTAAAGATTCCAAAGGTATTAGGAAAGCTTTTTCTCTCAGCTCTCTTTCTGTTTCTTCTTCTTCATCATCTATTCCTTTTTGTTTGACTTTAACTCCAGAATTTGCATGGTGTAAGTCAAACTTTCCTCCACCAACAGAAGGACTTGCATGACCACTTTCATTAAGTTTTAATTTCCTGGGATCTCGTGCAAGTCTAGGATCAAAAGGGGCAGAATCAGGAGGTTTTCTAGAGCTTTGTCTTGGGACAGCCCTAAGTCTAGGATCAACAGCTTGGCTTCCTGTATTTTTGTCTTTAGCAAGTCTTGGATCAGTAGGAGTACCAAGTTCTGTGGAATGTTGTTGTTGATTCCTTAGAGTCTCTGTTTGTTTCTGTAAAGTTTTCAATATTGATTTGACACTACTTCCCTCTTCTTCTTCACTACTGGAATACCAGTTAACATTATCATCTAAAAACAAACAAAATTTTTTTTAAAAAAAGGTCACATTTAAATTCAAAATTTCAAAAAAATTCATGGTCTCTGTAATAATGTTCATTTAAAGCTGAACCAACAATGAGGGAAATGTAAAAATAGAATCTAGAGTAAGGTACTCTTTTGGGACTAGACTGTACTACATACACATATGCAGTGAACATATGTGGTTGCATAGTTGCTAACTATAGTAACAGAGTCAATGATTTCTCTAGAGCAATGCATGTCAAAATCAAATAGAAATGGAGGCCATTAAATTGTACATAAGGATCCCTATGGGTGCATACTGACATGGAAAACCACATATTAACATTATCCAGATTTAAATAATTGGAAAGATATTAATTGTTCATGGTTAGGGCCAATATAATAAAAATGACAATTTTACCCAAACTAATTTACATATTCAACACCATCCCAATCAAATTACCAAAATATTATTTTACTGAGTTAGAAAAAATGACAAAATTCATTTGGAAAAACAAAAAGTCAAGAAGAATCAAAGGAAATAATGAAAAAAAAAGTGTAAAGGAAGGAGGTGTAGCAGTACCAGATCTTAAACTGTATTATAAGGCAATAATTATCAAAACTCTCTGGTACTGGCTAAGAAACAGAAAGGTAGATTAATGGAATACAGCAGACAATTTATAGCAGCAAATAAACATAATAACCTTGTATTTGACAAGTATAAAGACTTAAGATTTTGGGATAAGAATCCATTATTTGGTAAAAATTATTGGGAAAACTGGAAAACAGCATGGCAGAACCGGACATGGGCTAATATCTCAAGATAAGGTCAAAATGCATACATGACCTAGATATATAGAGAGATCTTACAAGAAAATTAGAAGAATATATACATTTAAATAAGCTTGTTTATCTATTTTCTCATCCTATAGTAGATTAGAAGCCACAATTTAGAAGGTGGGGACAAAGAAAAGCACTATTAGTAGGCACATGGACAACCATGAGAAGTGATTACTTTAAGAAGCTGATTATTAAGAAGATGATTAATTTAAAGGAGAAGATTCCTAACTAAAGAAAAGAAGCTACAAGAAATTAAAAAGCACATCAGGGGCACTTAGTATAGGATTTTAGGTAAGGGTACTACTGCAAGTAAATCTTCAGGAGCCCAGGGGAAAACAATTTAATTTCCCCCTAAGGCTTTACTTTATTTTGGCATACTACCATCACTGATATTCACAATGATGACCTTGAAAAATAAAAATAAAGGTTTATGTTCCATATACTATTTATAAGGGAAGCCCTGTTGAATTTTGAAATGTTTTCTACCAAAAGTCAATTTTTCAAGCTAAAAGGGTGAAATCCAGCTATGTAAAAAATTCAATTATATGAAGCCCCTACAACATCTGATTATTCCAAGTAAATAAGGTATTATTTTGCTATGAGTTATCAGGAAATGACTAAGATGATTTATTATCATGTAGTTTCTACAGGAGAGAAATAGGTAGTAGCTACCTACTGTTATTTCTATGAAGTTTCTATAAGATTGAAACAGCTAGAAATCACCTGTTGGCAATATAGCTTTATTTGGTCATTTAAATATGTTATGTAAAAACATCCCTTCTCTGCCACCAAGTTCCTATATATGTTCCTTTTCCCTATTAGACTATTAAATCTTCTCAAAGCAAGGACTATTTTGCTTTTTCTTTTTTTTATCAACAGCCCTTAGCACAGAGTCTGACACAAAGTAAGCACTGACTAAATGTTTTTTCATTCACTTGTTTACTCACAATACAGAAAGAATAGGAAATTGTCCCAAATATTCAACAAAGCAGTAGAGATTATTACATGTTCACTACCCCAGAAAATGAAGTATATGAACTACTTATAACTTTGTTCAGCAATCTTCTCACTGGAGATCCATTTAGATTTCCAGATTAACTGGACTGTTTTGAAGGGGGACTACAAGAAAGGCCTATTTCTTCACATTCATCCCTAGAGCCTTTTGCTCCAACTCTGACCCATTTAATATTAGGCTTGGATTGTCCATTTGTTAACCCTCACTACATGATCATCCAACTTCCTTTTCCAATCATCCTCTGCTCTTGTCATTTTAGTGTCTGCTCAAAGGATTCACAGTTGTGGCAGTAAATGGGACCTATAATGGGGCAGAGAGTAGTGAGTTGGCAGTGGCAGAGTTAAGCAGAAGAAGGGAATCCTGGGTAAACAGAACTAACCAATTTTGACTGAGATCTTTCTAGTCACAGAGGAAGCATAACAAATAAGATCTTATCATATTTGATATTACCTTCTTCCTTGCTTAATGTCCTTTGAGACTGGTGACCAACTGGTTCTCCATCCTCCTGATGTTTCTGACTAAGTCTTACAAAGAGGGCTTTCTGCATTGCAGGAAGGAAATCTGGTACATTTATAGCAGTTTTATGACCTGGTGTGTTGATGCAATCTGACTCACTTCCACTGTTTAATGAGTCTTGAGCCATGTGAGGCTGATGTTCAGCAAATTCACCATGCCACATTCCATCTGCATGTATTCAACAACAATAAAAGAAACAAATACTGGATAATATTAAAAAAAATCTCACTGGATAATAGTCAGTTTTACAAGGCATGGATTCCCCAACAATAAGTGAATTTTTATAAGAAAATATTTACCTAATCTCAAGCTTGAAGGTATAATTTTGTTAAATTATTAAAAACAACATTAAAGTATTTAAAGCTTTACTACGTTAATGCTTTTGGATAAATTTTAAAGGCATTTAGTAATTTTCAAGATTCAAGACAAACTCTAAGCAACTGAAAAATCCACGAAGGCCATACAGGACGGAAACCTTTAATGTCTCACAGAAGAGATGAGGGACTATTAGGGCAAAATGTTGTCTATTTTGTCAGATGCTATCACTGTTATTTGTTTTTGTTTAATTGTTTTCCTTTGGCACAAAGGAGTTCAATCCTCCTTTGTAAAAAAGGAAAAATGGTTAACCAAAAACTTTATGATATAGTGACAGCAGCTGACACTATATGTAAAAATCTGTCTCCATGTTCCTCTATTTCATTACTTGTTCTCTAGGACCAAGACTGAATATTACAATTACTCAGCACTGGGCTTCCTTTCCGTTTTCCTTTCATTTATATTCTTCAATTCAACAAGCATCTACTAAGTTCCTACTATGGACAAGGCACTGTGCTAAGCATTGAGGATATAATGATAAAAACGAACAGTTTTGGCTTACATTCTGCTTTCATTACAGCCATTGTGCAGATTGTTATTGTTTCAATTCATACAGATCTTCCCGTGTTTCTCTTAATTCCTCATATTTCTCAATGAACAGTAATATTTCATTATTCATATATCACAGTTTGTTTAGCCATTCTCTAGTTGATGGGGGCACTGTGTTTCCAGTTCTTCATTTCCACAAAATGTGCTAGGATAATTTTACTATATGGTCAATTTTTCCCCATCTTTGATTTTTTGTTGGACACAGCATAATTATTTAATGAACATATAATTGGTCCATACCCATATGAATATTTCTGGTATATTTTAATCATGTGAATACAGCCTAGAAATCAAGATCATTAGCCTAATTTTACCTCTCTTGCCACTTGTTTCCTCATTTCATTCCCTGAAGTCTTTCTTAGAAATGAAGGAATGAATTTCTTCATTTCTTTACTTAATGGACGCAGTGTTATTGAATGCTGCCCATTTCCATTCCCAGGACTCATCTACTGACACCTTGGCCAATGCTGGTTGCCACCATTTGTGACAATTATACTCAAAAGTAAATAGGGCTTGGTAAGGTAATCTTGAAAAGCACTGGGATTGCGGCAGCAAAATACAGGAGCAGTAAATCAGCAGTCCAAGGAAGTCAGCCTGATTCTTATCTTTTTGGATTGTTGTGAAAAGACAAGGTTCTATTAAATGCTGAAGTAAATATTTTATCATGATCAAATGCCCAAGTATACAAGCATTGTCCTTGGAGGCAGTTAGGTAGTAGTACCTCAGACACTTACTAGCCATGTGATCCCAGGCAAGTCAGAACCTGTGCTTGCCTCAGCTACTTCAACAACAAATGGGGAAAACAATAGCACTTACCTCCCAGCATTGTTGTGAGGACTGAATGAGGTAATATTTGTAAAGTGCTTAGCACTGTGCCTGGCACACAGTAGGTGCTTAATGCTTGTTCCCTCCCTGCTTCTTAAAAGTTATCAAATTAAATAGAAATAGAAGGTATGTCGCAATACTTCAGTGGATCAGTGATCTCATCAACTTGGCTACTTGTTCTACTATTAATGTTGATTAAAACCCATCCATGACTTCTCATTCTGGACAATTCTTATTCATATTCTCCATAAAGGTTCTACCCAATATGTTGTGGGCCTTGAGCATTACAACTAGTAAATAGAGTGCTGGACTAAGAGTCAAGAAATCCTGTGTTCAAATTCTGTCCTGTAGGTTTGCAACTTAGGAGTCATTCTGGTCTCCACATTTTCTCTTACTCCCCCATATCCAATCTGTTGCCAAGGCCCTTCGATTTCACATTTGCATCCTCTATTAAATATGTTCACTTCTCTCCTCAGACACCACTATCATTGTACTGAAGGCCCTTATCACCTCACCCTTGATTATGGAAATACTCTGCCAATGGGTATGTCTGCCTCATTCTAGTCCATCCTCCATTCAGCCATCAAAGTAATTTCCTAAGGTACAGGCCTGAACATGTCAACCCACAACTCAAAAAAACTCTAGTAGTTCCTTATTACCTCCAGAATCAAATACAAAGTCCTCTGACATTCAAAACCCTTCATAACATAGCCTCCTCCTCCCTTTATAGACTTCTTATACCTTACTCCCCAAGCTTTACTCTCTGATTCAGTGACACTGGACTCCTGGCTGTTCCACCAACAAGACACTCCATCTCTGGGCTCTGGGCAATTTTTTTTTTTCTGGCTGTTCCTCACGTCTGGAAAATACTCTTTCTCCTCATCGTTGCCCACCGACCTGCCAGGCTTCCTTTAGTCTCAACCAAAATCCCATCTTTTATTAGAACCTCCCTTAACCTGTCTTAATTCTGGTGTCTTCCCTCTGTTAATTATTTCCCATTTATTCTGTATATAGCTTTGTTTTTATTTGTCTGAATGTCGTCTCTCTCGTTAGATTGTGAGCTCTTTGAGGGCAGGGACTATCTTTTGCCTCTTTTTGTATCTCCAGAGCTCAGCACAGTGCTTGGCACTCAGCAGATGCTTACTAAATATTTATTATTTGATTGATTGTGACCTTGGGCAAATTACTTACCCTCTGATCTCTATGGTCTCTTACACCTCTAAATCCAAAATTCTATGATCATTTTCCAATTACACATTTCTCAAATGTTTCTTATGCCATTTCTTGTACATAGTTCATTGATGGAAATATTCTATAGCCTACTTAAACAAATCATGCATCTGTCCATTGCCTTTTGCATTACCCATAATTTTCACACTTTCGATACTGTGATGTTATAGGATGCACAAATATACAACTTCACTAGAAAACCAGTGTTAAAAGGATGGATTTTGTGTCTGGGAAAAGCCTGGGACTGTTAAAAGCACTGCACAAATTCCTAAATAAAATTCAGCCTATTTTCTTCCTCCTATTCATTTGTGGTCAGTTCACTGTCCATCTGCAGTGTCCGTCCTAGATGTGTAATGATCATCGGACAACAGGCTTGCTGTTCGGACAATATATATTTGTTTTTTCTATATTGGCAAGAAAGTTAAACTTTTTTGAATAGTGGCATTTTAGCTATTCATTGAATAAAGTCATGAATATCACTGGAAAGGTATTATTCTTGGACTTAATGCAATTAACATAAAGACATTTGCAAACAGGAGCATTTGGAGAAAATTTTTCGTGATAACGGCTCAGACCTTTGGTGATATTATGTCTTCATGTTTTCTACCCTGCTTGATGTTAATAACAAATAGATCATTGAACACTTATTTCCATGGTTATAGTCAACAAGAAATCTTATATTATCTTAATGCAAGCATTGTAGACCCCTTGTTGAGATTTTAAGACAACATGTTGCCCTACCAAGTCAAACTCTTTTTTTGGGTAATCAAGTCCATCCACATGGTATTTTTTTTAAAAACCAATGACTTGGATAGTAGCATAGACAATGTATTCATTAAATTTGCAGATTACAAAAAGTTGGGAGGGACAAGCAATAATGGATTAGAGATTCAGAATTCAAAAGTATTTCTACAGACTAAAACAGTGGACTGAATTGAAAAAGGATGAAATTTAATTGGGATAAATATAAAGTCTTAGATGGGTTAAAAAAAATCACCTTCGTTAATACAACATGGAAGGGGCATAGCTAAAGAGACACTTTTCCAAAAAAGAGTTATGTGTTTTAGTGGACTAATATTTAGCTTAACATGTTCAGGAACCAAGAAAGTTAATGCAATTTTAAATCATACTAAGAGAATCATAGCTTCAATGTATAGAGAGATAACAAAGTCTTTTTGTGATACATATCAATCAATAAACACTTATTAAGAACATACTATGTTCCAGGCACTATGCTAAGTTTTGAGGATACAAAAAGAGGCAAAAAGACATTCCTTATATTCAAAGTGCTTACAATCTAAATAGAAAGCTACGGCATCAAGAAAAATAGGGCTGAAGTCTTGCATTTAACATACAGTAGTGGAGTAACCAAAAGCAAGTCACTTAATCTCTTATTGCCCCAGGCAACTCTTTATTCTAAGTGGCAAACAGACGGTTCGTCTCTATCTGTGGATAGGACTTTCCCATAGTGATGTAATAAGACAGAACACCTCAATTCCCTAACCATTGTATTCTTTTTGGCCAGACCATAGCTGGGGCCCGGGATGGAACATTTTAGGAAGATCACTGATAAACTGTTAAGCGTCAAAGGGAAAGAAGGACAGCACCTAGAATGGTGATCTTCATGCTATATGTGAATCAGCTGCAGGAACTGGGGGTGTTTAACCTGAAGAAAAAAGCCTCAGGAGTTATATGATAGCTGTTAAAATACCGAAAGACTTTCAGTTAAAGATGGATTAGATCTGTTTTGTTTGGCTGTAGAGGGCAGAACTATAAGCAATGGGTAAAAATACATACGGGGGCAGCTAGGTGGTGCAGTGGATAGAGCACCGGCCCTGAAGTCAGGAGTACCTGAGTTCAAATCTGGCCTCCGACCAAATACTTGACACTTACTAGCTGTGTGACCCTGAGCAAGCCACTTAACCCCAACTGCCTAAAAAAACCACAACACTACATATGGCAAATTTAGGCATGATATTAAAAAAAAATTCCAAAAAACTTCCTAACATTTAGCACTATCAAAAAGTACAACAGACTGCTGTGAGAGGTAATAGGTTACTTCTCACTTGAAATCTTCAAGTAAAGGCAACATAAGCACTTCTCAGGTACACCATAGAAAGAATTCTTTTTCAGGTTTGTGTTGGACTTGATGGCTACAAAGTACCTCCCAACCTGGAAATTCTGAGATTCTGGGATGTTGTACTCATTACATGAAGTACTCAGTGTTTTTTGCATCATGGTTCCTTCTGGCAGTCAGTTGAAACTTATAAAACCCGCAACCATAATGCTCCTTTTAAAAAAAAAAATAATTGAAGGAAAAGCTAAATTTCAGTTAGAGATGAATGAAAATAGACATGTAATTTTTTCCCCATTCAAATTCACGAACCCTGTGAAATCTATCCAGGCCCTCAATGAGAAGGTATAGAGTAGAGGTTCTTATGGTAATGGGGGTTTGTTTTTCTAGTTAATTGTGAGACTACAAAAATATGCTCTACTGTGGAAAATTGCTTGTGAAAATATCTATTTGCTTCTTACATTTTCATCAAGAATACACTCTAAATTTGAGATTATTAGAACTTTCTTGTACTGGTTTGTAGTTAATGATGAATTGATGAAGACAGGTCATTATGAAAATGCTGACAAATCTGTGCTGTTTTCTGACATTTATTATTCTTTTGTCACTTTCATCTATAGATGGAATTGGGCTCGCATGACTTCATTGGGTCTCACATCAAGCTTTCTACACATTTGTTTTCACCTCTACTGCGTTTTTGCTCTATTATGAGATAATGTTCATACTCTTTCTTCATTCTTATGTTGTACAAGTAAATTTGTACTTTAATCTGCTATTGCCTCCTAGCTGACATATCTTCCCCCTTGGCAAGGCCATCATGTGTTGGTTGGTTATGGTGGCTTCTAGGTTCATTTGGTCCCCTCACTGTGATGACTATTCTACATAAACTAAAATGCTACAGAAAATAGTGATTATCTTTGCAGTCTGACTTCCAACTTCATCAATAAATTGAAACTGTTCTCTCCAAAGTTAATGATGATCTTTAATTGCCAAATCTAATCACCTTTTCTTAATTCCCACACTTCTTGACCTTGACATTGATCCATCTTTGACAGTCAACCACCCTATTCTCCTTGATACTCTCTTATATTTAGGTTTTCATGACACTGCTCTCTCCTGGTTCTCCTCCTACCTGTCTGATCATTTCTTCTCAGCCTGTTCTGTTGAATCTTCATCTAGGTCATGTCCATTAATTGTGGGTGTTCCAAAGGATTCTGTCCTGGGTCCTTTTTTCCCTCTACACTATTTCACTTGGTGATCTCATAAACTCCTGTAGATCTGATTATAAACTCTATGCAGATGACTCTCAAATTTACATGTCCAGACCTAAACTTTCTTTTGACTTGCTCTCACATTTCCAGTGGCCTACTAGAAATCTTGAACTGGATGTTTTATAGACAGCTTAAATTCAACATATCTAAAACTGAACTCATCATCTTCCTCCCATCCCCAAACCATCCCTTCTTTTTAACTTCTCTATTATTGTCAAAGGTGACACCATCCTCCCAGTAATCCAGGTTTGCAACCTAGGTGTCATCCTTAACTCCATACTCTCTCTCCCCGATCCAATCAGCTGCCAAGTCTCATCATTTCTACCTTCAAAACATCTCTCATATAAATTTTTTTTCTCTTCTCAAACACTGTCACCACCCTGGAGTATGCCCTCACCAACTCATTTCTGGACTACTGTAAGAGCCTGTTTGTTATTGTTTCTGCCCCAAGTCTCTCCCTACTCTAATCCATCCTCCATTCAACTATCAAATTGATCCACCTAAAGAACAAGTCTGATCATATCACCTCCCCTCATATTCAATAATCTCCAGTGGTTTTCTACTACTTTCAGGATCAAATATGGTATCTTCTGTTTGGCTTTTAGAACACTTTAAAACCTGGCATCTTCCTACTTTTCCAGTCTTCTTATACTTTATTATCCTCTACCTACCTTGTGATCTCATGATACTAGACTCCTGGCTATTCTTTATACAAGATACTGTATTTCCCAATTTGAAGGGTTTTTGCTGGCTATCCTTGGAACAGTCTTTCCCCTCATCTCCACTTCTTTGCTTCCCTGGCTTTCTTAAGTCTCAGCTAAAGTCCTACCTTCTGAAAGAAGCCCTTCTCAATCTTTTTTAATCTTAGTGCCTTCCTTTAGAGACTACCCCCCATTTGTGTGTATATTTCTACATATCCATATCTATATATATATATATCTATCTTGGTTGCACGAACTGTGAATTTCCTTGAGAGCTAGGTGTATTTTGTTTGTTTTTAGCTTTCTTTGTATCCTGGCTCTCAGCACAGTGCCTGGCACATAGCAGATGCTTAATAAATGCTAACTGACTAGTTATTTTTGCCTTTTTCAATTTCTCATTTTTCAGCATAAATGCCTTGTGTCAGGAGGTCAGGTTGTACTGTATCTATTTGCAGTGTCTTCATTTTTTATCCTTTCTTCAAATCTGGCACTGATGTTTACTTTTGCTCTAATTACAATGTAATAATTTTATGTGGTCTTACACCACATATATAACTGATTCTGAAATAACTCCAAATAGATAAAAAAACAATCTTTTTTCTGTCACTTATAAGACATAGTAAATTTCATTGTTTTATTGATGCTACATAGTGCTCAACATATATAGCACCTCACTCTCTTCTTGAAGACAAACTTTATGATATATAGATATGAGACTTCTGAGCAGCCTATGAACTTTGGTCTCTTTCATTTTAAAAATCTGAATCATATTTTACTGTCCACCTTAACATTAAAGTAATCAAGTGTTAAATGACATATTTCATGTATTTTATCTCAACCAACACTTAAATTCTAACAATATTTAGTCCAAACAAGAATGGCTGATACCAACTGAAGCAAAATACATTTTGATGGAAAGATAGTTTAGTGGAAAAAGGACTACATCTGGAGTATGAGGATTCAGGTGCAAATACTAGCTCTGCTATTAATTACCTTTGTGAACTTAGGCAAGTCACTTAAATCTCTCTGTGCTTCAGTCTCCTCAACTATAAAACAAGAGAATTCAACTAGAGTTTCTTCAAACGTTCCTTCTCATTTGAGATCTATAATTCTATTATGTTATTGGAATATATATAATTATATATACAATTAATTAACCCAAGTGGTAGAAAAAAATATTGTTTCTCATTCAAGAATTAATTTTGATTTTAAAAAACCATCCAAATAATAAAACATCAATTTTTGCCAAATTTTGAAATAAAAACATTAACTTATGCTTTGATTGTGATGTCTTCATTTACTGATAGGCTTCTACTGTTAAAAACAATTTTCAGTGTAATTTTTTCCCAAGAAATATTAGCTGGTTATTCAGAAATGTTTAAGTATATAATTCCCCTGCATACACCAAGAAGGTGACAGTTTTATTACCATGCATAATTCTCAAGTATTTACATGCAGCATAAATATATTTTAAAATAATTTTTCTTTTTCTGGTGCAACGGCACAAAATATGTGGAAGAAGTAAGATGTGCCATGTTTGTACTGTTTTAATGTTCTGCTAACTACTTGATTGACAAGACCTCCTATTTTTATAGCTAAGTCACTGCTGAAAGTAAGCAATAAAGATCTCGACTTCCCCTCCTAAATCTATGCAATAGCATTCTGCCACATTGCCACTAAACCATATAACTGACTTTAGAAAAAACATACTTTTACTATGTATTTCCATCTAAATTGTTTCTAAGCACACAACCTATTTATTATTCATAAATACCACATTTGTAAAATTATCTTGAAATGATAAACAAGGAACTAAACATAGAATTTCAAAGATAAACTTACCACCAGAGTTATTGACTGTCTGAAAATTATGTACAGCTTGATGTGAATAGTAATTATCATAGAATTCAGCTGGGTTTTGTAGGGGCTCGTAGTTGGCACTGAGCTGCATTTCACTGGGACCTTGCTGGTAAGATGGACCTGAGGAACAGTGATTTTCCATAGCGATGTTCATCATATGTCCCTGGACTCCCATAGAGTTATAGGAACCACTCATACCAGGTGGTGTTAAAGGTGGGCCTGGTTGAATGGGTCCTCCAGCTTGATTATGAGGCCCTAAAAATCCAGGTGGACCAGGTTGCAATGGTGGGCTATGTGGCATTGGTGGGCCAGGAGGACCTGTACACGGGTGGTGGCCAGGGGAACCTGGGTGCATTGCAGGACCATTGTGTCCCTGAGACATGTTAGGACCAGGACCTGGACTTGACCCTGAATTGTACATATTCTGAGGATGTGGGTTGTTTCCCTGAAACTGTGGTCCTGGTGGTGAGGCACTGTTATAAAATGCTGGTGGCCTGTAAAAAGAAAAAAATATTTTACCATTTTTCTTAACTTAAATCTTGAGAAAAAAAAGTGTAAATACCTAAATGAATATTCATAAGCACTTTCTACCAAAGACAGAAACAACAGATATTACCTACAAAGTTTTTTAAAAGTATTAATTTTGCTTAACATTTACATGACTTTTTTTGTGTCGCTTTTCTTATTTCCACTGCTTCCTCAATTCCTATTGACTACCTGTTGCTTCCTTGGAAATTCTTCTTGATCTGGCTCTGCCTTGATTACTGATGTTATTACAAAATTTGGTTATAATCTTAAATACTATGCTATAGAACAGACATGTAAAAATTCCAGACATTTTCAAAAGCCATTTTTCCTGGTTTGTACTGTAATACAGTATCAGTGTATATCACAGTACATATCATAAGATGGAAATTATAGCACTTATTTTCTTAATACTTTCCTCAGTGGACAATGGGAGTCTGAAACAAATTCTCATTACTAATAGCATCAATTTTGTCTCTGTTTATAAAATGGAAAAAGAACCCTCTTCTTTATTTATCCATATGTGATAAATATTCTCTGAAGAAAGGAACTACAATGTTTATTGTAACTATATTTATGTAACACTGGAAAGTGTATAAATTGCCTTACATATATTTCTCTATTTGAGCCTCACAACAACTCCATGAAATATACTTAGAAAGTATTATTCTCATTTTTACAGAGGAGAAAATGGCCTTTGGGAGGTTAAGTAACCTGCCTATGGTCACATGACTATCAATGTTGTAGTTTAAGTCCCAGTTTTCCTAATTCCAAATCTAGTATTATATCTACTATAATATACTGTTAACATTTTTTTAGTTCTCCTCATTATTGTTGCTCTCTCCCTACAAAAAAATCTAGCAGTGGTGATAGGCAGGTCATCTCCACTGCTGTCCAGTGGAAACATACCATCATACAGTCAAACTTAATACACAGAGAATTATTCTAAAAATGTAGCCACAATTAGTACAAAAGGATTAAAATTATTCTCTTAGTTTCATTGCTTTTTCACCAAAATTCAATGTCTGAAAATAAGTGCCAAAACTGAGGACATTTCAAGTTGGTTCTATATTTTCTTTAGGATACTTTGGGATACTTAACATTTGGAAATTCCTTTCAGTCAAACATTACTCATGCTAATTAAGCACACTCAACCTTTAGTGATAATGTTTCAAAAATGGAAGAAATGTTAGAGATACCTTTTACAAAGTGTAAAATTGGTAATTCCCTTCAATTTAATTTAAAATTTATTAGCACCCACTGCAGAGCACCTTGATAAGTGCTAGAAAGTTATAAAAATTAAATAACTCAAGATCCTTTGGGGAAGGTACTTTTGTGTAGAAGAAAAAGCACTGGATTTGGAGTTAGAGCTTAATTAAGTCTTAGCTTATCTAATGTGATTTTTGGCAAATAGTTTAACTTCTTTAACTTCTTTCAGCCTCAACTGTTTTATCAGTAAGGTGGGCACAGCAATACTGACATTAGGAGGATTAAATGAAATAAATATGTACAAAATGATCTGTAAGACTTAAAGCCACTTGTGAGAGATTGTTATTACCACTGTAATGATAACTGGATATCATTCAATAACTTTTGGGGGTTTTCTGTTTCTTTTAGTCTGTAAGAATCATATTTACTGAAAAGGAAAATACATGTTAGAATTAGTCCTGTCCTAATATACTTGTTCACTTTTTTTTTTACTAATGTATCATTTTACTCACATTTCATTTTTTAAGTCTTTCAAGGGTTATCTCCTGATAATGAATAGCTCTAAAGTTATTCATTAGCTTATTATATACTACCTATCATTTGGGCCACTAGATAAATAAAGAAGTGGAGAATTACACTGGTTGTTCACATTACCAAACATCCAACCTATCATTCTGGCACTACTTGAATTCATTTGGATGGACCAGCAGTAAGTTCATATTAAAATTATAGCATATGGGGCAAGCTTTACATAGTAGTTATAAATATCTTTGATATGTTGTTATAATAATTGCTATCTGTTGATTTAAGTAGTCACATGTTTTGGTACAAAAGAACAGCAATGTTATGGTACTTTGGGATCCACTGATGCTTAATCTTCCCTCTATTTCTTCAGAAGCAGTCTGGAGAAGAGGAAAATGGGAGCATTTAGTAATTCCTGAATGCCATAGAACCAATTATTAGGGCAAAAAAGATCAAAGGTAGCTAAAAGTTGATTCCTTTATTCTCTTTTGAAAATGTTAAACTTATTAGAAAAACAGATCTAAAAGGAAAAAGAAGCTATCTATGATCTTTTAAAAATATCACGTAGACTAATGCAGGAAATTTGGGAAATCCAATGGCTGACTCTCTCCCTAATCCTGATAATAGTTGAATAAAGGCTTCTTGTCACACAGAGAAATTTAAACACTAGCCTCAATGGCTATTTCGAGGCTACTTAAGCTTAGAAATATCTTGAAAATACTATGGAAGAAGACTGCTGGTTAGATGATAATAATAAAAATTATTCACAATTAGGCAACACTTTACAAAGCACTTTCCTGACAATTCTGTAAGAATCTGAGGACTTGGGTTCAGATCTTGGTCCTGCTACTTATTACCTGTGTGTCCCTGGCAAAGTCACAACCTTTCTGGGTCCCAGAGATCTCATTTGTAAAATCAGGATGTCAGACTCAAATGATTTTTAAGGTCTCTTTCAGTTCTAAATCCTATGACATTAGTAGGTAGGTAGTAAAAATATCATAACTGCCATTTTATAAATGAGGCTCAGAGAGATTAGTTGACTGCCTTAAGTTCATACAACAAGTAACTGGCAGGGCTGAAATGTGAATCTAAATCCTTTGACTCCAAATTCAGTGCTCTGAAGCAGTAGTTAAAAAAACTAATTCTTAGAGGTCTCAGTATTGTTCTTTAGCAGCACAACTTCTAAGGGCAGCCACAAACACTTTACTGGTACCATATTGGAGAAGTGTAAATGATGGTTCCAGAAACAATTCAGATTTTGGGAAGTTACTAGACTGTTAGATACTGCCTTGAAGTGGGGAAAGTTGTTGCCAGACCTTGGAAAGGCACATTTGCAGTTTCGTGAAAAAGAGTTTTCATCTCCATGTTAAAATGTCTGGTATCTTCCAAGATAGCACTTCTCCATAAAAATCAAGGAAGAAATAGTATAGGGAAGACTAGACAAAACAAAATCAAGGCTGAAATCAAAAGGACAAAATTATTCACTACAATGAAAAAAATAAAACTAGTAACTAACAACTTAACATTTGTTAAGTTTAGTGAACTATTAGGTATAGGGATCATGTGGAAAGCAGAGAAAATGATTTCATTTTACATAAGATTCAGACCTTTGTTTGAATGCACAGTATTTTGCTATGATTGGAATTTTGACTTACTTCTTCCCAATTTTATGTGCTAAATCCACAGTAGGTTTTACAACTATTTCAAAGAGAGATGGAATTTTCTTAAATTCATCAGAAAGATCTCCTTGAAAATTATCTTCTGGTTCTGAAAATGAAAAATGCTCTGGTGGGGTTGGCAAAAGGCCAACTCCTGGAGGTGGTTTAGGAAGAGGAGCAATGCCACGCCTTCTGAGTTCTTCTAACTCTCTTTCATCTTCATTTTGTGGTTCCTCTTCAGTATTCAAGACCTAAAAGAAAATTACATCATCATTTTTGTACAACTGAATCTAATACGAAAACAAGTTTCTGACCAGGGTATCATTTGACCTCTGAACAATTCCTAATGCTGTATTATTCATACTAAATATATTATCACACATTTTCTTAAGCAAAAACAAAAAACTTTTCTTAATTTCCCACTATTTCCCCTCAAGCTATCATCTCTCTCTTTTCTATCAAACTCCTGTAAAGAAGACTTTACTTGCTGTCTCTACCACTGACTCAATCCGTTGCAATCTACTTTTAATCTCTACTACTCTAGTGAACTCCCTCAAGGTCACTAAATTTCCTACCACCTTTTTATCTATTATCTTTTTTGAACTCGGCATCATATAACTCTGTAGACCACACCATCATCTTGATAGTCTTTCCTGCTGTTGGCTTCTTTGATGCTGTATTCTCATGGTTAATTTGCATTTTCAACCAATACTTTTTGCTTCTTCTGCTGAATCCTCATCCTCCTCTCACTCCTTACAACAATGGGTCTTCCTTAAGGTACTTACTGTCTTTGGTCCTCTATTCTCTCTCTTATTATCTCTTGTGGATTTAATGATCACTTTCATGCAGATGACTTCCAAATCTATATTTTCACTTCTCAAATTCTCCCCAGAGAGCCAAAACCATATTTTTATTCTATTCTTTTTTTTTGGGGGGGGTAGTGCTGAGGCAATTGGAGTTCAGTGACTTGCCCAAGGTCACACAGCTAGTAACTGTCAAGTGTCTGAGGCCAGATTTGAACTCAGGTCCTCCTGACTCCAAGGCTGGAGCTTTATCCACTGAGCCACCTAGCTGCGCCTCAAAATCATATTTTTAACTGCCTGCTGTATACTTCTACCTCTCTATCCCATTTACACTTAAAATAATATGTCTATAACACAATTCATTATCTTCCTCCCTAAACATGGTCCTCCCTCTAGTTTTTCAATTTCTGGCAATGATGCTTTCATTTTCCCAATCTCATAATCTTAGAATTATCTTTGGCTCTTTCTTCTCCCTCATCCCACACATCGAAACAACAGAAAATCTTACCAATCCTACTTCTTCAATTTCTCTTGTATCTGGCCCTTCATTCTGACTCCCACAACAACCACCCTTGCAGGGTGCTTACTTCTTTCTTATACTACTGCAATAGTTTCTTAACAACTATCTTTCTGCCTCCATTCTGTCATTTCTACAATCCATCCTCCACATTGCTGCCTGACTAATTTTAATGCATCCCTATTAAAAACTTTCAACGGCTCCCTACTGTCTAATTTATAATATATAAACTCCTGATATTAGAATCCAATGCCCTCCACAACCTGGTTCAAAACTACCTATCCAGTCTTACCTCATATTACCAATCTTTATATCTTTTACATGCTAACCAATTAGGATTACTCTGCCCTCCTCCATTCTTATTCTTCCCTCTCCCATCTCCAGGGCTTTGTATTATATTCTCTACACCAATCTTTTAAAGTCCTTCCCTTCCTTCAAGACCCAGCTTAGATCCTACCTGCTCCTTGAAGCCTTTGCTGACCTTCCTAACCTAACCTACTCCCTCCTCAAATTTCTTACAGTATTTTGCATGGACTTTGCATTTATGCAGCTTACCATGGAATTACATTTATACAAATAAATGTACTCGCTTTTTTATGCCACTGGAGTATAAGCAATTTGAGAGCAAGGCTTATGCCATATCTATCAACATATGCCTAGGACCTCTCACACTGTCTTGTTTGTAGCAGGGACTTAGCACATGTTGGTAGAATTGATAGGTCAAATATTTATTGAATAATTCCTGTCTATTTCAATTTGCTTTTAAATCCCAGAAGCATGACATTATTTAGACCTCCAGACATCTAATTACCTAAAAATGTTAGGTCTTTTTCGTTAACTGCCTAACAGATGCATAATCCAATGGAACACTGAGCCATGATGATGTTAATAACGTACACTTATATAAATGTTTCCCCTTAACCAATGAAACAGTAGTGGATATTTTATTACTTTCATTTTGCAGATAAGAAATTAAGGTTCATTGTCACAAAACCAGTAATAATGATGGTAATTCTTGAAATCATGTATCCAGAATGAATAATTAATTTTGAAAGCACCAGAGGGTTGATGAGTATAATGACACATCATATCTCAAGATATATAATCTGTTCAAAATTATGAAATTCAGTGAGAACTGGAAATTTCCAATAGTTTGTTCCTCTCTTAAGGAATTTTCCTGGGGAAGGGAAACAATTTTTAATTTATAAAAATTTTCTTAAAACAATTTAGAACTTTTGTCAAACTACCAATGAAAGCATAATAAACTCATTCCAATTTGGTCCAAATTCAATTCAATTGAACAAATATTCATTAAATACCTACTCTGTGCAAGGCATTCTGGGAATATGATGACAAAAAAGACAGTCCTTGATCTTATGGAACTTACACTCTACTGGGGGAATATGACATGTACATAAATAAATACAGAATTATTTAATAAATAAAATAACACAACTAGGGGATGAGAAAATATTTCATAGAGAAGAGATACCTAAACTGTGCTTAATTAGCTTAATTATTAAAGGAATTTAATGTTTCTGAAAGTCAGAGATAAGGAGGGTGTACATTTCAGGGATGAGAACAACCTATGCAAAAATACAAAGGGAGAAAAGAGAATGTCAAGTTTAGAAAAATGGCAGTCTAGTTTGGCTGGAATATACATGAAAGAAATTGATAAAAAATAAGAATGTAAAGGGAGGTTGGAGTCAGATTATAGAGAGCCTTAAAATCTAGGATGAAGAATTTGTTACTTTATCCTAAAGGCAGTCAGAAGTCACTGGAGATTTTCTGAATAGGGGTTGATGACATGGTCAAACCTGTGCCTCAGAAAAATTTTTCTGGCAACTTTGTGGATGATGAATTAGAGACTGAAGTCAGGGAGACCAATTAGAAGGTTTTAAAACAGGAATGATGTGATAGGGCATGATGTGATAAGGGCCTAAACAAAGATTATAGCCACATGAATGAAGAGGAGGAGATATCTGTGCCAAATAATGAGAGTTGAATTACAATGAAATAACTGCTGTGAGAATTGTGGTAGTAAAATAAATAGGATATGATAACTGACTGAATATGGGGAGTTGAGGAAGAGGGAAGAATCTAGGAAACTCTGTCAAAATGAAACTAGATGACCAGGAGGATTCTGACCTTCAAAAGAAATAACTGGAAGGTGGCATAGATTTATAGGAAGGAAGATAAATTCTGTTTTAGAAATGTTGAGTTTGAAATGTCAAAGGGAAATCCAAGAGAAAATGTCTATGATAAAGGTTTGGAATTCATGAAAGAGATCGGAGTTGGACATAGAAATCTGAAGATCATTTGTGTAGAGATGATAACCCATGGGAGTGAGTGAAATCATTAAGCAAGAGGTCATATGGAAGGAAAGGAGTACAGGACAGTTTGGGTGGTTATATACACTTAGAGATGGATAATGATTGAAAAAAAAAGAAAAATGAAAAGGAATGGATGGTCAGAGAGGTAGGAAGGGATCAATGTTATGAAGCTAAGGGAGGAAAGAGGATTTTGGAAAAAGTGATGTTTAACTGTCCAAAACTGGCAGAGGTTGGGGGTATGAGGACCAGAAAAGCCCATTAGATCTAGTAGGGAGGAATTTCCATAAAGTAGTGGAATCAGAAGCCATGGCTGAGAAGTAAGTGGATGGTAAGAATGTGGAGGCAACATGTATAGTCTTTTTCCCATGAATATCCATTAATCAATGAATAAACATTTATTAAACACCTTCTATGTGGCAGGTATTGTGCTAAGCACTGGGGATACGAAAAGAAACAAAAGATAGTCTCTGACCTCAATCTAATG
Organism: Phascolarctos cinereus; assembly: GCF_003287225.1. Lineage (NCBI taxonomy): Eukaryota > Metazoa > Chordata > Mammalia > Diprotodontia > Phascolarctidae > Phascolarctos > Phascolarctos cinereus. The sequence continues at coordinate 150,139,499 of NW_027555625.1, read as the reverse complement.
AGGGAGTTCACAATCCAATGGAGGAGACAACAAGCAAACAAATATATGCAAGGCAAGCTATATAAAGGATAAATAGGAAATTACATAACAGAGGAAATTATTAACTAGAATTAAGAGGGGCTGGGAAAGTTCCTGTAGAAGACAGGATTTTAGCTGGGACTTAAAAGAAGTCAGGGAAGACAGTAGGCAGAGATGAGAAGGAAGGGCATTCTAGACATGGGACACAACCAGAGAAAATGCCCAGAGCTGATAGAGCATCTTGTTGGTAGAATAGCCAGGAGGCCAGAGTCACTGGATTGAAGAGTACCTGGCAAGGAGCAAGGTGTAAAAAGGCAGGAAAGGTAGGTTGGGGCTAGGTTACAAAAGGCTTTGAATACCAAACAGAGGACTTTGTACTTGATTCTGGAGGCAATAAGGAGCCACTGGAATTTACTGAAGAGAGAGGTCAGATGGTCACACCTGTGGTTTTAGGAAAATCACTTTGGTGGCTGAATAGGAAGTAAAAGTGAAAGGAGTGGTGAAAGGCTTGAAGCAGGCAGACCACCAACAGATATTGTAATAGTCTAGACATAAGATGATGAGGATCTGTACTACAGTGGTGGCAAAGTCAGAGGAGAGAAAGGGGCATATTTCAGAGATGCTGCAAAGGTCAAATTGGCAGGCTTTGGAAATAGCTTGGATATGAGGGGTGAGAGATAGTGATAGAGAAATAGATACGGTAGGCCTAAAGGCCCACAGTAATACAGAAGGTAGGAGGAGGAAGGGTATAGGGAGAAAGAAGAGTCTGGTTTTAGACATGTTCAGCTTAAGATGTTTACTGAACATCCAGTTTGAGATGTCTGAGAAACAGCTGGAGATATGAGATTGGAAGTCAGCAGAAAGGTTGAGGCAGAATAGGTAGATTTGAGAATCATCAGCTTAGAGAGGGTAATTAAAGATGTGGAAGCTGATGAGATCATCAACTGAAGTGGTATAGAGAGAAAAAAAGAAGAGGGCCCAGGACTGAGCCTTGTGGGACACCTATGGTTAGAGGGTGTGAAATTAAATGAGGATCCAGCAAAAGAGACTGACAGGGATGAATCAGATAGGTAAAAAAAGAACCAGGAGAAGGTGGTGTTTTGAAAACCTAAGGCGAAAAGAATATCAAGGATGAGAGAGTGACTGACAGTGTCAAAGGCTGCAGAGAGGTCAAGGAGAAAGAGAATTGAGAAAAGGCTATGGATTTGACAACTAAGAAATCACTGAGAGATCATAAAAGAATACAGCAGTGAAAGGGAAAAGAAATTTAAGATAATAGCCTTCAGGGGACGGTAGGGCAAAATAAAAAGTTTTTTTTAAAGACGAGAGATACTGTGGCATATTTCAGGAAACAAGGAAGAAGCCAGCAGATAAAAGACTGAAGATGAAAAAGGAGGAAATGATCTATGGCTAAGCTCCCAAAGATTAGGAGAAGGGATAGGATTAAAGGCACAAGCTAAAGATGATCTTGGCAAGGAGGAGGGCTGCTTCTTCCTCAGAACTGAAGAGAAGGCCAGGTGAACCTACAGAAAGCTTTGAGGAAGCCCCACAAACAGGAGGTAGTCTGCTGGGGATGAGGGGAGTGGGATTATTGGGAATATTTTAAGAAGGTCAGAATGGATACTGCTGGGTTTATAATAGAGAATGAATCAAGGAAGGATAAAAAGATATTCTGCAGGAATAAGGATCAAATTAGTAGATAATGTGAACTGGATAAGCAACAAGTATAGATAGGTGAATTCATTTTAATGAGATAAATAAAATACACAAATTACAATCTTAGCCCCCAATTTTTTTTCCCATAATTAAAACTGTCCTTTTCTGGTGCCAACATTTGTTAATTTCTCTGTACAGAATATAGTAGCTTCTTAACAAGTGCTTGTTTGACTAATAAATAATTTTCTTTATAAAAAATATGCAGCTTAAAAAGAATTTCAGTCAAATCAATCTATGGGAATATACCAGGAATTATAGTGTGTATAAACTACTTACTTTGTCCAGAAGTTCTTTTGTTTCTTTAGTGAGAGGAGCATGGGAAAATTTACACTTATCTCCTTGGTAACATTTTGCTCCTGTGTGATAAAATTTGCAAGGAAATTCATGTAAAAATAGTATTAAGGAAGAGATCAAGTTAAAGTATTTTAAGACCATTTCACTGCCTGAAGAAAACTTCTTACTCCTATGAACTGATTTTTCTGAAATTATAATGCCATATATCTATCGGGGTACTGTTTTGAAATACATATGTATTTTTTTTCTTATCTGATCCTCACAACAACCAGATTGGTAGGGAAAGTAGTATTATTTCATTGTTTAATATACAAGGACTCTGAGAATGATAACTGATTTGGCCAAGGTCACACAGATAATTAAGTAGTAAAAACAGAATTTGAACCTACATCTTAAACCTTCCTCAGTTCAAGTATTTTTTAGAAAAGACAACTTAAATATACATTTTTATCTAGATGAAATATTTAACTTAAATTTTAAATGTTTATATATTTCTAAAATAAAGTGTTAGAAACCACATTTTTCTGAGTTTGTTGGCTATACCATGATTCATAACTATATACTTATATATAAAAATGCAGTATTTATGAATATTGTATTTCATGAATAACTTTCCCAATAATTGAGCAATAAAAAAAACTTATAAAATGTGATTTCTAATAGTTTTTCCTAATATCTATTTTATTTTGGTATGACTAAAAAAATGTCTTTTTAAATTTAACACAAGTTAGAAGCAAAAGTGTTATTTTCTGTAAAAATATAAGGCTTTCTTACATGTGGAAAGTAAGCTTTCAATAAATCCCTATAATTTATGCAAAAACTAAAGGGATTCAATATGTTATATTAAGAGTTATACAACAATAAAAAAAAGAGTTATACAACAAAAATTAGGCCAACTTTTCCTGGTATAAACACAAAGCTCCCATCAAAACGTTACCTTGACCATGTTAAATAGAAAGGATTCATAGGATCGGAGATTCAGAGTTGAAGCCTTTATTAGATTTTTTCTCTGAAAGAACTCCTTTTCTCTAATCAATGATATTTATGAAATTCAAAATACTCAATTAAATAGAAAGGTTAACTAAATTGGGTTTATATAGTATAACCTTCCCAAAACTAGAATCAAACCACTGTTAACTATTTTCTAAAAAAAGACTGCTGCTCTCTATGGCCCTCCCTTCTGCCACTCCGACTCCATCTTTAATCTTTTAGTTTTCTCTTTTCAGCAAAGGATATTATGCATATAAATGCAATTCTCTCCTTTGGTGCAATATCCCTGTATATAAAACTTGCAGATTTCCTTTTTTTTCTCCAACTCTGCATCATGATCAAATTTACATTGGTCTCCCTGTATACAAAAGAAAGAAAAATAATTTTGAAAACTGAGTACCTTAATTATGACTATAATAAAATCTCAATAACATTCCAATAACCAGAGTTACTAATAGTGCAAAAAGTTGATTAAAACCTCAAAAAGAATAGGAGACAGCCAATTCAAAAAGCTAAATTTCATATACTGCCTAACTGCTACTTTTTGTAAACTATACATACGAACATCAGCACATAGCATTTTCATATAAGGTTTAGCGTTGTGAAAGGTCAATTAGTTTTATTGCAACAATAAATTAGTAGCTACTAAAAACTCCTTAATAGAAAACATTTCTTAAAATAAATTGAAAGAGTACAGACTGGCAAAAAATGATACTTTAAAAATTTAATAATTATGCAGAAATTTAAACAAATATAAGTACTTTTAAATTAAATATTTACCTTAATACATCTTCCCTCAAGAAAATATTTACAAATTTGTTTTCCTTTATGTTCCACTGTATGCTGGTTTATGAACTCTTGACTCATATTCACCCATTTTTTCACAGGTTTACCATCCTATCATAAAAAAAATTCCATTTAAAACTACAAATGATATATTGACAGTTATGAAAATTTTAAAAAAATATTTATATCTATATGGTCCAAGAAAGTAGCAAGAGTTCAATATTTAGAATAGTTCTTTACTTTGTATGAATTGTGAAACCAAAATCATCAGCATGGGAAATTATGACTGCACACTTACTGAATGAGAGAGAAAGAAGTCTCTTCTAATTTACTTATTTTTAATAGAGTTATTAATATAAAGAACTCTACATTCATAATTTGATGGGTTGTTGATTTTGTCAGTATCGGTACTTTCTCCACCAATGCATTCTGAAACTACTCCATATCTTCTCATTCCATTTGATTTTTATTCATGTTTTTCTTGGAATCCTCCATAAAGGCTCTATTCAACCACTGTAGTTCCTTTTTCTTACTCTTTTACTATCTTTTCAGAAAAATATGGAACGGTGCACTTTGTGCTTCACACAATACCTGACACATAGTAAATCCGCAATAAATGCTTATTGACTGACTTGACCCTTAAACTACTAGAAGCAGCTAGGTGACACAGTGGATAAAATGCTGGACATGGAGTCATGTAATCTTGAGTTCAAATACTTATTTGATACTTATTATCAGCCTCAGGTACTTACTAGCTGTGAGACCCTGATCAAATGATTTAACCTGCTTGCTTCAGTTTTCTCATCTATAAAATAAGCAAAATAATAGCTCCTACCTTCCACTAACCTCTAATTTAGTTTACACATCAGTAAAATGAGGATAGAATAGCACCTGCCTCAAAGGACTGTAGTGAGAATCAAATGAGAGAATTTTTGTAAAGCACTCTGCAAACCTTAAAGTGCTATATAAATGCTATTATTATTTCTTGAATACATCATCATTAATATACTTCAAAGCCAAGTAATAATCATTATCTATATTTCTATAATTATTTGAGTTATAGAAATTTTAGTTCCGAGATCCTGTTGCTTCATGCCCTACAGTAACATAGCACTGTTCAGAGAATACTGTTGTTAAAGAGATGGACTTATGAGGCACTGAGCAAGACTGAAAGAATTCAACCATTTCCAAATTGAACCCAGTTCAATTTACCACTTTTACTCCTTTTCTCAGCTCATTATGCAACCATAGCACATATCATATCTATATAACTATGCATACATAGACACATATGCATATCTGAAAAAGTGTTTATATCAATCTAAGCAATCTATATTTCTTCAATATGGAAGGCTAGGCTAACTACATTATTGTGGATTTTACTGTGGATTTGCAGCATTTCAGGGATTAATGCAATTAGCAGGATGCTATCTGAATAGGAGCAAAAATTTTTGTAAGAGAGACCATAGGATATAGTATGTCAGAATTGAAGTTGGAAGATATGACCATAGCTCTAACACTTATTAGTTGTTTATGTTATCATGAGCAAGTTACCTCACATCACTGAAACTCAGTTTTCTCATCTATAAAAGTTATAATACCTAAATATTTTTCATGATTGTTGTAAGGAAAGTACTATTTAAGTCTTAATGTTTTAATAAATGAGTTATTAATGAGAATGAATCCATATAGTACATCATCTATGACATGGGGAAAACACACACACATACATACACATATATATATATATATATATATATATATATATATGTGTGTGTGTCTATATTTAATACACTTTGCATGTCTGGCACATAATATGCACTTATTAAATGTTTGCTGATGTGATAAAAAAAAATTCAAATGATCACTGAACAAAGTTATATCCCAAGTTATGTCTACCATGAAGTCTTACACAGTTCAGATGTATATGTAAGAGGCACCTTGCTGAGAAAAGCCCTTGTTGTTTTCTTGTCAAATGTTATCTTCAACCCCCCAAAACACAATGGCATATCTATTTTCTACACCTCTCAGTCAGCTGACTTTCTGCTATAAAATACTGCCTTTCAAACCTGTCCACTTCCTTTTTATGTTTTCATCAAGGATACTCAATGCCTGCAAAGACCACTCTCATTTTATAGAGATGAGAAAGCAGGTATGTAGCTCATTAGTTACCAATGTCTTCTAAGTTGACATTTTTAAGATTTATAATCTTTTCCCTTTTGGAATCTTCTCTTCTTTGAGTTATCTTGAGAATTGATCCATGAGTGTCTTTAAAATTTTGTTGCCTCCAGAACGAATATTTTCTCGGTCATTGTGCTTATTAGTCTGGTCCATCTTCTCTTCCCAACTTCATCTTTTCAAATGCCATTGCTATTTCCTCACATGGTACATACATGAGATAATGAAGTGGTAGAATTCAAATATGGTAGTTTCACTGTTGTTGGTGAGGCTAGATTACTACAAACATAGTGGCAGATTATCTTCGATTACCTGTCTATTTGTTGTCTTCCTGGTTTCATCTACAAATGATCTCAGGATAATTTAGCTTAGCTGGATTTCAAATCAAGTTCTCTTTGGGCTCTTTTTCTCAACAATTTTTTGTGTGTTTTTTTTTATGCAGTACTGTTTATAATCTTCTATTCATCCCTGTGGAGTTGCGAAAATCAGACTATTTAATCATTCAATAAGCATTTATCAAGTATCTATTACATGCTAGGCACTTTGCTAAGTACTGGGGATATAAAGACAAAATGATAAGAGTCCCTACTCTCAAGGAGCTTACATTCTACCGAGGAGACATGTATATGCAAATATGTAAAACACATACAAACAGATATAAAGTAATCTTAGAGAGGAAACAACTAGTGACTGGGAGGATAAAGAAAGGTATCCTGCAGAATAGGGTTAGGTGAGCAGAATTTTGAGGGAAAACTAGGGATTCTAACAGGTGGAGGTGAGGAGGGAGAACATATATTTCAGGCATAAAGGATAGCCAGAGAAAAGGCACAGAGAGGGGATGAAGTATTGTCACTGAGGACAGGTAATAGGCTAGTACAGCTGGCTGTAGAAAGCATGGAGGGGAATAATGTATAAGAACGCTGGGATCAGCTTGTGGAAAGTATTAAATGGCAAATAAGAGTTTATATTTGATCCTAGACATAACACAGCCAGATCTCATCACAAGGAAACTCATCAACCTGTAAGACTGCACCAATTTTTGTACTCAAACCTCATCAGTACCTTCTGATTAGAAGGCTGGATGGCAAAGCAAAGCCTTCATTTAAGGAAGGCTCCCAGGCCAGCCAACTTTTCATTTCCTACCATCTATACTCTCTTGAACTAGACTTCATCATGATCATGCCCTGCTGGAAACCTCACCTGCAGGAAACATCATCTTACAAGGACTGCTCATACCTCATCAGTACCTTCTGTCCATTTGATTAGCTTAGAAGGCTGGAAGGCAAAGCAAAGAACTCCTCCCAAAGCCTCCATTTCAAGAGATCTCCCAGGCCACTGATCCATTCATATTTCTTGGACAGGACCCCACCAGGCCATCCCATGCTGGGTACCTTCTTCCTCCCTATACTCCCAAACTGAACCCCCTTTTTAGCTTCCTTTTGTGGGTCTTCTCTTCTTGTTATATTGTGTGCTCCTTGAGGAGACTGCCTTTATATATGTGTGTATATATATACATACACACACAAACACACACACACACATATATATCTTCAGCATTTATCATACTGCTTGGTACACAGTAGCTGTTTAAAAGATGTTCAATGACTTAGTGACATGTTTTAGGAAAATTTTACCAACTGTGTGGAGGAGGGGTTGAAGTGGGGTGAGACTTGAGATAGAGAGATGAAAGAGAAGGCTGTTGTAATAATATAGGCAAGAGGTAATAAGGGCCTGAACCAGGGTAGTGACTATGACTATGCAGGTGTAGAGAAGGGGACAAATGTGGGGGAGATGTTGTAGAGATAGAAAAGATACATATTAAGAGTTTAATAAATGCTTTTTGAGTAATTGAAGATTTGGCAATTGACTGAATAAGGGGAGAGTAGGGAGTTAGGGTAAGGAGTTGAGAATGACCCCAAAGTTACTAACTTGGGTGACTAGATGGTAGTGTCCATGACAGTAACAAGGAAGTTAGGAAGAGACAGGGGTTCAGGAACAGGGGATTAATCAGTTTTGGATATGTTGAATTTGATATGCCTCCAGGACACTGAGTTTAAAATATTCAATACACAGTTAGCAATGCAGAACTAGAGTTTAGGAGAAGGAAGCACTGGGTATAAAGATCTAGGCATCATCTTCATAGAAATGATAACTAAACCTATGTGAGCTGACGATACCACCCTGTGAGAGTGTAGAGAGAAGAAAAAAGAGCCAAGGACAGAACCAAGGACAGAGGGTACACTCATAGTAGGGGTGTTTATATGGATGATGATCCAACAGAAGAGGTTAAGAAGTTATCAGACAGATAAAAAGAGAACCAAGAGAGAGTGGTGTCATGAAGACCATGAGAGGAGAGAGCACCCAAGATTAAAATGCAGTCAAGAGCGTTACGTGCTGCAGAAAGGTCAAGTAAGATGAAGATTGAGAAGAGGCCATTAGACGTGTCAATTAAAAGACTGCTGGTGACCATCTGAGTCGGGGGATGAGGTATATGCTCTTGATTACCATATCTCTCTACTGAGTAAAAAGATCAAGTGTTTTTGTGGGCTGAGGTACTTTTTAGCTTTTTTTGGTTCTCTCCTTGTAGCAACTGTTATATGCTTCACATCAGGTAAATTTCTTTAGAAAATGCTAAGTAGAAACAATGTCTTTACATTTTTTTCCTCTTTCCATTTTCCAGAGTCTGTTATTTATATAAAGAGGTTGAATTGGAGCTGCTGTTACACACAGTACCTTCTCATGTTTAAATTTTCTTCTAATTCAGCTTTTTAGAGTTGGCTCTAACTAGAAGATAGTTTTAGTGAAGATATTCTGAAATGATGGTTACATTTACAACCAGTTGCTTCTTATCTCAAGATCTGGTTAATTTCTTTTGCTATTCTGTCACTTGGTACTCCACATATCCAGTGTCCAGTTAAAGTATTCATGATTAGAAGTGTAAAGCTTTTTGACGGGTTACAATCCTTTGACCTCTAATACTCTTCGATCCAGAATGTTATTTTCCAACAAAGCTTCTATTGTAATTCCTTGTGTACACTTAAGCCTTGAAATTACCTGGTATTAATAAAAGTGACTTGGTTTGGAGGAGCTTGTCAAATTCCACATGTAATTTTTTACTTCATCTTCTATAATGGACATTGGTACATAACACTGTAATTACCTTAAGAGGTGTTTGTTTATGCTCATCACAAGAAGTGATCAATGGGATAAGCAAGTATTCCAAAAAATCATGTTTTTTATTACTTTGGGCACATAATTAACCAACTCTTCCAACTTCTTTATTTGCCTTTACAAGGGGAGTCATTTCCATTTACTTGGTTTTTGTTATGTCTTCTGGTTCAATTTATAACAAGAATGTAAATATGAATAAAGTTGTTGATATTTACTCTAGCTTTAAAGTTGTATTTAGTTCCTTGATTTACTAGGAGATGGACACTATGACAAAGGCATATATTTACTGCCAAAACAACAACAAACCAATAGTAGTAACCTTCTAAATTTTATACTAATGGCTTTTAGAACAAATCTAATGCTATCTATCACTCACTCCCCCTCTAACTAAAATTTTTTTTTTACTCAGGAAACTCAAAAGAATCCAGATTAATTTCTCTGGCTCTTAGTACAAAGAAATTGGAATTTTCTAATTAATGTCTATGGTATGAAGCTACTTATATATTTATACCAAAATACAGGTCTTAGTTCTATACTCCTGCAGAGATTTATAGGACTGAAGATTTAGAGCTGGAAAAGAACTTAGTGGTCACTTAGTTTAAACTCTTCATTTTACAGAAGAGGAAACTGAGATGCAGAGAGTTTAACTAACATGGCCAAGGACGTGGAGGAAGTAAATAGCAGAACAAATTCAAATTCAAGTCTTTTAACTCCCAATCCAGCACTCTTGACGTTGTTCCAGTGACTAAAAGATTCTGTCAGAAGTAGAGTTTTAACTTAGGCCTTCATGTAACCAGAACAGTTATTTTGGGAATGGAAACTTTGAGTCTTATACCTTAGAACACTTGGCCATTCTTTTCACTATTCAAAACAAAAATGTTAAAATCTGTTATAATAAGAAAAAGACTGTAGAAAATAATAGTGAATATAGTGAAATAGTGAAGTAAATAAAGTGAATAAAATGGCAACTATAGTGGATAAAATTCTAACATATATAATTTATGAGGAGCTGAAAAAAATTTACCAAAGTAAAACACATTTACCAATGGATAACTGAAAAATAACATGAAGAGAAAAATTTTGAGAGAAATGTAGAACGTTAAAAATTACTCAGAAATATTACTCAATCTGAGAAATGCAAAATAAAAAACTTTAAGCTATTATCTTACCACTGCAACACTGGTTTGAAAATAGTTTAAAATAATAACATTAAATGTTGGCAGTACTATTAAATGTTGGCTGGGCTATTTTAATGGGGGAAAAAAGTGATTTAAGGGACCACATAACTAAGAGGTGGTTGGAAAGACTTGTTTCTACACTTTCAGACTTTAACCTTATCATTATGATGTTATCAGGATCCATACTTCCTCACTCTTTTAGATTTACATCCCAAAAGTTCTGCTGTTACAGAAGCCTTAGTATGTCTTTCCCAATCATCTTATTCAAGAAGAGAAGAAAAACCAAGGTAGAATGGTTTTATAGTTTTGATTTCAAATATAGGATAGGAGTAAAGACTAGACTTGTGGCTTCACTGGTACAGGGAACTCCTAGGTGAGGAAATTCCCTATACCAATGCAAATCAGCAGGTCTTTTGTGATTTATATTCTTACAAAGATGCCTAGAGCACTGAAGGGTTAAATGACTTGCCAGGATCCCACAGCCAGTATGTGTCAGGGGTAGCACCTGAACCCAGGTATTTTTGTTTTCAAGGGCAGGCCTCCATCTACCATGCCATATTGTCTCTCAATTCCACTTATTGAAGTGGTATGTCCCCTTCAGTTTAGAAGTCTCTCACAATATTTTATCTGATGAAAACAAAACAAAAATAAAATATAATTTCCTTTTTATTTTATTTATGGTCTTATGTTGCTGTGTGACTTAAAATGTTAATACATCTTTGCATTAAGAAGAACTTTTAGAAAGAACTCAGCATCTCCTCTTTTTAACATGTGTATTTTTATTACCTCTTGAAAGCCATCTGTTCCAGAAAAAGCATTAGGTCCTTTACTGCCTCTCCCTCTGCCACGCTCTTTGCGCTTTAGTTTCTTTGGCATACCACGTCCACGACAAACACTAAAACTTTTACTCCTCTGCTCAACTAAAAAAAAAAGCATATTTCAAGTGCAATAGGAAAACAGTACACACATTTGTCTGTAGCAGAATCTTCAAAATAATCTGTGATTTATAATGCATTCTCCATTTTTTTATATTGCTGCACATACAAAAACAATACAAGAGTGCTTTGCTTCAAGAAAAGCTGATGAACAAAACACATTCACATAACAGTTAGAGGGTGGTAATTAATGATACAAATAATTTTCTTTATATAAGATTAACTACAATATTCTCCTGAAACCATAAGTTCTACAGTTCACTTAAAATAGTATTTACAAGAATCTGATTAACACAGAATTTTTCAGGAACATATTACTGTTACATTAAAAAAAGTGGAAAGTGAAAAATTTTAAGTAGCAAATCAGTTCTTCCTCATTTTTTCTAATTTAAAAAAGCTCCTTATAGAAATTAATCTTTAAATTCATTTGATGTTGTTAAACAGCAGCAGATCTTTCAAGGAAGAGCTAAGAGAGAATACAGCAAAAACAAAGGAAGAGGAATAATTCCATAAGATTGAGGGAAGGGGAGTTTGATTTATCAGTTAAGGCTACCTCTTACTTATAGATGGCTCTCTAAGACTGTAAGCTTCAGAATAGTTGTAAATCTACATAAGTATGGGGAGTTTCCTTACCACGAGTTCCTTATACCAATGAAATTCAGATTCAGACCACAAACTCTTTCTACTATCATTCAAGGGTTAATGGTCCAAAATCTCATATTAGATACTCACTTCATGCTCCATAAATGAACAAGAATATATTCACATAAAAAGAAAGATAATTCTTTTATTTAGAAATGATGGGCATAGATTGATTTATTAATATACAGTAAGAAAAAAGGTAGGCTATTAGCATTAAGTTTAATTATTTATATTAAAAAAACTATATTAGGCCATCTCCTAATAGGAAAAAAACTCAAAACCACTGTCTCATTATATCTCTGTCCTTGGAGTCTATGTTTGGATTAGGTCCTAAGATCTGCCTCCTTAATTCTGTTATAGCAAAGTATAGCTGACAGATTTTGTTTCAATTTTATACTTACCTGGCTGAACTCCTTTCATCCCCTGTTTTTTCCCTGATTCCTTATGAAATGGTGATCCCAAAGCAGGGTTTGAGGTTTCTTTAGCTTGTCTGTATTGTTTAAGCTGATCAGCAAAATCTTCTTCTGTTTCCTGATTATAGTTATCAAAGTTGTCATCGCTGTAGTTACTATATTCGTCATAGTCTTTATTTTTTGATTTTTTATTATGCTGACTTTTCTGTGATATCATGTAGTTTCCTGATAAATGTCCATGCTATATGAAAAGAACAGTAAAAATTTTCAGCTTTAATTTTCAATTAAATATAGCACAGCTTAATAATTTGTTTCCCCTTTCCAATGAGGATGGGGAGAGGTGATAAGTACTAACTAGTCCTGCTTATTTTTGTTTATCAATTATACTACCCAAAAGTAATTTCAAATTACTAAATTGTATTCCTTATAAAGCCATGATGGAAGAGAACACACACACTAATCAAATTAATCATCAACAACTAAGCATCTACTATGTGCCAGTACTGTGCTAAATACTGGGAATAGAAATAGAATAAATGAAATAATCCTTACTCAGAAAGCCTATAAAGTTACAACAGACCTTAGAGATCATGTAGTACCAACCCCCTCACTTTACCAAATAATACCCCGCAGGTTAAAAAAAAAACCTAGTCTCCGACCATTAAAATATATGATTGCTCATACTGTAGCATCTATTTTTCATCGTTGATCATTTGCATGGTATAAACAGGGATACTTAAAATCAACTGGATCATATTCCTTCTTTGAGATAATACAATGAGCATTTTCAAAATGAGAAAAGAATAGAGTAGTACAAGAACAAAACATGTGAAAAGTCTCTTATTTATAGAAATTCACAAATGTTATGTTTAAAGAGATTATATTCCATAAGTGGATTAACTACTTTATTTACTAAAATAAAATATATGTATTTGAGCCTACTAGAAAAAGTTAATCTTTTGTAACCAATGAATTAACAACTTTCTAGGAATGAACAGCTCTTTCTGGTGGTCCACTGACCACCAAATTATTATAAGATTATTTAAAATATTTAAAGATTATTTAAAATATTTTTAAGATTATTTAAGATTTTTTTAAAGATTTAAGGTTATTTAAAATATTCAATGCTAATTTTATTGTTTCTGAACTAAGTGCTAGTCTATTAGCTTGGGAAAAGCTGATATGTTAGGCTTCAAAGTTAACACTAATGAGATCAAGTCTCAATGACTGAAGTCAATGAAATACATAATAATAATAATAATGATGATGATGATGAAAGCTGACATTTATATGTTGCTTAGTACGTGACAGGCACTGTGCTAAGTGCTTTACAAACATTATCTCATTTGATCTTCACAACAATCCTGGGAAATAGGTGTTATTATCCTCATTTTATAGCTGAGGAAACTGAGGCAAACAGAGGTTAAGTGATTTGCCCTGGGTTATATAGCTAGTAAGTGTCAGGGGCTGGATTTGAATTCAGGTCTTGCTAGCTCCAGGTCCACTGTGCCACCTAGCTGGCCCCAATCTCATTTTTCATAAAGATAAAAAACTTTTTCAAATAAATATTGCTTGAAGGAACTGTCAGTGGCTCATCTTAAAATTAATCAATCAAGCAACAGGCACATATTAAGCACTTACTATGTACCAGACACTGTTAAAGAATTATAGAATCACAAAGGAATATTAGAGATGTGGGACTATCTCTACATCTTGTTTTGGTAAAATACTGCCTTAGAGTATGTTAAAAAAAAAAACATGAATGACACTAAATTTAACAAAATTCATTAAAAAAACCTAAAATTTATTTTAAAAAATTACAACCATGGTTGAAGACAATGTTTCACACTTCTGGTAAAGCTGTATCAATAAAGTATTGTTATGAGCACATAATCACCAAATCAAATGCATATGACTTTCCTTTAAAACTGTATTTATAGGGATAGTTTTTCTGCATAGCATATAAAGAGTAGAAATCTTTTCGTGTATGTTAAAAAAGGAGGAAAAAAGTCAAGAATGGACATGCCAAACTAATTTCATTTCCTGTTCTGCTTGTGTTATGAGGCTGACAGGTCAAGAGAATGCTATAGATTGTTTACGCAGAGTTTAGCAAACTATCTAACAAAATCCCTAAAGCTCTTCTTACAGAAAATTGAAAAACTGTAGGGTCAACAACTGTTTAGTTAGAAAGATCCAAAACTTGTTGAATGTCTGAACCTAATGAAGAGATATTAAAGGTTTGGTATCAATTTCAAAAGAAGTCTCTAGTGGATAAGCTTCAGGGCTCTATGCTAATCAACAATTTTGTCAATCACTAGAATAAAGGTAGACAGTGCACATCCAATATACAGATAGCCAAAAGACTATAGACTAGAATGTTGGGAAAAATCTAATAAGCTGAAATTTAATAGTAATAAGTATAAAGTATACTTACATTTAAATCAACAACCTCCCATGTACATTTACAAGGTAGAAGACACATGGCTACAGAACAGTTTTTCTGAAAAAGACCTGAATGTTTTGGTGGGCTGCATGCTCTATATGAGTCAACAGTATAATATGACAGTCAAAAATTTTCATATCATCTTAGGCTACACTGAGAGGGAAAGTGACTAGGTTTAAAGAAATTATTTTCCAGCTATATTGTGTTCAGTTCTGGCATTGTATTTAGAGAAGAGACTGATAAGTCACAAAGTATTCAGAAGAGAGCAGTGAGGATTGGGGAAGGCCTAACGATCATGCCAAATGATAATCAAATGAAAGAAATGAGTACATTTCTCCTACAGAAGAGACAACTTGAAGAAGAGAGGGAATACAACAACTGTTCAAGTATTAGAAGAACTATTACATGGAAAATGGATTAAATTTATTTTGCTTGGCCCAAATGACAGAACTTGGAGCAACAAATGGAAGTCGCAGAGATAAATTTAGGTTTGATGTAAAGAGAAATTTCCTTAGAATTAGAACTATTAAAAAATTAGAATGGGCTGCCTCAGGAAATGGTAGTGTATATTGGAGGAATGTCACTGGAAGTCTTTAATCAAAGGTGGAAGATATTTGTTGGTTATGTTGTTGAGTAGATTCTTGTTCAGACAGAAGTTGAACCATATGCTCTCAGAGGTCCTTTCCAACTCTAAGATTCAGTGATATTTTAAGAAACTGGGTCATGGCTCAGAGAGAATCACTATTAGATTTACATTCCAAGGAGACTAGAAAAAGGACTCTTCGTGATCGCATTTGGGTTTTCTTGGCTAAGATATTAGAGTAGTTAACCACATTTCCTTCTCCAGGTCATTTTATAGATAAGGAAACTAAGGCAAGTAGAGTTGAGTGACTTGCCCAGGGTCACACAGCTAGTAAGTGTCTGAGGTCAGATTTGAACTCATGAAGATGAATCTTCCTGACTATAGGTCCAGCACTCTATCCATTGCGCCACCTAGCTGCCCCAACTCATATGTACAAAAATACTTATAACAACTCTTTTTTTGTGTGCGTGTGTGTGTGGTGGTGGTGGTGGGGAGAATGCCAAAGAACTAGAAATTAAGGGAATTCCCATCAATTGAGGAGTGGCCGAACAAATCATGGTATATCAGTATGATGGAATATGCTACTGTGTTCCAAGATATAATGAAGGGGAAGGTTTCAGAGAAACCTAGGAAGTCTTGAATGAACTGACTGATGCTGAGCAAAGTGAGCAGAATAGGGAGAACAATATATAAAATAACAACATTATAAAGAAAAACACTGAAAAACTTAAGAATTCTGATCACCACAAATGATCAAGGCTGAGTCTAAAGGACTCATGATGAACCATGTTACCCATCTTCTGACAGAGAAGTGATAGACTCAGGATACAGACTGAGAAATATTTTCCCAATATGGGAATTTATTTTGCTTGATTATACATATTCGTTACAAGGTTTTTGCTTTTTCTTTCCTTTTTAATGCAGAGACAGAAGTGAGAGGGAAAAGGGGCAGATTTTTAATTGAATAAAAATAAAATTAATATTTTTTTAAAAGGAAAGCTAGGGCCCAGAGAACTGAAGAGATTTACCATATATATGTTACACATATATAGTAAGGTATTAGAGATGATCTGGGTTCAAATCCAACCTCTGATACTTACTAGTTGTATGAACCCTAGGCAAGTAAGTCACTAAACTGCTCTTGGCCTCAGTTTTCTAATCTGTAAAATGGTGATAATAATGGGCTAACTCACAGGGTTGTTGTGAGGATCAAACAAGATAATATATACAGAAAAAAAAGAAACTGAGTCATGAATTTATGTAGTTTCACCTCTAATGAAAATGCTTGACAGGGATCAACAATAACTTACTACTTGGGTCTATTTGAAGATCTGTATGTTAAAAATATCTAAATTTCCATGAGAAAAAAGTCATTCTAGTAATGTTTAATGATATATCTATTGCTTTATAAATTTGAAGATTTACTATATTACTAAATTTACACATCTTTGTCAGAAACTTAGTTGTCCATCATAATAAGTATATGTTACTATCAACTAACTATCCATTTGAGGCTTCCTTCCTATCTATGCAATTACCTGACCCCAAAATTCACATCTTATCTTCTCTCCATTTACAAACCTAATACTAACTTTCTAGCTTTTCCAGATCTAGTCTCCCAATACAAACAATCTTCTTAGTAGCTCTCCCATATATGCAGATGATTACACTGTGGTATGGTGGGAAAAAATGCTAGATCTGTCATCAAGAAATCTGTTGTTGTTCAATCATTTTCGGTTGTGTCCAACTTTTTGTGACCCCATTTGGATCTAGCTGCCCAGTCAAGAAATACCCTGGGTTTGGCTCCAACGTGACCAGTTGTGTGTTCCTGGACAAATTATTAACCCCTGAGTTTTAATTTCCTCATCTATAAACTAGGTACTATCTACCTCACAGGGCTGTTATGAATAAATGAGATAATATATGTAATGTCCTTTGCAAACCTTAAAGTATAATACAAAAGTGACTTTTAATATAATGATATTCTAAATCTACTTCTCTTACAAGGCCCCTAGAATGTAGATTTAAATTGAGCCTATGGTTATGTTTAGACCACCTACAATTGTTTAAATGATTATTATAGTCCAGAGAGAAACTTTTTTCAGTATTAGTTCTAGCTCTGCATATGTAGAGGGTCACAATATATAATCTAGTATGTGGGAGTATACCTAGTTTACATATGCCCATCGATAGGCTAAAAAAATACAATATTCAGTGAAGATCCAACCACTACATTTTTCAAGCCCTGCTGAGCGAAGATGAAATAGAAATAAACACTTTCTGAAAGAGCATATAAACATATAAAAGATCAACATCTCCATGTTTATGTAAGGAGCAATTATGGAGAAATTATGATTACCACAGAAAAATAATCTGGCCTAAGTAAAACATTTAAAGGGACCATGTAGTGTTGTACAAACATCCAGACCTATCTCACTATACTACAGTATATTAGAGTGAAACCTACCACAAATACCTTTAAAAAAAAAAAAGAAAAAGAAAAACTTTTCAGTTACTCTGGTTGCTGCCTGTTTGGGGCCCAAACAAGCCTAGCATAAACTCCTGTGAAATGAGTACAATAGAAGATCTTCAACTAAGTATGGGAAAGAGCTGCTAGTTAATTTATTTACATTTGTCCTCTGGCATTAGTGACTACTTTTACTTCTTTCTATTTTTTTTTTTAGTAGTGATTATACAGATGATAGCAGAAAATCCATTTTCTAGAAGAACCTAAAGACCCATTTTTTAATTCATATACATAAAAAGATGAAAATGGAATTGCTAAGGCCTAAAAAGGATAATTATTTTTTTTCATTCTCAATGACACATCTATATAAAGAAAAAGGAAGAAAATGAGATGGACAATCTAAAAAAAAGAAAGGAAAGAAGTTTACAAATAAGTCTAAAGTAGGCTACAAACCACAAAGTGATACAAATTAGAACTAATCTGGAGAGAATATGAGTAGCCAGCAGAATAATTTGAACACAATGATGAAGACCTGTTTGTGTACAAAATAGAAACCTCATAATTTGATTTACACAGAGGAATTACTATAATCAGAGAGACAGAGAGGAACAGCATGAATGATGATTCAATTTCATAAGCTATAAGAAAAGTTAAATGAAAGAATGATAATGAAAGTAGGGCAATCTTGTATAAATCTTGTAGAAATGATGTTAAGTAGATTTAGAAAATGAGAAAACCCATAATAACAGATGACTTCAATGTAATGAATTCTCAATGTATGATTTGAGTCAAATAAAAATCTACAGTGAAATTGTGTCTGAATATGATTTCCTTAGCTATGTAAAACATCTGCGAAAGGTAGTGTTGCCTAGCAGATAGAGAGCCAGCCTTGTTTGAGTCTGGAAGATCTAGACTCAACTCCTGGCTGGCAGACACCAAGGGAAGACTTAACCTTTCAGTGGCCTATAAAGCTATAAGCCGTAGGCAATTTGTTGATCTATATTGATAGTAGAAGCACTTGGGGATTCCTTAAACAGTTAAGTATGGGAGAAATTATCCACAAAACAGTTTTCTAAGTAGTAAATGATCATACTAATCTAGTGTTTCAATTAAACCAAAAGACCCCAGCTTCTGGGACAAGAACTCACTATTTGACAAAAATTGCTGGGAAAACTGGAAAAGAGTATGGCAGAAACTTGATATAGGCCAATATCTTACACTGTATACAAAGATAAGGTCAAAATGGGTATATGACTGAGACATAAAGGGTGATACCAAAAGCAAATTAGGAGAACATGGAATAGTTTGACTGTCAGATCTATGGATAAGGTAAGAATTTGTGACCAAACAAGAGATAAAGAACATTACAAATGTAAAATGGATAATTTTGATTATACAAAATTAAAAAGGTTTTGCGCAAAAAACCAAAACAAAACACCCAATGCAACCAAGATTAGAAGGAAAGCAGAAAGTTGGGAAACAATTTTTATAATAAATGTCTCTGATAAAGGTCTCATTTCTCAAATATATAGAGAACTGGTTAAATTTATAAGAATATGAGTTATTCCCCAATTCATAAATGGTCAAAGCAGCAGACAGTTTTCAGATGAAGATTTCAAAGCTATCCATAGTTATACGAAAAAATGCTCTAAATCACCACTGATGAGAGAAATGCATATTAAAATAACTGTGAGGTACCAAGTTCACACTTATCAAATTGGCTAATATAAGATAAAAGGAAAATGATTAATGTTGGAGAGGATATGGGAAGATTAAGACACTAATGCACTGTTGCTAGAGTTGTGAACTGATCCAACCACTGTGGAGAGCAATTTGAAACTATGCCCAAAGGCCAGTCAAATTGTATATACCCTTTGATCCAATAATACCACTACTAGGTCTGTATCCCAAAGAGATATGGGAGAGGAGGTGGAGGGGAAGGACCTAATTTGCACAAAATTATTTATAGCAGCTCCTTTTTTGGTGGCAAAGAATTGGAAATTGAGGGGAAGTCCATCAACTGGAGAATGGCTGAACAACTTGTGGCATATGAATGTAATGGAATACTATTGTACTATAAGAAACAACATGCAGGCAGATTTCAGAAAAACCTGGAAAGACTTACATACATCAACAAAGTGAAGTGAGCAGAATCAGAAGAACACTGTACACAGTAACAGCAACACTGTGTGACAACCAACTATGAATGACTTAGCTATTCTTAGCAATACAGTAATCCAAGATAATTACAAAGGACTCATGAGGAAATGCTATTCACATCCAGAGAAAGAACTGACAGAGTCTGAATGCAGAATGAAGCATACTATTTTCACTTTTTTTTTCCCCATAGTTTTTTTGTCATGGTCAGTTTCTTCTTTTACAACATGACTGACATGGAAATATGTTTTACATGACTTTACATATATAACCCATATCAAATTGCTTACCATCTTAGAGAGGGGAAGGTGAGGGAAAGAGGGAGAAAATTTGTAACTCAAAATAATTTTTTATAATGAATGTTAAAATTTGTCTTTACATGTAATTGGAAAAAATAATTTTTTTTTCTTTTTGCAATTTGAAAACTTTTTCTTACCAGGCTCAAACCACCTAAATGTCCATTATCCACTATGTCACACCACCTTTTATAAATGTTTACCCAAAGTGGCCACCACAGAACAATAAGAATCCATGTACTTTAATAAACACAACTAGAATGAGGCCTTAAGGCCTAGTTTTTAGATAAGAATTAAGGGAGGTTGTTCCAGGTTATATGAGCAACAAGATGGCAAACCTGACATTTTCTCTGATCCCTATAAACTCTCAAACCTTTCTCAAACAGAAATTATGAACCAATGATAAACTGACTTCATCTGTCTCCATGGTCTAGGATAGTGCTTTGGGTTGTGATTTCATGGGGTTGCGAAAAATTTGGCAACAGTAAAAGGTTTCCAAACAAGCAACGATCAAAAACTAACTGGAAATCAAACACGTAATGTCCAAAGTGTTTCTGGCAGCACTTGCCTGTATTGCATTGTGTCACTTTATTACAGCCTTGGTTCATAACACACGGAATGCACACTTTGCACTGCACATGCCCTCAGGCCATGCAAAGCCAACAAATGCTGCCAAAATGTCAAAAGGGGTCACAAGTGGAAAAAGTTTAAGAAGCCCTATCTAGGACACTCAGTATGAAAAAGAAGGTAAAAAACCAAACAAACCTAACAACCTGAAAACCCAGGAACTGATGCTCACTAATCCTGAGCTCACTCCATATCCCTCTCTGACCTCTAACCCTAGAAGCAGCAATGCTTCACTAATAGATCCAAGAATGTGATACAGGCTTTCATCAAAACCTACTCCTACACCCTGGCCCCTTCTCTCCTCTTTCCAGTGGTACGGAGTCTCTAGCTCCAGGCCGAAGAGGTTTGCTTGGGATTTGACAGCCAGCATGGCCATAACCCTTCAGGATTGGAGTAAAAGCCTGCCAGGGGCTGCAGCCCAGAAGCATCAGTGCTGCAAAGCTTTGAACTGCAGGTGGCAGGGGAAGAAGGTTCTGAATTGCTGGTGCCAGAAAACTGAGGAACAGAGGGAATGAGACAGGTCACCAGGATAGGACACACCGTGTGTGTGTGTGTGTGGGGGGGGGGGTGTTGTGCAGCATTCCACCACATCTGAGGGAAAAACACACAGCCCCTAGCTGGGGCCAGTTCTGACCATCCAAAAGTCAGGTGAGGCAGAGACATAGGCTAGTGAGCTGCGAACTGCCCAACATGGAAGGAGGCTAAGAAACTTCTGAGATCCAGTCCTGAAGGAAACCACAGCTAGAGGGGAAGGTCAGGAAGTGAGTAATAAGGAAAATACAGGGAAAAGATTAAAATAACATTTCAGGAAGAAGAAATCTTAAAGACCTTGAACATAAATAGAAAAATCAATAGGAAAAACAGTTACAACAGAAAGATATATGACCTTCAGATCTAGTAAACAAGTTCTAGATAGTACCTATTAAAAATACTGACAAAGGAAAATTATCCAACATTTGATGAGAGAACCCTGTGGAATTTGAGGAGAACATGGAACCACAACATGATATTCCTGAGTGGTTCAAAGAAAAATGAGAATTATGAGTGCAGAATTTATGTCCTTCACAGAAAAAATAATGAACAGAATAGAAAAAGTTGAAATCTGTAATAATAAGCCTCAACAAAGAAACAAAAGAGAGAACAATAGATTGGGAATGCAAATACACAGAAGTAAAGGACAACTCAGAAGACGAGAAGCAAAAACCAAGAATATTAAAAGAAAATACGTTCACAATACAAAACAAAAAACATTAATCTCAAAGACAAACTAAGGATCCTAGATCTCCCAGCAGAACATGACAGGTCAGAAAACTTTAATACTTTAATGAAAAAAACAATAGAAGAAAATTGCCCGAACTCCCAAACACAGAAAATAAAATTCCAGGGGCAGTAAGGTGGTACAGTGGATAGAGCTCCGGCCTTGGAGTCAGGAGGACCTGAGTTCAAATCCAGTCTCAGACACTTCACACTTACTAGCTGTGTGACCCTGGGCAAGTCACTTAACCCCGACTGCATCACCAAAAAGCCAAAAAAAGAAAAGAAAAGAAAAGAAAATCACAATAAAATTCACAAATCACCTCCAGAAAAAAAACCCAAGGTGGCAAACTCTGAGATGCAAAATTTAGCAACCCAAGTCAGAAACATCAAGTTCTACATGAAATCAGGAGAAAGAACTCTAAATACAAGAAAAAAGACATCCAAATAATGTAAGACTACTGCACGTGAAAAAGGAGGGAATGGAATAACATGTTCTCAGGAGCAATGGAACTCACAATGCAGCCCAGTGACCTATCCTGAAAATCTGAGCTTAAACTTCAGGATAAAGTTAGACATCCAATAATAAAGAAGAGTTTGAAACATTTTTAGGAAGAAAATAAGAAGTATAGAAACTACTTGCCTCTCAAACACTCTAAACAATAGAAATGCAGGAGTGAATAAATACAACAGGCAAGAAAAGTGAACAGTGACAGAGTAACAACAAAGACCAGTAAGAGTCTTCTTTCTTTTTTTTGGTTAGGCAATGGGGTTAAGTGACTTGCCCAGGGTCACACAGCTAGTAAATGTTATGTATCTGAGGCTAGATTTGAACTCAGGTCCCCCTGAATCCAGGGCCGGTGCTCTAACCACTGTGCCACCTAGCTGCCCCAAGAGTCTTCTTTCTAAATGTGCATGGGGAAACCAGGATGAAGGTGGAAATCTGGTAGACGTAATAGTAAAGAGGCAGCCAGAGACCATTAAGGACAGAACTTACACATACCCCAACTGCAGAGAAATGCTTCTTTTGTGGGACTACATTATACCTTGGGAAGGTGCATAAAAGGTAGAGAGGGGAGTAGGGGCATAGAGAGGAATGAATGATGTTCCAGGGTCAAATCAAAGGCTAACAATGAGGGGAAGATAACCTCATGGTCTCAGAAAGAGAATAATCTATAGGGCAGTGAGTGAAGAAGAGAAAGGAAAGATTGAAAAAGGTGAGGGAGGGGAGGAAGAAGACCTTATTTTGGAGGTGGGAGGGAGGGAGTTCCACTCCTATGAGTGAAGAGAGATGGTTGGTGAAGGTAGACGAGGACCTCAGATTGCATGAGGCCTGGGGGGTTGGTGCTTGAAAAGTCTATTTGTCCCAGAAAGGAGGTAATTGGAACCTTTGACACCTGGAAGAGTGGGAGAACACGGACACAAGGAGATTTCTAAGCAAACGTAGGACAAAATGTTAACAAGACAGCATATATAGATCAATGGTAGGAGAATGAGCTCTTCCTCTCTGACACCTGCAATAACTGGTACTATTCTAGAAATGGGGAAAAATAGAAAAGGGGAATCCTGGGGCAAGCTCTCCAAGACTGGTAGAAAAAGTCCAGAGGAAAGAGCCTAGAATGGATAATTTGGAAATTGTGATCACATGAAGAACAGAAGAAAAAGAGTGAGACCAGATAATTATAGGAATCATGAATTATAGAATGAGGTGCTAGAGTAAACAGAAATAGAAGATGGATGATGAAGAGAGTGAGAGAAATCCTTCCTGGGAAGGGGTGCAAAAATGTAAAATTTTAAAATTAAATAACAAGAATGACTGAAGAGGAAGAGATGAAGAGGGTGGATATCAAATAAGAAGGAATCAGTGGTATGGGGAAGAGAGCCACTGCGAAGAGGGCCATTAAAAAAAAACATAACTGAAGGAACTAAAAATACTGTCTTTACATCAGAAAAGGGGACTTAAAACCAATAAGTTTCTGTACAGACTACACTATTGCATCTAGAATTAGAAGGGAAATGGCTAGATGGGGGGAAAAATCTTTGTATCAAATTTCTCTGATAAGGATTTGGTAGCCAAGATATATAATGAATAAAGAAAAAGGCAAATAAATATGACTAATAGCTCTTCCCCAACAGATAAACACTCAAAGGATATGAATAAATAATTCTCAAAAGAACTGCAAAGTATTCATAATTATACGAACAAAATGCTCCAAATCCTTAATAACAAAAGAAATGCTCATCACAACAACCCTGAGGTTTCACCTCATACCTTGCAAATTAACAAAAATAAAAAAAATATCAATAGTCAATGGTGGAGGGGTTGTGAAAAAATAGGCACGTCAATACATTGTTGGTGGAGCTGTGAAATGGTATAACCACTTTGTAAGGCATTTTAGAATTAAGCAAATAAAATGACTAAAAGGTCCATACTCTTTGAACCAGGGAATCCATTATTGAGCTTATAGCCCAAGGAAGCCATTGATAAGGAAAAAACTTCCATATACTCCAAAATACTGATAGCACCTTTTGTGCTAGCTAAAAATTGGAAACAAAGTAGATGTCCATCAATTGGGGAAGGGCTAAACAAACTGTAATACATGAATTAATGGAATATTACTGTGCTGTAAGAAATAATAAGTGTGATGAAAACATAGAAGCATGGGAAGATCTACATGAACTGATGCAGAGTGAAGTAAACAGAACTAAGAAAACAGCATATACAGTAACATTATAAATAGAACAAAACCATACCAAAAAATAAAAAATGAATATGACAAAATTATAAAGATCAAGTAGAACTCAAATGAAGAGATATGAGAAGATACTTCCAAACTAACCCTTCATGGAGGTGGGGGATCCACAGGTGGATTGCTTATGTTTTGGGGTTTTTTCAATTTTATTGACCAATTGAGTGATTTTTTTCTTTCTCCAAAATACTATTTTTCATGTGGGATGGCTCTCTGGAAGAGGGAGGGATACATAGGATATTATGGTGATGTAAGGAACAGAAAATATCAACAAAAACTTATCCAAAAAAAGAATTAATTGGGGAATCACTGTTCTGCTACAGTTATGCTTGGTGCTTTTTTTCATGTGACATTGTAATATAGGCTCCAAAAATGGTACATATACATACTTAATTTCCATAAATACCCCAAGACAATTAGACAGGATTCTGTTAAATGTAAAAGATGACAAAAAGAATATTAGAATTACTGTAAGTCAGGTGTACTTCTAGAATGAAAATCCTTATGGTCAAGGAAGAAAACAGTACCATCATTGCTTCTGAGGTAAAAATGAATGGTATAGACTTTGCTTGAGACTCAGTTTAATTTCTACTACATAATTAAGTCAGAGAAAAATTACAGATCAAAAACAACTTTGGATGTTTCTTTTAAGATTACTACTCTGAAAACTATTTATGAGTATAATTTAAAGTAGTGTTAGTCCAAATGAATAATTCTGGTAAAATTATTTAGATTCTTAAGATAGTAGAAAACTGATTAATGAAAACATGTGTTAAAGCAAAGAGCCGCCTTATACAATCTGTCAGCGAAGTGAGAAAAAGAATTTCCATGTAACCTGTGTGACAAAAATTCCATCTCAATCTTATAAAAAAGAATCTCCCTATCTACATCTCTCTGCCTCTTCCTCACCCTCTTTCTTTTTCTTAGTTTCTGTCTCTGTGGGAAAAGTATCTTTGAAAAAAATACTTAGGTAATAGTGTACAGGGATAAAACATCACAAATTTAATAAGGATAAATTACATTAACATCTCATTTTTTCCCCAGCAAAATCATCTACCAAGAACATACCTGAAAGCCAGGAAATAATCATAAAGTATATCACTAACATAGCTGTCACGACGTCTTTTTCACCACATTTGAGTAACAGCCCTCACATACCATTTACTCTTATTTTTTACATAATTCTAATTAATGTGTGGCCTGGTTTCCTAGCCTATAACAGATCAAAAGTATCAAATCATTAAGAAGAAAGAGGATCTATACTTTTATGGAACATAAAGAGGGAGGAACACTTACAGCAGCAAGAAGTGAACAATAAAAAAAAAGAAGTGAACAATAACAAGAAAGAAACTGAAAAACGATTTAAAAAAAATATGGCAGTTTAAGGCTGAGCATGGGAGAAAACAATGACCCCTGTAGAGAGTACAATACAGCATGGTTAAATAATTGATATTCACAATGAAAACACTGAGTTGTGAAGAAAAGTTTATATCATGATCCACATATTCTGTTTATGATAAGAAACATACATTTGATTTTAAAAAGATTTACATTCAAGCTTTTAAAAATTTTGTGCTTAAAGGAGAATATTTCAATTATTTGGAATTTGAATCATGAAGAATAACTTATCTGACAATTTTGGATAAGTGAGATTAGTGTATGGGCTTTTTTATAGGATTGAAATTCAATGCATATGTATTTTATAAGATATTTTATTAAAATACTAGGAGGAAAAAGAGTGATATTATCTTAAAAGAATAACAATACCTGATGAAATGATGAATCATAATCCCTGTAGGAACTAGATCCTTTTTTATGGGACCTTTCTGTATGCTCAACATCTGAATCAAGGCTGTAGTCTGAACTGTCATCACTAGAGGGAGAATTATGCTGGAAAAAAGGTAAAAACCAAATATGTTATAAAGTATACATTTATTGTCCAAAGAAGAAGCAAACACTTAGTGTTCTAACAATGAAGGAACTGGCCCCAACCTATATCCCTTGCAGTTTTTCAGGATTCCCAGGAAGGAAAAGTATAATCTCTTCTTTTTGTTTAAGAGCTTTACAAAGTAAGTACCTTTCTTCTTCACATCCCTATCCTTTGCATCCTCCTAAGTAATCAAGGTTTTGGAAAAAAGGAAAAGTAACTCTTTATAAAAAACAAAACAAAACAAAACAAAAACCAGAATGGTGACCTCATGATTTAGATAGGATATTTATAACCTAAGGATGCTATTGTCTGCCTTTGCTGTTGAGTAAGAACCTAAATTCTGACAAATATCTAAAAAATGAAATAACTAAGTAAATAGAAAAAGTCCTGGGTAAATCCTCCTATTTGACAAGTTACAACTGACAAAAGAAATACTAATTGGGATAAATATAAAACTGACTTTAATAGTGAGATTTCATTAACATTAGCAAAATTTTACAATATACTCTATTACAGGACATCCTTATTTTCTGTTATCACCCATCAATATAGAATACAATTCATCTTGTATGCCTCTTGCCTAGAGTCTCTCAAAGATTCTCATACTACTCCTTTCTTGCTGAAGAGTAATATTCAACAACATTCTTATACCACAGTTTCTTTTTTTTAGCTACTCCCCAATTGATGGGTACCAACCTCGTTTAAATTTTTTGGAACCACCAAAAGAGCTTGTATGCTTACATCAATAAATAATAGGTCTTTCTTTCTGAAGTCTTTGACTTATTCCTTTTTTTTTTTTTTGTTAAGCAACGGGGTTAAGACTTGCCCAGGATCACACAGCTAGTAAGTGTTATGTGTCTGAGGCTGGATTTGAACTCATGTCCTCCTGAATCCAGGGCCAGTGCTCTGTCCATTGTGCCACTAGGTGCCCCTGTCTTTGACTTCTTTGATGCAAAAGTCTAGTAGTGGAAGAGCTGAGTCAAAGGATATAGATAATTAGTCAGTTTTCCTATGTAATTCCAAACTGATATCCAGAAAGCCTAGACCAATGTATAGCTCCATGATCAATCAACAAGCATTTATTAAGCGCCTAATAAATGCCAGGCACTGTGCTAAGTGCTAAAGGCACAAAAATAAAAGTGAACATTCCCTGCTCTCAAGAAGCTTACATTCTACACAGGCAGACAGCACAGGCCTGTACATACCTGTGTGTATGTTTATACAAAACAGATGCTATTTTGTTTTGAGGGAAATCAGGTAATGGTTCTCAAAGAAGAAACTATTTGAGGTGGGTCTTGAAGAAATTAAGGTGTCTAAGATACAGAGGTGAGGAGGGCCTTGCAGGTCAAAGGCATGAAGACAGAAGATAGAGTGTGTTGGGTATCAGGAACAGTAAGAAGGCCAGTTTGACAGGACCATCAAGTGTATAAGTAGGTTTGTAACAAATAATAAGACTGGAAAGGTAGGATGAAGTCAAGCTGTGAAGAAATTTAAATGCCAGACAGAGGATTTTATATTTGTTCCTACAGGCAACAGGAAGCCACTAGAGTTTAATGAGTCAGAAGCCTGACATGGTCAAATCTGGATTTTAGAAAAATCACTTTGGCAGCTATATGGAGAGTGAGAATGGAACGGGGAGAGACTTGAAGCACAGCAGTCAAACAGAGGGTTACAGCAATAGTCCAAATAAGAGGTGATGAGCGCCGAATTAGGATAATAGCTGTGTGTTTGGACAATGTTAGGGAGATATTTAAGTAGAAAAAATAAGACTTGGCAAACGATTAGTTATATAGGGTTAAGTGAGGAACTGAGGATGACCTCAAGTTTTTAAGACTCAGTGACTGGAGGGAAGGATAGTGTTGCCCTCACCAGTAATAGGAAATTGGGAGGACAGGTGAGTTGCGGAAATAATGAATTCTGTTTTGGATATTCTTAGTTTGAGATGCCTACAGAACAAGTTTGAAATGTCCAATAGTTACTTTGTGTTCAGTACTTATGCTAAGAAAAGCAAATAGATATAAAGATCTAGGAGTCATCCACAGAGAGATGACAATTAAACTTATGGGAACCAATGAGAGTGTAGAAAGAAAAAAGAAGAGGGCCAAGA
Source organism: Phascolarctos cinereus (assembly GCF_003287225.1). Classification (NCBI taxonomy): domain Eukaryota; kingdom Metazoa; phylum Chordata; class Mammalia; order Diprotodontia; family Phascolarctidae; genus Phascolarctos; species Phascolarctos cinereus. Next base: position 150,110,564 of record NW_027555625.1, on the reverse strand, counting down.
ACAAAGTAAGTTAACAGGCTGGAGTATGGATGATGATCTAGCAAAGAGGATTTAGAAGTAGCAGTCAGGTGGGAGGAGAAACAAGAGACAGCAGTGTCAGGAAAATCCTGAGAATACAAGGGGTCAACAGTATCAAATACCACAGAAATTTCAAGAAGGATGAAGACTGGGAAAAGACCATTGTATCTGAAAACTAAGAAATAAACTGTTACCTTTAGAGAAAGCAATTTCAATTAACTGATAAGGTCAGAATCCAGAATGCAAAAGGTACAGAAGTGAATGAAAGGAAGTGAGGTACTTAGTGTAGCAGCTATTTCTAGAAGTTTGGTTGAAAAGGAGAAGAGAGACACAGGATAATAGGTCGAGGAGTTAATAAGAACTAGTGAATGTTTTGATTTGGGCATGTCTGAAGACAGCAGGGATGGAACCAATAAATAGGGAAGGATTATAAATGTGGAGGGAAAAATCTGTACTATCTACTGGAGATGATGAAATCAAGGGCCAACAATGGTCTTCGTGATGAAGGGCTGGCCATGGTGAGAAAGTCCACCTCTTTATCAGAGACTGGAGTAAAGGAGGGAAAAAATGAGGGATTATGCCAAGGAATAGTTAAGTAAAGAAGAGGGAAGAGAGAGTTTGCTACAAATGTCCTCTTTTTCTCCATAAATTATGAGAGGAGGTCCTCAATTTAGAGTGCAGAGGGGTAACAAGTAGTATGAAAGACTTGAGAGAAGAGAAAATCTGGAATAGCCTCTGTGGGGCCTGGAATTCAGAATCAAGTAGGAGGACCTAAAAGGATTACTCTGCTGTAGTGAGAGTCTGGTTGGAGTTAGAAAACAATTTGTAGTGGACCACAGAATTACAAAATTTAAGAGTTGGAAGGGACCTTCTAGTTGCAACTGGCCTTCTAGTCCTGATCATACCCAAAGGGATCCTATATATAATATACCCAACAAGTGGTCACCCATCCTTTGCTTGAAAACTTCCATGGAAGGAGAATCCATCACTTCTTGAAGCACACTATTCCACTTTTGGATGGCTCTAATTGTTAGGAATTTTTTTCTAACAATGAGCCTAAATTTTCCTCTTTGTAACTTGTATCTATTCCACCTGGTTGCGTTCTTTGGAGCCAAACAGACCAAGTCTAATACCTCTTACACATAACAATCCTTCAAAAACTTATACATAGCTATCATGTCCCCTGAGTCTTCTTTTTTTCCAGGCTAACCATCCCCAATTCTTTTAATCAAACTTTAAATAACATACTCAAGGCCTTTCACCATACTGCTTGCCCTTCTCTGGACAATTACTTCCAGCTTATCTATGTCCTTCTTAAACTGTGGTTCCCAGAACTAAACACAACACGCTAGATGTGGTCGGACAAGTGCATAGTTGAGAGGGACTATTACCTCTTTATCCTCAAAGCTATGTTTCTCTTAATGTAGCCCAAGATGACATGAGTTTTTTTGGCTGCCACATTACACTGTTGATTTATATTGAGTTTGCAGCTCACCAAAACCACTAGATCTTTTTCAAACTGCTGTTCAGTCCTACTTACTCTTTCTTACCCTAGACCCTGGAAGCAAAATGGTATATTGTGTAGAGCACTGGGCTTGGAGACAGGATGACCCAAGTTCAAATCTAGCCTCACATGCTTACTAGTCACTTAACCTCTGTTTGATTCAGTTTCCTCATCTGTAAAATGGGGATAATAACAGCACCTACCTCCCAGTGTGGTTGTGAGAATCAAATGAGGTTGCTATTTGCTGTTGTTCAGTCATTTTTCAGTTGTGTCCAACTATTCGTGACCCCATTTTGGGTTTTCTTGGCTAAGATACTAGAGTGGTTTGCCATTTCCTTCACCAGCTTACTTTACAGATGAGGAAACTGAGGCAAACAGAGCTAGGTGACTTGCTAATAGTCATACAACTAAAAGTGTCTGATGCCAGATATGAATGCATGAAGATGAGTCTTTCTGACTCCAGGCCTGGGACAGTAAGCACTATATAAATATTAGTTGCTGTTGTTATTGCTATCATCATCATCATCATCATCTTGTACTATGAGGTTATCTAGGTAGTTCAGTGGATAGAGCACTGGAACAGAATCAGGACTACTCGAGTTTCAATCTGGCCTCAGGCACTTTTAGTTGTGTGACCCTGGGCAAGTTGATTAACATTTACAATTATTAAAAAGTTAACTTCTAACCTTGTGTTTCTCACGTCTTCTCCTTTTTGATTTTTTCTTTTCTTTTTCTTTCTTGCGTTTCTTTCTTGATTTTCTGTGGGCTCTCTCACTTTTCTGTTTGTCATTTCCTTTTGTTTCTGGTTGCTCTTGTGTTTCCTCAAATCCAGCATCATCTATTTCGCCATCTTCTAATTCACCATCTTCTCTATAGGAGAATAGGCAAAAAATGAATGTTTAAATGTCAATTCAGAAACTAAACACATTAGACATATTTTCTTTATCTTTTCTGGAGGGTGTGGGAATGGTCCAGACCTGTAATCTCATTAGCATAATGCCCTCTTAGAGAAGAACCTCATCTACCAAGGTATATCAGTCCTTGCTCTGCAGTTGTATGTAGTTCATAATCTTAGAAGTTGCCTGGGGCACTGAGAAGCTGAGTGACTCCCTGGATCACAGAGCCAGTATGTGTCAGAGGTGCAACTTGAACCCAGGTCTCCTTGACTCCAAGGCTGGTTCTCTATCCACTAGGACAGGCTGCATCTCCAGATATGTTTTTTGTAGAAAGCCTGTACTAAAATTTTAAATTGTATTTCTCATTCTCCCACACATTTTAAAAACAAAGTTATTTCAAAGATATGCAGTTATAAAATGCTAAACTACTTCAAAAAATGGAACCATAGTAGATGAATATCTTAAAGAACCAGTCATAAATACGAAATAACTTCAAACCTCGTCATATTAAAATGAAGGTAGATTAAATGAATTGTTTAAAGTGAAAAACAATATATTAGTATAGTCTATTTTAATAATTAAATTTAAATGCATAAAAACATTAACACTCAGACTATAAAAGATACTAATTAATTTTTAAAGTTGAGCTCTGTCAAGAATATTAAAACTAAAATTGTAATTCTAGTAATTTCATGTTTCTAAGTGTTTTAGTTCATTACTTTTAGTTTTTCAATGCAAATTATGATTTTTAAAATCAATATTTGCATCTAAATAGATGGGGCAAAATATTAGCAGTAAGAACATTTAAAATCTAAGTAAGCAAATGGGATACAGAAGAACAAGTTGGCATAACAACAAAATATTGGTAGCAAAACAAAATTGTATTATGTAAAAATGGAAATGTTACTTTTGCTATACGTAGGCCAAAATATCTAGAGTGTGTGTGTGTGTGTGTGTGTGTGTGTGTGTGTGTATTTATAGTGTGAGAAAGAGCTCAACAGAGGCTATACATTTAATATAACTTGAAATTACAACTACTGCAAAATGCTTGCACCTCTAACTTTATGAAATAGGTTTATTTCAAAGTTGGGGGCAAAATAAATTATATTTTTCTCACTGATTTCTATGATACAATTAAATAATTTAAATTAATAATTTAATTTAATAATTTAAAAATAAAATTTTATTTCACAAAAACAAATTCCCAAATGGACTGACTTGAACGCATCTGAAAAGAACAGTGGCCGTGCCTTTTATGATTATAATGGATAATAATAATAATAATGATAGCTGACATTTAAATAGCATTTTAAGGTTTGCAAAATGCTTTCTATAACATTTATGTAACAAGATCTCACTTGTTTTTCATAATAACCCTATATGGTAGGTTCTATTATCAACCCCATTTAACACATGAGAAAACTAAGGCTGAGAGATTAAGTAGTAAGAATCTGAGGCAGTATTTAAGACCAGAGATTTCTAACTTCAAGTCTAGTAAGTACTCTCTCCACTACAGATAATGCTGAGGAGGAATTATTCAGTGTAAGAACACTAGGGTTGGGAATTTAAAAACTATGGTTCTGTCAACTAGGGAATGACTAAAAAAGTTATAGTGCACAAATGCAGTGGAATATTACTACACTGTAAGAAATAACAATTACAAGAAACCTGGTAAGACATATATAAATTGCTACAAAGTGAGGTAGACAAAACCAGGAAAACAATACAAAACAACCTAAACAGAATGCTGAGAAATTATAATGATCAAACTAGACTCCCAAAACAGACATGAGGTGGTACTTCCCTTACTTCTTTGCTGGGGGATCATGGGTCTGGAACATTGAAATGATGTCAGACTTTTTCAATGTACTGGTTAGTTTTGCTCAACTTCTCTCCCCTCTTTTTCACCCTTGTAAGGGAGGAAGTAGGAAGGAAATGATGGAAAATACAGGTGATGTAAAAACAAACTACACCAATAAAATTTTATTTTTAAAAAATGACAACTACCAGGGTTTGAGACCCAGCTGTATTACTTAATTACTAGCCATATGACCCTGGATAAGTCACTTAGTCTCTCTTGTTTCCCTATATGTAAAATGAAGGGAGTAGACTAGGTAGTCTCCAAAATACCTCAGAATTCTAATATTCTGTGATTGTTTTAGTGGTGACCTTCCTCTCCCTTTGAAAGCCTTAGCCTTACCTTTTAATCTTATTCAGATGCACCCTAAAAGAATCTGGCTCCCTTTTGTCTATAGGCCCCAGAAAAGCCTTCTCTGGTCTCAAACTGTTCCTTATTAAGTCCCCTTATCTCCTTTTGAAAGTCCTAGCCCCACCTTGATTTTGTGCAGATACCTTTCAAACTTCTGCCTTCCTGTTCCCTCCATTAGCTATTGCCATTGTCTATTCAATCTCTCAGACCTCCCCAATTAGAATTCTTACCTAGACCCTTTTCCCAACCCCCTTCTCTGGCCACCCAAAGTTACTTTAGTATTTAAGATCCACCTTGGCCCTCATTCAGATGCTGAGAATCTCAGGCCCACAAGGCTGAGAACCTCTCATGCCCGCTCCTCTTTACGGTGGTCACCTGGTCTATGTGATTTATCACTAATAAACTTTTCCTCTGGCTGAAGAAGATTTGAGTTGAATTCATTCAGCAGGGCCCGGTACCGTGATCTTAGGGACTTTGCAGCACCCCAAAAGTCCTAGTCCTCTTCAGTATTACTTCTATTGACCTTTTAAATTTTGTAGAACTTTCTTATCTTGGGTCCTCTCAATTTCCAAATTATTGTTTTGGCCACAGAATTGGAATTTCTTTGCCGTTTAGGTGGCTGACTCACCAGTCTGAGAAACAAGTTATGCTTTCTTAGGGGAAAGGATTAAGTAAATTTAAGGCTACAATGTTGCATTTCACCAACAGATGCTGTCACCATTTTCCAGGCTGAAAATCTTGTATAATCTATCTGTATCCTACATTATAAATTCAGTAAATCCTCTCTGCTTTCTGGAAAATTTTTCTCTAAAAAATTATATTCATCTTCTCCTACCTTTTTACTTAGTCTATTTATTACCAATAACTTAATATGAAAATTGGTTTTGGATTCATACCTTCCAGCTTATTTTTTTTAGTGGAGCCGTATTAGGGAATATCTATATAATGGATATTAGACTCAGCATCAGGTTAAGTACTAGACTCAACTGTGTTACTAAAATGGAATAACTGGTTTTTTGTTTGTTTTGTTTTTGTTTTTGCTAGGCAATGGGGTTAAATGACCTGCCCAGGGTCACACAGCTAGTGAGTGTTATATGTCTGAGGCTGAATTTGAACTCAGGTCTTCCTGACTCCAGGGACGGTGCTCTATCCACTGAACAACCTAGCTGCCTCTGGAATAATTGTTTTTTAATATTGAGCACCTATCATGCTGCTTTCTTCAGTAAGACACTTAACCTTTGAAGGACTCAGCTTCCTTAGTTATAAAATGAAGAGATCAGACTAGAAGATATCTACATTTTCTTCGATTTGCTGCCTTCCTCATGGGAGAGAGGTGGCAGGCTAAAGTTACAGAATGAATTGTATATTGTCAGACATGGCCACTGTTGATTTGTTTTACTTAATAGTACTTCTTTGTTAGAAGGGAGTGTTCTCTGAGGGTGAGGGGAGTCAATGAAAGGCTATGGTAATATAAAGAACATCAATACAAATTTTTTTTTAAATCACAAAGTTTCCACTCTTTGGACAATATGATGCTTTCAATTTCTAGTCTACCTTGCTCTTGAATACATCTGACACATTTCATAACTACTATCATCACAAACAATAAACACTTAATTAAAGGCAGATAGTGATGTATGGCTATTGCTCAGGACAAAAGTTATGTATGGATATATACATCTGGGTATCATCTGCACAGATGATAACTGAACTCATGGGAACTCTTGAGATAATCAAATGAAGTTGTATAGGAGGAAAAAAATAAGGAAAACTCAGAATAGTTGGTGGGCATGACATGTATCAAGAAACAGCAAAGGAGATAGAAATCTTTTTTGATAGTATATATTCAGTCTCATGGCCCAACAAATTGAGACTCAGAGTTATAGATAAAATATAAATATTCACTTTAGAATTCTTTTGAAGAACATAGCAATAATCTGTGTTTTGTAATGCACACCCCAGTCTTGAATTGAATTAAAAATCTTGTCTTCTAGAAATTCAGTGAAATAGATAGCAAACATACACATAGGCATATATGCACATTACAAAGATCATTTTGCACCCTAGGAATTGTCATTAAAGATTATATTTTTTAACCATCAAAGAGGCAGTGTGATGGAGCAGATAGAAAGCCAGCCTCTAAGTCAGGAATTCCTGGGTTCAAGTCCCCATCTCTGATATATGCTGACTGTGTGGCCCATGGTCAGTGCCCCCACGCAACTCTCTTAGACTTATAAGATGCAGAGCAGGTCCCCATCTAGAATGGAGGAGGGAAACCCTCCCCAGGAGCTCCCTATGCCAAAGATAGCACAGCTCTGGTTTAAAAAAAAATCATCCTTTTTAAATTCACATTTTGAGTAAATTTTTGGAAGTATGAATAAATTTACAATATAGCCTAAGCTTCTTAGCCACTTCAACAACAAATCAAAACTGTACAGTTTTATTTTTGAGATATCTGTGTATTTGAAAAGCATTTTATAAGCAGCAAAGTACTATACTATATAAGTTGAATCTATTATTCTTCTTATTTGCTGCTTTATAATACTTTTATTTCAATCATTTTAGATGTCTCTCTGAAATTTTTCTTTTTAATCTCCATGATGCAGGGTCACTATTCTGAAGATTAATTATTATAATAGGTCACAATCTCTCTGAAACTGTTTCCTCATCCGAAAAAAAGTACTTCTGCTTGTCTTACAGAATTTATAGGATCATAGTTTTAGGGCTGGAAAGGGACCTTAAGAAGTCATCTTAAGAGGCCACTGAAGCTACACTGCAGAGTGTTTGGTGGGGAGTAAAATACAGGAAGACTGGAAAGGCAGGAAGGAGCCAGGTTGTGAACAGCCTCACATGCCAGAGGAGTTTATATTTGATCTTGGTGGCGATAGAGAGCACTGTAACTCACTAGAGGGGGTGGGAGGTTGACACTGCAACACCTACACTTTAGAAAAATCTCCTTGTCAGCTGAATGGAAGATGAATTCAAGAAAGGGAAGAGATTTGAGGCAGGGTTTTCAATTAGAAGGCAACTTCAATAATCCATGAAGGAAGTGGTTGGAAGTGATGAATACATCACCATTGTTATGGCATCTGTTTCTCTAGCATTTTTCCAAATTTTTAGTACTCTGATTGATTTAAAACATTTTTCTGGTTATATGAAAATGTTGTAGGATTATTTCAGGAGTAGAGCCACAAGTAAGTGTCAACCTCCTTTGTTGGTGCCTTGTACCTGTCACCTTTTACAAGTATGTGTTATTTTGAATTTTTATTATTTTGTTTCAAATATAAAATGTGTCTCTCTGTGTTTTTTGTTTTTGGATTACTCCTATCAACCACCTCCTTCACTGCTATTCACATACTGCTGAATATAGCTAAAGAAAATCACAAAGCCATGAAGATTGAGTCCATTGTGAATATATGTTAGGTAATCTTAACTGGTGCTCACTGCAACAAGGCAAACCTTTTTACAACTTACTAATGAAGGTGCCATCCCACTCACTGAAGCTATTCCAAACCTTTTCATCCCCCCTCAAACCTTCTACAGAACTTTTTTCTTCTACCTTCTCAACTAAGGACCTCATCTCATATTTCACCAAAAAAAAAATTCAAACTATTTAATGAAAAGGTACTCTCTTTTCTCTCCTCATCTCCCATCATCATCTCTTCATCCCATCAAGGATCTCTTCCTTCACCCTTGTCTTGCATGAAGAAATAGATCTTTTTCTTACCAAGGCAAGACCCTATACCTGTATTCTTACTCCTATCCCCTCCCAGATAATCTGGCAGATTGCCCCCACTATTATCCCTCTTTTCTTTCCCCTGTGTCTCAGATCCTTCCCTTCTTGGTAAGGCAACGAGGCTCAGTGGATAGAGCACTGGACCTAGAGTTAGGAAGACCTGAGTTTAATCCAGCCTCAGACACTTGTCAGCTATGTGACCCTGGGCAAGTCACTTAACCTCAATTTGCCTCATTTTCATCATCTATCAAATAGGGTAAATAGCACTTACCTCACAGGATTATTATAAGGATCAAGTGAGATAATATTTGTAAAGCACTTAGCACAGTGCCTGGCATATAGTGGGTGCTATATAAATGCTTATTCCTTTCCCTTCCCCCTGCTGCCTACAAACACTCCCACATCTCCTCCATTTCAAAAAAAGAAAGATAAAGCTTCACTTGATCATGCTCACTAGTTGTCTTCTGTCTCTCTCCTTCTGAATTTATTTAAATACCTTGGGAAAGTCGTCTTACACTAGTTGCCTCCACTTGTCTTATTTGCTTCTAATCTCTCCAGCTTCTGACTACCTTATTCAACTGAACTGCTCTTTCCAAAGTTAACAGGGATCTCTTGATTGCCAAATCCAATGGCTTTTTCTTAATCTTCATCCTTATTGACCTCTCTACAACCTTCTATACTGTCAATCAACCTCTTAGATATTCTCTCTCTAGATTTTCATGACACTGCTTTCTTGGTTCTTCTACCTGTCTGACTGCTTCTTTTCAAACTTCTTTTCTAGATCTTAATCCAGGTCACACCCATTGAATGTGAGTTCCTCAAGGCTGTGTCCTGGGCCTTTTTCTCTTTTCCCTCTATACTCTCATTTGGTGAGCTCATAAGTTGCCATGGGTTAAATTATCTCTATGCAGATGATTCCAGGATCTATCTATTTAGACTTAACCTCTGTCCTGAGCAACGGTTGTACATTACCATCTGCCTCTACTGCATCTATAAACTGGATGAAACATATACTACCTACTTCTATGGTACATCAAACAACTAGGATATACTCTTTATAAGAAAAAGAATTAAACTGATTTGTTGTGAAAATTATTTGAATCAAATCCATCCTATGCTAAATTAACAATTTATAATGTACAGGGTATTTCAAAATCTATTAAAGCATAAAACTACACGAAGTCTTGTGATATATCCTGTATATAGAAAGTACAGAAAAGATACAGTAACAGAAAAAGTAGCAAGGTGGCCTTAGAGTCACGAAGACTTCAACTACAGGTGTTCAAGTTTGTTCTTATAATGGTTGTGTGACCCTAAGCAAGGTATTTAATTTCCCAGCACCCTAGGCAAGTCTCTAAGACTATGAATTAAAGAAGAGGTCTAGATCTGCACTGCTTTCTTCACTAGGAATTCCATTTGCCAATGAAATCGCAGATCCAGACCACACCTCAGTGTTCCTATATGCAGACATGAACAAATCAGATACATTAACAACCTACAGAAAATGAGGCTATGTAGCAATCACACGTACTGAGAATACAGGCAAAACTCAGGAAGTTAAAAAGGCTGTGGGAAGTCAAAACAGTTGCCACAAAGTCTATGTACATTAAAATTCTCATGTTTTACTTTCAAGAGTCTTCTCCCTCAAAGCTTACATATTCATACTTTGTTGCTGTTCAATCTTTTCAATCATGTTCAACTCTTCATGACCCCATTCGGAGTTTTCTTGGCAAAGCTATTGGAGTAGTTTTCCATCTCCTTCTCCAGTTCATCTTATGGATGAGGAACTGAAGCAAACAGGGTTAAGTGACTTGCCCAGTTACACAGCTAATAAGTGTAAGCTAGTAAGATACGTCTTCCTGACTTCAGACCTGGTGCTCTATCAAATGTGCCACCTAACCATAAAAGAGTTTTTAACAACCTTAAATTCTGTTTCCAAAAGATGAGAAACTGTTAAAACCACCAAACCAAAGAGTTGGAAAGCCCCTCAGAGACCATCTAGTTCAACCTGTAACTGAAAAAGAATGCCTTCTACATCATTCCCTCCCAAATTTTTGTCATGTTGTTCAGTAAGGAAGACTGCATTACATTCAGAAGCAGCCGATTCCTCTTTCTGACAGCTGGAATGGTAAAGTTTTTACTTATGTCAAGTATATATCTGCCCCTCAGCAACTTCTCCCCAGTGTTCCTAGTTCTGTTCTTCGTAGCCAAACAGAAAAGGCTAATCCTTCTTGTATATGACAGATGTTGAAATACTTGAAAAACAAAAAAACAAAAAACTATTACTTATGTTTTCCTCCACCCAAGTCTTCTCCAGGCTAAACATCTCTAGCTCCTTCAACTAATACTGGGGTAGGATTATCCTACAATGGAATTTTCACTCTTCTAGTCCTAGACTAGAACACTTTTCTTTCTTTTTTTAAAATTTATTTTTAGTTTTCAACAGTCACTTCCATAAGATTGTGAGTTCCAAATTTTCTCCCCATCTCATAAGAACACTTTTCCTTACATTAAGTCTGAATTATTTCTTTGCAGCTTCTAACCATTGCTACTAGTCCTGACCACTGGACCCAAGCAACTACCTAAAAATGATAACATCTCCCTAGGCCTTCTCTTCAACATGCTAAAAGTCCTCACTTCTTTCAAACAATCTTCATAAACTTCATCAGGCTAGTAACTCTCCTCCATAAAACCTGTAGTTGGTCAATGTCCTTTCTAAAAAATAGTTCCCAGAGCTAAGTTTAATACTCTAGACTGACCTGCACAAAGCACAACAGTACTATAACCTCTGCTATTAATGAAACATAAGATCGGCATTACTTTCTTGCCATAAAACTAGGCTGATTCATACTGAATTTTTAAGTCCAATAAAACAAAAAACGCCTAGGCCCTTTTCAGATAATCTATTGTCTTGCCATTCCTCCTCATTTTGTATATTTTGGATAGATTTTTTGAACCAAAGTACAAATTTTATCTTAATTTATTTGGCCCAATAGTCTAGACTGTTGATAACTTTTTGGATTCAGACTCTACCATCAATATGTTATTCCTTAGCTTCAAATCATCGCAAATCTTATACACTTGATATCTAAGCTTTATCCTAGTTCCTGGTAAAATTATTAAATAAGGCCAAACATAGATTCTGAAGGCAGACAGACATCCAACCATCAATGACTTCTTTCTGGGTTCAACTATTCAATCAGTTGCAAATCTACCTATCTATACTATTTTCTAACCCTTTTTTATCTTGTCCTTAAGAACAGCATGAGACTTTGTTAAATGCCTTGCTAAATTCTAGATAAACCACATTTATAGCAATTCTCTACTAGTTTTATAACTCTGTTTAAAAAACAGGGAGGAATAAAATGACCTGTTCTTGAATTAATGTTGGCTCACTGCCACTTCCTTTCAAGATGTTCACTAACCATCTCTTTAATAATACATTCTAGAAATTTTGCCAGAAAATGAAATCTAGTTTCCTTGCCTATAGTTTTCAGATCCTACTGTCTTCATCTTTTTGAAAAAATCAGAACATCTGCCCATTTGCACTCCTACAGCACTTCTCTTGTTTCCCACAACCTTTCAAAAATCTCTGTTCATCCATTATAGCCACCAATTCTTTTGGTATCCTAGGATGTAATTCATATGGGCTTGGTCACTTTATAACAGCAACAATAATAGTTTACATTTCTATAGCACTTTAAAATTAACAAAGTATTTTACCTAAAATACTTCATTTTAACAAACCCATTAAAGGCAGCTAGGTGCCCTTTAACTAGTTCACTACTTATCTTAGGTTTCAAAATCCTGTTTGCTATTTTTGTTCTGAACTTTTGAGTACAAGGATAATTTTTTTTAACAGAGAAAACAGAAGGGAAGAGTTAAGCTACTTTGTCTTCTCTCCTTTGTCTTTTATCATCATTCCATCCATCCTGAGCAATAGTTCCACCTCTTTTTTGATTCTTACCTTAAAATAAACAAAAATCCCAACCCTACTCTTGTCTTTTTGTTATTCATAGCTTTCCTTAGTTTCAGTTCATTCTAAGCTTTGGCTCTTTTAAAACCATTCTTCTAGGATTTTATCATATATTTTAAAATTTTTTCCCCTGTTCCCTGACTTTGCTCTGTTTCCTGTACATGCATTTTAAAAATCTAAGTTTATCGAGAATGGTTACCTATGTATATACACTAGATCTAGTAAAATAACAATTCTTTTTACAGAATCAGAATCACAGAATTTAAGAGCTGGAAGAGATCTCAGCAGCCATCTAAATCCAACCCTTACCAGAAAAAGTATTCTCCACTACCTGCTCATTTGAATTTTTTCTTTTTGTGTCACCAGAATTTCATCCATTAAAACTTCCCATTTTCCAAGGCTGATTTTTGCTACAAAATTTTAGTCTATGTGATCTTATTTATCCTTTTTTTCTGATACTCCCCCCACCCCGAATTTTGTTCTCCTAAAATCTAAAGTGAATATAAGATTACATCAACATTTCCTCTCCTTTCTTATCACAAATCCTAAAAGGGAACAGTAATTTCTTCCCAAGGGTCCCAGGACCCTATACTGTAGGAATAAATAAGAAAGGGAAAAATGTTATGCTTTAGTCCCAGATTTACTGATCCCTCTCATTCTTAAGCGGGCTGAACGATTCATCTATAAATGCATTTTATTTACAATCACTTTTCTGTAATCCTGTACAGTAAAAAAAAGAACACTGAATTTTTAGTCAAGGGACATAAGTCCCTTATTCTGATTCCTACTATCTAAATAAACCTTGGGCATTCTATCCTATCTAAATAACTATCTAAATAACCTTGGGTAAGTTCCTCTACCTCTTTGGATCTCAATTTGCTCATAAGTAAAAACAAGGAATTTGGAACAGATGTCCTTTTAAGATACATTTTCCAGCCCTAAAACTAAGATTCTATAAATTCTGTAAGATAGGTAAAAGTACTATTGTGTCCTTTTCTCAGATCAGGTAACAGGCCTAGAGATTAAGTAACCTATTATTATAACAATCAGTGTTCAGAATGGTGACACTAAGTCATCAAGAGAAGTTAAATTATGTTAGATTCATTCACATTAAGAAAAAATTCAAATAGACATCTAAATGATTCAAATTAAAAAGTATTATTGTTGAGTATGGTAGATTAGAAGCACTAACCCAGCTGAACTCTCTCAACATTCCTCTCCAAACAACTTTAAAATAACACCTCAAATCAAATTTTGGAGTGGCAGAGCCAACAAAAGGTCAAAATAAGATATTTTCTAGGTCCAAGAAAATGTAGCAAGTATGCAAGAGAGGTCTGTGACAAAGGGGTAGAGACCTGTCCAGGAGCATATATGTGTAGCAGCTGCTATTGTGGCCCCAGCAGCAGCAATTTTGGGAGCTCTCAGCCTAGAGACAGTAAATGGGTAAGATAACTGGTCAGAAAGAGATTACAACACTGGCACTGGGTATAGCTGGTACTGATTGACAACTCTATTGTCCACAAGCAGTTCCAGGGTAGAGAAAAGAACTTGTGGTCACAAGGAGTAGGGGTGCTGGTTGCAGTTCCTATGCAGAGTGGAGTGTTAGGGCAGAACAGGGGATCTGTTCACAATCTTAGGGTCAAGGGGAATGCTAGTGTTGTGGCTCTGGGGAGTAGTGACCCTTCCTGGGTAAAGACCACAGCACAGACCAGGAGAGCAGTGACCACACCTCTCCCAGGATAACACTATCTTGGAAACACTGAAAACTTGTAGACTCCCCAGAATTAGCTCTGAAAAGAGCAACTTGAAAAAGCCTGAGGGTTGGCACAGTGCCTCCCCACCTCCAAGTGAACAGAACACAACTTTAACATATAGTTCAAAGTCAAGAAATAGGCTGGAAAAAATAGCAAACATGTTCTGCAGAATAGCTCCACTATCATACCTGAACTTCATACACAATACTGCATCTCCCATCTCCGTGTTTTTGCACTATCACAATGGGTAATCACTGAGGGGAAGGACTGTATTTTTGCCTTCCTTTATATCCCCAGTGCTTCACATAGTATCTAATATTTGTTGACTATTTTGGGTTATTTGGTAGTAGTTATATTGTACCTGGATTTTGTCATTGTTTATAGGTATTTCTGAAGGTACCTGATGATAAACCTAACACCTAGGTCTAGCCTTGTGAGTTCATCATTTAACTGGTGATTCATGGTTCCTAATGCAAATCTATTTGCCTATCCACAGCTAAGATGTAAAATGTTATTTAAAATAGAGATTGACACTTAACAGAATTGTACTCCTATCCTGCCATTGCTTAATTTTGACAGACATACTTAAAGTGAAAAATTTTAAAGTATAAATCATTAGCAGGGATAGAACAAAATAATGCTTGCAGTACAAATTCCTTTTCTCATGATGGAAAATGCTGTCCACATCCAGAAAAATAACTATGGACTCTGAGTACGGATCAAAACATACTATTAGCTCCTTCTCTCTCTTTTTTTTGCTTTATTTCTTCTTTCTTGTGATTCCTCCCATTGGTTCAAATTCTTCTTTACAACATGACTAAGGTGAAAACATATTTAATATGAATATATATAGAGCCTATATTAGATTGCATGCCCTCTTGGGGAGAAAATTTAGAACTCAAAATCTTATGGAAGTAAATGTTGAAAACTAAAAATAAATAAATTTTTAATAATTCCTTTAAAAATTTTAACTCTTAAACTTCATTTTCTTAGATCTACTTTCCTGTTCAAGATAGGGAAATAGGACGACTGGGACAGAATATCATATTCATTTTTGGATGTGGTCACTGTATTGGATGTCTTAACTGTTTTTCTTTGTCAAAAGGAAGAGTATAATCTGGAGGGAAAGCCAGTTTTGAAATGACTATGATATAAAGACAAAAAGCATTAATAAAAATTTTAAATTTTTAAATAACTTGTTCTCTTGTTTCTATGTTTTAAGAAATCATGTTTTTTCAAATGCTTTTAAGGGCAACAATCCACTCCCCCAAAGTAAAGATATTTCCAAATCAACAATAATATATACCTTTGCAAAAAAGATAATTTTTTTTTTGTTTATAGCTAATCTATCTAAGCCTCTTCTACTGCTAATCCTAAAACTCTGGTCTATGACAATAAATTTAGGCCACATATGAAGACAAAGAGAACAGATTCCAGTGTCTTTTCAAACACATATTAATTCCTGACATTTTAAGATTTATGTTGACAGAATACATACATACAGAATTTCTCTCAACAACCATTCATTGAAACTTATATGCTGTTACAATATGCTTTCACATACATTTTTACATTTGTCAGCTTTGTAGTACAAATATTATTATTTGTTTTGACAATGAGCTCACTGAGGTTCAAAGAGGTTAAGTAATTTGCTTCAGGTTGCATGACTGCTTAAGTCAGGGAAACCAGGTCTCAGACTAGGTCTTTTGTCTTGAACTACAGGAATCAATCCACTAACCATACTGACCTTCACTTCCTAATTTATAGATTTTAATGTTACAGGACTACTGAGATGATAAGTTTTAGTTATCTCTTGTACAAATGAAAATATAAAGAAAACTTTATATGGCTTTCCCCTAAAACTTAAAAACCATTAAAACTTCAAAAGACTAGGGTAATTTTAAAACTTTTGTATGCCTTTCTGGTCTCTGAATACTATTTTATTTCTTATATGGCTTTTCTTTATTCCTTCACCTCTCCCTCTTTCTCTCACTACTCTCCTAGATACCCTATCTTTAACTCATAAATAGTTTAGCACAGTAGCAAGAGTAGCAGGACACAATTATTTTTGAAATGGTAATGCACACCAGTCTAGACTGGTATATCAAGACACAGCAGCTGCAGAGTTGCTTCTGCCAGAGGCATGAGAGGGCACTGAAAAGCTATTACATTTAGAGACTGTGCCACCTTTCTCCAAGTGGATGGGATAAAATGTAAATAGGGGTTGTAAATTTTTTTTAATGTTTGAAGGAAACTCTATAAAGGAATTATAATGACAAATAACAATGGGTGTTGATATTCAGTGGGATTGTGATAGTGAATATTTCAGCTACTTAAATTCCTGAGAAGGGAATGTGCTTACCACTACATGGCAGAAGGGATACCTCCAGACTGAGTCAAAAATAACTTCACCTTTCAGCATCATTTGAGCAGTTTGAAGGGCTTTTGTTGTTGGTGGTGGTTTTTTGTTTTGTTTTTAGTAAAACACTGGGTTAGGGGGGAAAAAAGCTAATTAAAACAGAGCAAGTTGATTGGGAAAAGAGATACTGAGAAAATAGCTCACTAGCTTCCCAATAGTAGGGGAAGACAAAAAGGAAAAGCAACCCAGGAAATGGAACTCAGGATGTTGTGATAATGAGGATGGTCAACTCAAATTGGGAAATACACAGAAAGCTTATGAGTACCCACTATGGCGAAAAAAAACTAGTTAGAGATTTACAAATGCTACCAGGCAAATTAACAAAGCAGGTGCCTGCCAGGATAGTTTTGCCTCCAAAAGAAAGAAGGTAGAGCTAAGGCTCAGACAGGAAAAAGGTGTGTAGAAAACTAGAAGACAAAGAAGTAAGCTTAGGCATGGGAGTAGAAATAGAAAAGAAAAGAAAAGCAAGAACAAAAATTTCTAATAAGATTGAGGTCTGCCCATGGAAAAAGGAAGTGACCAGAGAAAAGAATGAGGATAGAGAGTCCCTAGAAGAGACTTTAATATTTTAAACTAATGAATGCTAAGCTAAAATTGAATGATGTGAGAAAGGCTGTACTTTTGACCTGAACTTGCACACAGTTTTTACTCCCAAGTCATATTACACTTTAGCAAAAATTTCATTTGAAATGAACAGGTGGGCAAAAGAAATACTGATACATGAGAAAAGAAAGTAGGTAAAGGTTCCAAGTCCAGGAGCAAAGTTTTTTTGAAAGAGAAACTTCTTTTATTCAGTCCCTCTCCCATGACTTTCCCAGCTGAAAGTTATCTGAGATTGGCAGACAAATGATAATAGAAACCAGGCAATTTGAAGGCTGATCCTAGAGAGCACCCCATTTTTTGAAACTAACTAGAAAAGCATAGCAGTCTTCCAAAAAATGAGGTATAACTACGATATTCTGGAAAGCTAGGGATGTTGTGGGGAGGGTAAAGCCCTAAACCAGGGGTTCTTAACCTATTTTGTGTCACAGACTCCTTTGGTAGTCTGGTAAAAGCCTATGGACCCCTTCTCAGAATGTTTTTAAATTCATAAAATAAAATATATATGATTACAAAGCAAGTCAAATATGCTGAAATGCAAGTATAGAAAAAAAAGTCTAGATTAAGAACCCCTGTCATAAACCTTTATGTTTGACTTTAAGAATGATATTTATGCAATCCAAAAACAAATTCATCGTGCAACTTTCAGACGTAATAACAATATAATTTGGATAGACATTACAAAACTGAGTAATTTGACAATTTTTATATTCAAGATATGTTAAGATCAATAGAAGAGATTGCCAAATCTATGCTTGACTTCTTACTGGCTCAGATGTATATTGAATTAAAATCCTCTTACTTTTCTTTATACTAAGTTTCTTACTTTTGGTTCACTACAGACACACACATAAAACATGCTACAAACACAACAAAAAAACCAAAATTTAAGAGTAAAATCTCTTGAGGGAAAAAATTCTGCAAGGTCAGAATATGAAACCAAAGTTGAGTTGCTAGTATAGAAAAACACTTAATAGTTTAAAGCACTCAAGTGATGCCTCCAAAATACCTCTTGGTTAAGTGACTGAATAATAGGTCATGGTGAAAAGATCCCATTTTTGATCCATTAATAGGATCCACAAAGGGCACTGTGTCTATAAATTTTCCAACTTGATAAGACAACAAATTAACTATAATACTACTACATTGGGGGCAGGGACTGATGGGTCCAAAATAGGTAAAACATGATGCAAGAAAAAGAACACACCCATAATCAGAAAGACTAGAGTTCTAGTTCCAGCTTTTTGAAAACAAGCTCTAAGCTGGTCAGTCTCTGGTACTACTTGGTTTTTTATTCATAAAATGAAGCGATTTAATTAAATAATCTCTAAGGTCTCTTTCAATTATAAAAGTCTCTCATTCCTCAAGGTCTCTTCCACCCCTGCACCCTTTATATCTATAGTGCTGGAAGGGGCCTTAAAGGCTATGCAGCCCAACCCATATTCCTCCTAAAAATTCTCCACAATATATTCCATAAGTTGTCATCCAGCTTTTGCTTTAAGACTTCAGGTCCCCACTATATTCTACAGCAGACCATAACATTTTGGGGTAGCTGTAATTGTGAAGGTCTTTTGTTGATATTAAGCCTAAATTTGCCTCATTGAAACTTCCACCTATTATAGCTCATTCTTCCCTTCCTATTCCACAATAAGGCAGCTTCGTTGGTACAGTGGATAGAGTACTAGATCTGAAATCAGGAAGACCTGACTTCAAATCTAGCCTCAGACACTTTCTGGGAAAATCACTTAACCTCTGTTTCCCTCAGTTTCCTTGACTATAAAAAATGGGGCGTTCCCAGGGTTGCTGTGAAGATCAAATGAAAAAATATTTGTAAAGCACTGACTTAATACAGTTCCTGGCACATAGCAGGTGCTACATAAATGCTTATTCTCTTCCCTTTCCCCACATGGCACCCTTTTAATACTTGAAGACATTTATTATGTTTCCTTTAAGAACTCTCTCCTGCCAATTTCTTTAATCAATTCTCATGTGGTATAGAGTTCAGGTCCTTTACATTTTGTGTTGCTCTCTTCCATATGCTTTCCACCTTACCAACGTCCTTCCTGAACTATGGTGCCCAGCAATATTTCATTTGGCCTGATGGCAAAATGCATTCAGGTTCTAAATTTTCCATGAAAGTTTCCAGTGAACATATATGCCACATTGATCTCTCCTCTCATTGAGTTTCACAGACTTGGAACACAGGGGCATTGTGAAGCTCAAATTAGTTAATAGATGAGAAGTATTACAAACCTTAAAGCCTTATATAAATGCTGGTTATCATTATTCTTATTAGCGTACAGTTATCAGTTCTCCAGTCCAGTGATGATTTCATTCCCTGAGCCTTCTACTATACTCCTGCCAAGCTCAAGCCACACTTATAGAGCAATATAGGGATGTGCTGTTAAAAAATGGGTTCTGCGTGTGTGATATACAAACACTTTTAAAGTTAAATCTGCATGAGTAATACTTTCTCAAGTCTAGACAATAAAGCAAGCCCTGATTTGTAGGGATTTCCATTTCTGAGGTATAAATGCTCAAACTAAAAATTTAATAATTGGTTTTCTGGTTTGAGCTGGCTCCAACACATGTCTGGACACAAGGAATGAAAACAATGATGACAGCCGATAGCTAGCGTTTGTATAGTGCTTTAAAGTTTGCAAAACACTTTACATATGCTATCTCATTTTAGCTTCATCATAACAACTTGAGAGATGCAATTATTGTCTCTATTTTTTCAGATGAAGAAACTCAGGCAGAGACAGGTTAAGTGACTTGCCCACGGTCACTTGGCTATTAAATGTCTGAGGACATATCTGAACTCAGTACTTCTTGACTCCAGGTCCAGGGCTCTATCCATTGTACAATCTAACTGCTTCATAAAACAGAGGCATAGGAATATTCTGCTGAGGGATGCTGCCATTAGGTGTGCCCATGCTATCCCCAGAAAAGTCACAGAATCTTGGAACAAGGGGCCTCAGAGGCTCTTTTGACCAGCCCTTAACTAGGCAATACTCTCTACAACATCCTTAATGTGATCACCTAGATTGCCTCTGCTTCAAAACCTCCAGTGACAGAGCATTCGTTGCTAAGAAGTTTTTGCTTTCATTTAGCTTAAACCTGATGCTCTGTAATTTACCAAGAGTGAAGCTAATCTAATTAATGGATAATAGAATGCTCTGTGTCCCTACTGGTCTAAGTTAAGTCTAGTTTAAAGAAGATTTCATATAGGATGACCCATTTAAAGGCTGACTCATATTAAAGGAAAGAGATAATGTGGGTCAAGTATTTTTTAAAAGGCTACCTATAAATGAAAAATTAAAACAACACAATTTTGGTGTTAAACATAATATATATTAAAAAGGTAACATTGCAAAGCAGATGGGCTTTACATTCTTTAATGTAAACTAGAATGTATTGTAATAACACTAATAAGATCTTAAATAGAGAGACTTCTTAGTAAGCTGTGGGAAACCAATACTTACTACATAATTTGCCAAACTTATGCACCTAATTTAATTTCCATACCAGGCATAGAGAACTTGATACGGTTAAGGTCATATGACCTTAGGTCTCTCCATGATCCACTTATTGATATGACAGGCAAAAATACCTTGCTACCTTTTCCAACTTATACACTAAAATAAAGGCCAAAACCTAAAAAAGAATCTTGTGTACTTCTCAAATGTGTTACTGCACATATATCTCTCAATTTGTTTCTAAGATTGGAGGTGTTATAAAGCAATTCTTTGAACCCAAATAACTTGCATAAGTGATTTAATATCATTTTTTGGTCAACCAGCTGTTGTAAAATTTCAAATCTATGGCCACTGCTCAGAAAGAACTAAAAGAAGTGTAGGTATGTTTCTTATGTCAATTTATTTCGTGAATTCTCTTATTAAGCTAGTTCAAATTTATATAGTACCTAGGAAGCTCCTGTTTCTCACACGTGAAATTTTGCAGATTACAAAAGGCTAAACTTGGAATAAATGGAAAAAATATATTTGTAACTAGATAAGCAAAGAAATCTAAGTAACCATGCAATAGGGAGCTGAGTTCACTCTGACTATGGAGGAGAGTAGTTGTTTTGGTACAAAAAATAGGCCTAACTTCTATTATGGTCTAAATTTTCAGGACCCTGCTGAACCCCAGAGTTATCCCATGCTTTTATACTAGCATGTTTTGTCATTAGATTGAAACTCCAAAATGTTCCACAATTAAATTAGTTTGAGAAAGGGGGCATTATGCTGCTATTTCAAAACTAAACACAAATACAGAACCCTAAACCCAGGAGAGAATTACTTAGTAACTTGTTTCTAAGACTTAGTAAGTTTTAGAAACAAGAGTAAAACTTCAACTTAAAGTGTTAATAAATTTTCATTTGGCATCAAATAGGAGAATTTCTTCTTTTATAAAAGGGAATCATATTGAGCACCCCCTCATTCACAGAGCTGTTATAAAGCTCAAATGATAAATCTATATGAAGTGTTTAGCAAACTATAACATCTTATATAACTATAAACTGCTATTATTGCAACCCCTCCCACATATATGAAAAATTTTACTCAACCTTGTGTTCAGATTCACTTTAGAGGCCAGGATTTGCCCTAGAATGATACTTAAAAATGTTTATTGAATGAATGAAAATGAATGAATGAATGCTACAAAACAAGAACCATCTCATGTATTCTGTTCCCTGGATGACTTTACTGGTGCTGAGGGTAGCTGCTAGAAGAGGCAAAGGCCAAAAACATCTTCCTTTAAATTCAACCATTTTGAAATTCATTTGAACTAACGATTCTCTTTCTGATGGTTACAAACAACCTACAGTAATGCACACCTTCCTGTCAATCGCTTTAATTAGGCTAATAACTCAGCTGAGATAAGCTTAAATGGAAGAGAGAAAGAGAAAATGATAAAGATGAAATATGTTTAATACTCTATGATCTAAATTTCACTGGCAGGTAACATCAATCCCCTTGACATCTCTCAAAGTTTTATAATGAGTGATGGGAAAAGTTAAGAATTTTAGAAACTCTTTCCTACCACCCTCCATACTGAAAGACTCCTCTACTATTTGTTTTAACATCCTACAAAAACACAAATTTATGGAGCCTTTTAAAAATTATAATGCCTTAAATCTTACATTTAGTTAATTCACTAAGTCACCAAAGAATTAGAGAATTTCAGGATTGGAAGAGACTTCAGCAGCCATTCAGCTCAACCCACAGCCAGAAAATAATCCCCATCACAACCAACTTGACAAGTGATCAGTCAGTTTTTCTCTTAGGAAGCTTTTCCTGAGATCAGGCCAAAAATCTGCCTCTTTGCAAATTATTATTATTTCTTTTTTGGTTGAGGTGGTCAGGGCTAAGTGACTTGTCCTGGGTCACACAGCTACTAAGTATCAAGAGTCTGAGGCTGTATTTGAATTCAGGACCTCCTGACTCCAGGGCTCTATCTACTCTGCCACCTAACTGCCCCCTCTTTGCAAATTCTACTTATTGCTCCCTGGTGTCAAAAACACAAACCTAATTCCTCTGCCATGATAATCTTTCAAATACTTGAAGATGGAGATTATATCCACCCTTTACTTCTCACCCCTTTTCTCTTTTCCAGCCTAAAAATCCCCAATACCTTCAGCCAACCATCCCTTCTCTATTCTTGGCACCCTTTTCTGGACACTCTCAAGCTTATCTATGCCCTTCCCAAACTGCAGTGCCCAGAACTAGACAGATTACTCCAGAACAAAGTACAGCAGGTCATCTCAGATTTGACATATCCAAAAGAGAACTCATTATCTTTCCTCCAAAACCTGCCCCTCTTCCCAAAGTCCTTATTTCTGTCAAAAGTCCCGTTATTTCAGTCTCCTCAATATTATTCTTGACTCCTCTTTTCCTCACCACACATATAAAATCAGTTCATTATATTGTTGTTTCTACCTCCACACATCTTTTGCAGCGGCCCCCTTCTTGATCAGCTACCACTTCGGCGCAGGCTCTCATCACGCTTGCTTGCCTAGGCTACTACAGTAGTGAGCTATTAGGGAGTTCTCTAATTAAGTTACCTGGACTCCCCCCTCCCAAGTCCATTTTCTATACAGAAATCAAATAGTTTTTTTTTTAAAACACCTATCTATGTCCCTATCATACTCAATAAACTTTAGTGTCTCACTACTGCCTCTTCATTATACCTCACTCTCCTTCACTCACTCTAGGGGTCCAGCCCAACTAGTCTTTTCTTTGTTTCATATCTATAGTACTCTTATTTCTCATCTCCATGCCAGAAATGATTGGTGTTTACCTAACTCTACCACAGAATCCTTTTCTTTCTTCAAGATAAAGCTCAAGTATCGTCAGCAAGAAGACTTTTCTAATTAGTGTTCTCTCTAATTATATGTATTTAGTTAGACTTATATGTTGTCTTTCCTGATGGAATGTAGCTTCTTCAAGACTGAGACTACATCATTCTTTTTATATTCCCAGCTCCCAGTACTGTCTGGCACATAGAAGGTGCTTAATAAATGCTTGATTGTTCATTACCATTCTGCCTCTCTACACAGCTCCAAGACATCATTAGCTTTTTTTTTTTTTAGCTACTATACCATACTGTGGACTCATATGGACCTGGCATTCCACTAAAACTTCCAGATCTTTTTCAGATAAATTGCTATCTAACTGATCTTATTTTTGGGAAGTAAAATTTTTAGATCTAAGACTTTATTTCAATCCCTATCAAATTTCATCTTATTAGATTTAGCCCAAATGTCACAGCTTGTTAAGATCTCTTTAAGGATTCTAACAACCACTGTTACCTATTCCTCTAGGTTTCATATCATTTTCAAATATATTACATTTCACAAGTATATAAGGTATACCTATCAGATTTATAGTAAAATGTGCATCACATTTATATTATGGAAATATCACTGGGGAAAAAATGAAACTGAAAGCTATGCAATCATAATGAACAAGTTTGGCTCAAGAGAAAACAGACCTATAACTTTTCATCACACAAGTGGGGAACTAAGGAGGTAGAATATGGCTTACACTGTCAGACATACTCAATGTGTTAGTTTTCCTGAATTGCTTTATCTTCCCTTTTTTAAAAAAATCTTTGTTACAACAGATGGCTTATTGGGAAGAAGAGAGGGAAATATATTTGGAAGTGAATACAATATGAAAACAAAAAAACATCAAAATAAAAATAAGAGGGCAGCTAGGTGGTACAGTAGATAAGAGCACTGGCCCTGGAGTCAGGAGATCCTGAGTTCAAATCCAGCCTCAGACTCACCAGCTGTGACTCTGAGCAAGTCACTTAACCCTAATTGATCACCAAAAAAATAAAATAAAATAAAAATAAGATAAAACATTTCAAACAAATATCATTAAAAACCTTTTAAAACTGAAATTCCTTGTGCTTACTTCATCTGAAAAATTACTATCTTTAAAGAGATAATCCTTCCAACAAAAGATTTTAAGCTAAAATGAAACATATTTGGTTTAAAATAAAAGTAAACTTTTGCACTTAAAAATTTTTCTATTTGTATTTAGAATGACGTTTTTATACAGTAATCACAACAATTTATTTTTTTAAAATACAGCATGTTTTAGACACTGACTTAAAAAATGGTAAAGAGAATTTATTCATTCACTGAACTTACATTTCAGTGCTCTAAGATAAAAATGTTATTAAAAAATCTTTACACCACTGGTAATTGACAACTAAAGATTTCTTTACAGAATATTTGAAAAAATAATCCAGAATTTCTTTGCTAAATTCCAACTGCCACAGTTCTTATACCTTTTCCATTTCCACTGACTTTTTACCATCATGGTTTGGGAATAAAGGCAGCAAATTCAATATTTTGGTGTCCAAATACAAATTTCTCAATATAGCTCTAGAAATCTTTAGTCTGGAGTCTACGTTGTTAAAGTTTGATATTATAACTTTACTTAAGTAATGGATTCTTTCTGACTAAAGAATGAAACCTAATCTGTCTAAACAAGATAAATGTCTGTGGAGAATTCTTCCTTAGACATTAGTTACCTAATCTATTTTGATCTAAAATATTATTTCTAGAACTAGTTTATAAAGATAGAAATTTAACTTTGTAAATTTCCCTTGGGATTGTTATTGGAGTTTACTATCTAACCACATTAGATTTTTATTTTAAATACCAACATACTTGTTTTGCAATTGTCAAGAGGCCTTTAATTAAAAGCAAATTCCTAACACCCCCAGCAAAAAGATATGAAAAAAACTCATGTATTCAAGATTTTAGCCTTTGGTTAAGAGTGTTTTTCTTTTTTTAGGTGGAGAGGGAGGCCACTGCTTTCATTTTATTGAATTGACTTTTGGGGATTTGTGCATTTACACTTATTAGATGAAAAAAAGTTGTTGATACAACTCAGTCCTTTTTCAAGATAATCAAATATTTAAATACAAATTTTGCAAACTAGTTTATTATTTCTGCTTTGATTATGATTGTAGCAAGTTGTTAAACTTTGGCAACTTACAAATATGTTAGAAGCATTCTAGGGGTAGCTAGAAACTGAAGCTAGGGTTCCGAGGTGTATAAGGGTGTATACGGGTGCTTTCAACTGCTTCTATTTAGTGCAGAATAATTTTCTTATTTTGGATTTCGAAATGACTGTTATAAATCACAATTACATATGAGATTTTGCTGTAATGTCACTGCAACACCTAAATTTTTCAGAAGTAACTAAACTGCGCTGCCATTTTATCTAAATGTTAGGATTTTATTACAACTAAAGTCTGCACACTTGAAAACTTATAAAATAGTACTTAAGAGTAACTTACTTTGAGGGAAATGTTAAAAGTGAAACATTCTCAAAATCAAAGAAGCCAAAAATAAATTCATAATCCATGAACGGCTAACTTTGAGATTTTGGAAGAAAAGTGCTACGGCCTTATCATTTTGCAGTGTTCCCTGGGTTTGCTAACTATGCAGGCTTGCTAGTCTCAACCAGGTTTTAATAGAAAACTTAACACTATGGAAATTTTTGTTGTTGGTGGTGATGGTGATTTAAAACTTCCTAAAAGCAAAACTTTAGTGTACTTTTGGAGGAGTCCTGATGCCATAATATGTAAAAACCATTAAATATTAAATGGTATAAAACATTTGAAATTGAGCATCGAATCATTTAACTTTTGAGGCCTTTTCTTTTTTTAAGCTTTAGGGCAGGGCCACAGCTAACGGAGGAGGGAATTGAAAGCTGCAATCGCTTCATGTAAGAAAAAGAGTGCTCAGAAGAGGGAGACACACAAAAGTGCTTGTCATCTAACCAGGGAAATGATGACTGGGTGTGCGTGTGGGGACTGGGGGGTGGGGGGGTGGGGTGGCAAAGCAAAACGTCAGTCAGATCCTAATCTGCATAAAAATGATCTCGTGAAATCAGAAGGCTGCAAATCCGATGAGAAAACCATCAGGTTAAATATAGAACACGAAACCTAGTTGAGAGGTAGGGAGGAAAAAATCTGAAACAAACCTTTCTCTAGTACCACCAAACGAAGTTTGCAATGACGGTGGAATTATCTTGAAGGCTTAAGGGGGGGGAAGGAGTGCATGTAATGGAATTGATGGAACAAAACAAAAAAATGTTTAAATCATGCAAAATGTAACTGCAATCGTTCCCAGCTCCCCTCCCCACACCAGTCCAAAACCACCCCCATTTTACACACCGAAGATGAAGGTGATTTTTCTGTTTGTTTACCCCCTCACCCTCCAACTACTTCCCCCACCCCTCCCCCACCCCCACCCAACACAGGCTGAAGAAAACGCAGCAAACATTCCAGTACTAGGCACATGAGGATGAGGACTATTATTATTGAACCACAGACACATTATTATTATTATCGGACAGAAAGAGAGAGAGAGAGGGAGAGAAAGAAAGAAAGAGAGAGAGAAGAATTAGGGTTACTCGACCTTTCGTCCCCTGCATGTTCAGAGTCTGTCATGTTTTTGTCAAGAACGGGGTTGGGGGGTTTGGAGAAAAGGCTCTCAAAGGCCATGAGGCTGGTGGAGGAGGTGGTGGAGGAGGTGGTGATGGTGGAGGTGGTGGTGGAGGGATGAGCAGCAGGAGGTGGCGAGGAGGACACTGCCCTGTGGCCACCGACCAGAGACCCTAGCGCGCACACGCCCTGCTGCTGCTGCTGCCTGACAGAGAGAGACACACACACTTGGACTCGGTGATCACCACCTGCTCTCGGCCGCCGCTGGGACTCGGTGGTGAGAGATGATGAATTGGTAAAAACTCACGGTTACTTAGTGAGCGACACAGAGAGACACAGAGACTTTTCCAGTCTATTAACAATCACAGCAGAAAGATGGGGCTCTAACTGCAAACACAGGGCAATGGCCCCCCTCGCTGCCGGGCGCTGCTGGCGCTGCTGCTTTAGTCTCTATCCGCCGCTGCTGGCCGAGGCTTGGGAGCGAGCGGGTGGCGTGGAGGAACACGGGGATTTGGATAGTGGCCGTGGCGGTGATTTCTTCTCACCAACATGGCGGCGCCCGAGACAGGCAGCTCGACAAAATGGCGACGGCGCCGGCCGAAATGCCTTTTCCCCCGGACTCAGGGAGGAGGGATGGGGGTGGGGGGAGGTGAGACAGAATTCTTCCGCGCGCGGCCCTCGCTCTGGCGCCTCCGCTCCTCCGCTGCGCAGGCACACATGCATGTACACACGCGCGCGCGCACACACACACACACACACATACACACACACATACGCACACCCACATAAGCCCGGCCCCGGGCCCCACTGGGAAGAGGCCCGGGCGGGCGGGAGGGTCCTGCTGAGGGTGTTGACCATTGGGGAAATCTCCCTGCCAATCATCCCCTAAGGGCGGGGCCTCTCTTCCCTCCTTCGGTAGCGGCGGGGAT
The DNA here is from genome assembly GCF_003287225.1 of Phascolarctos cinereus. Lineage (NCBI taxonomy): Eukaryota > Metazoa > Chordata > Mammalia > Diprotodontia > Phascolarctidae > Phascolarctos > Phascolarctos cinereus. The sequence goes on along the minus strand of NW_027555625.1, from coordinate 150,082,548 downwards.
AGAGGCGGAACGCCAACATGGCGGCCATGGCGGCTCTGTCACCCTTGGTGGGGGGGGAGGGCGGAGAAGAGGAGGAAAGAGAAAGTGGTTGCCCCCTCCGCTGAGGTAGGGACGGCGCAGGGATATCTCCGGGTGGAGATGAGAGTGGGCCGTGTCACGTGCAGCTTAAGGCTGCGGCTGAGCCGGAGAAGACGGCGGAGAGGAGGGGCATGGCCGCTGCCTGGCCCCCACCCTCCCAACACACAGCTCCCGTTGCGGTAGTAGGCCTCAAGGTCCGGCTGCCTTTCTTCTTGCCGCCGCTGCTTCTCCGTGCCCTGCTTAGAGAACAAAGGAGAGGGAGAGAAGGCTGTAGGCGCTTCCCCTTTCCGCGTTCCGGGGCTCTATCGGCCCGCAGGGTCTGGGGATCTAACAGAGCCTAAGGCATCTGGCGCAGCCTCAGTCATTTTGAGGTGTGGCTGCAGAGCTAGGCCTGAGCTAGGCCTGAGGCCGAGGAAATGGAGGCTTGGGAGGGGGAGCAGGGCCAGTTCGGTGTCAGGGGCGGCCCAAAGATCAATTCTACGCACCTACACCCCGACCTCCCCACCCCATTCCTCCCTTGTTGAGGGGCAGCCGCCGGCGGATTTAATATTTCATTATCGGTCTTTTGTCTGAGAATAGGCCTCACCTTCTTGGAAGTTATTGTTACTTTGTTAATACTTTACAAAAACAAAGTTTCCCAGGCACTGATCTCTCCAACGAAAACAAAGTATCCCAACCACGGTCTTTCTGAAAAGTGACTGTCCCTTTTTTGTGTGAGGGCCCTGCTCAATTAGGTACTTACTCATAACAGCTAACATTTATTTAACACTTTAAGGCTTGCAAGCTGCTTTACATGGGTCGTCTCATTTAATAAATGTATGCTTGTGGATTGACTGTGAGAGATGGAGTATGAAGAAATTACACTTGTATAACAAAGCTGTACTTGTACTTCGCATCAAATTACCTACTAGGTGATGATTTTTTTTTTGTTGGCTGCAGCTCTCAAGGTTATGTTCTGCATCTGATGAAATCTTTTTTGAGTATGAAAGCAGCACACTTACATTCCTTTATGTGTTTTTTTTTGTTATTATTCAGTTGTTTTTTCAGTTCTGTCTGACCTGCATGTGTACTGGTGTAGAATTTGGCTTTTGGCTTTAGAATAAGTAAAGAGGACCCCAAACTACTTCTAATTTGTGTCTGGTTCATACTTAACACTTTAATATTGAAGGCAAGTGGCTTGTTCCTTAGAATAATAATGACAGTTAATATTTATGTGTTTATGTAGCTAAGTCGTATGTTTTCATATTTAACACTTTATTAGGACAACTTGTTACATGAAATAATAAAACTGACCACTGCATAAGCTTTAAGATTTACAAAGGGCTTTACTAAACTACTAGATCTCAGAATTTTATTGTAGCCTTTAAACTGATAAGCCTCAGTGATTCCTCTACCTCTTAGCCCCATCTACTCATTTCTTTTGTGTTTCATCTGGTTACAGATAACAGACTTTTAGGTTGCAATAAGTATTTCATTTAGAGATATAAGTAAATAATCAGAATACAATGAGGTTAGGGACTTTCACTTTTCTCTTTGTGAAGGATACAAAATACCTAGGGGAATGCTTGGCATTTAGAGGAGTCTAATAAACACTTTTTTGTTAATGGGATTATGACCAACACAACTACTACTATGCTCCTTCCAGGTTACTATTAAAAACTAGTAAATATTAGGAGATATTTATTGGTTCAGTATTTTCTCTTGGAAATAAGAGAAGGTTGGGGCAGGCTTCTTATAGAAAGTGGTATTTTACTTGCAACTTAAAGCAAGTCAGAGGGGTCAGTAGCTGGAATAACAAGAGTGGAGGAGGGACAGAGAGTGTTTCAGGACTGGGAGACAGCCAGAGATAATGCCTGGAGCTAGAGTTGGAGTGTCTTGTTCATGGAACAAGGTCTGTGTCACATCTCAAACTTAGCTCATTCTATGAGTGGATCTGGAGTTAGAAAGACTTGACTTAAAATTCTCCCTCAGACTGGTACTACTTGTATAACCCTGGTTAAACTCACTTAACAACTCTTTGCTTTTGTTTCTCCATTTCCAAAACGTGGATAATAGCACCTATCTCCCTGGATTGTTGTGAGAACAAAATGAGATGTTTTTTAAAAAATATATTTTGTTTTAATCGGCCAATATCTTCCTTACTCTTCCATTCCAACTCCTGCAATTGAGAACACAAGAAAAACAAAACTTATTACAAACATGTATAGTTGATCAAAATGAATTTCTACGTTAGCCATGTAATTTAAATGAATTTTTATACTGGCCGTGTCAAAAATTTTTGTTTCATTCTACATTGAGTCCTTTACCTCTCTATCAGGAGGCACATAGTCAGCACTATTACCTATCGTAATTATTATTAACTACTATTGTTATTATTATTCCTTCCTTAGCACCATCTCTTAAAATCTTTAATCTTTAAAATTCAGCTCTAGCACCACCATCTACATAAGGCCTTTCTGATCACCCAGCTTCCATTGCCATCTATCCCTCCAAAATCATCTCATATCTACTTTTGAATATTTTGGGGCATTCATGTAGCATGTTTCTTCATTAGTCCTGGTTGTTAAGAGTTCAACACAATAGTATTCCATCATATTTATATGTGATTTATATTCATTCTCCAGTTTATGGACACCCCCTCAGATTCCCATTCTTTGCCACATGAGGTAATATTTGTAAAGTGCTTTGCAAACCTAACCTCCAGGTATTAACTAACCATGTTAGTTATTACTATTCCCTAGGGCCACCTCAGTCTCCTATTCAATCACTTTGCCTCTGTCAGATTCCAAGCCCCTCAGGAAAGTCCTCCTGAGGCCCTCTTCTGATTGGTGACTACTTCTCCTGGAACACTATTTCAGAAAAGCCCCAGTCACTTCCTCTTTTCTGGCCACTTCCTCCACAGCCTTCTCCCCAACCACTGTATACATAGCCTTTCTTTACCTATTATTCATCCAAAACAGGACTCATTGTCTTTTCCCTCAAACTCATTCCCCTTCTGAACTTCACCTTTCCTGTAGAAGGCACCACAAGAAGTGGCAGAAGGCACCACCCAGGTATGCAGCCTGTGTCATCCATTATTCTACTGTCACTCACCCCATATGTACAATCAGTTGTCATTTCTAGTCTTTACATCTTTTCACCCAGTTAGACACAACCCCATTCTCTCCATTCACCCACTTACTATTCCAGTTCAGTATGTTATTATTTCTCTACCATTTCTGGGCTGGACAATGGGAATAATTTTCAACCTGGAAAGACTTATGTGGACTGATGCTGAGTGAGGTGAGCAGAACCAGGAGAACATTGTACACAGTAACAGCTGCCTTGTGTGATGACTTTAATAGACTTAGCCCTTCTCAGCAATGCAAGGATCTCCGGAAGTCTCCAGATGGAAAATGCTATCCACATCTAGAGAAAGAACTATGGAGTTTGAATGCAGATCGAAGCATACTATTTGCTCTTTTTTTTCCTTCTCTTTTGTTTCCTGTTTCTTGTGGTTGCTCCTATTGGTTCTAATTCTTCCTTACAACATGACTAATGTGAAAATATGTTTAATAGAAATGTATATGTAGAGCCTCTATCAGATTGGATGCCGTCTTGGTGGAGGGAGGGTGGGAGGAAGGGGGAGAAAAATTTAAAACTCAAAAGTGTATGGAAGTGATGGTTGAAAACTAAAAATAAATTAATTTTAAAAAGAGGAATAATTTTCTTATTGACTTCTCTGTTTCACTGCTGTCCTCATTCCAACCCAACCTCCACATAGCAACTGTTAAGAGTGAGTTTCCTAAAGTGCAAGTCTGACTTTGTTACTTCCCTACTTAGTTAACACCCTGGCTCCCTCTAGTATGGATTCTAAATTCTTCTGATATTTAAAGTCCTTCACAATTCTTTCTCAATCTATCTTTCCAGCTTTGTTTCATATTTAGTCTTCTTTGTGTCACTTGTGTGCAGTAAAACTGGCCTTCTTAGTATTCTTCATACAGGGCACTCTATCTTTCTATGCCTTGGTACAAGCTGCTTCCTGTGTCTAGAATATCTGGGGCAGCTAGGTGGCAGAATGGATAGAGCACTGGAGTCAGGAAAACCTGAGTTCAAATGTGGTCTCAAACACCAGCTGTGTGATCCTGAGCAGGTCACTTAACCTTATTTCCTCATCTTTAAAATGGGAATAATAACACCTATCTTGCACATTGTTGTGAGAATCAAATGAGATGATAATTGTAAAGTGTTTAGCACAGTTTCTGTAACATATAGTAAGCAATATATAAATGTTAGCAATGATTATTATTACTCCTTCCTTACCACTACCTCTTAAAATCTCTAATCTTTTTTCAAGACTCAGTTTAAGCACTTCTATCTACATAAGACTTCTCTGATCCCCCAGCTTCCAGTGCTATCCATCCTTCCAAAATCATCTTGTATCTATATTTTTGTGTGTATACAACACGTATGTAATGTTATATTTTTGCTGTACACACATCTCCACTGGATGAATGTAAGCTCCTTGAGGGCAGATATTGTTTCACTTTTATATTTGTATACTTAGTGCCTACTACACAGTAGTACTTATATGCTTACTGTTGTTGTTCATTCCTTGTTTTCAAAGAGTACTAATGACATTACATTGAGCAGTCTTGACTTTTGTGTGAATTGGATTTAAGTGAGGTAGAGTAGTGAAAAGTTGTCAGCCTCATTCTCTCTTCCAGAATCATCCAAGTCCAGTGGCAGGATAAAAGTCAAGATGACTAGCAATGCAGTGGATGACCTTGGCATCTTTCATCTCTGACCAAGCTTCAGCCATCTTCATGGTCATTGGAACGTGCACAGGGTAGGCATTCCCTTAAGTCACCAGTGGTTTGAAACCTGTTGGCTACCCTCAACCTGGTTTAGCCCATCTGGTCCTTAGAGTACAGCAGCAAAACAACTGGGATTGCCTCCTTTTTAGTGTTATACACCTTGATAAAATCACATCTGTCTTTGAGGTTGGACCATTTGACCATGCTAAGGACTCTACAGGTAAGAACCTCTCTTTTCCCAGTTTTCAGTAGCAGTGATTCCTTAGGAGGTAGGCACTACAACATTGGCAGAGATGGTTGCCAGGTCACACCTCCACAAGGATTGCTTCCTTGCATGGTGACTGTGGGGGCTGGGCTGGAAACAGGGTAAGTAGCTAGGCAGGGGGTAGATGTTGCTATTTCTGGGTCAATTGGGCTTAGGGTACTAAACTGTTTCCCCTGGTGTCTGTGTGAATGGTGAGGGACATAGAAGTCTGGAAGGGATTTAAGAGGCTATTGAGTTCAATCCCCTTAGTTTTCAAATGAGGAATCTGAGGTCCAGGGAGATTAAGCAATTTGCCTGGAGAACCAGAGCTAATAAGCACCAGAGGTGGGATTTGAACTCAGATCCTCTGACTCCAGAGCCAGTGCCTTTTCTACTGTACCATAAGGACTTTGTCTTATATAAATGTAATCTCTCTGCACCCGTACCCCCCAGTGTTTCATGTGGTGTTCTTTTTGCACACAGTAGACTATTAATAATTGTTTGTTGAATGAAGTAATAAAGGTCAAAACTCATTCCAATCAATACCATGATTATAATAATGATAATAATAGCTAGCATTTATATAGCACCTGATGTATACCAAGTTTAGCCCATCTCCTTGGATGGTTTTACTGGGGTGTGGTTGCTGTGCATGCTACAGTTTCTTGGTGCCACAGGTAAAAGTTAGGTGACAGGTAGACACCAAAGGTAGGTGAACAGCCCTAAAAAGGGCTCAGGAAGCCCTCACACTAGAGGTGGTTGTCCTCCCTGAACACCCCATACACCATTTGCAAACCATTACCAAATGCTTACTGATTATTATAGTGCAGTATACCTAGCAGTTGCCCTTTGTAGGCACTTAATAAATGCTGAGTAAATACAACCCCCCATAATAATTTAATGTTTCACCATTATCCAAGTTCTACATTTATACTCATTTTATTTTGTTTATAGTGATTCTATAAAAGATCTCAAAGCATTATTAAGTAAATTTAGCAATTAAAATATAATTTTACTATGCTAATACAGGGTGTTGTTTAAACAATCTCATTCAAGTATCTGAGTGTAAACTGGATCTAAATGGGATTTCTAACCTTATTAGGGTATCCTATAAGGATATCTGGGTTTTCACTCTATCTGAGAAAATATAGTCCACTAGCTATGCAGCGTTATAATGAAAGGAAGACTGAAATGAATACCAAACAGGAGACCCAGTTTCTAGTTTAATTCTACCTATAAGTCACCATCAGACCTTAGACAAATCGCTTAACCTCTTTGAACTTCAATTAATAAACTAGTATTTATTAGGACATAAACAAATATGTACATACAAGATATATTCAGGGCAGATTGAAAATTAACTTAGAAGTGAAAGTTTCACTTTCCTCATCTATAAGCCTTTCCTAATAGAACCATTTTAAAGTGGAATGGGTTTTCCCTCCATTAGTGTTTGGCAGACCACTTGTTGAGAATGTTATTGGTACTAATTGGGGTACATAGTGGAGTAGACAGCCTCTGAATTCCGTGAAATAATAAGTAAAAGAAAGGAATAGCTACCTAAGTAGAGAGCAAAATTGTTTAAAATACCAGATTTTCCTTATGCAATATTAAACAGCACAAAACATCAATATTTTGTTTAGCTTATTTGGTAGTCTTTTTTTTTTAAGGCAATTGGGGTTAAGTGACTTGCCCAAGGTCACACAGCTAGTAAGACTTGGCAGTCTTAATGAATCACACTGTGTAGACTCTGGAGTCTGGACTCTAGACTCTAGAGGAATATAAGTTCTTTGAATACAGGAGATGCTTGATTTTTGTCCTTGTATCTCTAGATCTTGCACATTGCTTTTTACATACAGGTGCTTAATAAATTTTTGTGAGTTGATGTTTTCTTAGGCAATATCATTTTCCTTATTCCCAATTTTACATAATGGTTAAATAATGCTTTCTTGAGTAATAATAATCTTAGTTTTCTACCTGGTAATAACAATAGTATTTTCTTTGTGCACTTAAAAATGTTTTGTAATGTTATACCTGACTTTAATCTCAGTTGGATTTTGAAGAATAAGATACCTTGCACATTTAACACATGCACAATATTGTAGTGTAGTAGGGGCTTCTCACAAGTTGCTGTGTAAAGCTGCTGCAGGACATTCAACTTGTGCTACAGGAGGCTCAACACTTCAAAATAGCCAACTTTTCTACTCAGAGAAGATGGGATTAAGTACTTTTAACACTTCTACAATTCAAGTACTTTTAGCACTCAGAAATACTTTGTAAATTTACTAAAGTATTTAACTCAGTCCTCTGAGTAAAAAAACAAACCTCTCTAGCAGCTTTTTAAAATTGTTGTTTAATTGTTTTCATTCTTGTTCCACTCTTCATGAGCCCATGTGGGGTTTTCTTGGCAAAGACACTGGAGTGGTTTGCCATTTCCTTCTCCATCTTGTTTTACAAATGAGAAAACAGAGGCAAACAGGGTTAAGTGACTTGCTCAGGGTCACACAGTAAGTGTCTGAGGTCAGATTTGAACTCAGGAAGATGAGTCTTCCTGTCTTGGGTCCAGCACTTTATCCACTGTGTCATCTAGCTGCCCAAGAAGCTTTAAAAAGCAACATCTGAAAAGTCTTTCCCACTATACTGCATTATATATAAGTGATTAAATAGTCGGAAGAAATGAAAATGATTGGCAGCACATGGATATAATAAGGCTTTAAAGGGTTTATTCAGAAAGTACTCAAATTGGTTTTCCCCTTTTAAAAAAAAATCAGACTAATGTTATTTTGTTAGTTTTTTTAAAAAATGGCTAGCTTTGTTTATCAGTTTAATTCTTTGCTTTCAATTTTATTAATCTCTTCATTGATTTTAATAATTTCAACTTTTTTGCTTAGGTGGGAGGTTTTGATTTATTGTTTTCAAGGTTTTGTTCGTTGCATGCTCAATTCGTTGATTTTTTCTTTTATTCATAAAAATGTTTAGAGAGAGAAAATCTCCCCTGAGAACTGTTTCAGTTATATCCTGTACATTTTGGTATGTTGTTCAATCAGTGTCACTTTCTTTGATGAAATTTTCTGGTGTTCCTATAATTTGTTCTCTGATCCACCAGTTCTTTGAAATTATGTTATTTTGTTTCTAATTATTTCTTCAAGGGCCCTTTGTTGAATATAATTTTTCATTGCATTGTTATCAGTAAAGAAGGTGTTTAATATTTTTGCTTTTCTACATTTTGAGAGGAGGTCTTTTTGCCCCAAAACATGGTCAGTTTTTGTAAAGATGCCCTGTACAGTTGAAATTCCTTTCTATACCCATTCAATAATCATAAAAGACTGATCATCTTTGATGTTTTTCTTAAAATTGTACTTAGGTCCTCAACATCTTTTTTGTCTGAAAGGGGGTATATTAAAGCTGCTGATTCGTGCAGTTTCACTATTCACTATTATTCCCTCCATTTTGATTTTTCCTTTATTTAAATGTTACACTATTTGGTACATATATATTATATATCAATATTTATTTATTACCTATGGTGCCTACAAGCAAATGATAATGTTCTTGCTTATCTATTTTTATCATGTCTATATTTACTGTAGCGTTGTATGAAACCATATTTGCTATCCTTGATATTTTGAGTTCAACTGAAGCATAACAATTTTTATCATGTCTATGTCGACTGTAGCCTTGTAGAAATTATGTTTGTTATCCTTGATATTTTGAGTTCAACTGAAGCATAACAGATTTTACTCCAGCCTTTCATTTTAACTTTGTGAATCTTTATGTTTCAAGTGTGTTTCTTGTAAACAGCATATTGTTAGGTTTTGTTATGTAATTCCATCTGCTATCTTCTTCAGTTTTATGGGTAAGTTTATGTGAATAGTCACATATATGATTGTTAACTGTATATTTCTTTCCATTCTGTCCTCTTGTACTTTTTCTTCCCAATATTCCCAACTCTCTGTTTTTACAAATAAGGTGGTAAAATAGAAGTTTGACTGACACATGATCTATAAATGAAATAGGCTGTTTTTACAGTGTTGCAGTTCTCTTACCTTTGCCCTGCTCCTGATCCCAGGTTTCACTTTTTTCAGCTTCCCTTTTAATCCTCCATAATCTTCCTCTCTCTTATGTTTAAGTTTTTTTTCCCCTTTTGACTATTCCTTTAACTATTCTGACCTCACTCTTAAACCTTCCTCTCCTTCTCCCTTTTCCCTGTCGCTTCTTATTTCCCTTTTCAGTTTAATGCATTTCTTTGCCAAGATTTGTGTGTGTAGGCTGGATTTTTAAGTGTTTTCTATCTTCCTTTATCTGGTTCAGGAGAGAGTGAGGTTCACAGGATGTCAATTCCCCTCATCCCTTCCTTCATATTTGAATACCACTCATATTATGCACTTTTAATATTATGTTGATTTTCTTTCCCTTCCTCATCTTTTATTTCCCAGTACAGTCTCCTATCTTTCTCATTTTTGTTCTTTCTTGAGGCCATCAGAAATGAATGAAAACATCCACAGGACCTCTTTCATATTTACTTTTCTCTATGATCCTCAAATATATTGGGCTTCTGAGAATTCATTTGTTTCTTATCCCCCCCTCCATTAGCATGTAAACAATCCATCCCCTCATATTACCTTCCAAATAAACAAAAGAGTTTACCTTTCTGTTTATCTCAGCTCCTGTATTTCCATTTCAAAATGTCTACTAACTTTTGGCTTCCTCAAGAATGCTTGGGAACCTTCAATTTCATTAAAGATCCATTCCCCTCTACCTCGGACACTGCCCCCTTCACCTTCCCCTCACATTCTTAACTTTGCTGGATATGTTATTCTTTGTTGTAAGCCTTTATCTTTTGCCTTTTGTAATATTGTATCTAAGCTCTTATCTGCTTTAAAATGACAGGTGCTAAGTGTTGTGTGACTTTCGCTTCAACTCCTTGGTATTTGAACTTATTTTTATCTACTCTGGATTTTATCTACAATGTTCCCAGAAGTTTTTGTTTTAGGTTTTTATGTGGTAAACCAGTGGATTCTTTTCTGTTTTTACATTACTCCCTGGTTCTGAATTTTGGGCAGTTTTCATTTGTAATTTCTTAAAATATTGTATTCAAGGTTCTTTTGGGGAAGTCATAATTTTTAGATAGTTTGATAATTCTTAGATTATCTTTCCTTGATTTATTTTCTAGGTCAATTGATTTTGGTATTATATATTTTTATATTTCTGTTCCCCCCATTTTGAAATTTTGTTTTAATATTTTTTATCATCATTGGTTCATCATTAGTTAGAACTTGGAATTTTGTTTATTCTAAAGTGTCAGTTCTCTTTTCCAATTCTTTCCTCCCTACCAATTCCACTTCTGATTTCTTATTTAATTGGACTTGTAGGGTTGTTCTCTTTTAATTGGACTTCTTTTGGGGCCACTTTCTTCTTTGGGATTTACCCCAGGTCATCTTTTACTCAAAAGCATTTCTGCATAGTCTTTGGTGTTTCCTTTCATTTTGTCATCTTGGCAGCCTCAGTGTCTAGAGCAAGGAGTCTGTGCCTGGGTCAAACTCCATTCCTACTTTCCTAAATGGCATGGGCAGGTCTTGCCTGATCATAGTGGCCAAGACTAGGATCACCTTTCAAGAACTAGAGGGGAAGGTGAGGAATAGGATAAGTGGGGGTGCTAGTAGAAGGGTGTTTAGGAGGATAAGGGAAGGATCCTTAGGGGGACAATTAAGTTAAGTAATAGGAGGGTAAGGTGGTGGGTAGAAGTAAAGTAGAGGAGTCAGGAGAGATAGGAAATAAGAGATACACACAAATATAAAATAAAGATCAGGAGTATAATTTTTTAGGGAAAAAAACGGGGGTAGTAATCATGATCTCAGACAAAGTTAAAGCTAAAATAGATTTAATTAAAAGAAAAAACAGGGAAACTACACTATATGTCAGCCATATTAATCTGTCTTATTTTAGACTATTTAAAATAAGTAGACAGTATAAGGTTGCTGTGGTATAGGAAATTGATGAGTTGGTAGACTTAGAAAAATATGGAAAGACCTGGACTTAAGAAGAAACAGGTTATCCATCCTCAGAGAAACAGAGGACAAATAAGTATAATAAAGTCCTACATAGATGCATGTAAATTTATATGTCTATGTATGAGTATGATTATAGATATCTAAATATATGCATGTATATGTAAATGTATATGTAATATATATAATGTGTGTATATGTAAATATGTGTATGCATGTGCATATGCATGTATATATCTTTCTATGTACATATGCTTGTTTGTGTATGTGTATATGTGTGTGTACATATGTATATGTATACACACACATAGATCTGTGCTTAATTGTAGCCTTCTAGGAGGGTAAGGGGGGAAAAAGAATAAAGTAAAGAGTGAACAGCAGAGAAAACTTACAAGGAAGCAAAGAAAATATAGACAGCTGTGAACACAATGCATAGTATTTATTATATAGGCTTTCTTGAAATGGAAATTTATGCTCTATATTTTGAATCCTCTCATGTTCTGCTGTGTACATGACAATGCTTTTTTTCTTTTTTCTTTTGTATTTAAGTTTATATTTCTTTTTCTTTTTTTGTGTATTTAAGTTTAAAATAAATTAATAAAAAATCATTTTTTTAAAAAGAAGAATTCTGGGACTATTCCTGCAGTGAACTCTGCCTATGGCCTCTGTCTTACTACAGTGTTTCAGTGTTCACCGTTTCTTAGACTTTGCTTAGGGGCCCTTTTCCCTGCTTTGGAGATCAGGTGCTGTTCCCAGCCTGGGTTAGGCCTAAGGCCTCCCTTTTGCCACAGGGGTCTGGGGCTGTCCTTGATGTTCTCTTTGCTTGGGAGGCTTTCTTCTTTCTTTTGGGCTCAGGGGCTTCTCTCATGTTGGGCTCTGCCTAGGACCTGCTTCTTGCTATAGGGATTCCAGGTTGCCTCCTATGTGAGATTCTACCTGAATTCTTTCCCCACTAACTGTGGGATCCAGAGCTGTCCCTGCACTGAGCTCCCACCACTGACTGGGCTTTGGGGTTGTCCCCGCACGATCTTTTCCCGGTGCCCCTTTTCTGCTACTGAGCTAGAGGCACAATAGAACTTTCTAGTTGCTCCTGGGCTGCTTTTTGGACAGCTTTTGACCTTCCCTGGCTGGCTTACTTTGGGATTCCAGTGGTCCTCCTGTGTCACCCCTAGGCTGGGTAGAGGAGTCTATGGATTATTCTTTTCTTATGTACTTTGTATATACTTATCTGTATTCATATTGTTTTGCTGTAGGACAATGCAAGCTCTCTGAAAGCAGGGACTGTTTCATTTTTGCCTTTGTATTCCCCAAACCTAATACATTACCTGGCACATTGTAGGCTTTTGATAAATGTTTGTGGAAAGAGTGAATCAAAATAAAGCTATACTTTGACTACTACTTGAACCATGCAGGGCCACTGGGAAAGGGGTTGACTCTCTTGAAAACCAAAATGCAAAATTCCCTTTTTGGGAAGCTTCAGCCTTAAGGTAGTATTGTAAATTTGAAGGCAACTTTAGGATATAGAGATCACCAGAAGGTGAGAGATCCACTATTTATTGATCCCAAATAGTTTCCCCATTTGATGCAGGGGTGAGAGAAATTATTATTTTGCTATTATATTAACAACCTATTATTTAATCCCTTTATTTCCCCATTCAAGGACCAGCCCCTGTAGGTCAGTTAGCCAGTCTGAAGGACAGGGCTGAAGGAGGTGATTGCCCTAATTCTTAGGGTACATACTCCATGATTTGGGAAGTACACCACCCAGCAAGGAGACATTGCTTCTGTTTAGGGTGTAAAAGGAATCTAATCTAGGTGAATTCTTTCCACTAGGAAATAAGCCCATGGCATTGCACCCTTCTGTTGGAGTTTAGGGTGACCCTGCTTATGAAGGAGAAAAACAACCAAAGTGGTCTGGGTGGAGATGGATTCCTTTGTCCAGATTGCTGAAGGTCTCTGAGTTTCATAATCAAGCTACTTCTTCATTTAGTTGTCTGCCAATCAGATTTGATTTCCCCTGTCAGGGGCATTCCCTTTCCAAAAAAAAAAATATTTAAGGCATTTTAGTGTCTCCATTAGGTTTTTTTGGTTATGGAGAGAAATCACTAGCCATCAATTTATTGATTATTATCTAGCCTAATTAAGAAATTGATTATTAATCAGAAACTGTCTCTCACAGCTGAAAGCCTATTTTCTCCTTTAAGAGGAGATTTAAATTTAGGATAGTACTATAAGTCTGAAGGATTGGATAGGCCCTAAGTGAAGAGGACTAGGACTTTTGGGGTGCTGCAAAATCCCCAACATCACGGTACCGGGCCCTGCTGAATGAATTCAACTCAAATCTTCAGCCAGAGGAAAAGTTTATTAGTGATAAATCACATAGACCAGGTGACCACCGTAAAGAGGAGCGGGCATGAGAGGTTCTCAGCCTTGTGGGCCTGAGATTCTCAGCATCTGAATGAGGGCCAAGGTGGATCTTAAATACTAAAGTAACTTTGGGTGGCCAGAGAAGGGGGTTGGGAAAAGGGTCTAGGTAAGAATTCTAATTGGGGAGGTCTGAGAGATTGAATAGACAATGGCAATAGCTAATGGAGGGAACAGGAAGGCAGAAGTTTGAAAGGTATCTGCACAAAATCAAGGTGGGGCTAGGACTTTCAAAAGGAGATAAGGGGACTTAATAAGGAACAGTTTGAGACCAGAGAAGGCTTTTCTGGGGCCTATAGACAAAAGGGAGCCAGATTCTTTTAGGGTGCATCTGAATAAGATTAAAAGGTAAGGCTAAGGCTTTCAAAGGGAGATGAGGGTTTGGGGCCTGTGAGTCAGATTCCCTTTGGGGCAAAAGGGAAGATCTTGGCTTGGGCCCTGCCCCCATCACTAAGGGAAGGTGATGCTTTCTAGAGAGTGAAAGTACATTTTTGTAATTGTTTATGCATTCAAGTGAGAATGAGCTATTCTGTATTCCATGTCTGAGTAGTTTGATGTTTGTATGGAAACTATAAATTTCTATACAAAGTTTGTTCAGTCATCTCCCAGTTAAAGGACATACATTTTAATTCCAGAGTTTTAAAACTTAATTTAATTTTTTTTTTGCTGCAAATATAATTTTTATATAATTTACTGGAAATATCTATCTATCTATATTTTACTGCTGCTACATATTTTATGTATAAACAATGTCTGATCTCCTTTGGAAAATATACCTATCAGCAGGATTTCTGGGTCAAAATGTATGGATGTTTTAGTCACTTTTTAAAAAGTAGAATAATTCCAGGTTATTTTTCAGAATGATTAGAGTAAGTCACAGCTCTACTAACAGTAAGTTAATGTGCCTGTCTTTCCACAACCTTTGAAACATTTACAATTTCCATATTTTTCCATCTTTGTAAATTTTCTGAATGTAAGGTGAGATGTCAGAGTTGTTTGATTTGCATTTCTTTTGTTACTAGTGGTTAAGAGCAATATTTCAAATGGTTGTTTATAGTTTTAAAATCTCCTTTTGAGAACTGTTTGTTCACATGCTTTGACCACTTATCTGTTAATGAATGACTAAACAGACTGTGGTACGTGATTATAATGGAGTGTTACTGGTTGTATGAAACAACAAATATTAAAAATGAAAAAATGCAGATATTAGATGGGAAAATATATGAATTGATGTGAAGTAAGCAAAACCAGAAAATGATATCCACAATGACTATAACAAAAAAAAAGAAACAAAAAGTAATATTTACACCATGTAAACATAATGATCACATAATGATAAAATTTGGCTCTGAAAAAGAGAAGAGAAAATGTACTTCCCTCTCTTCTTTGTATGGGTGTGGAACATTTCATATGTAAGATCTTGTTGCTGAGTGCTTATTTTCTTTCTATCTTTTTTATAAGGAGTGGCTTTCTGGGGAAGCAATAGGAGAAGAGAATAATTGGAAATGAAGATAATGTAAAGACAAAGTTATCAATTATCAATTTTAAATTCTATATCAAAATAAGTTAATTATAATAGAATTAAGTTGTAAAAAAATAAAATTTCCCTTCATTCAAAGGACTCAAAATTTCCTGATCTCTTTTTCTCTCTGATGCTAGAGAATGTTGTAAATTGTATTATTTTTCATGAGTTTTGAGCTTATATGTATATATGTGTACATATATATGTAAATATAAGCAATTATAAATATAATTCATACATATCTGTTAAATCAATGTCACTCATATAAATAATTTGAAAACTGATTATTACCTGTTCCTTCTACATATCATAAATGATTGAACTATGTTGTATATTATTATTGTAGAGAGTAACTTTGAATAAAATAAATTTATTCAGTAGGTGCCAATTTCTCACGCTCTGTAACTTTGCTGGGATGCCACTCAAATTAAAAAAAACACAGGTATCCAAGGAGAAACAGAAAGTTAATTTATTATTATTATTTCAAACCTTGAGATTTGGGTGTCCCTCCACCAGAATACTCTGATGAAAGGAGACACAGACAGAAGCAAAGGACCTGATTATATACCCTAATGGGCAAATTCCCCCCTCCCACCAACTGGCCAATATTTGGCTCACATTCTCAATGTCCATAGAAACTGAAGACAAAACAATGAACACAATATACATATCTATATTTCTTAGTTTGCTGAAGTAATACCAAAGAAGCAATTAAAGATGTGCAGTCAAGCTAGACACTGTACTGTACAGCCAGGTCACCATGACCAAAATATAGCAACAGGTGCATCAACAAAATACAGGGGGGGCTTCTTCAGGAGTTTCAGGCTTGGCAAACTTTACTTAACAATGGCATAAGGGGGGGTACTTGGGGGTGAATTCCCGTAAATCAGGTGATTTCTAGTAAATTGAAATGCCTGCCTTGAGTCTAATACAATTTCTATTTATTCTTCTAAGAAGTTTTCACAGGACTCTCATCCCACTCAGCCTTATCCCAAACCTTAATCACACTGAGGAGTCTTCACTGGGACATTCCATTCAACTTCATGAAACACTCATCTTCTAAGATAGCTCTCACTAGTGTTGTTATAATTCTACACTTTGTAATATAGCATTAAACAATAGATCTGTTCATTGATCCGCTAGACCATGTCACAATTTTGGCAGCATTTGGCTTTTTAAAAAGTTAGTTGTCTAAAATTTTTGCTGTCAAAACATGATTGCTCAGAAGGAAAATGGTTTTCTGAGGCATTTTATTAGGGATTAAAATCACCTTACCATTTTCAAAAGGAAGAATTTTAGGAAATAAAAAGGCCTTAGAAGTCACCTATTCCAACCTCTTTATTTTAAAGATAAAAGAAACTGAGGCCTAGAGGGGGTATGACTTGTCTAAGGTCATATAGCCACTACACTGGTCTAAATGTAGGTCAGATCCCTAAAATGAAATGCCTTTGAAAATATAGGTGTTGAGGGAGGAAGGAGACATTTATTCTTTCTCTCATAGTTGTAGTCACAGAAAGCAAAAAGAAGATAACAAAGGAAGTATGGCATGAATACATTAACAAGTGCTTACACTTTCCTCCCCTCTTGAATGCCTTACTCTGATGAAATGAAAGGGAACATCCTTTGGGTAAGCAAAAATTGGACATGTTGCATAGTTTTATACAATGAGTTTGGCAGGATGAGTAAGTCCAAGTTGGAGACATAAGTGGAAAAGAAACCCTGAAACCCAGTCTCTGAGGGGGAATAACTCTTGATGGGGGAAGGAGAGGATCTCCCCTCCCCCATGTAATTTTGAAATAAAAACTCAATGAGTAAGAAAAATTGCATTCAGCAAGGAGCAGATGTATGCTGTCAAAGAAATAGCTACAGAAAGGCAGTCACTTGAGAGAGTGGAAGCAGCTGAGAGTTTGACCTCAGGCAACAGAGAAGGGAGTCATCTATGGATTCAGAGAAAGATAGCTCTGGCTATCCATGGTCAAGCTGTGAAGAAGAGCAGACCCTGAGGGCCCACCTGAGTAACTTGCTTAGCAAAGATATTGCACATAATGGGAAGCTTTGTGAGGGCTTGCCTAGGAGGTAAAGAACCTCCGGGCTTCATAGTACTAGAATAGTGAATAGTATTGGCTGCCTATGTTCCCCATGGTATGGATTATTGCCATTGCACTTTAAACTTGGGCTTACTTTTCCTGCAGTTGCTATGTATAATTGTGGGAGAATAGATCCCAGGTATGGAGGGAATTTTTTGTAACTACTACAGTTACTAGGGCATTCTAACAATTGTCTTTGCTATGAGTTAATTGTATGTACTGATTGTTAACGGAAGGTACATTGCTGGGGAAGGGGGTAGGATTCTAGGTCAACTCTAGAATCCAAAAGTAGTAGTCACTACTTTTTGGCATGTAGTACAGAAGGGGTGTTATATAGGTATACACTGAAAAAATATTTATGCATAATTGTCACATATTTCCTATAAAATGTATTAAGATTTCTTTCAATTCAAATAAAGATATTGATAGATGGATGGATAGATTGCCAAAGCCTAATCAGTTTTGATGGGTTTGGGGAAAGATGGAGGATGTGGGTATGCCTGTAGGTATTTCCTAGAGAGTTGAGAACAAGATCTAGTTCTGGGTACTTGTCGAATCATTCATATCTCCATGAGGATGAATAATTACATCTCAGACACTGGGAATAATTTGATAATTGGGCTAGTAATAAGAGTCAGAAATGACCTTTTGTGCTGGGCTTACAAAATGGAAATGAGAAAATTGCAACTATCCTTTTAGAGAAGTTCAAAGTGAAAGTTAAATACAAAACCAAAACCAAAGAGGAATAACATGTATAGTCTTACAATGTTCCATTTGGAAGCTATTAATGGTAACCTTAGATCAGAAGCACAGTGAAGTTTCACATGTGCTCACTCACACAACTGAAAGATTCTGAGAGGCAATAATAGTGAAGAGGTGTAGGACTTCTGGGGTGCTGGGGGACCCCAAGATCACAGTACCATGCCCTGCCGGAAAGAATTCAACTCAAATCTTCTTCAGCCAGAGGAAAAGTTTATTAGTGATAAAACACTTAGGGCTCGGTGATGCCCGTAAGGATGAATTGGCACAAGAGGTTCTCAGCCTTGTGAGCCTGAGATTCTCAGCCCCAAATGAGGGCCGGGGTAGATCTTATATACTTTGGGTGACCAGGGAAGGGTCTGGGAAAAGGTTCTGGGTGTGAATTCCCAGAGACAGGAATGTCTAAGAGATTGAATAGACAATGGGAATAGATAATGAAGGAACTGAAAGGCATCTGAATGAGATTAAAAGGTAGGCTAAGGCTTTCAAAGGGAGATGAGGGGCTGGGGCCTGTAGACAAGGGGAGCCAGATTCCCTTTGGGGCAAGGGGCAAAGACCTCAGCTTGGACCACACCCCATCAATAGGACTTTCTGCTGCAGGAGAGTTTAGTATTCTCAATTAGTAGATCTGCCATGAAAAGACAATACCATAACCTCTAATTATCTAAATATCCTGTGGTGTGAGTAAATGGGTTCCCAGTTCCTATTTAAGCCCTTAGGTTATAAATATAAATATAAATATATATATATATATATATATATATATATATATATATATATATATATATATATATGAAGAATAGGATAGCCTTCATTTCACTCCACAGAAAATTACAAAACAACTTAAAGGACTCTTAGAAGCCCATGAACACTGATGTAATTCTCCCCTTTCTGGTTTGTTTCACTTTCACTTCAGGTACCTATAATCTCTCATTGAAGTGATAGCTGTGGAGAGATGAATCAACTGGCTGAGTGATGGGACTTTATGAATTTCAGCCTTTTAAAAAGAGTCAAGCATTCTTTGAGATCTAAAACATGGCCAAGGATCTGGAGGAGTAGTGATGGCCTGAATTATGATATGAAGAAGCAAGACCCTGGACTTTGTCCTTCACTTTTACTGTGAGTCTATTTAGACAGTGAAGATCCAATGAGAAAGGGGTTTGCCTCTGTCTCAATCTTGGTTTTGTCTCCTTCCTGGAAGGAGTCTAAGCCTTAGTGTTAATACTACAAGACTTATTTTTTTATTTTTTTAGAAGAAAAAAACCTTTTACTGCCTTCCCCCCACCCTGAAAAAAAAAGGAGAGAGAAAAGAGCTTCTTAAACTGCTTTTCAGTATTTTAAGATCCTCATGAAAAATACTTCACTTTAAAACTGAAAGGAGGAACCCATAGATTTGTCTCATTTGAGGCCAAGTCCTGCTGCTCAGTTTCCCATCAAAAAAGCCTAAGGCAGTAATTGGAGGGTAACAGAAACCATTGTTGAGATCTCTCTCTGCACTTGTCTACATCTAATCAAATATTTCAGATGTCTTTGGCTAACTGGAAAAGCTAAGGAAGAACTAGGGAACTTTTAAGGAAATCAAACTGCATGTCTACAATGCTAGTTCTGGGAGGCAGAGGCAAAATCTGTTCACGGCCAGGGTGGGTTTTGAAGAAGTCAGTTTTCCACTTTTTCCTAGGGAGAGAACTCTGAAAGGATTATTTCTGAGATGTGCCTCAATTCTGTGGCCAGGAATGCTATGGCCTCACATTCTTCCAGGGCTTTACAGCAGACAGTTTCTGGTATCGTCGATGAATCATCACCATCTTCTCAATCTTCAAGTTTTTCACCTCAACTCTCCTTTTCTGGAAGGTCTTGCCAAGTTGGGCCAAAATGGCAGCCTGAAGGAAGAGTTTCGTCAACAGATTTTCCCACTTCTCTTTCTTCTCAATCATTTTCAATGACTTTTTTTATGGCCATTATTCGAAACCCTGCCAACTCCATACACTTCTCCAATAATGTCCACCAGCTTTCGGCCAGATTCAAAGAAACATACTGGAATTCGCTGTCATCTTTTACCTCAATTTTGATCTCTAGGCTCCTACCCATGAGCTCCTAAAAGCCGCTTCCTTCGTAGCCTTCTTGACCAGTTCTCCCACACTTGAGCCAGGTTCTTACTTCTCCTGACCAATGCTATCTTAACTTTGACTTGGGTCTGGCAGTTCTCAATTTCCTTATGTATGGCATGCTTTTTGGAAGAGTTCAGGATTAGGCAGGAGCCAGAGATGAAGAGCAGCAGCAAGGGACAGAGTTGTGATGAGGAAGAACAAACTTTGCCCTTGTCTTTCACTGATACTGAGAATTACAGTTATCCCTTCCACATCTGGGTGGGGTGGGGTGTGTGGTTTAGGGGTGTGGCACCCCCTCCATCTGCATAAGATTTTTTGGCCCTCCCTTCATTCTAGAGAATTATTATGATAATAAGAGATAAAATATGTTGATATAATACAATACTGTGTGCATATTTTATGCATTTCTGAGTTTCTAAACTTCTATGTCATCTGCTGACCTTCCTGTGTCATCTGTGACTTCCATAAACTCCCCCCAAAATTCCCATTTAATTTCTGTGTTGTGGTAAATATATATTTGGTAGCAGTTGCTCACCACATGAACTCAAGAGAGAAGATATTTCTTATAACACCTGGATGTTCTAATAAACCTGATCCATGATTAGGATTCTAACAAAGTTTCTCATAGGAAAAATTATATCAAAGCAACAGAGAAATAATTCATTTATACATTACAATCTTGTACATTCCTCTTAGGCCATAAAAGCTAAAAAGAAGGTAATTACATAATCACGTATTTCCTTCAACATCAAAAAAGTAAGACAAACTTAAACAGAGTCATAATCTCATATATCCCCTAAGGAAACAAACCCCATCAAACAATAAAAGATAAACTATATCAGGTGATAGATTAAACTACATTCAGAGGATTCTCAATTAGACTGATTGAGGAGGAGGATTTATATGTTGCCTAGGATCAGGGACAGTTGAGATTCTTCCTCTGGCTTCTTATTTGAGGAATGTTTGAGGTTATTAAGTAAATCTTTATGTCCCATAGGACAAGTTTTGGTCAGGTGAGGTTAATATTGAGATAGACTTTGAGTTAACCAAAACTTGGTGAAATGTGCCTAAGTCCCAAATAATAAAAATAAAATAAAAATTCCCATAACACAGGGGAAACCCTTGTGGGAATACAAGTCAAATGAGAGATTTTTGAGAGGCACTCTCCCCCTCAAGATTGAGCCCAGTCCATGTAACCCAAATTTTTGGTTCTGAGCCACAAGTTACAAAAGCATTATCACCTCTCTTTTACAGACAAGTAAAATAATTAACAAATAAACAAACATTTATTAATGTACCAGGTACTATGTTAAGTTCTGGGAATACAAAGAAAGGCAAAGTCAAGAAAACTAAGACTCAGGGAAGATAAGTAACTCATCTACTAAGGCCAGACATTTACTATGTGTCAAAGTCAGAATGATGAGGTCTAGAGGTTTAGGGGTGTTGGGTCCCCGAGATCACAACACGAAGGTCCTGTCTAAAAGAATTCAACCCACATCTTCTTTCAGCCAAAGACAAAATTTATTAGAGCATCCATTATATTGGGCAGACTCTTAAGGAGTCTGAACATTAGTAAGCTGTTGGCTACATTATAAGAATCTGAACAGTGGCTAGATTTTAAGAATCCCAACATTTTAATGGAGACAAGATGGACCTCATATATAGAAAGACTATGGTAGGGATCTAGGAGTGGCCATATAGTCTATGAGGTAATAGAACTCCATGGGTGTCCAAGGGAGAAGGAGCCTAAATAGCATTAAGGGTGGGAAGTGGTGGTGGTGGTGGTGGGATTTAGGGAAGTCTAGACTCAGTTAAGTGTAACAGAGAATTGGGAGATTGAGTATAGCCACAAAGAAAGGCCAGTTGATGGGATTATAGCCCCAGGCAAAAACCAGAGATTTGGCCCTCTGGGAAAGTCCAGGGTTTTTCCTTTTTGGGGTCTAGCTCCAATCCTTATCAGGAGGGATCTAGGAGTGGCCAAATAGTGTGGGGGGTGGGGAATGCAGCAGGGACTATGAAGTAATAGAATGCCAGGTACCTGGACCAAGTGGCCAAGGGAGAATGGAGCCTAAGTAGGATTAAAGGTGGGAAGTGGAGGGGGCCATGGGGAGATAAAACAATGGAGGGCCAGAGATTGGGCATAGCCACAATGAAAAGCCAGTTGATGGGATTATAGCCTCAGGCCAATGCCAGAGATTTGGCCATGTGGGAAAGTCCAGGGTCCCATCCTCATCAAGGATTCAACCCCAGGCTTCTCCTAACTCCAAGCCCAGCATTTAGTCTATTCCTGACAAATTCTGAATTTGTCAAATATCAACAAACAAAAACCTTTTCTTACACAAAGAACAGGAAATAGGATTGTGAGAGACTGTGAAATTCTATTTCATATTTAAAAGAATGTATATGATGAGGTTCTAGGTACACCCCAAAATGTTGAGGTACAAGGTCCTATCAAAAAAAATTCACTCAGGCTATCTCCAAATCAAGTATAGGCATTTATTGGGGGTAATACAACACACCAAACAGGCTCCTTTGCCCCTGAAGGGAGACGCAGCTTAAGGGAGACCCCAGCTTATCTCCCTTTCCCCCCAAGGGAGATAGCCACTTCAGGGAGACACTGGCTAACAGGAAATGTCCAAGAAAGGGGGATGCCTCCCACTTAAGGAGATACCACCTACTTAAAGAAGATGCCCACTAGCCAGGAGAGGCTAGGGATTCTTATAGAGTAAGACCTGCAGTGGACAGGGGAATAAGTAATCAGGGACAGTAGTTTCAAATTTTCTGGGCTTTATCTATTATTTTTCCATTGTCTTGCCCAGGTTGTCAGAGGCCCTATTGGTTTCTGTTATTTCATTGTACAGCCTACTTGAATCTAATTGTCTCCTAAAGTGGCTTTAAGTGGTACTTGAGATAATGAGCTTCTCATTAACCACTCTATTTGAATCTCATCAGTATATATTAAATTCAACACTGTAATTCAAACAGTCCTGGGCTTGTCTCTGTTCTCTGATGAACTTCCTTCTGTTTCATTGATTTTTCCCAATATTTCACTGAAGTTCTTTAGTATCTTTTCCTCTTCTTTTGGTATCACTCTTGCTATCCACCAAACCTATTTATAATTTTCCCCTCTCTCTGTAAAACTCTTTCCTGGAATAGTAAAGCAAAGCAAAGCAAAGCAAAACAAACAAACAAATCCCTGGCCCTTTCTGAGAATGAATGTCTTTCATACCTCTTATCTATCATCTCTCTGCCAAAAGATGGGTAGCCTAATTCATCACTAGTCTCAGAAATCACAATTGGTTATTATATTGATCATAAATCTTAAGTCTTTCATAGGTTTTTTCCCCCTTTACCATTTGTAGTTATCATAACTTTTACTTTTTGTTCTACTTAGATTATTCTACATCACTTCATAAAAGTCTGGCCAGGCTTCATTCAATCCATCACTCTTATTTATTATGCTCTAGTTATAATATTCCATTACATTTATATGCCATATTTGGTTTAGTCATTCCTCATTTCATGAGCACCCACTTGGTTTACAATGTTTTTGCTATAACAAAAAGTGCTATTATAAATATTTTTTGTGTGTATGGGTTTTATTCCACTTTCTTTGACCTCCTCCTGCCGCTGGGGTTCCTCTCTTTCTCCAATAGGAGAAGGTGGAGGGTGGACAGTGACAGGCTCTTCTCAGATTACACCATTTAATGAAGGGGCTCAGAGGTAACCATTTCATAATTTTTTATCTGGATGCACTCCTTTGGCCTTCTTTATTTCCCCTCTCCACCCCCAAACCTGGATACTGTCCTCCCTGTCTTCCCCCTTTTAAGTTTCTTTTTTCTTTTCCTCATTAGATTGTGAACTCCTTAAGGGCAGGGACTATCTTTTGCTTTTCTTTGTATCAACCTGAAATAAGGAAGAATGTCAAAATAGCAAAAACTAGGCAGGGGAATTGCATCTAGGAGCACCACACAGCACCAAGGGTTCAGGAGTACCCAAAGAAGGGCAGAAACTGGAAGGATTAAACACATTTCATCTGGGAGGTAGTCTCCTGGGAGGCAGAGCCTCTAGAGGAGTTAAGGTAAGTTGTTTTGCATAACAATCAAAAGTTCATAGAGAAGGCTCCGGGAATCAAAATGGAGCTCTTTTCTTTTTTAAATTGGTTTCAATAGTTCTCTTTTAACTGCTTTATGGGAGCCGTATTGACATGAGCCATTGGGGGAAGTCCCTTTTGGCAAGTAGGCCTCATAAAGAACAAGTGCAAGGGGAAGAAGTGAAAGGGAAGGGTAACCTATTCCAGCTGTCCATTTCATCAGTCCATCATATCTCAGGGCTCAGACATCCCTTGGAAAGTCTGATTTCTGGGAACATCTACTGCAGTTATCTGGCCTTCTGGAAATCTCCCCTTGTAGGCATTCTGGAATAGGTGAGTTCTCAGAGGAGCTTCTTCCATGAAAATATTTGAATGATTTGGCAACACTGTTAAATATGTATGTGAAAATGAATAGTAGCAAAATGTATAAATAATTTGTCAGGGTGGTAAATCTGCAACCAAATTCTCAAAAGGAGCAGATGATGCTAGGTCTTCATTCACACACACACACACACACACACACACACACACACACACACACACACACACACACACACGAAAAATTGAACCCCACTCTCTAACACAGTACCTTACATGTGCTTGATTTTAAATTATTGCAAGGCACTCAGTGAAGTGCTCACTGATCCATGCTGTCAGCAACAACAGAAATGTAACATTGCTGGACTGATTGAAATGTCTTGATGGCCTTTAAATCATTTGGCATTGGTCCACAGAGCAGTGATGAAAGTTAATCTCCTTAACCATCTTGATTTAATTAAATGTAATCATCATTAATTTCTTGAGAAGGTATACATACTACCAGGGCTGCTCATAAGTATTTCAGTACTTGGGTTAGACTTAAAGGCACTTAATTTCCTTTCAGAGAAGAAAGAAAAAATAAAGATGGAAGGTACCTCATTAAAGTTGGATCTGACATAAGTCGCACTTGTTATGAAAATGCAATTTGCCTAAAAATACCATAATAGTGACATAGTTAAGACAACATTTAAAAAGTAGATAGACAAAAGCTAAAAACAGAACACAGGTTACTAAAGTTTGTAAACCTGGCAAATGTAACAAAATAATATTAATACAAGCAGAAAGGAAGTACAAATGTGATTTAAAACAAAAATACCAGATAGTAATAAAACAAATTCTAGTCAAATATCCTATTACAAAACAATCTTCCTATGTACTTTCTGACATTCTAAGAACAGAATCCAAGATATTTAACTTTGTTACTCTTCTGCACTTACTTAAAAAATTTTTTAATAAAAAATATTATGTTTTACTGAAGTGCTTGCTCAAACACATATCAATGAAAAAGTATCAAATAAATACACAGAGTCATCATAATATTTGAATGCCAAAAGCATGAAAACTTGAAATATCTGTTAACTCATTAAAGGACAGCTCATTCTCCCCTCAGGAGCTTGAGATGTGGCTAAGGATCTAATAACAATACCCTAAATGCCCGTGGGTGACCTCTGTGCACACAAACGAATTCACCCAAAATACGCTCATTTTAACAAAGGTCTGTGGTGGGGTGTCTGAATAGAATAAGTAAATAATTCCAGGTTGTATCAAATGAATTGTCTATAACCACGCTGGAATGAACTGGATAATACACCCACATAGACCACTACTCTCAAGTCCTCTTTAAACCTTTGTGCAATTTGCTTGCATTTCAGAATGTGGTCTATATGCAAGTGTTAATCCCATATTAAATAATAAATCTGAGTAAAATTGGATATCTCTTTGAGGTAACAGAAGATAGACCATAAGTCACTTTCCTCTAAGATAACTAATTGCACTGAAATTCTTTTCTATAACATAGGACAGAAAACATTTATGATATTAACCTCACTAAATGATAAAATTATATCCTGGTTTCACAAATTCTTACAACATTGTCTAATTATTCTCATACCATTGTGAGATATTTGAAGGACGTTATCTTATCCATGAATATATAACTAATAACAGGCAAATGACAAGCCCAAATACTCATCTACTTAATTATTTAGGGTATAGAAAGGATTATGATTTCAGGCTGAATAGCTTAGATCTTATATACCTGCATCTTATTATAGTAGATTAGATATCCTTCAGCCTTAGGCAAAGATTTCATATTGTGTCCATGTCTTCTGTTGATCACCTCCCATGATTACAGAGATTTGCCATAAAAGAGAAAAAATAGGGACATAGCTACATAATAAGGGAAAAATGCTCCCCTAATCTGATGTCAGTTCCAGTCAGTAGTCTGACAGGTAGCCAATTGAATTGATAATGTCATAGCCAGGCTTAGAATCACTTAGTGGGAAAATTTTCCATTCAAGAGGAAATGTCATACTGGGAAAATTAAGTTAAGAGAGTCCTATATTGGCCTATGCCAGAAGTTGCTCTCCCAGCCTTCCTATGAGACAAAACTCAACCTGTAGTTCCCAGATGTGATATCCCCATAGGGCTACTGGCATTATGGATCATTGGCTTAATAGCATTTCTTGATGATCATACTTGAAATCAGACTCAGAATAATACCCCTTACAGTTCCATAAGATTCGTTCTTAAGCAGTAAGTTTCACTAAGCATGCTTAGGACTAGATATAAACTACTCTCATGTTGTTATAACAAATCAGTTTATCAATAAAAGTACCAGGCTTTTAAAAACATTACACAGCATTCTATTCTTCTGCTTATTCTACTTCTCCAGTTTAAACTCATTCTGGTACACAAGTAATCAATAAAATAATTATAATCTATTGTGGGAAAATTGGAACACTAATATAGTTTTGGTGGAGTTGTGAACTGATCCAACCATTTTGGAGAACAATTTAGAACTATGCCAAAAGGGCTAATAAAGTGTGTATAGCCTTTGATTCAGCAATACCACTTCTAGGGCTATAACCCAAAGAGCTCACAAAAATGGGGAAAAGACCCACATGTACAAAAATATTTACAGCATCTCTTTCTGTGGTGGCAAAGTATGCGAAATGGAGGGAATGCCCATCAGTTGGGGAATGACTGAACCAGTTGTGGTATATGAATGTAATGGAATATTATTTGTGCTGTAAGAAATGATGACCAGGCAGACTTCAGAAAAACCTGGAAAGACTTGTATGGACTGATTCTGAGTGAAATGAGCAGAACCAGGAGAATGTTGTACACAGTGACAGTCACCTTGTGTAATGATTAACTTTGATAAACTTAGGTCTTCTCAGAAATGCAAGGATCTAAGACATCTCCAAAAGTCTCATGATGGAAAATACTATCCACATCCAAAGAAAGAACTATGGGGTTTGAATGCAGATCGAAACATACTATTTGCTCTTTTTTTTTCTTCTGTTTTGTTTGTTTCTTCTTTCTTGTGATTTCTCCTATTGGTTCTAAGTCTCCTTTACAACATGACTAATGTGAAAATATGTTTAATAAGAATGTATAAGTAGAGCCTATATCAGATTGCATGCTGTCTTGGGGAGGGGGGAAGGAAATGAAGAAGAGAAAATTTAAAACTCAGAAGCTTATGAAAGTGAATGTTAAAAACTAAAATTAATTCCAAATTTTAAAAAATAATTATAATCTGTAATTTCACACAGACAATGAACATGGGAGAGTTAACTCAAACAATGTTATCTCAGAAGAAACTGACAGTTATTTGCAAACTAACAGATGATCCTCTCTTAAAACATATTAACCCCTATAGCAAAATAAAATCTCTAAGACTGGGGCCTGGTATATGACTAAATTGGTTAAAAATATAACTTCAGCACAGACCAATCCTGATATAACTTCACAAAACAAATTCCTAATTGTGCCCCAATCCGCCCATCAAAGAGTGTTTATAATAGTGGAGGTGATTCAGTTTTCTAAGTGAAGCAACACAAATTCTTTCACAGAGCTGACCCTGCTCAGGCAGATGACC
Organism: Phascolarctos cinereus; assembly: GCF_003287225.1. Classification (NCBI taxonomy): domain Eukaryota; kingdom Metazoa; phylum Chordata; class Mammalia; order Diprotodontia; family Phascolarctidae; genus Phascolarctos; species Phascolarctos cinereus. The sequence continues at coordinate 150,054,510 of NW_027555625.1, read as the reverse complement.
TGGCTGATTTACAAACAAGGTCTTTCCCCCTCTCACATTCTCTTATTCATAAACTAAGCAAATATTAGTCTTCCCTTTTAAAAATATACCTGATTTACAATAACCCTTCTTTAACAGCTGAACAGATGTAGGTGGAACTTCTTTTGGAAAGTGAGGTCACTGAACACTTGGCTGCCATGAGTCAGTTATCCCTGTGGTAACTTTTCTGACACCTCTTGCTTAAAACCCCAAAGATCAGTGGGTGAAATTGGTGAATTCTGCTCCATGATGATGGAAGAGCAGACATGGAAAGATCTCATAGCTCAACTTTTGAGCATTACATAACTTATATCATATCACCAATGGAGCTGAAACAAACTTATAACCATGTCAAATAACAAGTCTCACACATCTTACCAGATAAAATAATGAAAAGATTTTTGAATACATTCAACAAAAATATTTAGCAGCTTTGAGACAACTTTTCAACAACTGAGTTTATATATAAATTACAAGAGAAGCTATTCTAACTGTCAGTGTTACCAAATTTTACACAATAAGCATGTAACTAATCTTTACATCAGGAGTAGTAGGAAATACATATAAAGCTTTACCAATTGAGTACTACAAAAGTTTCTTACAAACTGTCCTGAAAGGTGTGCAGGTAGGCCTACTGGATGACTAAGAAGTCAAAGCTTCAGAATCTTTTCTTTTTATGACTTCTTGTTCTCAACTAAACTAAAATGAAAGCATTACAACAACATTCTTTTAATAATTTAATTTATAATCCAAAAGAATACTGATCTAAAAAGAATTTGCCATTTTACCAATAGTTCTAATGCAATGAATTATCAAATCAATGTGAGGTATTATGTTTATCCATATTACATGTTAGTAAACTCAGGTAACTTGATTTAGGATCACACAAATAATAAATTTCCAGATCTATATTTTTTTAATGCTTTGTCTTAATGCCAAATAGTACAATAAATTCTGACTTATCAAAAGCATCTTATTAGGCAAGACATATAACTACGCCTGGTTCTATATTCCCAAGTGGCATCAAAGAGTGTGTAAGCAGTAATTTCAATTATTCAGCATTATTTTTTCCAAGGCCTAATTATTTCAAGCACTTCATAAGCTCTACAATTTTTAGCTAAAGTAAGGTTAAAAATTTAAGGTGGCAATCCTTCATTTTAGGCTCTAGGAAGTACCCTTAAGGCCATATTCTACATTAGATTCAGGATATATTTTGACTAAATAAAATCTGGGTTTATAATCATAATAGTAACATTTAAACTTCAAGTTATCTAAGGCTCATCTACTGCTAGCATTTAAAAAAGAGAGCCCATTATTACCAATAAACTCATTTTTAAAGACATGTGATAACTCCCAGCTCTATTTTTCCCCCATTTCCTCAAAAAAACTGGATCACTTCTTAGCTTCTAGCCTTATTTACCTATCCAGAGACTTTCCAGATCAGGATAAGCAGCAGCTTCCCATTCCTATTCCTCAGCTTTGCAGCCTGGGAATTCTAAGATCCATATCACAAAGAATAACCACATAAAATTTCCCATATTCTCATCTGAATGAGATCAAAACCTTTTTTCACTTCTCTTTCCAAATCTCCAAAACCCTTTACTCAGACTATACAATTTAACTTTCTTCTCATTTCCCTTTTCTCTCTAACTTCCTTAACTATCTCCTACTTTCTTTTAAATTTAGCTAAAAAATCAAAAAAACACCTGCACCTATTTTGTTCCTTTCACATCCTGATTGGAAACATCCCTTACCAAACACATTCCAGATTATCTCTAGAACTAATCCTTACTCCACTGATTTCTAATATTTCTCTTATCTGTTTTTCTCCTCTGCCTCTCCAACTTTGGCCACAGTCAGAAAAGGGAAAGGAGAGAGACTGTCCTTTTTTATTTTTAAAAGTGTTGAAAA